>NC_064637.1:140066109-140691109 GCF_023864275.1 Schistocerca cancellata
ATGTAATAAACGTAAGATTTTCTGCGGTTTTTTTTACACATTACCACTTCTGGCTTTTTCTTGTTTAATGTGGCTGCCAGAGCTCGGTTCGTGCCAAATCTTAAGGTCCTAGGTCAACTACAAGGTAGCAAAAGCGACCAAAAATTGAGTTTTCAAAAACTAAAACTTGACTTGCTGTGCTCCTTACTTGTCGACTGCACCAACTTAGATGCTTAAATTACGTACAGAGTGGTGCACCCGCAAGGCTCATCACACGACTTTAACTGCCAGAAGATAAATGTAAATGTTTCCGATAGACATGCGTCCATTGTGACGATTTGCAGTTACGTCATTTCGAAAACAAATGTATTAAACGAAAGAGTTTCTGCGGTTTTTTCTACACATTACCACTTCTGGCTTTATCTTGTGTAATGTGGCTGCCAGAGCTCGGTTCGTGCCAAATCTTAAGGTCCTAGGTCAACTACAAGGTAGCAAAAGCGGCCAAAAATTGAGTTTTCAAAAACTAAAACTTGACTTGCTGTGCTCCTTACTTGTCGACTGCAACAACTTAGATGCTTAAATTACGTACAGGGTGGTGCACCCGCAAGGCTCATCACGCGATTTTAACTGCCAGAAGATAAATGTAAACGTTTCCGATAGAAATGCGCCCATTGTGACGCTTTGCTGTTACGTCATTTCGTAAGCAAATTTATTAAACGTAAGATTTTCTGCGGTTTTTTCTACACAATACCACTTCTGGCTGTTGCTTGTGTAATGTGGCTGCCAGAGCTCGGTTCGTCCCAAATCTTAAGGTCCTAGGTCAACAACAAGGCAGCAATAGCGGCCAAAAATTGTGTTTTCAAAAACTAAAACTTGACTTGCTGTGCTCCTTACTTGTCGACTGCAACAACTTAGATGCTTAAATTACGTACAGGGTGGTGCACCCGCAAGGCTCATCACGCGATTTTAACTGCCAGAAGATAAATGTAAACGTTTCCGATAGAAATGCGCCCATTGTGACGCTTTGCTGTTACGTCATTTCGTAAACAAATGTATTAAACGTAAGATTTTCTACGGTTTTCTTTACACAATACCACTTCGGGCTTTTTCTTGTGTAATGTGGATGCCAGAGCTCGGTTCGTGCCAAATCTTAAGGTCCTAGGTCAACTACAAGGCAGCAATAGCGGCCAAAAATTGAGTTTTCAAAAACTAAAACTTGACTTGCTGTGCTCCTTACTTGTCGACCGCAACAGCTTAGATGCTTAAATTACGTACAGAGTGGTGCACCCGCAAGGCTCATCACGCGACTTCAACTGCCAGAAGATAAATGTAAACGTTTCCAATAGATATGCGTCCATTGTGACGATTTGCAGTTACGTCATTTCGAAAACAAATGTATTAAACGTACGATTTTCTGAAGTTTTTCTACACATTACCACTTCTGGCTTTTTCTTGTTTAATGTGGCTGCCAGAGCTCGGTTCGTGCCAAATCTTAAGGTCCTAGGTCAACTACAAGGTAGCAAAAGCGACCAAAAATTGAGTTTTCAAAAACTAAAACTTGACTTGCTGTGCTCCTTACTTGTCGACTGCACCAACTTAGATGCTTAAATTACGTACAGGGTGGTGCACCCGCAAGGCTCATCACGCGACTTTAACTGCCAGAAGATAAATGTAAACGTTTGCGATAGAAATGCGTCCATTGTGACGATTTGTAGTTACGTCATTTCGAAAACAAATGTATTAAACGTAAGATTTTCTGCGGTTTTTTCTGCACATTACCACTTCTGGATTTTTCTTGTGTAATGTGGCTGCCAGAGCTCGGTTCGTGCCAAATCTTAAGGTCCTAGTTCAACAACAAGGCAGCAATAGCGGCCAAAAAATTAGTTTTCAAAAATTAAAACTTGACTTGCTGTGCTCCTTACTTGTCGACTGCAACAGCTTAGATGTTACATTACGTACAGAGTGGTGCACCCGCAAGGCTCATCACGCGACTTCAACTGCCAGAATATAAATGTAAACGTTTCCGATAGAAATGCGTCCATTGTGACGATTTGCAGTTACGTCATTTCGAAAACAAATGTATTAAACGGAAGATTTTCTGCGGATATTTCTACACATTACCACTTCTGGCTTTATCTTGTGTAATGTGGCTGCCAGAGCTCGGTTCGTGCCAAATCTTAAGGTCCTAGGTTAACTACAAGGTAGCAAAAGCGGCCAAAAATTGAGTTTTCAAAAACTAAAACTCGACTTGCTGTGCTCCTTACTTGTCGACTGCAACAACTTAGATGCTTAAATTACGTACAGGGTGGTGCACCCGCAAGGCTCATCACGCGATTTTAACTGCCAGAAGATAAATGTAAACGTTTCCGATAGAAATGCGCCCATTGTGACGCTTTGCTGTTACGTCATTTCGTAAACAAATGTATTAAACGTAAGATTTTCTGCGGTTTTTTCTACACAATACCACTTCTGGCTTTTGCTTGTGTAATGTGGATGCCAGAGCTCGGTTCGTGCCAAATCTTAAGGTCCTAGGTCAACTACAAGGCAGCAATAGCGGCCAAAAATTGAGTTTTCCAAAACTAAAACTTGACTTGCTGTGCTCCTTACTTATCGACCGCCACAGCTTAGATGCTTAAATTACTTACAGAGTGGTGCACCCGCAAGGCTCATCACGCGACTTCAACTGCCAGAAGATAAATGTAAACGTTTCCGATAGAAATGCGTCCATTGTGACGATTTGCAGTAACGTCATTTCGAAAACAAATGTATTAAACGTACGATTATCTGAAGTTTTTCTACACATTACCACTTCTGGCTTTTTCTTGTTTAATGTGGCTGCCAGAGCTCGGTTCGTGCCAAATCTTAAGGTCCTAGGTCAACAGCAAGGTAGCAAAAGCGGCCAAAAATTGAGTTTTCAAAATCTAAAACTTGACTTGCTGTGCTCCTTACTTGTCGACTGCAACAACTTAGATGCTTAAATTACGTACAGGGTGGTACACCCGCAAGGCTCATCACGTGACATTAACTGCCAGAAGATAAATGTAAACTTCCGATAGAAATGCGTCCATTGTGACGATTTGCAGTTACGTCATTTCGAAAACAAATGTATTAAACGTAAGATTTTTGCGGTTTTTTCTACGCATTACCACTTCTGGGTTTTTGTTGTGTAATGTGGCTGCCAGAGCTCGGTTCGTGCCAAATCGTAAGGTCTTAGGTCAACTACAAGGCAGCAAAAGCGGCCATAAGTTGAGTTTTCAAAAACTAAAACTTGACTTGCTGTGCTCCTTACTTGTCGACTGCAACAACTTAGATGCTTAAATTACGTACAGAGTGGTGCACCCGCAAGGCTCATCACGCGACTTTAACTGCCAGAAGATAAATGTAAACGTTTCCGATAGAAATGCGTCCATTGTGACGATTTGCAGTTACATCATTTCGAAAACAAATGTAATAATCGTAAGATTTTCTACAGTGTTTTCTACGCATTACCACTTCTGGATTTTTCTTGTGTAATGTGGCTGCCAGAGCTCGGTTCGTGCCAAATCCTCAGGTCGTAGGTCAAATACAAGGCAGCAAAAGCGGCCAAAAATTGAGTTTTCAAAAACTAAAACTTGACGTTCTGTGCTCCTTACTTGTCGACTGCACCAACTTAGATGCTTAAATTACGTACAGGGTGGTGCACCCGCAAGGCTCATCACGCAACTATAACTGCCAGAAGATAAATGTAAACGTTTGCGAAAGCAATGCGTCCATTGTGACGATTAGTAGTTACGTCATTTCGAAAACAAATGTATTAAACGTAAGATTTTCTGCGGTTTTTTCTACACATTACCACTTATGGATTTTTCTTGTGTAATGTGGCTGTCAGAGGTCGGTTAGTGCCAAATCTTTAGGTCCTAGGTCAACAACAAGGCAGCAATAGCGGCCAAAAATTGAGTTTTCAAAAACTAAAACTTGACTTGCTGTGCTCCTTACTTGTCGACTGCAACAGCTTAGATGCCTAAATTACGTACAGAGTGGTGCACCCGCAAGGCTCATCACGCGACTTCAACTGCCAGAAGATAAATGTAAACGTTTCCAATAGAAATGCGTCCATTGTGACGATTTGCAGTTATGTCATTTCGAAAACAAATGTATTAAACGTACGATTTTCTGAAGTATTTCTACACATTACCACTTCTTGCTTTTTCTTGTTTAATGTGGCTGCCAGAGCTCGGTTCGTGCCAAAACTTAAGGTCCTAGGTCAACTACAAGGTAGCAAAAGCGGCCAAAAATTGAGTTTTCAAAAACTAAAACTTGACTTGCTGTGCTCCTTACTTGTCGACTGCAACAACTTAGATGCTTAAATTACGTACAGAGTGGTGCACCCGCAAGGCTCTTCACACGACTTTAACTGCCAGAAGATAAATGTAAATGTTTCCGATTGAAATGCGTCCATTGTGACGATTTGCAGTTACGTCATTTCAAAAACAAATCTATTAAACGTAAGATTTTCTGCGGTTTTTTCTACACATTACCACTACAGCTTTTTCTTGTGTAATGTGGCTGCCAGAGCTCGGTTCGTGCCGAGTCTTAAGGTCCTAGGTCAACTACTAGGTAGCAAAAGCGGCAAAAAATTCAGTTTTCAAAAACTAAAACTTGACTTGCTGTGCTCCTTACTTGTCGACTGCAACAACGCAGATGTTTAAATTACGTACAGAGTGGTGCACCCGCAAGGCTCATCACGCGACGTTAACTGCCAGAAGATAAATGTAAACGTTTCCGAGAGAAATGCGTCCATTGTGACGATTTGCAGTTACGTCATTTCGAAAACAAATGTATTAAACGTAAGATTTTCTGCGGTTTTTTCTACACATTTCCACTTCTGGCTTTTTCTTGTGTAATGTGGCTGCCAGAGCTCGGTTCGTGCCAAATCTTAAGATCCTAGGAGAACTACAAGGCAGCAAAAGTGGCCAAAAATTGAGTTTTCAAAAACTAAAACTTGACTTGCTGTGCTCCTGACTTGTCGACTGCAACAGCTTAGATGCTTAAATTACGTGCAGAGTGGGGCACCCGCAAGGCTCATCACCTGACATCAACTGCCAGAAGATACATGTAAACGTTTCCAATAGAAATGCGTCCATTGTGACGATTTGCAGTTATGTCATTTCGAAAACAAATGTATTAAACGTACGATTTTCTGAAGTTTTTCTACACATTACCACTTCTGGCTTTTTCTTGTTTAATGTGGCTGCCAGAGCTCGGTTCGTACCAAAACTTAAGGTCCTAGGTCAACTACAAGGTAGCAAAAGCGGCCAAAAATTGAGTTTTCAAAAACTAAAACTTGACTTGCTGTGCTCCTTACTTGTCGACTGTAACAACTTAGATGCTTAAATTACGTACAGAGTGGTGCTTTCGCAAGGCTCATCACACGACTTTAACTGCCAGAAGATATATGTAAATGTTTCCGATTGAAATGCGTCCATTGTGACGATTTGCAGTTATGTCATTTCAAAAACAAATCTATTAAACGTAAGATTTTCTGCGGTTTTTTCTACACATTACCACTTCTGGCTTTTTCTTGCGTAATGTGGCTGCCCGAGCTCGGTTCGTGCCAAGTCTTAAGGTCCTAGGTCAACTACTAGGTACAAAAGCGGCAAAAATTTCAATTTTCAAAAACTAAAACTTGACTTGCTGTGCTCCTTACTTGTTGACTGCAACAACTTAGATGCTTCAATTACGTACAGAGTGGTGCACCCGCAAGGCTCATTACGCGACTTTAGCTGCCAGAAGATAAATGTAAACGTTTCCGAGAGAAATGCGTCCATTGTGACGATTTGCAGCTACGTCATTTCGAAAACAAATGTATTAAACGAAAGATTTTCTGCGGTTTTTTCTACACATTACCACTTCTGGCTTTTTCTTGTGTAATGTGGCTGCCAGAGCTCGGATCGTGCCTAATCTTAAGGTCCTAGGTCAACTACAAGGCAGCAATAGCGGCCAAAAATTGAGTTTTCAAAAACTAAAACTTGATTTGCTGTGCTCCTTACCTGTCGACTGCAACAGCTTAGATGCTTAAAATACGTACTGAGTGGTGCACCCGCAAGGCTCATCACGCGACTTTAACTGCCAGAAGTTAAATGTAAACGTTTGCGATAGAAATGCGTCCATTGTGACGATATGTAGTTACGTCGTTTCGTTAACAAATGTATTAAACGTAAGATTTTCTGCGGTTTTTTCGACACATTACCATTTCTGGATTTTTCTTGTGTAATGTGGCTGCCAGAGCTCGGTTCGTGCCAAATCTTAAGGTCCTAGGTCAACAACAAGGCGGCAATACCGGCCAAAAATTGAGTTTTCAAAAACTAAAACTTGACTTGCTGTGCTCCTTACTTGTCGACTGCTACAGCTTAGATGCCTAAATTACGTACAGAGTGGTGCACCCGCAAGGCTCATCACGCGACTTCAACTGCCAGAAGATAAATGTAAACGTTTCCGATAGAAATGCGTCCATTGTGACGATTTGCAGTTAGGTCATTACGGAAACAAATGTATTAAACGTACGATTTTCTGAAGTTTTTCTACACATTACCACTTCTGGCATTTTCTTGTTTAATGTGGCTGCCAGAGCTCGGTTCGTGCCAAATCTTAAGGTCCTAGGTCAACTGCAAGGTAGCAAAAGCGGCCAAAAATTGAGTTTTCAAAAACTAAAACTTGACTTGCTGTGCTCTTTACTTGTCGACTGCAACAACTTAGATGTTTAAATTACGTACAGGGTGGTGCACCCGCAAGGCTCATCACGTCACATTAACTGCCAGAAGATAAATGTAAACGTTACCGATAGAAATGCGTCCATTGTGAGGATTTGCAGTTACGTCATTTCGAAAACAAATGTATTAAACGTAAGATTTTCTGCGGTTTTTTCTACGCATTACCACTTCTGGGTTTTTGTTGTGTAATGTGGCTGCCAGAGCTCGGTTCGTGCCAAATCGTAAGTTCTTAGGTCAACTACAAGGCAGCAAAAGCGGCCAAAAATTGAGTTTTCAAAAACTAAAACTTGACTTGCTGTGCTCCTTACTTGTCGACTGCAACAACTTAGATGTTTAAATTACGTACAGGGTGGTGCACCCGCAAGGCTCATCACGTCACATTAACTGCCAGAAGATAAATGTAAACGTTTCCGATAGACATGCGTCCATTGTGACGATTTGCAGTTACGTCATTTCGAAAACAAATGTATTAAACGAAAGATTTTCTGCGGTTTTTTCTACACATTACCGCTTCTGGCTTTTTCTTGTGTAATGTGGCTGCCAGAGCTCGGTTCGTGCCACATCTTAAGGTCCTAGGTCAACTACAAGGTAGCAAAAGCGGCCAAAAATTGAGTTTTCAAATACTAAAACTTGACTTGCTGTGCTCCTTACTTGTCGACCGCAACAACTTAGTTGCTTAAATTACGTACAGGGTAGTGCACCCGCAAGGCTCATCACGCGATTTTAACTGCCAGAAGATAAATGTAAACGTTTCCGATAGAAATGCGCCCATTGTGACGCTTTGCTGTTACGTGATTTCGTAAACAAATGTATTAAACGTAAGATTTTCTGCGGTTTTTTCTACACAATACCACTTCTGGCTTTTTCTTGTGTAATGTGGCTGCCAGAGCTCGGTTCGTGCCAAATCTTAAGGTCCTAGGTCAACTACAAGGTAGCAAAAGCGGCGAAAAATTGAGTTTTCAAAAACTAAAACTTGACTTGCTGTGCTCCTTACTTGTCGACTGCAACAGCTTAGATAATTAAATTACGTACAGAGTGGTGCACACGCAGGGCTCATCACGCAACTTTAAATGCCAGAAGATAAATGTAAACGTTTGCGATAGAAATGCGTCCATTGTGACGATTTGTAGTTACGTCATTTCGTTAACAAATGTATTAAACGTAAGATTTTCTGCGGTTTTTTCTACACATTACCACTTCTGGATTTTTCTTGTGTAATGTGGCTGCCAGAGCTCGGTTCGTGCCAAATCTTAAGGTCCTAGGTCAACAACAAGGCAGCAATAGCGACCAAAAATTGAGTTTTCAAAAACTAAAACTTGACTTGCTGTGCTCCTTACTTGTCGACTGCTACAGCTTAGATGCTTAAATTACGTACAGAGTGGTGCACCCGCAAGGCTCATCACGCGACTTCAACTACCAGAAGATAAATGTAAACGTTTCCGATAGAAATGCGTCCATTGTGACGATTTGCAGTAACGTCATTTCGGAAACAAATGTATTAAACGTACGATTTTCTGAAGTTTTTCTACACATTACCACTTCTGGCATTTTCTTGTTTAATGTGGCTGCCATAGCTCGGTTCGTGCCAAATCTTAAGGTCCTAGGTCAACTGCAAGGCAGCAAAAGCGGCCAAAAATTGAGTTTTCAAAAAATTAAACTTGACTTGCTGTGTTCCTTACTTGTCGACTGCAACAACTTAGATGCTTAAATTACGTACAGGGTGGTACACCCGCAAGGCTCATCACGTGACATTAACTGCCATAAGATAAATGTAAACTTCCGACAGAAATGCGTCTATTGTGACGATTTGCAGTTACGTCATTTCGAAAACAAATGTATTAAACGTAAGATTTTCTGCGGTTTTTTCTACGCATTACCACTTCTGGGTTTTTGTTGTGTAATGTGGCTGTCAGAGCTCGGTTCGTGCCAAATCTTAAGGTCCTAGGTCAATTGCAAGGTAGCAAAAGCGGCCAAAAATTGAGTTTTCAAAAACTAAAACTTGACTTGCTGTGCTCTTTACTTGTCGACTGCAACAACTTAGATGTTTAAATTACGTACAGGGTGGTGCACCCGCAAGGCTCATCACGTCACATTAACTGCCAGAAGATAAATGTAAACGTTTGCGATAGAAATGCTTCCATTGTGACGATTTGTAGTTATGTCATTTCGAAAACAAATGTAATAAACGTAAGATTTTCTGCGGTTTTTTCTACACATTACCACTTCTGGCTTTTTCTTGTTTAATGTGGCTGCCAGAGCTCGGTTCGTGCCAAATCTTAAGGTCCTAGGTCAACAACAAGGCAGCAATAGCGGCCAAAAATTGTGTTTTCAAAAACTAAAACTTGACTTGCTGTGCTCCTTACTTGTCGACTGCAACAGTTTAGATGCTTAAATTACGTACAGAGTGGTGCACCCGCAAGGCTCATCACGCGACTTCAACTGCCAGAATATAAATGTGAACGTTTCCGATAGAAATGCGTCCATTGTGACGATTTGCAGTTACGTCATTTCGAAAACAAATGTATTAAACGGAAGATTTTCTGCGGTTTTTTCTACACATTACCACTTCTGGCTTTTTCTTGTGTAATGTGGCAGCCAGAGCTCGGTTCGTGCCAAATCTTAAGGTCCTAGGTCAACTACAAGGCAGCAAAAGCGGCCAAAATTTGAGTTTTCAAAAACTAAAACTAGACTTACTGTACTCCTTACTTGTCGACTGCAACAACTTAGATGCTTAAATTACGTACAGAGTGGTGCACCCGCAAGGCTCATCACACGACATTAACTGCCAGAAGATAAATGTAAATGATTCCGGTAGACATGCGTCCATTGTGACGATTTGCAGTTACGTCATTTCGAAAACAAATGTATTAAACGAAAGATTTTCTGCGGTTTTTTCTACACATTACCGCTTCTGGCTTTTTCTTGTGTAATGTGGCTGCCAGAGCTCGGTTCGTGCCACATCTTAAGGTCCTAGGTCAACTACAAGGTAGCAAAAGCGGCCAAAAATTAAGTTTTCAAAAACTAAAACTTGACTTGCTGTGCTCCTTACTTGTCGACTGCAACAACTTAGTTGCTTAAATTACGTACAGGGTGGTGCACCCGCAAGGCTCATCACGCGATTTTAACTGCCAGAAGATAAATGTAAACGTTTCCGATAGAAATGCGCCCATTGTGACGCTTTGCTGTTACGTCATTTCGTAAACAAATGTATTAAACGTAAGATTTTCTGCTGTTTTTTCTACACATTACCACTTCTGGATTTTTCTTGTGTAATGTGGCTGCCAGAGCTCGGTTCGTGCCAAATCTTAAGGTCCTAGGTCAACAACAAGGCAGCAATAGCGACCAAAAATTGAGTTTTCAAAAACTAAAACTTGACTTGCTGTGCTCCTTACTTGTCGACTGCTACAGCTTAGATGCTTAAATTACGTACAGAGTGGTGCACCCGCAAGGCTCATCACGCGACTTCAACTGCCAGAAGATAAATGTAAACGTTTCCGATAGACATGCGTCAATTGTGACGATTTGCAGTAACGTCATTTCGGAAACAAATGTATTAAACGTACGATTTTCTGAAGTTTTTCTACACATTACCACTTCTGGCATTTTCTTGTTTAATGTGGCTGCCATAGCTCGGTTCGTGCCAAATCTTAAGGTCCTAGGTCAACTGCAAGGCAGCAAAACCGGCCAAAAATTGAGTTTTCAAAAAATTAAACTTGACTTGCTGTGTTCCTTACTTGTCGACTGCAACAACTTAGATGCTTAAATTACGTACAGGGTGGTACACCCGCAAGGCTCATCACGTGACATTAACTGCCATAAGATAAATGTAAACTTCCGACAGAAATGCGTCTATTGTGACGATTTGCAGTTACGTCATTTCGAAAACAAATGTATTAAACGTAAGATTTTCTGCGGTTTTTTCTACGCATTACCACTTCTGGGTTTTTGTTGTGTAATGTGGCTGCCAGAGCTCGGTTCGTGCCAAATCTTAAGGTCCTAGGTCAACTGCAAGGTAGCAAAAGCGGCCAAAAATTGAGTTTTCAAAAACTAAAACTTGACTTGCTGTGCTCTTTACTTGTCGACTGCAACAACTTAGATGTTTAAATTACGTACAGGGTGGTGCACCCGCAAGGCTCATCACGTCACATTAACTGCCAGAAGATAAATGTAAACATTACCGATAGAAATGCGTCCATTGTGAGGATTTGCAGTTACGTCATTTCGAAAACAAATGTATTAAACGTAAGATTTTCTGCGGTTTTTTCTACGCATTACCACATCTGGGTTTTTGTTGTGTAATGTGGCTGCCAGAGCTCGGTTCGTGCCAAATCGTAAGTTCTTAGGTCAACTACAAGGCAGCAAAAGCGGCCAAAAATTGAGTTTTCAAAAACTAAAACTTGACTTGCTGTGCTCCTTACTTGTCGACTGCAACAACTTAGATGTTTAAATTACGTACAGGGTGGTGCACCCGCAAGGCTCATCACGTCACATTAACTGCCAGAAGATAAATGTAAACGTTTGCGATAGAAATGCTTCCATTGTGACGATTTGTAGTTATGTCATTTCGAAAACAAATGTAATAAACGTAAGATTTTCTGCGGTTTTTTCTACACATTACCACTTCTGGCTTTTTCTTGTTTAATGTGGCTGCTAGAGCTCGGTTCGTGCCAAATCTTAAGGTCCTAGGTCAACAACAAGGCAGCAATAGCGGCCAAAAATTGTGTTTTCAAAAACTAAAACTTGACTTGCTGTGCTCCTTACTTGTCGACTGCAACAGCTTAGATGCTTAAATTACGTACAGAGTGGTGCACCCGCAAGGCTCATCACGCAACTTCAACAGCCAGAATATAAATGTAAACGTTTCCGATAGAAATGCGCCCATTGTGACGCTTTGCTGTTACGTCATTTCGTAAACAAATGTATTAAACGTAAGATTTTCTGCGGTTTTTTCTACACAATACCACTTCTGGCTTTTTCTTGTGTAATGTGGCTGCCAGAGCTCGGTTCGTGCCAAATCTTAAGGTCCTAGGTCAACTACAAGGTAGCAAAAGCGGCGAAAAATTGAGTTTTCAAAAACTAAAACTTGACTTGCTGTGCTCCTTACTTGTCGACTGCAACAGCTTAGATGCTTAAATTACGTACAGAGTGGTGCACACGCAGGGCTCTTCACGCCACTTTAAATGCCAGAAGATAAATGTAAACGTTTGCGATAGAAATGCGTCCATTGTGACGATTTGTAGTTACGTTATTTCGTTAACAAATGTATTAAACGTAAGATTTTCTGCGGTTTTTCCTACACATTACCACTTCTGGATTTTTCTTGTGTAATGTGGCTGCCAGAGCTCGGTTCGTGCCAAATCTTAAGGTCCTAGGTCAACAACAAGGCAGCAATAGCGACCAAAAATTGAGTTTTCAAAAACTAAAACTTGACTTGCTGTGCTCCTTACTTGTCGACTGCTACAGCTTAGATGCTTAAATTACGTACAGAGTGGTGCACCCGCAAGGCTCATCACGCGACTTCAACTGCCAGAAGATAAATGTAAACGTTTCCGATAGAAATGCGTCCATTGTGACGATTTGCAGTAACGTCATTTCGGAAACAAATGTATTAAACGTACGATTTTCTGAAGTTTTTCTACACATTACCACTTCTGGCATTTTCTTGTTTAATGTGGCTGCCATAGCTCGGTTCGTGCCAAATCTTAAGGTCCTAGGTCAACTGCAAGGCAGCAAAAGCGGCCAAAAATTGAGTTTTCAAAAAATTAAACTTGACTTGCTGTTTTCCTTACTTGTCGACTGCAACAACTTAGATGCTTAAATTACGTACAGGGTGGTACACCCGCAAGGCTCATCACGTGACATTAACTGCCATAAGATAAATGTAAACTTCCGACAGAAATGCGTCTATTGTGACGATTTGCAGTTACGTCATTTCGAAAACAAATGTATTAAACGTAAGATTTTCTGCGGTTTTTTCTACGCATTACCACTTCTGGGTTTTTGTTGTGTAATGTGGCTGCCAGAGCTCGGTTCGTGCCAAATCTTAAGGTCCTAGGTCAACTGCAAGGTAGCAAAAGCGGCCAAAAATTGAGTTTTCAAAAACTAAAACTTGACTTGCTGTGCTCTTTACTTGTCGACTGCAACAACTTAGATGTTTAAATTACGTACAGGGTGGTGCACCCGCAAGGCTCATCACGTCACATTAACTGCCAGAAGATAAATGTAAACGTTACCGATAGAAATGCGTCCATTGTGAGGATTTGCAGTTACGTCATTTCGAAAACAAATGTATTAAACGTAAGATTTTCTGGGGTTTTTTCTACGCATTACCACTTCTGGGTTTTTGTTGTCTAATGTGGCTGCCAGAGCTCGGTTCGTGCCAAATCGTAAGTTCTTAGGTCAACTACAAGGCAGCAAAAGCGGCCAAAAATTGAGTTTTCAAAAACTAAAACTTGACTTGCTGTGCTCCTTACTTGTCGACTGCAACAACTTAGATGTTTAAATTACGTACAGGGTGGTGCACCCGCAAGGCTCATCACGTCACATTAACTGCCAGAAGATAAATGTAAACGTTTGCGATAGAAATGCTTCCATTGTGACGATTTGTAGTTATGTCATTTCGAAAACAAATGTAATAAACGTAAGATTTTCTGCGGTTTTTTCTACACATTACCACTTCTGGGTTTTTGTTGTGTAATGTGGCTGCCAGAGCTCGGTTCGTGCCAAATCTTAAGGTCCTAGGTCAATTGCAAGGTAGCAAAAGCGGCCAAAAATTGAGTTTTCAAAAACTAAAACTTGACTTGCTGTGCTCTTTACTTGTCGACTGCAACAACTTAGATGTTTAAATTACGTACAGGGTGGTGCACCCTCAAGGCTCATCACGTCACATTAACTGCCAGAAGATAAATGTAAACGTTTGCGATAGAAATGCTTCCATTGTGACGATTTGTAGTTATGTCATTTCGAAAACAAATGTAATAAACGTAAGATTTTCTGCGGTTTTTTCTACACATTACCACTTCTGGCTTTTTCTTGTTTAATGTGGCTGCCAGAGCTCGGTTCGTGCCAAATCTTAAGGTCCTAGGTCAACAACAAGGCAGCAATAGCGGCCAAAAATTGTGTTTTCAAAAACTAAAACTTGACTTGCTGTGCTCCTTACTTGTCGACTGCAACAGTTTAGATGCTTAAATTACGTACAGAGTGGTGCACCCGCAAGGCTCATCACGCGACTTCAACTGCCAGAATATAAATGTGAACGTTTCCGATAGAAATGCGTCCATTGTGACGATTTGCAGTTACGTCATTTCGAAAACAAATGTATTAAACGGAAGATTTTCTGCGGTTTTTTCTACACATTACCACTTCTGGCTTTTTCTTGTGTAATGTGGCAGCCAGAGCTCGGTTCGTGCCAAATCTTAAGGTCCTAGGTCAACTACAAGGCAGCAAAAGCGGCCAAAATTTGAGTTTTCAAAAACTAAAACTAGACTTACTGTACTCCTTACTTGTCGACTGCAACAACTTAGATGCTTAAATTACGTACAGAGTGGTGCACCCGCAAGGCTCATCACACGACATTAATTGCCAGAAGATAAATGTAAATGATTCCGATAGACATGCGTCCATTGTGACGATTTGCAGTTACGTCATTTCGAAAACAAATGTATTAAACGAAAGATTTTCTGCGGTTTTTTCTACACATTACCGCTTCTGGCTTTTTCTTGTGTAATGTGGCTGCCAGAGCTCGGTTCGTGCCACATCTTAAGGTCCTAGGTCAACTACAAGGTAGCAAAAGCGGCCAAAAATTAAGTTTTCAAAAACTAAAACTTGACTTGCTGTTTTCCTTACTTGTCGACTGCAACAACTTAGTTGCTTAAATTACGTACAGGGTGGTGCACCCGCAAGGCTCATCACGCGATTTTAACTGCCAGAAGATAAATGTAAACGTTTCCGATAGAAATGCGCCCATTGTGACGCTTTGCTGTTACGTCATTTCGTAAACAAATGTATTAAACGTAAGATTTTCTGCTGTTTTTTCTACACATTACCACTTCTGCATTTTTCTTGTGTAATGTGGCTGCCAGAGCTCGGTTCGTGCCAAATCTTAAGGTCCTAGGTCAACAACAAGGCAGCAATAGCGACCAAAAATTGAGTTTTCAAAAACTAAAACTTGACTTGCTGTGCTCCTTACTTGTCGACTGCTACAGCTTAGATGCTTAAATTACGTACAGAGTGGTGCACCCGCAAGGCTCATCACGCGACTTCAACTGCCAGAAGATAAATGTAAACGTTTCCGATAGACATGCGTCAATTGTGACGATTTGCAGTAACGTCATTTCGGAAACAAATGTATTAAACGTACGATTTTCTGAAGTTTTTCTACACATTACCACTTCTGGCATTTTCTTGTTTAATGTGGCTGCCATAGCTCGGTTCGTGCCAAATCTTAAGGTCCTAGGTCAACTGCAAGGCAGCAAAACCGGCCAAAAATTGAGTTTTCAAAAAATTAAACTTGACTTGCTGTGTTCCTTACTTGTCGACTGCAACAACTTAGATGCTTAAATTACGTACAGGGTGGTACACCCGCAAGGCTCATCACGTGACATTAACTGCCATAAGATAAATGTAAACTTCCGACAGAAATGCGTCTATTGTGACGATTTGCAGTTACGTCATTTCGAAAACAAATGTATTAAACGTAAGATTTTCTGCGGTTTTTTCTACGCATTACCACTTCTGGGTTTTTGTTGTGTAATGTGGCTGCCAGAGCTCGGTTCGTGCCAAATCTTAAGGTCCTAGGTCAACTGCAAGGTAGCAAAAGCGGCCAAAAATTGAGTTTTCAAAAACTAAAACTTGACTTGCTGTGCTCTTTACTTGTCGACTGCAACAACTTAGATGTTTAAATTACGTACAGGGTGGTGCACCCGCAAGGCTCATCACGTCACATTAACTGCCAGAAGATAAATGTAAACGTTTGCGATAGAAATGCTTCCATTGTGACGATTTGTAGTTATGTCATTTCGAAAACAAATGTAATAAACGTAAGATTTTCTGCGGTTTTTTCTACACATTACCACTTCTGGCTTTTTCTTGTTTAATGTGGCTGCTAGAGCTCGGTTCGTGCCAAATCTTAAGGTCCTAGGTCAACAACAAGGCAGCAATAGCGGCCAAAAATTGTGTTTTCAAAAACTAAAACTTGACTTGCTGTGCTCCTTACTTGTCGACTGCAACAGCTTAGATGCTTAAATTACGTACAGAGTGGTGCACCCGCAAGGCTCATCACGCAACTTCAACAGCCAGAATATAAATGTAAACGTTTCCGATAGAAATGCGCCCATTGTGACGCTTTGCTGTTACGTCATTTCGTAAACAAATGTATTAAACGTAAGATTTTCTGCGGTTTTTTCTACACAATACCACTTCTGGCTTTTTCTTGTGTAATGTGGCTGCCAGAGCTCGGTTCGTGCCAAATCTTAAGGTCCTAGGTCAACTACAAGGTAGCAAAAGCGGCGAAAAATTGAGTTTTCAAAAACTAAAACTTGACTTGCTGTGCTCCTTACTTGTCGACTGCAACAGCTTAGATGCTTAAATTACGTACAGAGTGGTGCACACGCAGGGCTCTTCACGCCACTTTAAATGCCAGAAGATAAATGTAAACGTTTGCGATAGAAATGCGTCCATTGTGACGATTTGTAGTTACGTTATTTCGTTAACAAATGTATTAAACGTAAGATTTTCTGCGGTTTTTCCTACACATTACCACTTCTGGATTTTTCTTGTGTAATGTGGCTGCCAGAGCTCGGTTCGTGCCAAATCTTAAGGTCCTAGGTCAACAACAAGGCAGCAATAGCGACCAAAAATTGAGTTTTCAAAAACTAAAACTTGACTTGCTGTGCTCCTTACTTGTCGACTGCTACAGCTTAGATGCTTAAATTACGTACAGAGTGGTGCACCCGCAAGGCTCATCACGCGACTTCAACTGCCAGAAGATAAATGTAAACGTTTCCGATAGAAATGCGTCCATTGTGACGATTTGCAGTAACGTCATTTCGGAAACAAATGTATTAAACGTACGATTTTCTGAAGTTTTTCTACACATTACCACTTCTGGCATTTTCTTGTTTAATGTGGCTGCCATAGCTCGGTTCGTGCCAAATCTTAAGGTCCTAGGTCAACTGCAAGGCAGCAAAAGCGGCCAAAAATTGAGTTTTCAAAAAATTAAACTTGACTTGCTGTTTTCCTTACTTGTCGACTGCAACAACTTAGATGCTTAAATTACGTACAGGGTGGTACACCCGCAAGGCTCATCACGTGACATTAACTGCCATAAGATAAATGTAAACTTCCGACAGAAATGCGTCTATTGTGACGATTTGCAGTTACGTCATTTCGAAAACAAATGTATTAAACGTAAGATTTTCTGCGGTTTTTTCTACGCATTACCACTTCTGGGTTTTTGTTGTGTAATGTGGCTGCCAGAGCTCGGTTCGTGCCAAATCTTAAGGTCCTAGGTCAACTGCAAGGTAGCAAAAGCGGCCAAAAATTGAGTTTTCAAAAACTAAAACTTGACTTGCTGTGCTCTTTACTTGTCGACTGCAACAACTTAGATGTTTAAATTACGTACAGGGTGGTGCACCCGCAAGGCTCATCACGTCACATTAACTGCCAGAAGATAAATGTAAACGTTACCGATAGAAATGCGTCCATTGTGAGGATTTGCAGTTACGTCATTTCGAAAACAAATGTATTAAACGTAAGATTTTCTGGGGTTTTTTCTACGCATTACCACTTCTGGGTTTTTGTTGTCTAATGTGGCTGCCAGAGCTCGGTTCGTGCCAAATCGTAAGTTCTTAGGTCAACTACAAGGCAGCAAAAGCGGCCAAAAATTGAGTTTTCAAAAACTAAAACTTGACTTGCTGTGCTCCTTACTTGTCGACTGCAACAACTTAGATGTTTAAATTACGTACAGGGTGGTGCACCCGCAAGGCTCATCACGTCACATTAACTGCCAGAAGATAAATGTAAACGTTTGCGATAGAAATGCTTCCATTGTGACGATTTGTAGTTATGTCATTTCGAAAACAAATGTAATAAACGTAAGATTTTCTGCGGTTTTTTCTACACATTACCACTTCTGGCTTTTTCTTGTTTAATGTGGCTGCCAGAGCTCGGTTCGTGCCAAATCTTAAGGTCCTAGGTCAACAACAAGGCAGCAATAGCGGCCAAAAATTGTGTTTTCAAAAACTAAAACTTGACTTGCTGTGCTCCTTACTTGTCGACTGCAACAGCTTAGATGCTTAAATTACGTACAGAGTGGTGCACCCGCAAGGCTCATCACGCGACTTCAACTGCCAGAATATAAATGTGAACGTTTCCGATAGAAATGAGTCCATTGTGACGATTTGTAGTTACGTCATTTCGAAAACAAATGTATTAAACGTAAGATTTTCTGCGGTTTTTTCTGCAAATTACCACTTCTGGATTTTTCTTGTGTAATGTGGCTGCCAGAGCTCGGTTCGTGCCAAATCTTAAGGTCCTAGGTCAACAACAAGGCAGCAATAGCGGCCAAAAATTGAGTTTTCAAAAACTAAAACTTGACTTGCTGTGCTCCTTACTTGTCGACTGCAACAGCTTAGATGCTTAAATTACGTACAGAGTGGTGCACCCGCAAGGCTCATCACGCGACTTCAACTGCCAGAAGATAAATGTAAACGTTTGCGATAGAAATGCTTCCATTGTGACGATTTGTAGTTATGTCATTTCGAAAACAAATGTAATAAACGTAAGATTTTCTGCGGTTTTTTCTACACATTACCACTTCTGGCTTTTTCTTGTTTCATGTGGCAGCCAGAGCTCGGTTCGTGCCAAATCTTAAGGTCCTAGGTCAACTACAAGGCAGCAAAAGCGGCCAAAATTTGAGTTTTCAAAAACTGAAACTAGACTTACTGTACTCCTTACTTGTCGACTGCAAGAACTTAGATGCTTAAATTACGTACAGAGTGGTGCACCCGCAAGGCTCATCACACGACTTTAACTGCCAGAAGATAAATGTAAATGTTTCCGATAGACATGCGTCCATTGTGACGATTTGCAGTTACGTCATTTCGAAAACAAATGTATTAAACGAAAGATTTTCTGCGGTTTTTTCTACACATTACCGCTTCTGGCTTTTTCTTGTGTAATGTGGCTGCCAGAGCTCGGTTCGTGCCACATCTTAAGGTCCTAGGTCAACTACAAGGTAGCAAAAGCGGCCAAAAATTGAGTTTTCAAAAACTAAAACTTGACTTGCTGTGCTCCTTACTTGTCGACTGCAACAACTTAGTTGCTTAAATTACGTACAGGGTGGTGCACCCGCAAGGCTCATCACGCGATTTTAACTGCCAGAAGATAAATGTAAACGTTTCCGATAGAAATGCGCCCATTGTGACGCTTTGCTGTTACGTCATTTCGTAAACAAATGTATTAAACGTAAGATTTTCTGCGGTTTTTTCTACACAATACCACTTCTGGCTTTTTCTTGTGTAATGTGGCTGCCAGAGCTCGGTTCGTGCCAAATCTTAAGGTCCTAGGTCAACTACAAGGTACAAAAGCGGCGAAAAATTGAGTTTTCAAAAACTAAAACTTGACTTGCTGTGCTCCTTACATGTCGACTGCAACAACTTACATGCTTAAATTACTTACAGAGTGGTGCACCCGCAAGACTCATCACGCGACTTTAACTGCCAGAAGATAAATGTAAACGTTTCCGATAGATATGCGTCCATTGTGACGATTTGCTGTTACGTCATTGCGTAAACAAATGTATTAAACGTAAGATTTTCTGCGGTTTTTTCTACACATTACCACTTCTGGCTTTTTCTTGTGTAATGTGGATGCCAGAGCTCGGTTCGTGCCAAATCTTAAGGTCCTAGGTCAACCACAAGGCAGCAATAGCAGCCAAAAATTGAGTTTTCAAAAACAAAAACTTGACTTGCTGTGCTCCCTACTTGTCGACTGCAACAGCTTAGATGCTTAAATTACGTACAGAGTGGTGCACCCGCAAGGCTCATCACGCGACTTCAACTGCCAGAAGATAAATGTAAACGTTTCCGATAGAAATGCGTCCATTGTCACGATTTGCAGTAACGTCATTTCGGAAACAAATGTATTAAACGTACGATTTTCTGAAGTTTTTCTACACATTACCACTTCTGGCATTTTCTTGTTTAATGTGGCTGCCATAGCTCGGTTCGTGCCAAATCTTAAGGTCCTAGGTCAACTGCAAGGTAGCAAAAGCGGCCAAAAATTGAGTTTTCAAAAACAAAAACTTGACTTGCTGTGCTCCATACTTGTCGACTGCAACAACTTAGATGCTTAAATTACGTACAGGGTGGTGCACCCGCAAGGCTCATCACGTGACATTAACTGCCATAAGATAAATGTAAACTTCCGACAGAAATGCGTCTATTGTGACGATTTGCAGTTACGTCATTTCGAAAACAAATGTATTAAACGTAAGATTTTCTGCGGTTTTTTCTACGCATTACCACTTCTGGGTTTTTGTTGTGTAATGTGGCTGCCAGAGCTCGGTTCGTGCCAAATCGTAAGGTCTTAGGTCAACTACAAGGCAGCAAAAGCGGCCAAAAGTTGAGTTTTCGAAAACTAAAACTTGACTTGCTGTGCTCCTTACTTGTCGACTGCACCAACTTAGATGCTTAAATTACGTACAGGGTGGTGCACCCGCAAGGCTCATCTCGCGACTTTAACTGCCAGAAGATAAATGTAAACGTTTGCGATAGAAATGCGTCCATTGTGACGATTTGTAGTTACGTCATTTCGAAAAACAATGTATTAAACGTAAGATTTTCTGCGGTTTTTTCTGCACATTACCACTTCTGGATTTTTCTTGTGTAATGTGGCTGCCAGAGCTCGGTCCGTGCCAAATCTTAATGGCCTAGGTCAACAACAAGGCAGGAATAGCGGCCAAAAATTGAGTTTTCAAAAACTAAAACTTGACTTGCTGTGCTCCTTACTTGTCGACCGCAACAGCTTAGATGCTTAAATTACGTACAGAGTCGTGCACACGCAAGACTCATCACGCAACTTTAAATGCCAGAAGATAAATGTAAACGTTTGCAATAGAAATGCGTCCATTGTGACGATTTGTAGTTACGCCATTTCGTTAACAAATATATTAAACGTAAGATTTTCTGCGGTTTTTTCTACACATTACCACTTCTGGATTTTTCTTGTGTAATGTGGCTGCCAGAGCTCGGTTCGTGCCAAATATTAAGGTCCTAGGTCAACAACATGGCAGCAATAGCGACCAAAAATTGAGTTTTCAAAAACTAAAACTTGACTTGCTGTGCTCCTTACTTGTCGACTGCTACAGCTTAGATGCTTAAATTACGTACAGAGTGGTGCACTCGCAAGGCTCATCACGCGACTTCAACTGCCAGAAGATAAATGTAAACGTTTCCGATAGAAATGCGTCCATTGTGACGATTTGCAGTAACGTCATTTCGGAAACAAATGTATTAAACGTACGATTTTCTGAAGTTTTTCTACACATTACCACTTCTGGCTTTTTCTTGTTTAATGTGGCTGCCAGAGCTCGGTTCGTGCCAAATCTTAAGGTCCTAGGTCAACTGCAAGGTAGCAAAAGCGGCCAAAAATTGAGTTTTCAATAACTAAAACTTGACTTGCTGTGCTCCTTACTTGTCGACTGCAACAACTTAGATGCTCAAATTACGTACAGGGTGGTACACCCGCAAGGCTCATCACGTGACTTTAACTGCCAGAAGATAAATGTAAACTTCCGATAGAAATGCGTCCATTGTGACGATTTGCAGTTACGTCATTTCGAAAACAAATGTATTAAACGTAAGATTTTCTGCGGTTTTTTCTACACATTACCACTTCTGGCTTTTTCTTGTTTAATGTGGCTGCCAGAGCTCGGTTCGTGCCAAATCTTAAGGTCCTAGGTCAACTACAAGGTAGCAAAAGCGACCAAAAATTGAGTTTTCAAAAACTAAAACTTGACTTGCTGTGCTCCTTACTTGTCGACTGCAACAACTTAGATGCTTAAATTACGTACAGGTTGGTGCACCCGCAAGGCTCATAACGCGACTTTAACTGCCAGAAGATAAATGTAAACGTTTGCGATAGAAATGCGTCCATTGTGACGATTTGTAGTTACGTCATTTCGAAAACAAATGTATTAAACGTAAGATTTTCTGCGGTTTTTTCTGCACATTACCACTTCTGGATTATTCTTGTGTAATGTGGCTGCCGAGCCCCGGTTCGTGCCAAATCTTAAGGTCCTAGGTCAACAACAAGGCAGCAATAGCGGCCAAAAATTCAGTTTTCAAAAATTAAAACTTGACTTGCTGTGCTCCTTACTTGTCGACTGCAACAGCTTAGATGCTTACATTACGTACAGAGTGGTGCACCCGCATGGCTCATCACGCGACTTCAACTGCCAGAATATAAATGTAAACGTTTCCGATAGAAATGCGTCCATTGTGACGATTTGCAGTTACGTCATTTCGAAAACAAATGTATTAAACGTACGATTTTCTGCGGTTTTTTCTACACATTACCACTTCTGGTTTTTTTCTTGTGTAATGTGGCTGCCAGAGCTCGGTTCGTGCCAAATCTTAAGGTCCTAGGTCAACTACAAGGTAGCAAAAGCGGCCAAAAATTGAGTTTTCAAAAACTAAAACTTGACTTGCTGTGCTCCTTACTTGTCGACTGCAACAACTTAGATGCTTAAATTTCGTACAGAGTGGTGCACCCGCAAGGCTCATCACGCGACTTTAACTGCCAGAAGATAAATGTAAATGTTTCCGATTGAAATGCGTCCATTGTGACGATTTGCAGTTACGTCATTTCAAAAACAAATCTATTAAACGTAAGATTTTCTGCGGTTTTTTCTACACAATACCACTTCAGCTTTTTCTTGTGTAATGTGGCTGCCAGAGCTCGGTTCGTGCCAAATCTTAAGGTCCTAGGAGAACTACAAGGCAGCAAAAGTGGCCAAAAATTGAGTTTTTCAAAAACTAAAACTTGACTTGCTGTGCTCCTGACTTGTCGACTGCAACAGCTTACATGCTTAAATTACGTACAGAGTGGGGCACCCGCAAGGCTCATCACCTGACTTCAACTGCCAAAAGATAAATGTAAACGTTTCCAATAGAAATGCGTCCATTGTGACGATTTGTAGTTACGTCATTTCGAAAACAAATGTATTAAACGTAAGATTTTCTGCGGTTTTTTCTACACATAACCACTTCTGGATTTTTCTTGTGTAATGTGGCTGCCAGAGGTCGGTTCGTTCCAAATCTTAAGGTCGTAGGTCAACAACAAGGCAGCAATAGTGTCCAAAAATTGAGTTTTCAAAAACTAAAACTTGACTTGCTGTGCTCCTTACTTGTCGACTGCAAAAGCTTAGATGCTTAAATTACGTACAGAGTGGTGCACCCGCAAGGCTCATCACGCGACTTCAACTGCCAGAAGATAAATGTAAACGTTTCCAATAGAAATGCGTACATTGTGACGATTTGCAGTTACGTCATTTCGAAAACAAATGTATTAAACGTACGATTTTCTGAAGTTTTTCTACACATTACCACTTCTGGCTTTTTCTTGTTTAATGTGGCTGCCGGAGCTCGGTTCGTGCCAAATCTTAAGGTCCTAGGTCAACTACAAGGTAGCAAAAGCGGCCAATAATTGAGGTTTCAAAAACTAAAACTAGACTTGCTGTGCTCCTTACTTGTCGACTGCAACAGCTTAGATGCTTAAACTACGTACAGGGTGGTGCACCAGCAAGGCTCATCACGCAACTATAACTGCCAGAAGATAAGTGTAAACGTTTCCGAGAGAAATGCGTCCATTGTGACGATTTGCTGTTACGTCATTTCGAAAACAAATGTATTAAACGTAAGATTTTCTGCGGTTTTTTCTACACATAAACACTTATGGATTTTTCTTGTGTAATGCGGCTTTTAGAGTTCGATTTGTGCCAAATCTTACGGTCCTAGGTCAACTACAAGGCAGTAAAAGAGGCCAAAAATTGAGTTTTCAAAATCTAAAACTTGTCTTGCTGTGCTGCTTACTTGTCGACTGCAACAACTTAGATGCTTGAATTACGTACAGGGTGGTGCACCCGCAAGGCTCATCACGCGACTTTAACTGCCAGAAGGTAAATGTAAACGTTTCCGAGAGAAATGCGTCCATTGTGACGTTTTGCAGTTACGTCATTTCAAAAACAAATGTATTAAACGTAAGATTTTCCGCGGTTTTTTCTACACATTACCACTTCTGGCTTTTTCTTGTGTAATGTGGCTGCCAGAGCTCGGTTCGTGCCACATCTTAATGTCCTAGGTCAACTACAAGGCAGCAAAAGTGACCCAAAATTGAGTTTTCAAAACCTAAAACTTGACTTGCTCTGCTCCTTACTTGTCGACTGCAACAACTTAGAAGCTTAAATTACGTACAGGATGGTGCACCCGCAAGGCTCATCACGCGACTTTAACTGCCAGAAGATAAATGTAAACGTTTCCGAGAGAAATGCGTCCATTGTGACGATTTGCAGTTACGTCATTTCGAAAACAAATGTATTAAACGGAAGATTTTCTGCGGTTTTTTCTACACATTACCACTTCTGGCTTTTTCTTGTGTAATGTGGCAGCCAGATCTCCGGTTCGTGCCAAATCTTAAGGTCCTAGGTCAACTACAAGGCAGCAAAAGCGGCCAAAATTTGAGCCTTCAAAAACTAAAACTTGATTTACTTTGTTCCTAACTTGTCGATTGCAACAACTAAGATGCTTAAATTACGTACAGAGTGGTGCACCCGCAAGGCTCATCACACGACTTTAACTGCTAGAAGATAAATGTAAATGTTTCTGATAGAAATGCGTCCATTGTGACGATTTGCAGTTACGTCATTTCGAAAACAAATATACTAAACGTAAGATTTTTTGCGGTTTTTTCTACGCATTACCACTTCTGGCTTTTTCTTGTGTAATGTGGCTGCCAGAGCTCGGTTCGTGCAAAATCGTAAGGTCCTAGGTCAACTACAACGCAGCAAAAGCGGGCAAAAATTGAGTTTTCAAAAACTAAAACTAGACTTGCTGTGCTCCTTACTTGTCGACTGCAACAGCTTAGATGCTTAAACTACGTACAGGGTGGTGCACCAGCAAGGCTCATCACGCAACTATAACTGCCAGAAGATAAGTGTAAACGTTTCCGAGAGAAATGCGTCCATTGTGACGATTTGCTGTTACGTCATTTCGAAAACAAATGTATTAAACGTAAGATTTTCTGCGGTTTTTTCTACACATAAACACTTATGGATTTTTCTTGTGTAATGCGGCTTTTAGAGTTCGATTTGTGCCAAATCTTACGGTCCTAGGTCAACTACAAGGCAGTAAAAGAGGCCAAAAATTGAGTTTTCAAAATCTAAAACTTGTCTTGCTGTGCTGCTTACTTGTCGACTGCAACAACTTAGATGCTTGAATTACGTACAGGGTGGTGCACCCGCAAGGCTCATCGCGCGACTTTAACTGCCAGAAGATAAGTGTAAACGTTTCCGAGAGAAATGCGTCCATTGTGACGTTTTGCAGTTACGTCATTTCAAAAACAAATGTATTAAACGTAAGATTTTCCGCGGTTTTTTCTACACATTACCACTTCTGGCTTTTTCTTGTGTAATGTGGCTGCCAGAGCTCGGTTCGTGCCACATCTTAATGTCCTAGGTCAACTACAAGGCAGCAAAAGTGACCCAAAATTGAGTTTTCAAAACCTAAAACTTGACTTGCTCTGCTCCTTACTTGTCGACTGCAACAACTTAGAAGCTTAAATTACGTACAGGATGGTGCACCCGCCAGGCTCATCACGCGACTTTAACTGCCAGAAGATAAATGTAAACGTTTCCGAGAGAAATGCGTCCATTGTGACGATTTGCAGTTACGTCATTTCGAAAACAAATGTATTAAACGGAAGATTTTCTGCGGTTTTTTCTACACATTACCACTTCTGGCTTTTTCTTGTGTAATGTGGCAGCCAGATCTCCGGTTCGTGCCAAATCTTAAGGTCCTAGGTCAACTACAAGGCAGCAAAAGCGGCCAAAATTTGAGCCTTCAAAAACTAAAACTTGATTTACTTTGTTCCTAACTTGTCGATTGCAACAACTAAGATGCTTAAATTACGTACAGAGTGGTGCACCCGCAAGGCTCATCACGCGACTTTAACTGCCAGAAGATAAATGTAAACGTTTCCGAGAGAAATGCGTCCATTGTGACGTTTTGCAGTTACGTCATTTCAAAAACAAATGTATTAAACGTAAGATTTTCCGCGGTATTTTCTACACATTACCACTTCTGTCTTTTTCTTGTGTAATGTGGCTGCCAGAGCTCGGTTCGTGCCACATCTTAAGGTCCTAGGTCAACTACAAGGCAGCAAAAGTGACCCAAAATTGAGTTTTCAAAACCTAAAACTTGACTTGCTCTTCTCCTTACTTGTCGACTGCAACAACTTAGAAGCTTAAATTACGTACAGGATGGTGCACCCGCAAGGCTCATCACGCGACTTTAACTGCCAGAAGATAAATGTAAACGTTTCCGAGAGAAATGCGTCCATTGTGACGATTTGCAGTTACGTCATTTCGAAAACAATTGTATTAAACGGAAGATTTTCTGCGGTTTTTTCTACACATTACCACTTCTGGCTTTTTCTTGTGTAATGTGGCAGCCAGATCTCCGGTTTGTGCCAAATCGTAAGGTCCTAGGTCAACTACAAGGCAGCAAAAGCGGCCAAAATTTGAGCCTTCAAAAACTAAAACTTGATTTACTGTGTTCCTAACTTGTCGACTGCAACAACTAAGATGCTTAAATTACGTACAGAGTGGTGCACCCGCAAGGCTCATCACACGACTTTAACTGCCAGAAGATAAATGTAAATGTTTCCGATAGAAATGCGTCCATTGTGACGATTTGCAGTTACGTCATTTCGAAAACAAATGTACTAAACGTAAGATTTTTTGCGGTTTTTTCTACGCATTACCACTTCTGGCATTTTCTTGTGAAATGTGGCTGCCAGAGCTCAGTTCGTGCCAAATCGTAAGGTCCTAGGTCAACTACAACGCAGCAAAAGCGGCCAAAAATTGAGTTTTCAAAAACTAAAACTTGACTTGCTGTGCTCCTGACTTGTCGACTGCAACAACTTAGATGCGTAAATTACGTACGGGGTGGGCACCCGCAAGGCTCATCACGCGACTTTAACTGCCTGAAGATAAATGTAAACGTTTCCGATAGAAATGCGTCCATTGTGACGATTTGCAGTTACGTCATTTCGAAAACAAATGTATTAAACGTAAGATTCGCTGCGGTTTTTACTACACATTACCGCATCTGGCTTTTTCTTGTGTAATGTGGCTTCCAGAGCTCGGTTCGTGCCAAATCTTAAGGTCCTAGGTCAACTACAATTTAGCAAATGAGGCTAAAAATTCAGTTTTCAAAAACTAAAACTTGACTTGCTGTGCTCCATACTTGTCGACTGCAACAACTTAGATGCTTAAATTTCGTACAGGGTGGTGCACCCGCAAGGCTCATCACGCGACTTTAACTGCCTGAAGATAAATGTAAACGTTTCCGAGAGAAATGCGTCCATTGTGACGATTTGCAGTTACGTCATTTCGAAAACAAAAGTATTAAACGTACGTTTTTCTGCGGTTTTTTCTACACATTACCACTTCTGGCTTTTTCTTGTGTGATGTGGCTGCCAGAGCTCGGTTCGTGCCAAATCTTAAGGTACTAGGTCAACTACAAGGCAGCGAAAGCGGCCAAAAATTGAGTTTTCAAAAACTAAAACTTGACTTGCTGTCCTCCTTACTTGTCGACTGCAACAACTTAGATGCTTAAATTACGGACAGGGTGGTGCACCCGCAAGGCTCATCACGCGACTTTAACTGCCAGAAGATAAATGTAAACGTTTCCGAGAGAAATGCGTCCATTGTGACGATTTGCAGTTACGTCATTTCGAAAACAAATGTATTAAAAGTAAGATTTTCCGCGGTTTTTTCTACACATTACCACTTCTGGCTTTTTCTTGTGTAATGTGGCTGCCAGAGCTCGGTTCGTGGCAAATCGTAAGGTCCTAGGTCAACTACAAGGCAGCAAAAGCGACCAAAAATTGAGTTTTCAAAAACTAAAACTTGATTTGCTGTGCTCCTTACTTGTCGACTGCAACAACTTAGATGCTTAAATTACGTACAGGATGGTGCACCCGCAAGGCTCATCACGCGACTTTAACTGCCAGAAGATAAATGTAAACGTTTCCGATAGAAATGCGTCCATTGTGACGATTTGCAGTTACGTCATTTCGAAAACAAATGTATTAAACGGAAGATTTTCTGCGGTTTTTTCTACACATTACCACTTCTGGCTTTTTCTTGTGTAATGTGGCAGCCAGATCTCCGGTTCGTGCCAAATCCTAAGGTCCTAGGTCAACTACAAGGCAGCCAAATCGGCAAAAAATTAAGTTTTCAAAAACTAAAACTTGACTTACTGTGTTCCTTACTTGTCGACTGCAACAACTTAGATGCTTAAATTACGTACAGAGTGGTGCACCCGCAAGGCTCATCACACGACTTTAACTGCCAGAAGATAAATGTAAATGTTTCCGATAAAATGCGTCCATTGTGACGATTTGCAGTTACGTCATTTCGAAAACAAATGTATTAAACGTAAGATTTTCTGCGGTTTTTTCTACACATTACCACTTCTGGCTTTTTCTTGTGTAATGTGGCTGCCAGAGCTCGGTTCGTGCCAAATCTTAAGGTCCTAGGTCAACTACAAGGTAGCAAAAGCGGCCAAAAATTAAGTTTTCAAAAACTAAAACTTGACTTGCTGTGCTCCTTACTTGTCGACTGCAACAACTTAGATGCTTAAATTACGTACAGAGTGGTGCACCCGCAAGGCTCATCACGCGACTTAAACTGCCAGAAGATATATGTAAACGTTTCCGATAGAGATGCGTCCATTGTGACGATTTGCAGTTACGTCATTTCGAAAACTAATGTATTAAACGTAAGATTTTCTGCGGTTTTTTCTACACATTACCACTTCTGGCTTTTTCTTGTGTAATGAGGCAGCAAGAGCTCGGTTCGTGCCAAATCGTAAGGTCGTAGGTCAACTACAAGGCAGCAAAAGCGGACAAAAATTGAGTTTTCAAAAACTAAACATGACTTGCTGTGCTCCTTACTTGTCGACTGCAACAACTTTGATGCTTCAATTACGTACAGGGTGGTGCACCCAAAGGCTCATCACGCCCCTTTAACTGCCAGAAGATAAATGTAAACGTTTCCGATAGAAATGCGTCCATTGTGACGATTTGCAGTTACGTCATTTCGAAAACAAATGTATTAAACGTAAGATTTTCTGCGGTTTTTTCTACACATTACCACTTCTGGCATTTTCTTGTGTAATGTGGCTGCCAGAGCTCGGTTCGTGCCAAATCTTAAGGTCCTAGGTCAACTACAAGGCAGCAAAAGCGGCTAAATATTCAGTTTTCAAAAACTAAATCTTGACTTGCTGTGCTCCTTACTTGTCGACTGCAACAACTTATATGCTTAAATTACGTACAGGGTGGTGCACCCGCAAGGCTCATCACGCGACTTTAACTGCCAGAAGATAAATGTAAACGTTTCCGAGATTAATGCGTCCATTGTGACGATTTGCAGTTACGTCATTTCGAAAACAAATGTATTAAACGTACGATTTTCTGCGGTTTTTTCTACACATTACCACTTCTGGCTTTTTCTTGTGTAATGTGGCTGCCAGAGCTCGGTTCGTGCCAAATCTTAAGGTCCTAGATCAACTACAAGGCAGCAAAAGCGGACAAAAATTGAGTTTTCAGAAACTAAAACTTGACTTGCTGTGCTCCTTACTTGTCGACTGCAACAACTTAGATGCTTAAATTACGTACAGTGTGGTGCACCCGCAAGGCTCATACCGCCACTTTAACTGCCAGAAGATAAATGTCAACGTTTCCGATAGAAATGCGTCCATTTTGACGGTTTGCAGTTACGTCATTTCGAATACAAATGTATTAAACGTAAGATTTTCTGCAGTTTTTTCTACACATTACCACTTCTGGCTTTTTCTAGTGTAATGTGGCTGCGAGAGCTCGGTTCGTGCCAAATGTAAAGGTCCTAGGTCAACTACAAGGCAGCAAAAGCGGCCAAAAATTGAGTTTTCAAAAACTAAAACTTGACTTGCTGTGCTCCTTACTTGTCGACTGCAACAACTTAGATGCTTAAATTACGTACAGAATGGTGCACCCGCAAGGCTCATCACGCGACTTTAACTGCCAGAAGATAAATGTAAACGTTTCCGATAGAAATGCGTCCATTGTGACGATTTGCAGTTACGTCATTTCCAAAACAAATGTATTAAACGTACGATTTTCTGCGGTTTTTTCTACCCATTACCACTTCTGGCTTTTTCTTGTGTGATGTGGCTGCCAGAGCTCGGTTCGTGCCAAATCTTAAGGTCCTAGATCAACTACAAGGCAGCAAAAGCGGACAAAAATTGAGTTTTCAAAAACTAAAACATGACTTACTGTGCTCCTTACTTGTCGACTGCAACAACTTAGATGCTTAAATTACGTACAGTGTGGTGCACCCGCAAGGCTCATACCGCCACTTTAACTGCCAGAAGATAAATGTCAACGTTTCCGATAGAAATGCGTCCATTTTGACGGTTTGCAGTTACGTCATTTCGAATACAAATGTATTAAACGTAAGATTTTCTGCAGTTTTTTCTACACATTACCACTTCTGGCTTTTTCTAGTGTAATGTGGCTGCCAGAGCTCGGTTCGTGCCAAATGTAAAGGTCCTAGGTCAACTACAAGGCAGCAAAAGCGGCCAAAAATTGAGTTTTCAAAAACTAAAACTTGACTTGCTGTGCTCCTTACTTGTCGACTGCAACAACTTAGATGCTTAAATTACGTACAGAGTGGTGCACCCGCAAGGCTCATCACGCGACTTTAACTGCCAGAAGATAAATGTAAACGTTTCCGATAGAAATGCGTCCATTGTGACGATTTGCAGTTCCGTCATTTCCAAAACAAATGTATTAAACGTAAGATTTTCTGCGGTTTTTTCTACACATTACCACTTCTGGCTTTTTCTTGTGTAATGAGGCTGCCAGAGCTCGGTTCGTGCCAAATCGTAAGGTCGTAGGTCCACTACAAGGCAGCAAAAGCGGACAAAAATTGAGTTTTCAAAAACTAAAACTTTACTTGCTGTGCTCCTTACTTGTCGACTGCAACAACTTAGATGCTTAAATTACGTACAGAGTGGTGCACCCAGAAGGCTCATCACGCGACCTTAACTGCCAGAAGATAAATGTAAACTTTTCCGATAGAAATGCGTCCATTGTGACGATTTGCAGTTACGTCATTTCGAAAACAAATGTATTAAACGTACGATTTTCTGCGGTTTTTTCTACACATTACCACTTCTGGCTTTTTCTTGTGTGATGTGGCTGCCAGAGCTCGGTTCGAGCCAAATCTTAAGTTCCTAGGTCAACTACAAGGCACCAAAAGCGGCCAAAAATTGAGCTTTCAAAAACTAAAACTTGACTTGCTGTGTCCCTTACTTGTCGACTGCAGCAACTTAGATGCTTAAATTACGTACAGAGTGGTGCACACAGAAGGCTCATCACGCGACTTTAATTGCCAGAAGATAAATGTAAACGTTTCCGATAGAAATGCGTCCATTGTGACGATTTGAAATTACGTCATTTCGAAAACAAATGTATTAAACGTAAGATTTTCTGCGGTTTTTTCTACACATTACCACTTCTGGCTTTTGCTTGTGTAATGTGGCTGCCAGAGCCCGGTTCGTGCCAAATCTTAAGGTCCTAGGTCAACTACAAGGCAGCAAAAGCGGCCAAAAATTGAGTTTTCAGAAGCTAAAAGTTGACTTGCTGTGTTCCATATTTGCCGACTGCAACAACTTAGATTCTTAAATTTCGTACAGAGTGGTGCACCCGCAAGGCCCATCACGCGACTTTAATTGCCAGAAGATAAATGTAAACGTTTCCGATAGAAATGCGTCCATTGTGACGATTTGGAGTTACGTCATTTCGAAAACAAATGTATTAAACGTAAGATTGTCTGCGGTTTTTTCTACACATTACCACTTCTGGCTTTTTCTTATGTAATGTGGCTGCCAGAGCTCGGTTCGTGCATAATCTTAAGGTCCTAGGTCAAATACAAGGCAGCAAAAGCGGCCAAAAATTGAGTTTTCAAAAACTAAAACTTGACTTGCTGTGCTCCTTACTTGTCAACTGCAACAACTTAGATGCTTAAATTACGTACAGAATGGTGCACCCGCAAGCTCATCACGCGACTTTAACTGCCAGAAGATAAATGTAAACGTTTCCGATAGAAATGCGTCCATTGTGACGATTTTCAGTTACGTCATTTCGAAAACAAATGTATTAAACGTAAGATTTTCTGCGGTTTTTCCTACACATTACCACTTCTGGCTTTTTCTTATGTAATGTGGCTGCCAGAGCTCGGTTCGTGCCAAATCTTCAGGTCCTAGGTCAACTACAAGGCAGCAAAAGCGGCCAAAAATTGAGTTTTCAGAAGCTAATAGTTGACTTGCTGTGCTCCTTACTTGCCGACTGCAACAACTTAGATTCTAAAATTACGTACAGAGTGGTGCACCCGCAAGGCTCATCACGCGACTTTAACTGCCAGAAGATAAATGCAAACGTTTCCGATGGAAATGCGTCCATTGTGACGACTTGCAGTTACGTCATTTCGATAATAAGTGTATTAAACATAAGATTTTCTGTGGTTTTTTCTACACATTACCAAGTCTCACTTTTTTTTGTGTAATGTGGCTGCCAGAGCTCGGTTCATGCCAAATCTTTAGGTCCTAGGTCAACTACAAGGCATCAAAAGCGGCTAAAAAATGAGTTTTCAATAACTAAAAGTTGACTTGCTGTGCTCCTTACTTGTCGACTGCAACAATTTAGATGCTTAAATTACGTACAGGGTGGTGCACCCGCAAGGCTCATCACGCGACTTTAACTGCCAGAAGATAAATGTAAACGTTTCCGGGAGAAATGCGTACATTGTAACGATTTGCAGTTACGTCATTTCGAAAACAAATGTATCAAACGTAAGATTTTCTACGGTATTTCTACACATTACCACTTCTGGCTTTTTCTTGTATAATGTGGCTGCCAGAGCTCGGTTCGTGCCAAATCTTAAGGTCCTAGGTCTACTACAAGGCAGCAAAAGCGGCCGGATATTGAGTGTTCAAAAACTAAAAATTGACTTGCTGTGCTCCTTACTTATCGACTGCAACAACCTAGATGCTTAAATTATGTACAGAGTGGTGCACCCGCAAGGCTCATCACGCGACTTTAACTGCCAGAAGATAAATGTAAACGTATCCGAATGAAATGCGTCCATTGTGACGCATTGCAGTTACGTCATTTCGAAAACAAATGTATTAAACGTAAGATTTTCTAAGGTTTTTTCTTCACATTACCACTTCTGGCTTTTTCTTGTGTAATGTGGCTGCCCGAGCTCGGTTCGTGCCAAATCGTAAGGTCCTAGGTCAACTACAAGGCAGCAAAAGCGGTAAAAATTGAGTTTTCAAAAACTAAAACTTGACTTGCTGTGCTCCTTACATGTCGACTGCAGCAACTAAGATGCTTAAATTACGTACAGAGTGGTGCGCCCGCAAGGCTCAGCACGCGACTTTAACTGAAAGAAGATAAATGTAAACGTCTCCGATAGAAATGCGTCCATTGTGACGATTTGCAGTTACGTCATTTCGAAAACAAATGTATTAAACGTACGATTTTCTGCGGTTTTTTCTACACATTACCACTTCTGGCTTTTTCGTATGTAATGTGGCTGCCAGAGCTCGGTTCGTGCCAAATATTAAGGTCCTCGGTCAAGTACAAGGCAGCAAAAGCGGCCAAAAATTGAGTTTTGAAAAACTAAAACTTGACTTGCTTTGCTCCTTACTTGTCGACTGCAGCAACTTAGATGCTTAAATTACGTACAGAGTGGTGCACCCGCAAGGCTCATCACGCGACTTTAACTGCCAGTAGATAAATGTTAACGTTTCCGATAGAAATGCGTCAATTGTGACGATTTGAAGTTACGTCATTTCGAAAACAAATGTATTAAACGTAAGATTTTCTGCGGTTTTTTCTACACATTACCACATCTGGCTTTTTCTTGTGTAATGTGGCTGCCAGAGCTCGGATCGTGCCAAATCTTAAGGTCGTAGGTCAATTACAAGGCAGCAATAGCGGCAAAAATTGAGTTTTCAAAAACAAAAACTTGACTTGCTGTGCTCCTTACTTGTCGACTGCAACAACTTAGATGCTTAAATTACGTACAGATTGGTGCACCCGCAAGGCTCGTCGCTCGACTTTAACTGCCAGAAGATAAATGTAAACGTTTCCGATAGAAATGCGTCCATTGTGACGATTTACAGTTACGTCATTTCGAAAACAAATGTATTAAACGAAAGATTTTCTGTGGTTTTTTCTACACATTACCAAATCTCACTTTTTTTTGTGTAATGTGGCTGCCAGAGCTCGGTTCGTGCCAAATCTTTAGGTCCTAGGTCAACTACAAGGCAGCAAAAGCGGCCAAAAATTGAGTTTTCAAAACTACAACTTGACTTGCTGTGCTCCTTACTTGTCGACTGCAACAACTTAGATGCTTAAATTACGTAGAGAGTGGTGCACAAGCAAGGCTCATAAAGCGACTTTAACTGCCAGAAGATAAATGTAAACGTTTCCGAGAGAAATGCGTCCATTGTGACGATTTGCAGTAACCTCATTTCGAAAACAAATGTATTAAAAGTAAGATTTTCTGCGGTTTTCTCTACACATTACCACTTCTGGCTTTTGCTTGGGTAATGTGGCAGCCAGAGCTCGGTTCGTGCGACATCTTAAGGTCCTAGGTCAACTACAAGGCAGCAAAAGCGGCCAAAAATTGAATTTTCAAAAACTAAAACTTGACTTGCTGTGCTCCTTACTTGTCGACTGCAACAACTTAGATGCTTAAATTACGTATAGGGTGGTGCACCCGCAAGGCTCATCACGCGACTTTAACTGCCAGAAGATAAATGTAAACGTTTACGATAGAAATGCGTCCATTGTGACGATTTGCAATTACGTCATTTCGAAAACAAATGTATTAAACGTACGATTTTCTGCGGTTTTTTCTACACATTACCACTTCTGGCATTTTCTTGTGTAATGTGGCTGCCAGAGCTGGGTTCGTGCCAAATCTTAAGGTCCTAGGTCAACTACAAGGCAGCAAAAGCGGCCAAAAATTGAGTTTTCAACAACTAATACTTGACTTGCTGTGCTCCTTACTTGTCGACTGCAACAACTTAGATGCTTAAAGTACGTACAGGGTGGTGCACCCGCAAGGCTCATCACGCGACTTTAACTGCAAGAAGATAAATGTTATCGTTTCCTTTAGAAATTCGTCCATTGTGACGATTTGCAGTTACGTCATTTCGAAAACAAATGTATTAAACGTAAGATTTTCTGCGGTTTTTTCTACACATTACCACTTCTGGCTTTTTCTTGTGTAATGTGGCTGCCAGAGCTTGGTTCGTGCCAAATCTTAAGGTCCTAGGTCAACAACAAGGCAGCAAAAGCGGCCAAAAATTGAGTTTTCAAAAACTAAAACTTGACTTCCTGTGCTCCTTACTTGTCAACTGCAACAACTTAGATGCTTAAATTACGTACAGAGTGGTGCACCTGCAAGGCTCATCACGCGACTTTAACTGCCAGAAGATAAATGTAAACGTTTCCGGGAGAAATGCGTACATTGTAACGATTTGCAGTTACGTCATTTCGAAAACAAATGTATCAAACGTAAGATTTTCTACGGTATTTCTACACATTACCACTTCTGGCTTTTTCTTGTATAATGTGGCTGCCAGAGCTCGGTTCGTGCCAAATCTTAAGGTCCTAGGTCTACTACAAGGCAGCAAAAGCGGCCGGATATTGAGTGTTCAAAAACTAAAAATTGACTTGCTGTGCTCCTTACTTATCGACTGCAACAACCTAGATGCTTAAATTATGTACAGAGTGGTGCACCCGCAAGGCTCATCACGCGACTTTAACTGCCAGAAGATAAATGTAAACGTATCCGAATGAAATGCGTCCATTGTGACGCATTGCAGTTACGTCATTTCGAAAACAAATGTATTAAACGTAAGATTTTCTAAGGTTTTTTCTTCACATTACCACTTCTGGCTTTTTCTTGTGTAATGTGGCTGCCCGAGCTCGGTTCGTGCCAAATCGTAAGGTCCTAGGTCAACTACAAGGCAGCAAAAGCGGTAAAAATTGAGTTTTCAAAAACTAAAACTTGACTTGCTGTGCTCCTTACATGTCGACTGCAGCAACTAAGATGCTTAAATTACGTACAGAGTGGTGCGCCCGCAAGGCTCAGCACGCGACTTTAACTGAAAGAAGATAAATGTAAACGTCTCCGATAGAAATGCGTCCATTGTGACGATTTGCAGTTACGTCATTTCGAAAACAAATGTATTAAACGTACGATTTTCTGCGGTTTTTTCTACACATTACCACTTCTGGCTTTTTCGTATGTAATGTGGCTGCCAGAGCTCGGTTCGTGCCAAATATTAAGGTCCTCGGTCAAGTACAAGGCAGCAAAAGCGGCCAAAAATTGAGTTTTGAAAAACTAAAACTTGACTTGCTTTGCTCCTTACTTGTCGACTGCAGCAACTTAGATGCTTAAATTACGTACAGAGTGGTGCACCCGCAAGGCTCATCACGCGACTTTAACTGCCAGTAGATAAATGTTAACGTTTCCGATAGAAATGCGTCAATTGTGACGATTTGAAGTTACGTCATTTCGAAAACAAATGTATTAAACGTAAGATTTTCTGCGGTTTTTTCTACACATTACCACATCTGGCTTTTTCTTGTGTAATGTGGCTGCCAGAGCTCGGATCGTGCCAAATCTTAAGGTCGTAGGTCAATTACAAGGCAGCAATAGCGGCAAAAATTGAGTTTTCAAAAACAAAAACTTGACTTGCTGTGCTCCTTACTTGTCGACTGCAACAACTTAGATGCTTAAATTACGTACAGATTGGTGCACCCGCAAGGCTCGTCGCTCGACTTTAACTGCCAGAAGATAAATGTAAACGTTTCCGATAGAAATGCGTCCATTGTGACGATTTACAGTTACGTCATTTCGAAAACAAATGTATTAAACGAAAGATTTTCTGTGGTTTTTTCTACACATTACCAAATCTCACTTTTTTTTGTGTAATGTGGCTGCCAGAGCTCGGTTCGTGCCAAATCTTTAGGTCCTAGGTCAACTACAAGGCAGCAAAAGCGGCCAAAAATTGAGTTTTCAAAACTACAACTTGACTTGCTGTGCTCCTTACTTGTCGACTGCAACAACTTAGATGCTTAAATTACGTAGAGAGTGGTGCACAAGCAAGGCTCATAAAGCGACTTTAACTGCCAGAAGATAAATGTAAACGTTTCCGAGAGAAATGCGTCCATTGTGACGATTTGCAGTAACCTCATTTCGAAAACAAATGTATTAAAAGTAAGATTTTCTGCGGTTTTCTCTACACATTACCACTTCTGGCTTTTGCTTGGGTAATGTGGCAGCCAGAGCTCGGTTCGTGCGACATCTTAAGGTCCTAGGTCAACTACAAGGCAGCAAAAGCGGCCAAAAATTGAGTTTTCAACAACTAATACTTGACTTGCTGTGCTCCTTACTTGTCGACTGCAACAACTTAGATGCTTAAAGTACGTACAGGGTGGTGCACCCGCAAGGCTCATCACGCGACTTTAACTGCAAGAAGATAAATGTTATCGTTTCCTTTAGAAATTCGTCCATTGTGACGATTTGCAGTTACGTCATTTCGAAAACAAATGTATTAAACGTAAGATTTTCTGCGGTTTTTTCTACACATTACCACTTCTGGCTTTTTCTTGTGTAATGTGGCTGCCAGAGCTTGGTTCGTGCCAAATCTTAAGGTCCTAGGTCAACAACAAGGCAGCAAAAGCGGCCAAAAATTGAGTTTTCAAAAACTAAAACTTGACTTGCTGTGCTCCTTACTTGTCAACTGCAACAACTTAGATGCTTAAATTACGTACAGAGTGGTGCACCTGCAAGGCTCATCACGCGACTTTAACTGCCAGAAGATAAATGCAAACGTTTCCGATGGAAATGCGTCCATTGTGACGACTTGCAGTTACGTCATTTCGAAAACAAATTTATTAAACGTAAGATTTTCTGCGGTTTTTTCTACACATTACCACTTTTTCATTTTTCTTGTGTACTGTGGCTGCCAGAGCTCGGTTCGTGCCAAATCGTATGGTCCTAGGTCAACTACAAGGCAGCAAAAGCGGCCAGAAATTGAGTTTTCAAAAACTAAAACTTGATTTGCTGTGCTCCTTGCTTGCCGACTGCAGCAAATTAGATGCTTAAATTACGTACAGAGTGGTGCACCCGCAAGACTCATCACGCGACTTTAACTGCCAGAAGATAAATGTAAACGTTTCCGAGAGAAATGCGTCCATTGTGACGATTTGCAGTTACGTAATTTCGAAAACGAATGTATTAAACGTAAGATTTTCTGCGGTTTTTTCTACACATTACCACTTCTGGGTTTTGCTTGTGTAATGTGGCTGCCAGAGCTCGGTTCGTGCCAAATCTTAAAGTCCTAGGTCAACTACAAGTCAGCAAAAGCGGCCAAAAATTAGGTTATCAAAAACTAAGACTTGACTTGCTGTGCTCCTTACTTGTCGACTGCAACAACTTAGATGCTTAAATTACGTACAGGTTGGTAAGCCCGCAAGCCTCGTCACGAGACTTTAACTGCCAGAAGATAAATGTAAACGTTTCCGATAGAAATGCGTCCATTGTGACGATTTGCAGTTACGTCATTCCGAAAACAAATGTATTAAACGTAAGATTTTCTGCGGTTTTTTCTACACATTACCACTTCTGGCTTTTTCTTGAGTAATGTGGCTGCCAGAGCTCGGTCCGTGCCAAATGTTAAGGTCCTAGGTCAACTAGAAGGCAGCAAAAGCGGACAAAAATTGATTTATCAAAAACAAAACTTGACTTGTTGTGCTCCTTACTTGTCGACTGCAACAACTTAGATGCTTAAATTACGTACAGGGTGGTGCACCCGCAAGGCTCATCACGCGACTTTAACTGCCATAAGATAAATGTAAACGTTTCCGATACAAATGCGTCCATTGTGACGATTTGCCGTTACGTGATTTCGAAAACAAATGTATTAAACGTAAGATTTTCTACTGTTTTTTTCTTCACATTACCACTTCTAGCTTTGTCTTGTGTAATGTGATTGCCAGAGCTCGGTTCGTGCCAAATCTTAAGGTCCTAAGTCAACTACAATGAAGCAAAAACGGCCAAAAATTGAGTTTTCAAAAACTAAAACTTGACTTGCAGTGCCCCTTACTTGTCGACTGCAGCAACTTAGATACTTAAATTACGTACAGAGTGGTGTACTCGCAAGGCTCATCACGCGACTTTAACTGCCAGAAGATAAATGTAAACGTTTCCGATAGAAATGCGTCCATTGTGACGATTTGCAGTTACGTCATTTCGAAAATAAATGTATTAAACGTACGATTTTCTGCGGTTTTTTCTACACATTACCACTTCTGGCTTTTTCTTGAGTTATGTGGCTGGCAGAGCTCGGTTCGTGCCAAATCTTAAGGTCCTAGGTCAACTACAAGGCAGCAAAAGCGCCAAAAATTGAGTTTTCAAAATCTAAAACTTGACTTGCTGTGCTCCTTACTTGTCGACTGCAACAACTTAGATGCTTAAATTACGTACAGAGTGGTGCGCCCGCAAGGCTCATCACGCGACTTTAACTGCCAGAAGATAAATGTAAACGTCTCCGATAGAAATGCGTCCATTGTGACGATTTGCAGTTACGTCATTTCGAAAATAAATGTATTAAACGTAGGATTTTCTACGGTTTTTTCTACACATTACCACTTCTGGCTTTTTCTTGTGTAATGTGGCTGCCCGAGCTCGGTTCGTGCCAAATCTTAAGGTCGTAGGTCAACTAAAAGGCAGCAAAAGCGGCCAAAAATTGAGTTTTCAAAAACTAAAACTTGACTTTCTGTGCTCCTTACTTGTCGACTGCAACAACTTAGATGCTTATATTACGTACAGGGTGGTGCACCTGCAAGGCTCATGACACGACTTTAACTGACAGAAGATAAATGTAAACGTTTCCGATAGAAATGCGTCCATTGTGACGATTTGCAGTTACGTCATTTCGAAAACAAATGTATTAAACGTAAGATTTTCTGCGGTTTTTTCTACACATTACCACTTCTGGCTTTTTCTTGTGTAATGTGGCTGCCAGAGCTCGGTCCGTGCCAAATGTTAAGGTCCTAGGTCAACTAGAAGGCAGCAAAAGCGGACAAAAATTGAGTTATCAAAAACTAAAACTTGACTTGTTGTGCTCCTTACTTGTCGACTGCAACAACTTAGATGCTTAAATTGCGTACAGGGTGGTGCACCCGCAAGGCTCATCACGCGACTTTAACTGCCATAAGATAAATGTAAACGTTTCCGATACAAATGCGTCCATTGTGACGATTTGCCGTTACGTGATTTCGAAAACAAATGTATTAAACGTAAGATTTTCTACTGTTTTTTTCTTCACATTACCACTTCTAGCTTTGTCTTGTGTAATGTGGCTGCCAGAGCGCGGTTCGTGCCAAATCTTAAGGTCCTAAGTCAACTACAATGAAGCAAAAACGGCCAAAAATTGAGTTTTCAAAAACTAAAACTTGACTTGCAGTGCCCCTTACTTGTCGACTGCAGCAACTTAGATACTTAAATTACGTACAGAGTGGTGTACTCGCAAGGCTCATCACGCGACTTTAACTGCCAGAAGATAAATGTAAACGTTTCCGATAGAAATGCGTCCATTGTGACGATTTGCAGTTACGTCATTTCGAAAATAAATGTATTAAACGTACGATTTTCTGCGGTTTTTTCTACACATTACCACTTCTGGCTTTTTCTTGAGTTATGTGGCTGGCAGAGCTCGGTTCGTGCCAAATCTTAAGGTCCTAGGTCAACTACAAGGCAGCAAAAGCGCCAAAAATTGAGTTTTCAAAATCTAAAACTTGACTTGCTGTGCTCCTTACTTGTCGACTGCAACAACTTAGATGCTTAAATTACGTACAGAGTGGTGCGCCCGCAAGGCTCATCACGCGACTTTAACTGCCAGAAGATAAATGTAAACGTCTCCGATAGAAATGCGTCCATTGTGACGATTTGCAGTTACGTCATTTCGAAAATAAATGTATTAAACGTAGGATTTTCTACGGTTTTTTCTACACATTACCACTTCTGGCTTTTTCTTGTGTAATGTGGCTGCCCGAGCTCGGTTCGTGCCAAATCTTACGGTCGTAGGTCAACTAAAAGGCAGCAAAAGCGGCCAAAAATTGAGTTTTCAAAAACTAAAACTTGACTTTCTGTGCTCCTTACTTGTCGACTGCAACAACTTAGATGCTTATATTACGTACAGGGTGGTGCACCTGCAAGGCTCATGACACGACTTTAACTGACAGAAGATAAATGTAAACGTATCCGATAGAAATGCGTCCATTGTGACGATTTGCAGTTACGTCATTTCGAAAACAAATGTATTAAACGTAAGATTTTCTGCGGTTTTTTCTACACATTACCACTTCTGGCTTTTTCATGTGTAATGTGGCTGCCAGAGCTCGGTTCGTGCCAGATCTTAAGGTCATAGGTCAACTACAAGGCAGCAAAAACGGCCAAAAATTGAGTTTTCAAAAACTAAAACTTGACTTGCTGTGCTCCTTCCTTGTCGTCTGCAACAACTTAGATGCTTAAATTACGTACAGAGTGGTGCGACCGCAAGGCTCAGCACGGGACTTTAACTGCCAGAAGATAAATGTAAACGTTTCCGATTGAAATGCGTCCATTGTGACGATTTGCAGTTACGTCATTACGAAAACAAATGTAATAAACGTACGATTTTCTGCGGTTTTTTCTACACATTACCACTTCTGGCTTTTTCATGTGTAATGTGGCTGCCAGAGCTCGGTTCGTGCCAGATCTTAAGGTCATAGGTCAACTACAAGGCAGCAAAAACGGCCAAAAATTGAGTTTTCAAAAACTAAAACTTGACTTGCTGTGCTCCTTACTTGTCGACTGCAACAACTTAGATGCTTAAATTACGTACAGAGTGGTGCGCCCGCAAGGCTCAAAACGCGACTTTAACTGCCAGAAGATAAATGTAAACGTTTCCGGTAGAAATGCGTCTATTGTGACAATTTGCATTTACGTCATTTCAAAAACTAAACTATTAAACGTAAGATTATCTGCGGTTTTTTCTACACATTACCACTTCTGGCTATTTCTTGTGGTATGTGGCTGCCAGAGCTCGGTTCGTGCCAAATCTTAAGGTCCTAGGTCAACTACAAGGCAGCAAAAGCGGCCAAAATTGAGTTTTCAAAAACTAAAACTTGACTTGCTGTGCTCCTTACTTGTCGACTGCAACAACTTAGATGCTTAAATTACGTACAGAGTGGTGCGCCCGCAAGGCTCATCACGCGACTTTAACCGCCAGAAGATAAATGTAAACGTTTCAGAGAAATGCGTCCATTGTGACGATTTGCAGTTACGTCATTTCGAAAACAAATGTATAAAACGTAAGATTTTCTGCGGTTTTTTCTACACATTACCACATCTGGCTTTTTCTTGTGTAATGTGGCTGCCAGAGCTCGGTTCGTGCCAAATCTTAAGGTCCTCGGTCAACTACAATGCAGCAAAGCGGCCAAAAATTCAGTTTTCAAAAACTAAAACTTGAATTGCTGTGCTCCTTACTTGTCGACTGCAACAACTTAGATGCTTAAATTACGTACAGGGTGGTGCACCCGCAAGGCTCATCACGCGACATTAACTGCCTGAAGGTAAATGTAAACTTTCCGATAGAAATGCGACCATTGTGACGATTTGCAGTTACGTCATTTCGAAAACAAATGTATTAAACGTAAGATTTTCTGCAGTTTTTCCTACACATTACCACTTCTGGCTGTTTCTTGTGTAATGTGGCTGCCAGAGCTCGGTTCGTGCCAAATCTTAAGGTCCTAGGTCAACCACAAGGCAGCAAAAGCGGCCAAAAATTGAGTTTTCAAAAACAAATACTTGACTTGCTGTGCTCCTTACTTATCAACTGCAACAACTTAAATGCTTAAATTACATACAGGGTGGTGCACCCGCAAGGCTCATCACGCGACATTAACTGCCAGAAGATAAATGTAAACGTTTCCGAGAGAAATGCGTCCATTGTGACGATTTGCAGTTACGTCATTTCGAAAACATATGAATTAAACGTAAGATTTTCTGCGGTTTTTTCTACACATTACCACATCTGGCTTTCTCTTGTGTAATGTGGCTGCCAGAGCTCGGATCGTGCCAAATCATAAGGTCGTAGGTCAATTACAAGGCAGCAAAAGCGGCAAAAATTGAGTTTTCAAAAACAAAGACTTGACTTGCTGTGCTCCTTACTTGTCGACTGCTACAACTTAGATGCTTAAATTACGTACAGATTGGTGCACCCGCAAGGCTCATCACTCGACTTTAACTGCCAGAAGATAAATGTAAACGTTTCCGATAGAAATGCGTCCATTGTGACGATTTACAGTTACGTCATTTCGAAAACAAATGTATTAAACGTATATTTTCTGCGGTTTTTTCTACATATTACCACTTCTGGGTTTTTCTTGTGTTATGTGGCTGCCAGAGCTCGGTTCGTGCCAAATCTTAAGGTCGTAGGTCAACTACAAGGCAGCAAAACCGGCCAAAAATTGAGTTTTCAAAACTAATACTTGACTTGCTGTGCGCCTTACATGTCGACTGCAACAACTTAGATGCTTAAATTACGTACAGAGTGGTGCGCCCGCAAGGCTCATCACGCGACTTTAAATGCCAGAAGATAAATGTAAACGTTTCCGATTGAAATGCGTCCATTGTGACGATTTGCAGTTACGTCATTTCGAAAACATATGAATTAAACGTAAGATTTTCTGCGGTTTTTTCTACACATTACCACTTCTGGCTTTTTCTTGTGTTATGTGGCTGCCACAGCTCGGTTCGTGCCAAATCTGAAGGTCCTAGGTCAACTACGAGGCAGCAAAAGCGGCCAAAAATTGAGTTTTAAAAAACTAAAACTTGACTTGCTGTGCTCCTTACTTGTCGACTGCAACAACTTAGATGCTTAAATTACGTACAGAGTGGTGCGCCCGCAAGGCTCATCACGCGACTTTAACTGCCAGAAGATAAATGTAACGTTTCCGATAGAAATGCGTCCATTGTGACGATTTGGAGTTACGTCATTTCAAAAACTAAAGTATTAAAGGTAAGATTTTCAGCATTTTTTTCTACACATTACCACTTCTGGCATTTTCTTGTGTAATGTGGCTGCCAGAGCTCGGTTCGTGCCAAATCTTAAGGTCGTAGGTCAATTACAAGGCAGCAAAAGCGGCCAAAAATTGAGTTTTCAAAAACTAAAACTTGACTTGCTGTGCTCCTTACTTATCAACTGCAACAGCTTAAATGCTGAAGTTACGTACAGGGTGGTGCACCCGCAAGGCTCATCACGCGACTTTAACTGCCAGAAGATAAATGTAAACGTTTCCGAGAGAAATGCGTTCATTGTGACGATTTGCAGTTACGTCATTTCAAAAACAAATGTATTAAACGTAAGATTTTCTGCGGTTTTTCCTACACATTACCACTTCTGGCTTTTTCTTACGTAATGTGGCTGCCAGAGCTCGGTTCGTGCCAAATCTTAAGGTCGTAGGTCAATTACAAGGCAGCAAAAGCGGCCAAAAATTGAGTTCTCAAAAACTAAAACTCGACTTGCTGTGCTCCTTACTTGTCGACTGCAACAACTTAGATGCTTAAATTGCGTACAGGGTGGTGCACCCGCAAGGCTCATCACGCGACTTTAACTGCCATAAGATAAATGTAAACGTTTCCGATACAAATGCGTCCATTGTGACGATTTGCCGTTACGTGATTTCGAAAACAAATGTATTAAACGTAAGATTTTCTACTGTTTTTTTCTTCACATTACCACTTCTAGCTTTGTCTTGTGTAATGTGGCTGCCAGAGCGCGGTTCGTGCCAAATCTTAAGGTCCTAAGTCAACTACAATGAAGCAAAAACGGCCAAAAATTGAGTTTTCAAAAACTAAAACTTGACTTGCAGTGCCCCTTACTTGTCGACTGCAGCAACTTAGATACTTAAATTACGTACAGAGTGGTGTACTCGCAAGGCTCATCACGCGACTTTAACTGCCAGAAGATAAATGTAAACGTTTCCGATAGAAATGCGTCCATTGTGACGATTTGCAGTTACGTCATTTCGAAAATAAATGTATTAAACGTACGATTTTCTGCGGTTTTTTCTACACATTACCACTTCTGGCTTTTTCTTGAGTTATGTGGCTGGCAGAGCTCGGTTCGTGCCAAATCTTAAGGTCCTAGGTCAACTACAAGGCAGCAAAAGCGCCAAAAATTGAGTTTTCAAAATCTAAAACTTGACTTGCTGTGCTCCTTACTTGTCGACTGCAACAACTTAGATGCTTAAATTACGTACAGAGTGGTGCGCCCGCAAGGCTCATCACGCGACTTTAACTGCCAGAAGATAAATGTAAACGTCTCCGATAGAAATGCGTCCATTGTGACGATTTGCAGTTACGTCATTTCGAAAATAAATGTATTAAACGTAGGATTTTCTACGGTTTTTTCTACACATTACCACTTCTGGCTTTTTCTTGTGTAATGTGGCTGCCCGAGCTCGGTTCGTGCCAAATCTTACGGTCGTAGGTCAACTAAAAGGCAGCAAAAGCGGCCAAAAATTGAGTTTTCAAAAACTAAAACTTGACTTTCTGTGCTCCTTACTTGTCGACTGCAACAACTTAGATGCTTATATTACGTACAGGGTGGTGCACCTGCAAGGCTCATGACACGACTTTAACTGACAGAAGATAAATGTAAACGTTTCCGATAGAAATGCGTCCATTGTGACGATTTGCAGTTACGTCATTTCGAAAACAAATGTATTAAACGTAAGATTTTCTGCGGTTTTTTCTACACATTACCACTTCTGGCTTTTTCATGTGTAATGTGGCTGCCAGAGCTCGGTTCGTGCCAGATCTTAAGGTCATAGGTCAACTACAAGGCAGCAAAAACGGCCAAAAATTGAGTTTTCAAAAACTAAAACTTGACTTGCTGTGCTCCTTCCTTGTCGTCTGCAACAACTTAGATGCTTAAATTACGTACAGAGTGGTGCGACCGCAAGGCTCAGCACGGGACTTTAACTGCCAGAAGATAAATGTAAACGTTTCCGATTGAAATGCGTCCATTGTGACGATTTGCAGTTACGTCATTACGAAAACAAATGTAATAAACGTACGATTTTCTGCGGTTTTTTCTACACATTACCACTTCTGGCTTTTTCATGTGTAATGTGGCTGCCAGAGCTCGGTTCGTGCCAGATCTTAAGGTCATAGGTCAACTACAAGGCAGCAAAAACGGCCAAAAATTGAGTTTTCAAAAACTAAAACTTGACTTGCTGTGCTCCTTACTTGTCGACTGCAACAACTTAGATGCTTAAATTACGTACAGAGTGGTGCGCCCGCAAGGCTCAAAACGCGACTTTAACTGCCAGAAGATAAATGTAAACGTTTCCGGTAGAAATGCGTCTATTGTGACAATTTGCATTTACGTCATTTCAAAAACTAAACTATTAAACGTAAGATTATCTGCGGTTTTTTCTACACATTACCACTTCTGGCTATTTCTTGTGGTATGTGGCTGCCAGAGCTCGGTTCGTGCCAAATCTTAAGGTCCTAGGTCAACTACAAGGCAGCAAAAGCGGCCAAAATTGAGTTTTCAAAAACTAAAACTTGACTTGCTGTGCTCCTTACTTGTCGACTGCAACAACTTAGATGCTTAAATTACGTACAGAGTGGTGCGCCCGCAAGGCTCATCACGCGACTTTAACCGCCAGAAGATAAATGTAAACGTTTCAGAGAAATGCGTCCATTGTGACGATTTGCAGTTACGTCATTTCGAAAACAAATGTATAAAACGTAAGATTTTCTGCGGTTTTTTCTACACATTACCACATCTGGCTTTTTCTTGTGTAATGTGGCTGCCAGAGCTCGGTTCGTGCCAAATCTTAAGGTCCTCGGTCAACTACAATGCAGCAAAGCGGCCAAAAATTCAGTTTTCAAAAACTAAAACTTGAATTGCTGTGCTCCTTACTTGTCGACTGCAACAACTTAGATGCTTAAATTACGTACAGGGTGGTGCACCCGCAAGGCTCATCACGCGACATTAACTGCCTGAAGGTAAATGTAAACTTTCCGATAGAAATGCGACCATTGTGACGATTTGCAGTCACGTCATTTCGAAAACAAATGTATTAAACGTAAGATTTTCTGCAGTTTTTCCTACACATTACCACTTCTGGCTGTTTCTTGTGTAATGTGGCTGCCAGAGCTCGGTTCGTGCCAAATCTTAAGGTCCTAGGTCAACCACAAGGCAGCAAAAGCGGCCAAAAATTGAGTTTTCAAAAACAAATACTTGACTTGCTGTGCTCCTTACTTATCAACTGCAACAACTTAAATGCTTAAATTACATACAGGGTGGTGCACCCGCAAGGCTCATCACGCGACATTAACTGCCAGAAGATAAATGTAAACGTTTCCGAGAGAAATGCGTCCATTGTAACGATTTGCAGTTACGTCATTTCGAAAACATATGAATTAAACGTAAGATTTTCTGCGGTTTTTTCTACACATTACCACATCTGGCTTTCTCTTGTGTAATGTTGCTGCCAGAGCTCGGATCGTGCCAAATCATAAGGTCGTAGGTCAATTACAAGGCAGCAAAAGCGGCAAAAATTGAGTTTTCAAAAACAAAGACTTGACTTGCTGTGCTCCTTACTTGTCGACTGCTACAACTTAGATGCTTAAATTACGTACAGATTGGTGCACCCGCAAGGCTCATCACTCGACTTTAACTGCCAGAAGATAAATGTAAACGTTTCCGATAGAAATGCGTCCATTGTGACGATTTACAGTTACGTCATTTCGAAAACAAATGTATTAAACGTATATTTTCTGCGGTTTTTTCTACATATTACCACTTCTGGGTTTTTCTTGTGTTATGTGGCTGCCAGAGCTCGGTTCGTGCCAAATCTTAGGGTCGTAGGTCAACTACAAGGCAGCAAAACCGGCCAAAAATTGAGTTTTCAAAACTAATACTTGACTTGCTGTGCGCCTTACATGTCGACTGCAACAACTTAGATGCTTAAATTACGTACAGAGTGGTGCGCCCGCAAGGCTCATCACGCGACTTTAAATGCCAGAAGATAAATGTAAACGTTTCCGATTGAAATGCGTCCATTGTGACGATTTGCAGTTACGTCATTTCGAAAACATATGAATTAAACGTAAGATTTTCTGCGGTTTTTTCTACACATTACCACTTCTGGCTTTTTCTTGTGTTATGTGGCTGCCACAGCTCGGTTCGTGCCAAATCTGAAGGTCCTAGGTCAACTACGAGGCAGCAAAAGCGGCCAAAAATTGAGTTTTAAAAAACTAAAACTTGACTTGCTGTGCTCCTTACTTGTCGACTGCAACAACTTAGATGCTTAAATTACGTACAGAGTGGTGCGCCCGCAAGGCTCATCACGCGACTTTAACTGCCAGAAGATAAATGTAACGTTTCCGATAGAAATGCGTCCATTGTGACGATTTGGAGTTACGTCATTTCAAAAACTAAAGTATTAAAGGTAAGATTTTCAGCATTTTTTTCTACACATTACCACTTCTGGCATTTTCTTGTGTAATGTGGCTGCCAGAGCTCGGTTCGTGCCAAATCTTAAGGTCGTAGGTCAATTACAAGGCAGCAAAAGCGGCCAAAAATTGAGTTTTCAAAAACTAAAACTTGACTTGCTGTGCTCCTTACTTATCAACTGCAACAGCTTAAATGCTGAAGTTACGTACAGGGTGGTGCACCCGCAAGGCTCATCACGCGACTTTAACTGCCAGAAGATAAATGTAAACGTTTCCGAGAGAAATGCGTTCATTGTGACGATTTGCAGTTACGTCATTTCAAAAACAAATGTATTAAACGTAAGATTTTCTGCGGTTTTTCCTACACATTACCACTTCTGGCTTTTTCTTACGTAATGTGGCTGCCAGAGCTCGGTTCGTGCCAAATCTTAAGGTCCTAGGTCAACTACAAGGCAGCAAAAGCGGCCAAAAATTGAGTTCTCAAAAACTAAAACTCGACTTGCTGTGCTCTTTACTTGTCGACTGCAACAACTTAGATGCTTGAATTACGTACAGAGTGGTGCACCCGCAAGGCTCATCACGCGACATTAACTGCCAGAAGATAAATGTAAACGTTCCCGATAGAAATGCGTCCATTGTGACGATTTGGAATTACGTCATTTCGAAAACAAATGTATTAAACGTAAGATTTTCTGCGGTTTTTGCTACACATTACCACTTCTGGCTTTTTCTTATGTAATGTGACTGCCAGAGCTCGGTTCGTGCCAAATCTTAAGGTCCTAGGTCAACTACAAGGCAGCAAAAGCGGCCAAAAATTGAGTTTTCAAAAACTAAAACTTGACTTGCTGTGCTCCTTACTTGTCGACTGCAACAACTTAGATGCTTGAATTACGTACAGAGTGGTGCAACGGCAAGGCTCATCACGCGACATTAACTGCCAGAAGATAAATGTAAACGTTTCCGATAGAAATGCGTCCATTGTGACGATTTGCAGTTACGTCATTTCCAAAACCAATGTATTAAACGTAAGATTTTCAGCGGTTTTTGCTACACATTACCACTTCTGGCTTTTTCTTATGTAATGTGGCTGCCAGAGCTCGGTTCGTGCCAAATCTTAAGGTCCTAGGTCAACTACAAGGCAGCAAAAGCGGCCAAAAATTGAGTTTTCAAAAACTAAAACTTGACTTGCTGTGCTCCTTACTTGTCGACTGCAACAACTTAGATGATTAAATTACGTACAGAATGGTGCACCCGCAAGCTCATCACGCGACTTTAACTGCCTGAAGATAAATGTAAACGTTTCCGATAGAAATGCGTCCATTGTGACGATTTGGAGTTACGTCATTTGGAAAACAAATGTATTAAACGTAAGATTTTCTACGGGTTTTTCTACACATTACCACTTCTGGCTTTTTCTTGTGTAATGTGGCTGCCAGAGATCGCTTCGTGCCAAATCTTAAGGTCCTAGGTCAACTACAAGGCAGCAAAAGCGGCCAAAAATTGAGTTTTCCAAAACTAATACTTGACTTGCTGTGCTCCTTACTTGTCGACTGCAACAACTTAGATGCTTGAATTACGTACAGAGTGGTGCACCCGCAAGCTCATCACGAGACTTTAACTGCCAGAAGATAAATGTAAACGTTTCCGATAGAAATGCGTCCATTGTGACGATTTGGAGTTACGTCATTTCGAAAACAAATGTATTTAACGTAAGATTTTCTGCGGTTTTTGCTACACATTACCACTTCTGGCTTTTTCGTATGTAATGTGGCTGCCAGAGCTCGGTTCGTGCCAAATCTTAAGGTCCTAGGTCAACTACAAAAAGCAAAAGCGGCCAAAAATTGAGTTTTCAAAAACTAAAACTTGACTTGCTGTGCTCCTTACTTGTCGACTGCAACAACTTAGATGCTTGAATTACGTACAGAGTGGTGCACCCGCAAGCTCATCACGAGACTTTATCTGCCAGAAGATAAATGTAAACGTTTCCGATAGAAATGCGTCCATTGTGACGATTTGGAGTTACCTCATTTCGAAAACAAATGTATTAAACGTAAGATTTTCTGCGGTTTTTGCTACACATTACCACTTCTGGCTTTTTCTTATGTAATGTGGCTGCCAGAGCTCGGTTCGTGCCAAATCTTAAGGTCATAGGTCAACTACAAGGCAGCAAAAGCGGCCAAAAATTGAGTTTTCAAAAACTAAAACTTGACTTGCTGTGCTCCTTACTTGTCGACTGCAACAACTTAGATGCTTGAATTACGTACAGAGTGGTGCATCGGCAAGGCTCATCACGCGACATTAACTGCCAGAAGATAAATGTAAACGTTTCCGATAGAAATGCGTCCATTGTGACGATTTGGAGTTACGTCATTTCGAAAACAAATGTATTAAACGTAAGATTTTCTGCGGTTTTTTCTACACATTTCCACTTCTGGCTTTTTCTTATGTAATGTGGCTGCCAGAGCTCGGTTCGTGCCAAATCTTAAGGTCCTAGGTCAACTACAAGGCAGCAAAAGCGGCCAAAAATTGAGTTTTCCAAAACTAATAATTGACTTGCTGTGCTCCTTACATGTCGACTGCAACAACTTAGATGCTTAAATTACGTACAGAGTGGTGCGCCCGCAAGGCTCATCACGCGACTTTAAATGCCAGAAGATAAATGTAAACGTTTCCGATTGAAATGCGTCCATTGTGACGATTTGCAGTTACGTCATTTCGAAAACAAATGTATTAAACGTACAATTTTCTGCGGTTTCTTCTACACATTACCACTTCTGGCTTTTTCTTGTGTTATGTCGCTGCCACAGCTCGGTTCGTGCCAAATCTGAAGGTCCTAGGTCAACTACAAGGCAGCAAAAGCGGCCAAAAATTGAGTTTTAAAAAACTAAAACTTGACTTGCTGTGCTCCTTACTTGTCGACGGGAACAACTTAGATGCTTGAATTACGTACAGAGTGGTGCACCCGCAAGCTCATCACGAGACTTTAACTGCCAGAAGATAAATGTAAACGTTTCCGATAGAAATGCGTCCATTGTGACGATTTGGAGTTACGTCATTTCGAAAACAAATGTATTAAACGTAAGATTTGCTGTGGTTTTTGCTACACATTACCACTTCTGGCTTTTTCTTATGTAATGTGGCTGCCAGAGCTCGGTTCGTGCCAAATCTTAAGGTCCTAGGTCAACTACAAGGCAGCAAAAGCGGCCAAAAATTGAGTTTTCAAAATCTAAAACTTGACTTGCTGTGCTCCTTACTTGTCGACTGCAACAACTTAGATGCTTGAATTACGTACAGAGTGGTGCACCCGCAAGCTCATCACGAGACTTTAACTGCCAGAAGATAAATGTAAACGTTTCCGATAGAAATGCGTCCATTGTGACGATTTGGAGTTACGTCATTTCGAAAACAAATGTATTAAACGTAAGATTTTCTGCGGTTTTTGCTACACATTACCACTTCTGGCTTTTTCTTATGTAATGTGGCTGCCAGAGCTCGGTTCGTGCCAAATCTTAAGGTCCTAGGTCAACTACAAGGCAGCAAAAGCGGCCAAAAATTGAGTTTTCAAAAACTAAAACTTGACTTGCTGTGCTCCTTACTTGTCGACTGCAACAACTTAGATGCTTGAATTACGTACAGAGTGGTGCACCCGCAAGCTCATCAGGAGACTTTAAATGACACAAGATAAATGTAAACGTTTCCGATAGAAATGCGTCCATTGTGGCGATTTGGAGTTACGTCATTTCGAAAACAAATGTATTAAACGTAAGATTTTCTGCGGTTTTTGCTACACATTACCACTTCTGGCTTTTTCTTATGTAATGTGGCTGCCAGAGCTCGGTTCGTGCCAAATCTTAAGGTCCTAGGTCAACTACAAGGCAGCAAAAGCGGCCAAAAATTGAGTTTTCAAAAACTAAAACTTGACTTGCTGTGCTCCTTACTTGTCGACTGCAACAACTTAGATGCTTGAATTACGTACAGAGTGGTGCACCCGTAAGCTCATCACGAGACTTTAACTGCCAGAAGATAAATGTAAACGTTTCCGATAGAAATGCGTCCATTGTGACGATTTGGAGTTACGTCATTTCGAAAACAAATGTATTAAACGTAAGATTTTCTGCGGTTTTTGCTACACATTACCACTTCTGGCTTTTTCTTATGTAATGTGGCTGCCAGAGCTCGGTTCGTGCCAAATCTTAAGGTCCTAGGTCAACTACAAGGCAGCAAAAGCGGCCAAAAATTGAGTTTTCAAAAACTAAAACTTGACTTGCTGTGCTCCTTACTTGTCGACTGCAACAACTTAGATGCTTGAATTACGTACAGAGTGGTGCACCCGCAAGCTCATCACGAGACTTTAACTGCCAGAAGATAAATGTAAACGTTTCCGATAGAAATGCGTCCATTGTGACGATTTGGAGTTACGTCATTTCGAAAACAAATGTATTAAACGTAAGATTTTCTGCGGTTTTTGCTACACATTACCACTACTGGCTTTTTCTTATGTAATGTGGCTGCCAGAGCTCGGTTCGTGCAAAATCTTAAGGTCCTAGGTCAACTACATGGCAGCAAAAGCGGCCAAAAATTGAGTATTCAAAAACTAAAATTTGACTTGCTGTGCTCCTTACTTGTCGACTGCAACAACTTAGATGCTTGAATTACGTACAGAGTGGTGCACCCGCAAGCTCATCACGAGACTTTAACTGCCAGAAGATAAATGTAAACGTTTCCGATAGAAATGCGTCCATTGTGGCGATTTGGAGTTACGTCATTTCGAAAACAAATGTATTAAACGTAAGATTTTCTGCGGTTTTTGCTACACATTACCACTTCTGGCTTTTTCTTATGTAATGTGGCTGCCAGAGCTCGGTTCGTGCCAAATCTTAAGGTCCTAGGTCAACTACAAGTACAAGGCAGCAAAAGCGGCCAAAAATTGAGTTTTCAAAAACTAAAACTTGACTTGCTGTGCTCCTTACTTGTCGACTGCAACAACGTAGATGCTTGAATTACGTACAGAGTGGTGCACCCGCAAGCTCATCACGAGACTTTAACTGCCAGAAGATAAATGTAAACGTTTCCGATAGAAATGCGTCCATTGTGGCGATTTGGAGTTACGTCATTTCGAAAACAAATGTATTAAACGTAAGATTTTCTGCGGTTTTTGCTACACATTACCACTTCTGGCTTTTTCTTATGTAATGTGGCTGCCAGAGCTCGGTTCGTGCCAAATCTTAAGGTCCTAGGTCAACTACAAGGCAGCAAAAGCGGCCAAAAATTGAGTTTTCAAAAACTAAAACTTGACTTGCTGTGCTCCTTACTTGTCGACTGCAACAACTTAGATGCTTGAATTACGTACAGAGTGGTGCACCCGCAAGCTCATCACGAGACTTTAACTGCCAGAAGATAAATGTAAACGTTTCCGATAGAAATGCGTCCATTGTGACGATTTGGAGTTACGTCATTTCGAAACAAATGTATTAAACGTAAGATTTGCTGTGGTTTTTGCTACACATTACCACTTCTGGCTTTTTCTTATGTAATGTGGCTGCCAGAGCTCGGTTCGTGCCAAATCTTAAGGTCCTAGGTCAACTACAAGGCAGCAAAAGCGGCCAAAAATTGAGTTTTCAAAATCTAAAACTTGACTTGCTGTGCTCCTTACTTGTCGACTGCAACAACTTAGATGCTTGAATTACGTACAGAGTGGTGCACCCGCAAGCTCATCACGAGACTTTAACTGCCAGAAGATAAATGTAAACGTTTCCGATAGAAATGCGTCCATTGTGACGATTTGGAGTTACGTCATTTCGAAAACAAATGTATTAAACGTAAGAATTTCTGCGGTTTTTGCAACACATTACCACTTCTGGCTTTTTCTTATGTAATGTGGCTGCCAGAGGTCGGTTCGTGCCAAATCTTAAGGTCCTAGGTCAACTACAAGGCAGCAAAAGCGGCCAAAAATTGAGTTTTCAAAAACTAAAACTTGACTTGCTGTGCTCCTTACTTGTCGACTGCAACAACTTAGATGCTTGAATTACGTACAGAGTGGTGCACCCGCAAGCTCATCACGAGACTTTAACTGCCAGAAGATAAATGTAAACGTTTCCGATAGAAATGCGTCCATTGTGACGATTTGGAGTTACGTCATTTCGAAAACAAATATATTAAACGTAAGATTTTCTGCGGTTTTTGCTACACATTACCACTTCTGGCTTTTTCTTATGTAATGTGGCTGCCAGAGCTCGGTTCGTGCCAAATCTTAAGGTCCTAGGTCAACTACAAGGCAGCAAAAGCGGCCAAAAATTGAGTTTTCAAAATCTAAAACTTGACTTGCTGTGCTCCTTACTTGTCGACTGCAACAACTTAGATGCTTGAATTACGTACAGAGTGGTGCACCCGCAAGCTCATCACGAGACTTTAACTGCCAGAAGATAAATGTAAACGTTTCCGATAGAAATGCGTCCATTGTGACGATTTGGAGTTACGTCATTTCGAAAACAAATGTATTAAACGTAAGAATTTCTGCAGTTTTTGCTACACATTACCACTTCTGGCTTTTTCGTATGTAATGTGGCTGCCAGAGCTCGGTTCGTGCCAAATCTTAAGGTCCTAGGTCAACTACAAGGCAGCAAAAGCGGCCAAAAATTGAGTTTTCAAAAACTAAAACTTGACTTGCTGTGCTCCTTACTTGTCGACTGCAACAACTTAGATGCTTGAATTACGTACAGAGTGGTGCACCCGTAAGCTCATCACGAGACTTTAACTGCCAGAAGATAAATGTAAACGTTTCCGATAGAAATGCGTCCATTGTGACGATTTGGAGTTACGTCATTTCGAAAACAAATGTATTAAACGTAAGATTTTCTGCGGTTTTTGCTACACATTACCACTTCTGGCTTTTTCTTATGTAATGTGGCTGCCAGAGCTCGGTTCGTGCCAAATCTTAAGGTCCTAGGTCAACTACAAGGCAGCAAAAGCGGCCAAAAATTGAGTTTTCAAAAACTAAAACTTGACTTGCTGTGCTCCTTACTTGTCGACTGCAACAACTTAGATGCTTGAATTACGTACAGAGTGGTGCACCCGCAAGCTCATCACGAGACTTTAACTGCCAGAAGATAAATGTAAACGTTTCCGATAGAAATGCGTCCATTGTGACGATTTGGAGTTACGTCATTTCGAAAACAAATGTATTAAACGTAAGATTTTCTGCGGTTTTTGCTACACATTACCACTACTGGCTTTTTCTTATGTAATGTGGCTGCCAGAGCTCGGTTCGTGCCAAATCTTAAGGTCCTAGGTCAACTACAAGGCAGCAAAAGCGGCCAAAAATTGAGTTTTCAAAAACTAAAACTTGACTTGCTGTGCTCCTTACTTGTCGACTGCAACAACTTAGATGCTTGAATTACGTACAGAGTGGTGCACCCGCAAGCTCATCACGAGACTTTAACTGCCAGAAGATAAATGTAAACGTTTCCGATAGAAATGCGTCCATTGTGACGATTTGGAGTTACGTCATTTCGAAACAAATGTATTAAACGTAAGATTTGCTGTGGTTTTTGCTACACATTACCACTTCTGGCTTTTTCTTATGTAATGTGGCTGCCAGAGCTCGGTTCGTGCCAAATCTTAAGGTCCTAGGTCAACTACAAGGCAGCAAAAGCGGCCAAAAATTGAGTTTTCAAAATCTAAAACTTGACTTGCTGTGCTCCTTACTTGTCGACTGCAACAACTTAGATGCTTGAATTACGTACAGAGTGGTGCACCCGCAAGCTCATCACGAGACTTTAACTGCCAGAAGATAAATGTAAACGTTTCCGATAGAAATGCGTCCATTGTGACGATTTGGAGTTACGTCATTTCGAAAACAAATGTATTAAACGTAAGAATTTCTGCGGTTTTTGCTACACATTACCACTTCTGGCTTTTTCTTATGTAATGTGGCTGCCAGAGCTCGGTTCGTGCCAAATCTTAAGGTCCTAGGTCAACTACAAGGCAGCAAAAGCGGCCAAAAATTGAGTTTTCAAAAACTAAAACTTGACTTGCTGTGCTCCTTACTTGTCGACTGCAACTACTTAGATGCTTGAATTACGTACAGAGTGGTGCACCCGCAAGCTCATCACGAGACTTTAACTGCCAGAAGATAAATGTAAACGTTTCCGATAGAAATGCGTCCATTGTGACGATTTGGAGTTACGTCATTTCGAAAACAAATGTATTAAACGTAAGATTTTCTGCGGTTTTTGCTACACATTACCACTTCTGGCTTTTTCTTATGTAATGTGGCTGCCAGAGCTCGGTTCGTGACAAATCTTCAGGTCCTAGGTCAACTACAAGGCAGCAAAAGCGGCCAAAAATTGAGTTTTCAAAAACTTAAACTTGACTTGCTGTGCTCCTTACTTGTCGACTGCAACAACTTAGATGCTTGAATTACGTACAGAGTGGTGCACCCGCAAGCTCATCACGAGACTTTAACTGCCAGAAGATAAATGTAAACGTTTCCGATAGAAATGCGTCCATTGTGACAATTTGGAGTTACGTCATTTCGAAAACAAATGTATTAAACGTAAGATTTTCTGCGGTTTTTGCTACACATTACCACTACTGGCTTTTTCTTATGTAATGTGGCTGCCAGAGCTCGGTTCGTGCAAAATCTTAAGGTCCTAGGTCAACTACATGGCAGCAAAAGCGGCCAAAAATTGAGTTTTCAAAAACTAAAATTTGACTTGCTGTGCTCCTTACTTGTCGACTGCAACAACTTAGATGCTTGAATTACGTACAGAGTGGTGCACCCGCAAGCTCATCACGAGACTTTAACTGCCAGAAGATAAATGTAAACGTTTCCGATAGAAATGCGTCCATTGTGGCGATTTGGAGTTACGTCATTTCGAAAACAAATGTATTAAACGTAAGATTTTCTGCGGTTTTTGCTACACATTACCACTTCTGGCTTTTTCTTATGTAATGTGGCTGCCAGAGCTCGGTTCGTGCCAAATCTTCAGGTCCTAGGTCAACTACAAGGCAGCAAAAGCGGCCAAAAATTGAGTTTTCAAAAACTAAAACTTGACTTGCTGTGCTCCTTACTTGTCGACTGCAACAACTTAGATGCTTGAATTACGTACAGAGTGGTGCACTCGCAAGCTCATCACGAGACTTTAACTGCCAGAAGACAAATGTAAACGTTTCCGATAGAAATGAGTCCATTGTGACGATTTGCAGTTACGTCATTTCAAAAACAAATGTATTAACCGTAAGATTTTCTGCGGTTTTTCCTACACATTACCACTTCTGGCTTTTTCTTATGTAATGTGGCTGCCAGAGCTCGGTTCGTGCCAAATCTGAAGGTCCTAGGTCAACTACAAGGCAGCAAAAGCGGCCAAAAATTGAGTTTTCAAAAACTAAAACTTGACTTGCTGTGCTCCTTACTTGTCGACTGCAACAACTTAGATGCTTGAATTACGTACAGAGTGGTGCACCCGCAAGCTCATCACGAGACTTTAACTGCCAGATGATAAATGTAAACGTTTCCGATAGAAATGCGTCCATTGTGACGATTTGGAGTTACGTCATTTCGAAAACAAATGTATTAAACGTAAGATTTTCTGCAGTTTTTGCTACACATTACCACTTCTGGCTTTTTCTTATGTAATGTGGCTGCCAGAGCTCGGTTCGTGCCAAATCTGAAGGTCCTAGGTTAACTACAAGGCAGCAAAAGCGGCCAAAAATTGAGTTTTCAAAAACTAAAACTTGACTTGCTGTGCTCCTTACTTGTCCACTGCAACAACTTAGATGCTTGAATTACGTACAGAGTGGTGCACCCGCAAGCTCATCACGAGACTTTAACTGCCAGAACATAAATGTAAACGTTTCCGATAGAAATGCGTCCATTGTGACGATTTGGAGTTACGTCATTTCGAAAACAAATGTATTAAACGTAAGATTTTCTGCGGTTTTTGCTACACATTACCACTTCTGGCTTTTTCTTATGTAATGTGGCTGCCAGAGCTCGGTTCGTGCCAAATCTTAAGGTCCTAGGTCAACTACAAGGCAGCAAAAGCGGCCAAAAATTGAGTTTTCAAAAACTAAAACTTGACTTGCTGTGCTCCTTACTTGTCGACTGCAACAACTTAGATGCTTGAATTACGTACAGAGTGGTGCACCCGCAAGCTCATCACGAGACTTTAACTGCCAGAAGATAAATGTAAACGTTTCCGATAGAAATGCGTCCATTGTGACGATTTGGAGTTACGTCATTTCGAAAACAAATGTATTAAACGTAAGATATTCTGCAGTTTTTTCTACACATTACCACTTCTGGCTTTTTCTTATGTAATGTGGCTGCCAGAGCTCGGTTCGTGCCAAATCTTCAGGTCCTAGGTTAACTACAAGGCAGCAAAAGCGGCCAAAAATTGAGTTTTCAAAAACTAAAACTTGACTTGCTGTGCTCCTTACTTGTCGACTGCAACAACTTAGATGCTTGAATTACGTACAGAGTGGTGCACCCGCAAGCTCATCACGAGACTTTAACTGCCAGAAGATAAATGTTAACGTTTCCGATAGAAATGCGTCCATTGTGACGATTTGCAGTTACGTCATCTCAAAAACAAATGTATTAACCGTAAGATTTTCTGCGGTTTTTCCTACACATTACCACTTCTGGCTTTTTCTTATGTAATGTGGCTGCCAGAGCTCGGTTCGTGCCAAATCTTAAGGTCCTAGGTCAACTACAAGGCAGCAAAAGCGGCCAAAAATTAAGTTTTCAAAAACTAAAACTTGACTTGCTGTGCTCCTTACTTGTCGACTGCAACAACTTAGATGCTTGAATTACGTACAGAGTGGTGCACCCGCAAGCTCATCACGAGACTTTAACTGCCAGAACATAAATGTAAACGTTTCCGATAGAAATGCGTCCATTGTGACGATTTGGAGTTACGTCATTTCGAAAACAAATGTGTTAAACGTAAGATTTTCTGCAGTTTTTGCTACACATTACCACTTCTGGCTTTTTCTTATGTAATGTGGCTGCCAGAGCTCGGTTCGTGCCAAATCTGAAGGTCCTAGGTTAACTACAAGGCAGCAAAAGCGGCCAAAAATTGAGTTTTCAAAAACTAAAACTTGACTTGCTGTGCTCCTTACTTGTCGACTGCAACAACTTAGATGCTTGAATTACGTACAGAGTGGTGCACCCGCAAGCTCATCACGAGACTTTAACTGCCAGAAGATAAATGTTAACTTTTCCGATAGAAATGCGTCCATTGTGACGATTTGCAGTTACGTCATCTCAAAAACAAATGTATTAACCGTAAGATTTTCTGCGGTTTTTCCTACACATTACCACTTCTGGCTTTTTCTTATGTAATGTGGCTGCCAGAGCTCGGTTCGTGCCAAATCTTAAGGTCCTAGGTCAACTACAAGGCAGCAAAAGCGGCCAAAAATTGAGTTTTCAAAAACTAAAACTTGACTTGCTGTGCTCCTTACTTGTCGACTGCAACAACTTAGATGCTTGAATTACGTACAGAGTGGTGCACCCGCAAGCTCATCACGAGACTTTAACTGCCAGAAGATAAATGTAAACGTTTCCGATAGAAATGCGTCCATTGTGACGATTTGGAGTTACGTCGTTTCGAAAACAAATGTATTAAACGTAAGATTTTCTGCAGTTTTTTCTACACATTACCACTTCTGGCTTTTTCTTATGTAATGTGGCTGCCAGAGCTCGGTTCGTGCCAAATCTTAAGGTCCTAGGTTAACTACAAGGCAGCAAAAGCGGCCAAAAATTGAGTTTTCAAAAACTAAAACTTGACTTGCTGTGCTCCTTACTTGTCGACTGCAACAACTTAGATGCTTGAATTACGTACAGAGTGGTGCACCCGCAAGCTCATCACGAGACTTTAACTGCCAGAAGATAAATGTCAACGTTTCCGATAGAAATGCGTCCATTGTGACGATTTGCAGTTACGTAATTTCAAAAACAAATGTATTAACCGTAAGATTTTCTGCGGTTTTTCCTACACATTACCACTTCTGGCTTTTTCTTATGTAATTTGGCTGCCAGAGCTCAGTTCGTGCCAAATCTTAAGGTCCTAGGTCAACTACAAGGCAGCAAAAGCGGCCAAAAATTGAGTTTTCAAAAACTAAAACTTGACTTGCTGTGCTCCTTACTTGTCGACTGCAACAACTTAGATGCTTGAATTACGTACAGAGTGGTGCACCCGCAAGCTCATAACGAGACTTTAACTGCCAGAAGATAAATGTAAGCGTTTCCGATAGAAATGCGTCCATTGTGACGATTTGGAGTTACGTCATTTCGAAAACAAATGTATTAAACGAAAGATTTTCTGCGGTTTTTTCCACACATTACCACTTCTGGCTTTTTCTTATGTAATGTGGCTGCCAGAGCTCGGTTCGTGCCAAATCTTAAGGTCCTAGGTCAACTACAAGGCAGCAAAAGCGGCCAAAAATTGAGTTTTCAAAAACTAAAACTTGACTTGCTGTGCTCCTTACTTGTCGACTGCAACAACTTAGATGCTTGAATTACGTACAGAGTGGTGCACCCGCAAGCTCATCACGAGACTTTAACTGCCAGAAGATAAATGTAAACGTTTCCGATAGAAATGCGTCCATTGTGACGATTTGGAGTTACGTCATTTCGAAAACAAATGTATTAAACGTAAGATTTTCTGCGGTTTTTTCTACACATTACCACTTCTGGCTTTTTCTTATGTAATGTGGCTGCCAGAGCTCGGTTCGTGCCAAATCTTAAGGTCCTAGGTCAACTACAAGGCAGCAAAAGCGGCCAAAAATTGAGTTTTCAAAAACTAAAACTTGACTTGCTGTGCTCCTTACTTGTCGACTGCAACAACTTAGATGCTTGAATTACGTACAGAGTGGTGCACCCGCAAGCTCATCACGAGACTTTAACTGCCAGAAGATAAATGTAAACGTTTCCGATAGAAATGCGTCCATTGTGACGATTTGGAGTTACGTCATTTCGAAAACAAATGTATTAAACGTAAGATTTTCTGCGGTTTTTGCTACACATTACCACTTCTGGCTTTTTCTTATGTAATGTGACTGCCAGAGCTCGGTTCGTGCCAAATCTTAAGGTCCTAGGTCAACTACAAGGCAGCAAAAGCGGCCAAAAATTGAGTTTTCAAAAACTAAAACTTGACTTGCTGTGCTCCTTACTTGTCGACTGCAACAACTTAGATGCTTGAATTACGTACAGAGTGGTGCACCCGCAAGCTCATCACGAGACTTTAACTGCCAGATGATAAATGTAAACGTTTCCGTTAGAAATGCGTCCATTGTGACGATTTGCATTTACGTCATTTCAAAAACTAATGTATTAAACGTTACATTTTCTGCGGTTTTTCCTAAACATTACCACTTCTGGCTTTTTCTTATGTAATGTGGCTGCCAGAGCTCGGTTCGTGCCAAATCTTAAGGTCCTAGGTCAATTACAAGGCAGCAAAAGCGGCCAAAAATTGAGTTTTCAAAAACTAAAACTTGACTTGCTGTGCTCCTTACTTGTCGACTGCAACAACTTAGATGCTTGAATTACGTACAGAGTGGTGCACCCGCAAGCTCATCACGAGACTTTAACTGCCAGAAGATAAATGTAAACGTTTCCGATAGAAATGCGTCCATTGTGACGATTTGGAGTTACGTCATTTCGAAAACAAATGTATTAAACGTAAGATTTTCTGCGGTTTTTGCTACACATTACCACTTCTGGCTTTTTCTTATGTAATGTGGCTGCCAGAGCTCGGTTCGTGCCAAATCTTAAGGTCCTAGGTCAACTACAAGGCAGCAAAAGCGGCCAAAAATTGAGTTTACAAAAACTAAAACTTGACTTGCTGTGCTCCTTACTTGTCGACTGCAACAACTTAGATGCTTGAATTACGTACAGAGTGGTGCACCCGCAAGCTCATCACGAGACTTTAACTGCCAGAAGATAAATGTAAACGTTTCCGATAGAAATGCGTCCATTGTGACGATTTGGAGTTACGTCATTTCGAAAACAAATGTATTAAACGTAAGATTTTCTGCGGTTTTTGCTACACATTACCACTTCTGGCTTTTTCTTATGTAATGTGACTGCCAGAGCTCGGTTCGTGCCAAATCTTAAGGTCCTAGGTCAACTACAAGGCAGCAAAAGCGGCCAAAAATTGAGTTTTCAAAAACTAAAACTTGACTTGCTGTGCTCCTTACTTGTCGACTGCAACAACTTAGATGCTTGAATTACGTACAGAGTGGTGCACCCGCAAGCTCATCACGAGACTTTAACTGCCAGATGATAAATGTAAACGTTTCCGTTAGAAATGCGTCCATTGTGACGATTTGCATTTACGTCATTTCAAAAACTAATGTATTAAACGTTACATTTCCTGCGGTTTTTCCTAAACATTACCACTTCTGGCTTTTTCTTATGTAATGTGGCTGCCAGAGCTCGGTTCGTGCCAAATCTTAAGGTCCTAGGTCAATTACAAGGCAGCAAAAGCGGCCAAAAATTGAGTTTTCAAAAACTAAAACTTGACTTGCTGTGCTCCTTACTTGTCGACTGCAACAACTTAGATGCTTGAATTACGTACAGAGTGGTGCACCCGCAAGCTCATCACGAGACTTTAACTGCCAGAAGATAAATGTAAACGTTTCCGATAGAAATGCGTCCATTGTGACGATTTGGAGTTACGTCATTTCGAAAACAAATGTATTAAACGTAAGATTTTCTGCGGTTTTTGCTACACATTACCACTTCTGGCTTTTTCTTATGTAATGTGGCTGCCAGAGCTCGGTTCGTGCCAAATCTTAAGGTCCTAGGTCAACTACAAGGCAGCAAAAGCGGCCAAAAATTGAGTTTACAAAAACTAAAACTTGACTTGCTGTGCTCCTTACTTGTCGACTGCAACAACTTAGATGCTTGAATTACGTACAGAGTGGTGCACCCGCAAGCTCATCACGAGACTTTAACTGCCAGAAGATAAATGTAAACGTTTCCGATAGAAATGCGTCCATTGTGACGATTTGGAGTTACGTCATTTCGAAAACAAATGTATTAAACGTAAGATATTCTGCAGTTTTTGCTACACATTACCACTTCTGGCTTTTTCTTATGTAATGTGGCTGCCAGAGCTCGGTTCGTGCCAAATCTTAAGGTCCTAGGTCAACTACAAGGCAGCAAAAGCGGCCAAAAATTGAGTTTTCAAAAACTAAAACTTGACTTGCTGTGCTCCTTACTTGTCGACTGCAACAACTTAGATGCTTGAATTACGTACAGAGTGGTGCACCCGCAAGCTCATCACGAGACTTTAACTGCCAGAAGATAAATGTAAACGTTTCCGATAGAAATGCGTCCATTGTGACGATTTGCAGTTACGTCATTTCAAAAACAAATGCATTAACCGTAAGATTTTCTGCGGTTTTTCCTACACATTACCACTTCTGGCTTTTACTTATGTAATGTGGCTGCCAGAGCTCGGTTCGTGCCAAATCTTAAGGTCCTAGGTCAACTACAAGGCAGCAAAAGCGGCCAAAAATTGAGTTTTCAAAAACTAAAACTTGACTTGCTGTGCTCCTTACTTGTCGACGGGAACAACTTAGATGCTTGAATTACGTACAGAGTGGTGCACCCGCAAGCTCATCACGAGACTTTAACTGCCAGAAGATAAATGTAAACGTTTCCGATAGAAATGCGTCCATTGTGACGATTTGGAGTTACGTCATTTCAAAAACAAATGTATTAACCGTAAGATTTTCTGCGGTTTTTCCTAAACATTACCACTTCTGGCTTTTTCTTATGTAATGTGGCTGCCAGAGCTCGGTTCGTGCAAAATCTTAAGGTCCTAGGTCAACTACAAGGCAGCAAAAGCGGCCAAAAATTGAGTTTTCAAAAACTAAAACTTGACTTGCTGTGCTCCTTACTTGTCGACTGCAACAACTTAGATGCTTGAATTACGTACAGAGTGGTGCACCCGCAAGCTCATCACGAGACTTTAACTGCCAGAAGATAAATGTAAACGTTTCCGATAGAAATGCGTCCATTGTGACGATTTGCAGTTACGTCATTTCAAAAACAAATGTATTAACCGTAAGATTTTCTGCGGTTTTTCCTAAACATTACCACTTCTGGCTTTTTCTTATGTAATGTGGCTGCCAGAGCTCGGTTCGTGCCAAATCTTAAGGTCCTAGGTCAACTACAAGGCAGCAAAAGCGGCCAAAAATTGAGTTTTCAAAAACTAAAACTTGACTTGCTGTGCTCCTTACTTGTCGACTGCAACAACTTAGATGCTTGAATTACGTACAGAGTGGTGCACCCGCAAGCTCATCACGAGACTTTAACTGCCAGAAGATAAATGTAAACGTTTCCGATAGAAATGCGTCCATTGTGACGATTTGCAGTTACGTCATTTCAAAAACAAATGTATTAACCGTAAGATTTTCTGCGGTTTTTCCTAAACATTACCACTTCTGGCTTTTTCTTATGTAATGTGGCTGCCAGAGATCGGTTCGTGCCAAATCTTAAGGTCCTAGGTCAACTACAAGGCAGCAAAAGCGGCCAAAAATTGAGTTTTCAAAAACTAAAACTTGACTTGCTGTGCTCCTTACTTGTCGACTGCAACAACTTAGATGCTTGAATTACGTACAGAGTGGTGCACCCGCAAGCTCATCACGAGACTTTAACTGCCAGAAGATAAATGTAAACGTTTCCGATAGAAATGCGTCCATTGTGACGATTTGGAGTTACGTCATTTCGAAAACAAATGTATTAAACGTAAGATATTCTGCGGTTTTTGCTACACATTACCACTTCTGGCTTTTTCTTATGTAATGTGGCTGCCAGAGCTCGGTTCGTGCCAAATCTTAAGGTCCTAGGTCAACTACAAGGCAGCAAAAGCGGCCAAAAATTGAGTTTTCAAAAACTAAAACTTGACTTGCTGTGCTCCTTACTTGTCGACTGCAACAACTTAGATGCTTGAATTACGTACAGAGTGGTGCACCCGCAAGCTCATCACGAGACTTTAACTGCCAGAAGATAAATGTAAACGTTTCCGATAGAAATGCGTCCATTGTGACGATTTGCAGTTACGTCATTTCAAAAACAAATGTATTAACCGTAAGATTTTCTGCGGTTTTTCCTACACATTACCACTTCTGGCTTTTTCTTATGTAATGTGGCTGCCAGAGCTCGGTTCGTGCCAAATCTTAAGGTCCTAGGTCAACTACAAGGCAGCAAAAGCGGCCAAAAATTGAGTTTCCAAAAACTAAAACTTGACTTGCTGTGCTCCTTACTCGTCGACGGGAACAACTTAGATGCTTGAATTACGTACAGAGTGGTGCACCCGCAAGCTCATCACGAGACTTTAACTGCCAGAAGATAAATGTAAACGTTTCCGATAGAAATGCGTCCATTGTGACGATTTGCAGTTACGTCATTTCAAAAACAAATGTATTAACCGTAAGATTTTCTGCGGTTTTTCCTAAACATTACCACTTCTGGCTTTTTCTTATGTAATGTGGCTGCCAGAGCTCGGTTCGTGCCAAATCTTAAGGTCCTAGGTCAACTACAAGGCAGCAAAAGCGGCCAAAAATTGAGTTTTCAAAAACTAAAACTTGACTTGCTGTGCTCCTTACTTGTCGACTGCAACAACTTAGATGCTTGAATTACGTACAGAGTGGTGCACCCGCAAGCTCATCACGAGACTTTAACTGCCAGAAGATAAATGTAAACGTTTCCGATAGAAATGCGTCCATTGTGACGATTTGCAGTTACGTCATTTCAAAAACAAATGTATTAACCGTAAGATTTTCTGCGGTTTTTCCTAAACATTACCACTTCTGGGTTTTTCTTATGTAATGTGGCTGCCAGAGCTCGGTTCGTGCAAAATCTTAAGGTCCTAGGTCAACTACAAGGCAGCAAAAGCGGCCAAAAATTGAGTTTTCAAAAACTAAAACTTGACTTGCTGTGCTCCTTACTTGTCGACTGCAACAACTTAGATGCTTGAATTACGTACAGAGTGGTGCACCCGCAAGCTCATCACGAGACTTTAACTGCCAGAAGATAAATGTAAACGTTTCCGATAGAAATGCGTCCATTGTGACGATTTGCAGTTACGTCATTTCAAAAACAAATGTAATAACCGTAAGATTTTCTGCGGTTTTTCCTAAACATTACCACTTCTGGCTTTTTCTTATGTAATGTGGCTGCCAGAGCTCGGTTCGTGCCAAATCTTAAGGTCCTAGGTCAACTACAAGGCAGCAAAAGCGGCCAAAAATTGAGTTTTCAAAAGCTAAAACTTGACTTGCTGTGCTCCTTACTTGTCGACTGCAACAACTTAGATGCTTGAATTACGTACAGAGTGGTGCACCCGCAAGCTCATCACGAGACTTTAACTGCCAGAAGATAAATGTAAACGTTTCCGATAGAAATGCGTCCATTGTGACGATTTGCAGTTACGTCATTTCAAAAACAAATGTATTAACCGTAAGATTTTCTGCGGTTTTTCCTAAACATTACCACTTCTGGATTTTTCTTATGTAATGTGGCTGCCAGAGCTCGGTTCGTGCAAAATCTTAAGGTCCTAGGTCAACTACAAGGCAGCAAAAGCGGCCAAAAATTGAGTTTTCAAAAACTAAAACTTGACTTGCTGTGCTCCTTACTTGTCGACTGCAACAACTTAGATGCTTGAATTACGTACAGAGTGGTGCACCCGCAAGCTCATCTCGAGACTTTAACTGCCAGAAGATAAATGTAAACGTTTCCGATAGAAATGCGTCCATTGTGACGATTTGCAGTTAGGTCACTTCAAAAACAAATGTATTAACCGTAAGATTTTCTGCGGTTTTTCCTACACATTACCACTTCTGGCTTTTTCTTATGTAATGTGGCTGCCAGAGCTCGGTTCGTGCCAAATCTGAAGGTCCTAGGTCAACTACAAGGCAGCAAAAGCGGCCAAAAATTGAGTTTTCAAAAACTAAAACTTGACTTGCTGTGCTCCTTACTTGTCGACTGCAACAACTTAGATGCTTGAATTACGTACAGAGTGGTGCACCCGCAAGCTCATCACGAGACTTTAACTGCCAGAAGATAAATGTAAACGTTTCCGATAGAAATGCGTCCATTGTGACGATTTGGAGTTACGTCATTTCGAAAACAAATGTATTAAACGTAAGATATTCTGCAGTTTTTGCTACACATTACCACTTCTGGATTTTTCTTATGTAATGTGGCTGCCAGAGCTCGGTTCGTGCCAAATCTTAAGGTCCTAGGTCAACTACAAGGCAGCAAAAGCGGCCAAAAATTGAGTTTTCAAAAACTAAAACTTGACTTGCTGTGCTCCTTACTTGTCGACTGCAACAATTTAGATGCTTGAATTACGTACAGAGTGGTGCACCCGCAAGCTCATCACGAGACTTTAACTGCCAGAAGATAAATGTAAACGTTTCCGATGGAAATGCGTCCATTGTGACGATTTGCAGTTACGTCATTTCAAAAACAAATGTATTAACCGTAAGATTTTCTGCGGTTTTTCCTAAACATTACCACTTCTGGCTTTTTCTTATGTAATGTGGCTGCCAGAGCTCGGTTCGTGCCAAATCTTAAGGTCCTAGGTCAACTACAAGGCAGCAAAAGCGGCCAAAAATTGAGTTTTCAAAAACTAATACTTGACTTGCTGTGCTCCTTACTTGTCGACTGCAACAACTTAGATGCTTGAATTACGTACAGAGTGGTGCACCCGCAAGCTCATCACGAGACTTTAACTGCCAGAAGATAAATGTAAACGTTTCCGATAGAAATGCGTCCATTGTGACGATTTGCAGTTACGTCATTTCAAAAACAAATGTATTAACCGTAAGATTTTCTGCGGTTTTTCCTAAACATTACCACTTCTGGCTTTTTCTTATGTAATGTGGCTGCCAGAGCTCGGTTCGTGCAAAATCTTAAGGTCCTAGGTCAACTACAAGGCAGCAAAAGCGGCCAAAAATTGAGTTTTCAAAAACTAAAACTTGACTTGCTGTACTCCTTACTTGTCGACTGCAACAACTTAGATGCTTGAATTACGTACAGAGTGGTGCATCCCCAAGCTCATCACGAGACTTTAACTGCCAGATGATAAATGTAAACGTTTCCGTTAGAAATGCGTCCATTGTGACGATTTGCATTTACGTCATTTCAAAAACTAATGTATTAAACGTTACATTTTCTGCGGTTTGTCCTAAACATTACCACTTCTGGCTTTTTCTTATGTAATGTGGCTGCCAGAGCTCGGTTCGTGCCAAATCTTAAGGTCCTAGGTCAACTACAAGGCAGCAAAAGCGGCCAAAAATTGAGTTATCAAAAACTAAAACTTGACTTGCTGTGCTCCTTACTTGTCGACTGCAACAACTTAGATGCTTGAATTACGTACAGAGTGGTGCACCCGCAAGCTCATCACGAGACTTTAACTGCCAGAAGATAAATGTAAACGTTTCCGATAGAAATGCGTCCATTGTGACGATTTGGAGTTACGTCATTTCGAAAACAAATGTATTAAACGTAAGATTTTCTGCGGTTTTTGCTACACATTACCACTTCTGGCTTTTTCTTATGTAATGTGGCTGCCAGAGCTCGGTTCGTGCCAAATCTTAAGGTCCTAGGTCAACTACAAGGCAGCAAAAGCGGCCAAAAATTGAGTTTTCAAAAACTAAAACTTGACTTGCTGTGCTCCTTACTTGTCGACTGCAACAACTTAGATGCTTGAATTACGTACAGAGTGGTGCACCCGCAAGCTCATCACGAGACTATAACTGCCAGAAGATAAATGTAAACGTTTCCGATAGAAATGCGTCCATTGTGACGATTTGGAGTTACGTCATTTCGAAAACAAATGTATTAAACGTAAGATATTCTGCAGTTTTTGCTACACATTACCACTTCTGGATTTTTCTTATGTAATGTGGCTGCCAGAGCTCGGTTCGTGCCAAATCTTAAGGTCCTAGGTCAACTACAAGGCAGCAAAAGCGGCCAAAAATTGAGTTTTCAAAAACTAAAACTTGACTTGCTGTGCTCCTTACTTGTCGACTGCAACAACTTAGATGCTTGAATTACGTACAGAGTGGTGCACCCGCAAGCTCATCACGAGACTTTAACTGCCAGAAGATAAATGTAAACGTTTCCGATAGAAATGCGTCCATTGTGACGATTTGCAGTTACGTCATTTCAAAAACAAATGTATTAACCGTAAGATTTTCTGCGGTTTTTCCTACACATTACCACTTCTGGCTTTTTCTTATGTAATGTGGCTGCCAGAGCTCGGTTCGTGCCAAATCTTAAGGTCCTAGGTCAACTACAAGGCAGCAAAAGCGGCCAAAAATTGAGTTTTCAAAAACTAAAACTTGACTTGCTGTGCTCCTTACTTGTCGACTGCAACAACTTAGATGCTTGAATTACGTACAGAGTGGTGCACCCGCAAGCTCATCACGAGACTTTAACTGCCAGAAGATAAATGTAAACGTTTCCGATAGAAATGCGTCCATTGTGACGATTTGCAGTTACGTCATTTCAAAAACAAATGTATTAACCGTAAGATTTTCTGCGGTTTTTCCTAAACATTACCACTTCTGGCTTTTTCTTATGTAATGTGGCTGCCAGAGCTCGGTTCGTGCCAAATCTTAAGGTCCTAGGTCAACTACAAGGCAGCAAAAGCGGCCAAAAATTGAGTTTTCAAAAACTAAAACTTGACTTGCTGTGCTCCTTACTTGTCGACTGCAACAACTTAGATGCTTGAATTACGTACAGAGTGGTGCACCCGCAAGCTCATCACGAGACTTTAACTGCCAGAAGATAAATGTAAACGTTTCCGATAGAAATGCGTCCATTGTGACGATTTGCAGTTACGTCATTTCAAAAACAAATGTATTAACCGTAAGATTTTCTGCGGTTTTTCCTACACATTACCACTTCTGGCTTTTTCTTATGTAATGTGGCTGCCAGAGCTCGGTTCGTGCCAAATCTTAAGGTCCTAGGTCAACTACAAGGCAGCAAAAGCGGCCAAAAATTGAGTTTTCAAAAACTAAAACTTGACTTGCTGTGCTCCTTACTTGTCGACTGCAACAACTTAGATGCTTGAATTACGTACAGAGTGGTGCACCCGCAAGCTCATCACGAGACTTTAACTGCCAGAAGATAAATGTAAACGTTTCCGATAGAAATGCGTCCATTGTGACGATTTGGAGTTACGTCATTTCGAAAACAAATGTATTAAACGTAAGATATTCTGCAGTTTTTGCTACACATTACCACTTCTGGCTTTTTCTTATGTAATGTGGCTGCCAGAGCTCGGTTCGTGCCAAATCTTAAGGTCCTAGGTCAACTACAAGGCAGCAAAAGCGGCCAAAAATTGAGTTATCAAAAACTAAAACTTGACTTGCTGTGCTCCTTACTTGTCGACTGCAACAACTTAGATGCTTGAATTACGTACAGAGTGGTGCACCCGCAAGCTCATCACGAGACTTTAACTGCCAGAAGATAAATGTAAACGTTTCCGATAGAAATGCGTCCATTGTGACGATTTGGAGTTACGTCATTTCGAAAACAAATGTATTAAACGTAAGATTTTCTGCGGTTTTTGCTACACATTACCACTTCTGGCTTTTTCTTATGTAATGTGGCTGCCAGAGCTCGGTTCGTGCCAAATCTTAAGGTCCTAGGTCAACTACAAGGCAGCAAAAGCGGCCAAAAATTGAGTTTTCAAAAACTAAAACTTGACTTGCTGTGCTCCTTACTTGTCGACTGCAACAACTTAGATGCTTGAATTACGTACAGAGTGGTGCACCCGCAAGCTCATCACGAGACTATAACTGCCAGAAGATAAATGTAAACGTTTCCGATAGAAATGCGTCCATTGTGACGATTTGGAGTTACGTCATTTCGAAAACAAATGTATTAAACGTAAGATATTCTGCAGTTTTTGCTACACATTACCACTTCTGGATTTTTCTTATGTAATGTGGCTGCCAGAGCTCGGTTCGTGCCAAATCTTAAGGTCCTAGGTCAACTACAAGGCAGCAAAAGCGGCCAAAAATTGAGTTTTCAAAAACTAAAACTTGACTTGCTGTGCTCCTTACTTGTCGACTGCAACAACTTAGATGCTTGAATTACGTACAGAGTGGTGCACCCGCAAGCTCATCACGAGACTTTAACTGCCAGAAGATAAATGTAAACGTTTCCGATAGAAATGCGTCCATTGTGACGATTTGCAGTTACGTCATTTCAAAAACAAATGTATTAACCGTAAGATTTTCTGCGGTTTTTCCTACACATTACCACTTCTGGCTTTTTCTTATGTAATGTGGCTGCCAGAGCTCGGTTCGTGCCAAATCTTAAGGTCCTAGGTCAACTACAAGGCAGCAAAAGCGGCCAAAAATTGAGTTTTCAAAAACTAAAACTTGACTTGCTGTGCTCCTTACTTGTCGACTGCAACAACTTAGATGCTTGAATTACGTACAGAGTGGTGCACCCGCAAGCTCATCACGAGACTTTAACTGCCAGAAGATAAATGTAAACGTTTCCGATAGAAATGCGTCCATTGTGACGATTTGCAGTTACGTCATTTCAAAAACAAATGTATTAACCGTAAGATTTTCTGCGGTTTTTCCTAAACATTACCACTTCTGGCTTTTTCTTATGTAATGTGGCTGCCAGAGCTCGGTTCGTGCCAAATCTTAAGGTCCTAGGTCAACTACAAGGCAGCAAAAGCGGCCAAAAATTGAGTTTTCAAAAACTAAAACTTGACTTGCTGTGCTCCTTACTTGTCGACTGCAACAACTTAGATGCTTGAATTACGTACAGAGTGGTGCACCCGCAAGCTCATCACGAGACTTTAACTGCCAGAAGATAAATGTAAACGTTTCCGATAGAAATGCGTCCATTGTGACGATTTGCAGTTACGTCATTTCAAAAACAAATGTATTAACCGTAAGATTTTCTGCGGTTTTTCCTACACATTACCACTTCTGGCTTTTTCTTATGTAATGTGGCTGCCAGAGCTCGGTTCGTGCCAAATCTTAAGGTCCTAGGTCAACTACAAGGCAGCAAAAGCGGCCAAAAATTGAGTTTTCAAAAACTAAAACTTGACTTGCTGTGCTCCTTACTTGTCGACTGCAACAACTTAGATGCTTGAATTACGTACAGAGTGGTGCACCCGCAAGCTCATCACGAGACTTTAACTGCCAGAAGATAAATGTAAACGTTTCCGATAGAAATGCGTCCATTGTGACGATTTGGAGTTACGTCATTTCGAAAACAAATGTATTAAACGTAAGATATTCTGCAGTTTTTGCTACACATTACCACTTCTGGCTTTTTCTTATGTAATGTGGCTGCCAGAGCTCGGTTCGTGCCAAATCTTAAGGTCCTAGGTCAACTACAAGGCAGCAAAAGCGGCCAAAAATTGAGTTTTCAAAAACTAAAACTTGACTTGCTGTGCTCCTTACTTGTCGACTGCAACAACTTAGATGCTTGAATTACGTACAGAGTGGTGCACCCGCAAGCTCATCACGAGACTTTAACTGCCAGAAGATAAATGTAAACGTTTCCGATAGAAATGCGTCCATTGTGACGATTTGCAGTTACGTCATTTCAAAAACAAATGTATTAACCGTAAGATTTTCTGCGGTTTTTCCTACACATTACCACTTCTGGCTTTTTCTTATGTAATGTGGCTGCCAGAGCTCGGTTCGTGCCAAATCTTAAGGTCCTAGGTCAACTACAAGGCAGCAAAAGCGGCCAAAAATTGATTTTTCAAAAACTAAATTTTGACTTGCTGTGCTCCTTACTTGTCGACTGCAACAACTTAGATGCTTGAATTACGTACAGAGTGGTGCACCCGCAAGCTCATCACGAGACTTTAACTGCCAGAAGATAAATGTAAACGTTTCCGATAGACATGCGTCCATTGTGACGATTTGGAGTTACGTCATTTCGAAAACAAATGTATTAAACGTAAGATTTTCTGCGGTTTTTGCTACACATTACCACTTCTGGCTTTTTCTTATGTAATTTGGCTGCCAGAGCTCGGTTCGTGCCAAATCTTAAGGCCCTAGTCATCTACAAGGCAGCAAAAGCGACCAAAAATTGAGTTTTCAAAAACTAAAACTTGACTTGCTGTGCTCCTTACTTGTCGACTGCAACAACTTAGATGCTTGAATTACGTACAGAGTGGTGCACCCGCAAGCTCATCACGAGACTTTAACTGCCAGAAGATAAATGTAAACGTTTCCGATAGAAATGCGTCCATTGTGACGATTTGGAGTTACGTCATTTCGAAAACAAATGTATTAAACGTAAGATATTCTGCAGTTTTTGCTACACATTACCACTTCTGGATTTTTCTTATGTAATGTGGCTGCCAGAGCTCGGTTCGTGCCAAATTTTAAGGTCCTAGGTCAACTACAAGGCAGCAAAAGCGGCCAAAAATTGAGTTTTCAAAATCTAAAACTTGACTTGCTGTGCTCCTTACTTGTCGACTGCAACAACTTAGATGCTTGAATTACGTACAGAGTGGTGCACCCGCAAGCTCATCACGAGACTTTAACTGCCAGAAGATAAATGTAAACGTTTCCGATAGAAATGCGTCCATTGTGACGATTTGCAGTTACGTCATTTCAAAAACAAATGTATTAACCGTAAGATTTTCTGCGGTTTTTCCTAAACATTACCACTTCTGGCTTTTTCTTATGTAATGTGGCTGCCAGAGCTCGGTTCGTGCCAAATCTTAAGGTCCTAGGTCAACTACAAGGCAGCAAAAGCGGCCAAAAATTGAGTTTTTAAAAACTAAAACTTGACATGCTGTGCTCCTTACTTGTCGACTGCAACAACTTAGATGCTTGAATTACGTACAGAGTGGTGCACCCGCAAGCTCATCACGAGACTTTAACTGCCAGAAGATAAATGTAAACGTTTCCGATAGAAATGCGTCCATTGTGACGATTTGCAGTTACGTCATTTCAAAAACAAATGTATTAACCGTAAGATTTTCTGCGGTTTTTCCTAAACATTACCACTTCTGGCTTTTTCTTATGTAATGTGGCTGCCAGAGCTCGGTTCGTGCCAAATCTTAAGGTCCTAGGTCAACTACAAGGCAGCAAAAGCGGCCAAAAATTGAGTTTTCAAAAACTAAAACTTGACTTGCTGTGCTCCTTACTTGTCGACTGCAACAACTTAGATGCTTGAATTACGTACAGAGTGGTGCACCCGCAAGCTCATCACGAGACTTTAACTGCCAGAAGATAAATGTAAACGTTTCCGATAGAAATGCGTCCATTGTGACGATTTGGAGTTACGTCATTTCGAAAACAAATGTATTAAACGTAAGATATTCTGCAGTTTTTGCTACACATTACCACTTCTGGATTTTTCTTATGTAATGTGGCTGCCAGAGCTCGGTTCGTGCCAAATCTTAAGGTCCTAGGTCAACTACAAGGCAGCAAAAGCGGCCAAAAATTGAGTTTTCAAAAACTAAAACTTGACTTGCTGTGCTCCTTACTTGTCGACTGCAACAACTTAGATGCTTGAATTACGTACAGAGTGGTGCACCCGCAAGCTCATCACGAGACTTTAACTGCCAGAAGATAAATGTAAACGTTTCCGATAGAAATGCGTCCATTGTGACGATTTGCAGTTACGTCATTTCAAAAACAAATGTATTAACCGTAAGATTTTCTGCGGTTTTTCCTACACATTACCACTTCTGGCTTTTTCTTATGTAATGTGGCTGCCAGAGCTCGGTTCGTGCCAAATCTTAAGGTCCTAGGTCAACTACAAGGCAGCAAAAGCGGCCAAAAATTGAGTTTTCAAAAACTAAAACTTGACTTGCTGTGCTCCTTACTTGTCGACTGCAACAACTTAGATGCTTGAATTACGTACAGAGTGGTGCACCCGCAAGCTCATCACGAGACTTTAACTGCCAGAAGATAAATGTAAACGTTTCCGATAGAAATGCGTCCATTGTGACGATTTGCAGTTACGTCATTTCAAAAACAAATGTATTAACCGTAAGATTTTCTGCGGTTTTTCCTAAACATTACCACTTCTGGCTTTTTCTTATGTAATGTGGCTGCCAGAGCTCGGTTCGTGCCAAATCTTAAGGTCCTAGGTCAACTACAAGGCAGCAAAAGCGGCCAAAAATTGAGTTTTCAAAAACTAAAACTTGACTTGCTGTGCTCCTTACTTGTCGACTGCAACAACTTAGATGCTTGAATTACGTACAGAGTGGTGCACCCGCAAGCTCATCACGAGACTTTAACTGCCAGAAGATAAATGTAAACGTTTCCGATAGAAATGCGTCCATTGTGACGATTTGCAGTTACGTCATTTCAAAAACAAATGTATTAACCGTAAGATTTTCTGCGGTTTTTCCTAAACATTACCACTTCTGGGTTTTTCTTTTGTAATGTGGCTGCCAGAGCTCGGTTCGTGCAAAATCTTAAGGTCCTAGGTCAACTACAAGGCAGCAAAAGCGGCCAAAAATTGAGTTTTCAAAAACTAAAACTTGACTTGCTGTGCTCCTTACTTGTCGACTGCAACAACTTAGATGCTTGAATTACGTACAGAGTGGTGCACCCGCAAGCTCATCACGAGACTTTAACTGCCAGAAGATAAATGTAAACGTTTCCGATAGAAATGCGTCCATTGTGACGATTTGCAGTTACGTCATTTCAAAAACAAATGTATTAACCGTAAGATTTTCTGCGGTTTTTCCTAAACATTACCACTTCTGGCTTTTTCTTATGTAATGTGGCTGCCAGAGCTCGGTTCGTGCCAAATCTTAAGGTCCTAGGTCAACTACAAGGCAGCAAACGCGGCCAAAAATTGAGTTTTCAAAAACTAAAACTTGACTTGCTGTGCTCCTTACTTGTCGACTGCAACAACTTAGATGCTTGAATTACGTACAGAGTGGTGCACCCGCAAGCTCATCACGAGACTTTAACTGCCAGAAGATAAATGTAAACGTTTCCGATAGAAATGCGTCCATTGTGACGATTTGCAGTTACGTCATTTCAAAAACAAATGTATTAACCGTAAGATTTTCTGCGGTTTTTCCTAAACATTACCACTTCTGGCTTTTTCTTATGTAATGTGGCTGCCAGAGCTCGGTTCGTGCCAAATCTTAAGGTCCTAGGTCAACTACAAGGCAGCAAAAGCGGCCAAAAATTGAGTTTTCAAAAACTAAAACTTGACTTGCTGTGCTCCTTACTTGTCGACTGCAACAACTTAGATGCTTGAATTACGTACAGAGTGGTGCACCCGCAAGCTCATCACGAGACTTTAACTGCCAGAAGATAAATGTAAACGTTTCCGATAGAAATGCGTCCATTGTGACGATTTGCAGTTAGGTCATTTCAAAAACAAATGTATTAACCGTCAGATTTTCTGCGGTTTTTCCTACACATTACCACTTCTGGCTTTTTCTTATGTAATGTGGCTGCCAGAGCTCGGTTCGTGCCAAATCTGAAGGTCCTAGGTCAACTACAAGGCAGCAAAAGCGGCCAAAAATTGAGTTTTCAAAAACTAAAACTTGACTTGCTGTGCTCCTTACTTGTCGACTGCAACAACTTAGATGCTTGAATTACGTACAGAGTGGTGCACCCGCAAGCTCATCACGAGACTTTAACTGCCAGAAGATAAATGTAAACGTTTCCGATAGAAATGCGTCCATTGTGACGATTTGGAGTTACGTCATTTCGAAAACAAATGTATTAAACGTAAGATATTCTGCAGTTTTTGCTACACATTACCACTTCTGGATTTTTCTTATGTAATGTGGCTGCCAGAGCTCGGTTCGTGCCAAATCTTAAGGTCCTAGGTCAACTACAAGGCAGCAAAAGCGGCCAAAAATTGAGTTTTCAAAAACTAAAACTTGACTTGCTGTGCTCCTTACTTGTCGACTGCAACAATTTAGATGCTTGAATTACGTACAGAGTGGTGCACCCGCAAGCTCATCACGAGACTTTAACTGCCAGAAGATAAATGTAAACGTTTCCGATAGAAATGCGTCCATTGTGACGATTTGCAGTTACGTCATTTCAAAAACAAATGTATTAACCGTAAGATTTTCTGCGGTTTTTCCTAAACATTACCACTTCTGGCTTTTTCTTATGTAATGTGGCTGCCAGAGCTCGGTTCGTGCCAAATCTTAAGGTCCTAGGTCAACTACAAGGCAGCAAAAGCGGCCAAAAATTGAGTTTTCAAAAACTAAAACTTGACTTGCTGTGCTCCTTACTTGTCGACTGCAACAACTTAGATGCTTGAATTACGTACAGAGTGGTGCACCCGCAAGCTCATCACGAGACTTTAACTGCCAGAAGATAAATGTAAACGTTTCCGATAGAAATGCGTCCATTGTGACGATTTGCAGTTACGTCATTTCAAAAACAAATGTATTAACCGTAAGATTTTCTGCGGTTTTTCCTAAACATTACCACTTCTGGCTTTTTCTTATGTAATGTGGCTGCCAGAGCTCGGTTCGTGCAAAATCTTAAGGTCCTAGGTCAACTACAAGGCAGCAAAAGCGGCCAAAAATTGAGTTTTCAAAAACTAAAACTTGACTTGCTGTGCTCCTTACTTGTCGACTGCAACAATTTAGATGCTTGAATTACGTACAGAGGGGTGCACCCGCAAGCTCATCACGAGACTTTAACTGCCAGAAGATAAATGTAAACGTTTCCGATAGAAATGCGTCCATTGTGACGATTTGCAGTTACGTCATTTCAAAAACAAATGTATTAACCGTAAGATTTTCTGCGGTTTTTCCTAAACATTACCACTTCTGGCTTTTTCTTATGTAATGTGGCTGCCAGAGCTCGGTTCGTGCCAAATCTTAAGGCCCTAGTCAACTACAAGGCAGCAAAAGCGGCCAAAAATTGAGTTTTCAAAAACTAAAACTTGACTTGCTGTACTCCTTACTTGTCGACTGCAACAACTTAGATGCTTGAATTACGTACAGAGTGGTGCATCCGCAAGCTCATCACGAGACTTTAACTGCCAGATGATAAATGTAAACGTTTCCGTTAGAAATGCGTCCATTGTGACGATTTGCATTTACGTCATTTCAAAAACTAATGTATTAAACGTTACATTTTCTGCGGTTTTTCCTAAACATTACCACTTCTGGCTTTTTCTTATGTAATGTGGCTGCCAGAGCTCGGTTCGTGCCAAATCTTAAGGTCCTAGGTCAACTACAAGGCAGCAAAAGCGGCCAAAAATTGAGTTATCAAAAACTAAAACTTGACTTGCTGTGCTCCTTACTTGTCGACTGCAACAACTTAGATGCTTGAATTACGTACAGAGTGGTGCACCCGCAAGCTCATCACGAGACTTTAACTGCCAGAAGATAAATGTAAACGTTTCCGATAGAAATGCGTCCATTGTGACGATTTGGAGTTACGTCATTTCGAAAACAAATGTATTAAACGTAAGATTTTCTGCGGTTTTTGCTACACATTACCACTTCTGGCTTTTTCTTATGTAATGTGGCTGCCAGAGCTCGGTTCGTGCCAAATCTTAAGGTCCTAGGTCAACTACAAGGCAGCAAAAGCGGCCAAAAATTGAGTTTTCAAAAACTAAAACTTGACTTGCTGTGCTCCTTACTTGTCGACTGCAACAACTTAGATGCTTGAATTACGTACAGAGTGGTGCACCCGCAAGCTCATCACGAGACTATAACTGCCAGAAGATAAATGTAAACGTTTCCGATAGAAATGCGTCCATTGTGACGATTTGGAGTTACGTCATTTCGAAAACAAATGTATTGAACGTAAGATATTCTGCAGTTTTTGCTACACATTACCACTTCTGGCTTTTTGTTATGTAATGTGGCTGCCAGAGCTCGGTTCGTGCCAAATCTTAAGGTCCTAGGTCAACTACAAGGCAGCAAAAGCGGCCAAAAATTGAGTTTTCAAAAACTAAAACTTGACTTGCTGTGCTCCTTACTTGTCGACTGCAACAACTTAGATGCTTGAATTACGTACAGAGTGGTGCACCCGCAAGCTCATCACGAGACTTTAACTGCCAGAAGATAAATGTAAACGTTTCCGATAGAAATGCGTCCATTGTGACGATTTGCAGTTACGTCATTTCAAAAACAAATGTATTAACCGTAAGATTTTCTGCGGTTTTTCCTACACATTACCACTTCTGGCTTTTTCTTATGTAATGTGGCTGCCAGAGCTCGGTTCGTGCCAAATCTTAAGGTCCTAGGTCAACTACAAGGCAGCAAAAGCGGCCAAAAATTGAGTTTTCAAAAACTAAAACTTGACTTGCTGTGCTCCTTACTTGTCGACTGCAACAACTTAGATGCTTGAATTACGTACAGAGTGGTGCACCCGCAAGCTCATCACGAGACTTTAACTGCCAGAAGATAAATGTAAACGTTTCCGATAGAAATGCGTCCATTGTGACGATTTGGAGTTACGTCATTTCAAAAACAAATGTATTAACCGTAAGATTTTCTGCGGTTTTTCCTAAACATTACCACTTCTGGCTTTTTCTTATGTAATGTGGCTGCCAGAGCTCGGTTCGTGCCAAATCTTAAGGTCCTAGGTCAACTACAAGGCAGCAAAAGCGGCCAAAAATTGAGTTTTCAAAAACTAAAACTTGACTTGCTGTGCTCCTTACTTGTCGACTGCAACAACTTAGATGCTTGAATTACGTACAGAGTGGTGCACCCGCAAGCTCATCACGAGACTTTAACTGCCAGAAGATAAATGTAAACGTTTCCGATAGAAATGCGTCCATTGTGACCATTTGGAGTTACGTCATTTCGAAAACAAATGTATTAAACGTAAGATTTTCTGCAGTTTTTGCTACACATTACCACTTCTGGATTTTTCTTATGTAATGTGGCTGCCAGAGCTCGGTTCGTGCCAAATCTTAAGGTCCTAGGTCAACTACAAGGCAGCAAAAGCGGCCAAAAATTGAGTTTTCAAAAACTAAAACTTGACTTGCTGTGCTCCTTACTTGTCGACTGCAACAACTTAGATGCTTGAATTACGTACAGAGTGGTGCACCCGCAAGCTCATCACGAGACTTTAACTGCCAGAAGATAAATGTAAACGTTTCCGATAGAAATGCGTCCATTGTGACGATTTGCAGTTACGTCATTTCAAAAACAAATGTATTAACCGTAAGATTTTCTGCGGTTTTTCCTACACATTACCACTTCTGGCTTTTTCTTATGTAATGTGGCTGCCAGAGCTCGGTTCGTGCCAAATCTTAAGGTCCTAGGTCAACTACAAGGCAGCAAAAGCGGCCAAAAATTGAGTTTTCAAAAACTAAAACTTGACTTGCTGTGCTCCTTACTTGTCGACTGCAACTACTTAGATGCTTGAATTACGTACAGAGTGGTGCACCCGCAAGCTCATCACGAGACTTTAACTGCCAGAAGATAAATGTAAACGTTTCCGATAGAAATGCGTCCATTGTGACGATTTGGAGTTACGTCATTTCGAAAACAAATGTATTAAACGTAAGATATTCTGCAGTTTTTGCTACACATTACCACTTCTGGCTTTTTCTTATGTAATGTGGCTGCCAGAGCTCGGTTCGTGCCAAATCTTAAGGTCCTAGGTCAACTACAAGGCAGCAAAAGCGGCCAAAAATTGAGTTTTCAAAAACTAAAACTTGACTTGCTGTGCTCCTTACTTGTCGACTGCAACAACTTAGATGCTTGAATTACGTACAGAGTGGTGCACCCGCAAGCTCATCACGAGACTTTAACTGCCAGAAGATAAATGTAAACGTTTCCGATAGAAATGCGTCCATTGTGACGATTTGCAGTTACGTCATTTCAAAAACAAATGTATTAACCGTAAGATTTTCTGCGGTTTTTCCTACACATTACCACTTCTGGCTTTTTCTTATGTAATGTGGCTGCCAGAGCTCGGTTCGTGCCAAATCTTAAGGTCCTAGGTCAACTACAAGGCAGCAAAAGCGGCCAAAAATTGAGTTTTCAAAAACTAAAACTTGACTTGCTGTGCTCCTTACTTGTCGACTGCAACAACTTAGATGCTTGAATTACGTACAGAGTGGTGCACCCGCAAGCTCATCACGAGACTAACTGCCAGAAGATAAATGTAAACGTTTCCGATAGAAATGCGTCCATTGTGACGATTTGCAGTTACGTCATTTCAAAAACAAATGTATTAACCGCAAGATTTTCTGCGGTTTTTCCTAAAAATTACCACTTCTGGCTTTTTCTTATGTAATGTGGCTGCCAGAGCTCGGTTCGTGCCAAATCTTAAGGTCCTAGGTCAACTACAAGGCAGCAAAAGCGGCCAAAAATTGAGTTTTCAAAAACTAAAACTTGACTTGCTGTGCTCCTTACTTGTCGACTGCAACAACTTAGATGCTTGAATTACGTACAGAGTGGTGCACCCGCAAGCTCATCACGAGACTTTAACTGCCAGAAGATAAATGTAAACGTTTCCGATAGAAATGCGTCCATTGTGACGATTTGGAATTACGTCATTTCGAAAACAAATGTATTGAACGTAAGATATTCTGCAGTTTTTGCTACACATTACCACTTCTGGATTTTTCTTATGTAATGTGGCTGCCAGAGCTCGGTTCGTGCCAAATCTTAAGGTCCTAGGTCAACTACAAGGCAGCAAAAGCGGCCAAAAATTGAGTTTTCAAAAACTAAAACTTGACTTGCTGTGCTCCTTACTTGTCGACTGCAACAACTTAGATGCTTGAATTACGTACAGAGTGGTGCACCCGCAAGCTCATCACGAGACTTTAACTGCCAGAAGATAAATGTAAACGTTTCCGATAGAAATGCGTCCATTGTGACGATTTGCAGTTACGTCATTTCAAAAACAAATGTATTAACCGTAAGATTTTCTGCGGTTTTTCCTACACATTACCACTTCTGGCTTTTTCTTATGTAATGTGGCTGCCAGAGCTCGGTTCGTGCCAAATCTTAAGGTCCTAGGTCAACTACAAGGCAGCAAAAGCGGCCAAAAATTGAGTTTTCAAAAACTAAAACTTGACTTGCTGTGCTCCTTACTTGTCGACTGCAACAACTTAGATGCTTGAATTACGTACAGAGTGGTGCACCCGCAAGCTCATCACGAGACTTTAACTGCCAGAAGATAAATGTAAACGTTTCCGATAGAAATGCGTCCATTGTGACGATTTGGAGTTACGTCATTTCGAAAACAAATGTATTAAACGTAAGATATTCTGCAGTTTTTGCTACACATTACCACTTCTGGCTTTTTCTTATGTAATGTGGCTGCCAGAGCTCGGTTCGTGCCAAATCTTAAGGTCCTAGGTCAACTACAAGGCAGCAAAAGCGGCCAAAAATTGAGTTTTCAAAAACTAAAACTTGACTTGCTGTGCTCCTTACTTGTCGACTGCAACAACTTAGATGCTTGAATTACGTACAGAGTGGTGCACCCGCAAGCTCATCACGAGACTTTAACTGCCAGAAGATAAATGTAAACGTTTCCGATAGAAATGCGTCCATTGTGACGATTTGCAGTTACGTCATTTCAAAAACAAATGTATTAACCGTAAGATTTTCTGCGGCTTTTCCTACACATTACCACTTCTGGCTTTTTCTTATGTAATGTGGCTGCCAGAGCTCGGTTCGTGCCAAATCTTAAGGTCCTAGGTCAACTACAAGGCAGCAAAAGCGGCCAAAAATTGATTTTTCAAAAACTAAATTTTGACTTGCTGTGCTCCTTACTTGTCGACTGCAACAACTTAGATGCTTGAATTACGTACAGAGTGGTGCACCCGCAAGCTCATCACGAGACTTTAACTGCCAGAAGATAAATGTAAACGTTTCCGATAGACATGCGTCCATTGTGACGATTTGGAGTTACGTCATTTCGAAAACAAATGTATTAAACGTAAGATTTTCTGCGGTTTTTGCTACACATTACCACTTCTGGCTTTTTCTTATGTAATTTGGCAGCCAGAGCTCGGTTCGTGCCAAATCTGAAGGTCCTAGGTCAACTACAAGGCAGCAAAAGCGGCCAAAAATTGAGTTTTCAAAAACTAAAACTTGACTTGCTGTGCTCCTTACTTGTCGACTGCAACAACTTAGATGCTTGAATTACGTACAGAGTGGTGCACCCGCAAGCTCATCACGAGACTTTAACTGCCAGAAGATAAATGTAAACGTTTCCGATAGAAATGCGTCCATTGTGACGATTTGGAGTTACGTCATTTCGAAAACAAATGTATTAAACGTAAGATTTTCTGCGGTTTTTCCTACACATTACCACTTCTGGCTTTTTCTTATGTAATGTGGCTGCCAGAGCTCGGTTCGTGCCAAATCTTAAGGTCCTAGGTCAACTACAAGGCAGCAAAAGCGGCCAAAAATTGAGTTTTCAAAAACTAAAACTTGACTTGCTGTGCTCCTTACTTGTCGACTGCAACAACTTAGATGCTTGAATTACGTACAGAGTGGTGCACCCGCAAGCTCATCACGAGACTTTAACTGCCAGAAGATAAATGTAAACGTTTCCGATAGAAATGCGTCCATTGTGACGATTTGCAGTTACGTCATTTCAAAAACAAATGTATTAACCGTAAGATTTTCTGCGGTTTTTCCTACACATTACCACTTCTGGCTTTTTCTTATGTAATGTGGCTGCCAGAGCTCGGTTCGTGCCAAATCTTAAGGTCCTAGGTCAACTACAAGGCAGCAAAAGCGGTCAAAAATTGAGTTTTCAAAAACTAAAACTTGACTTGCTGTGCTCCCTACTTGTCGACTGCAACAACTTAGATGCTTGAATTACGTACAGAGTGGTGCACCCGCAAGCTCATCACGAGACTTTAACTGCCAGAAGATAAATGTAAACGTTTCCGATAGAAATGCGTCCATTGTGACGATTTGGAGTTACGTCATTTCGAAAACAAATGTATTAAACGTAAGATATTCTGCAGTTTTTGCTACACATTACCACTTCTGGCTTTTTCTTATGTAATGTGGCTGCCAGAGCTCGGTTCGTGCCAAATCTTAAGGTCCTAGGTCAACTACAAGGCAGCAAAAGCGGCCAAAAATTGAGTTTTCAAAAACTAAAACTTGACTTGCTGTGCTCCTTACTTGTCGACTGCAACAACTTAGATGCTTGAATTACGTACAGAGTGGTGCACCCGCAAGCTCATCACGAGACTTTAACTGCCAGAAGATAAATGTAAACGTTTCCGATAGAAATGCGTCCATTGTGACGATTTGCAGTTACGTCATTTCAAAAACAAATGTATTAACCGTAAGATTTTCTGCGGTTTTTCCTAAACATTACCACTTCTGGCTTTTTCTTATGTAATGTGGCTGCCAGAGCTCGGTTCGTGCAAAATCTTAAGGTCCTAGGTCAACTACAAGGCAGCAAAAGCGGCCAAAAATTGAGTTTTCAAAAACTAAAACTTGACTTGCTGTGCTCCTTACTTGTCGACTGCAACAACTTAGATGCTTGAATTACGTACAGAGTGGTGCACCCGCAAGCTCATCACGAGACTTTAACTGCCAGAAGATAAATGTAAACGTTTCCGATAGAAATGCGTCCATTGTGACGATTTGGAGTTACGTCATTTCGAAAACAAATGTATTAAACGTAAGATATTCTGCAGTTTTTGCTACACATTACCACTTCTGGATTTTTCTTATGTAATGTGGCTGCCAGAGCTCGGTTCGTGCCAAATCTTAAGGTCCTAGGTCAACTACAAGGCAGCAAAAGCGGCCAAAAATTGAGTTTTCAAAAACTAAAACTTGACTTGCTGTGCTCCTTACTTGTCGACTGCAACAACTTAGATGCTTGAATTACGTACAGAGTGGTGCACCCGCAAGCTCATCACGAGACTTTAACTGCCAGAAGATAAATGTAAACGTTTCCGATAGAAATGCGTCCATTGTGACGATTTGGACTTACGTCATTTCAAAAACAAATGTATTAACCGTAAGATTTTCTGCGGTTTTTCCTACACATTACCACTTCTGGCTTTTTCTTATGTAATGTGGCTGCCAGAGCTCGGTTCGTGCCAAATCTTAAGGTCCTAGGTCAACTACAAGGCAGCAAAAGCGGCCAAAAATTGAGTTTTCAAAAACTAAAACTTGACTTGCTGTGCTCCTTACTTGTCGACTGCAACAACTTAGATGCTTGAATTACGTACAGAGTGGTGCACCCGCAAGCTCATCACGAGACTTTAACTGCCAGAAGATAAATGTAAACGTTTCCGATAGAAATGCGTCCATTGTGACGATTTGGAGTTACGTCATTTCGAAAACAAATGTATTAAACGTAAGATATTCTGCAGTTTTTGCTACACATTACCACTTCTGGCTTTTTCTTATGTAATGTGGCTGCCAGAGCTCGGTTCGTGCCAAATCTTAAGGTCCTAGGTCAACTACAAGGCAGCAAAAGCGGCCAAAAATTGAGTTTTCAAAAACTAAAACTTGACTTGCTGTGCTCCTTACTTGTCGACTGCAACAATTTAGATGCTTGAATTACGTACAGAGTGGTGCACCCGCAAGCTCATCACGAGACTTTAACTGCCAGAAGATAAATGTAAACGTTTCCGATAGAAATGCGTCCATTGTGACGATTTGCAGTTACGTCATTTCAAAAACAAATGTATTAACCGTAAGATTTTCTGCGGTTTTTCCTAAACATTACCACTTCTGGCTTTTTCTTATGTAATGTGGCTGCCAGAGCTCGGTTCGTGCCAAATCTTAAGGTCCTAGGTCAACTACAAGGCAGCAAAAGCGGCCAAAAATTGAGTTTTCAAAAACTAAAACTTGACTTGCTGTGCTCCTTACTTGTCGACTGCAACAACTTAGATGCTTGAATTACGTACAGAGTGGTGCACCCGCAAGCTCATCACGAGACTTTAACTGCCAGAAGATAAATGTAAACGTTTCCGATAGAAATGCGTCCATTGTGACGATTTGCAGTTACGTCATTTCAAAAACAAATGTATTAACCGTAAGATTTTCTGCGGTTTTTCCTAAACATTACCACTTCTGGCTTTTTCTTATGTAATGTGGCTGCCAGAGCTCGGTTCGTGCAAAATCTTAAGGTCCTAGGTCAACTACAAGGCAGCAAAAGCGGCCAAAAATTGAGTTTTCAAAAACTAAAACTTGACTTGCTGTGCTCCTTACTTGTCGACTGCAACAATTTAGATGCTTGAATTACGTACAGAGGGGTGCACCCGCAAGCTCATCACGAGACTTTAACTGCCAGAAGATAAATGTAAACGTTTCCGATAGAAATGCGTCCATTGTGACGATTTGCAGTTACGTCATTTCAAAAACAAATGTATTAACCGTAAGATTTTCTGCGGTTTTTCCTAAACATTACCACTTCTGGCTTTTTCTTATGTAATGTGGCTGCCAGAGCTCGGTTCGTGCCAAATCTTAAGGCCCTAGTCAACTACAAGGCAGCAAAAGCGGCCAAAAATTGAGTTTTCAAAAACTAAAACTTGACTTGCTGTACTCCTTACTTGTCGACTGCAACAACTTAGATGCTTGAATTACGTACAGAGTGGTGCATCCGCAAGCTCATCACGAGACTTTAACTGCCAGATGATAAATGTAAACGTTTCCGTTAGAAATGCGTCCATTGTGACGATTTGCATTTACGTCATTTCAAAAACTAATGTATTAAACGTTACATTTTCTGCGGTTTTTCCTAAACATTACCACTTCTGGCTTTTTCTTATGTAATGTGGCTGCCAGAGCTCGGTTCGTGCCAAATCTTAAGGTCCTAGGTCAACTACAAGGCAGCAAAAGCGGCCAAAAATTGAGTTATCAAAAACTAAAACTTGACTTGCTGTGCTCCTTACTTGTCGACTGCAACAACTTAGATGCTTGAATTACGTACAGAGTGGTGCACCCGCAAGCTCATCACGAGACTTTAACTGCCAGAAGATAAATGTAAACGTTTCCGATAGAAATGCGTCCATTGTGACGATTTGGAGTTACGTCATTTCGAAAACAAATGTATTAAACGTAAGATTTTCTGCGGTTTTTGCTACACATTACCACTTCTGGCTTTTTCTTATGTAATGTGGCTGCCAGAGCTCGGTTCGTGCCAAATCTTAAGGTCCTAGGTCAACTACAAGGCAGCAAAAGCGGCCAAAAATTGAGTTTTCAAAAACTAAAACTTGACTTGCTGTGCTCCTTACTTGTCGACTGCAACAACTTAGATGCTTGAATTACGTACAGAGTGGTGCACCCGCAAGCTCATCACGAGACTATAACTGCCAGAAGATAAATGTAAACGTTTCCGATAGAAATGCGTCCATTGTGACGATTTGGAGTTACGTCATTTCGAAAACAAATGTATTGAACGTAAGATATTCTGCAGTTTTTGCTACACATTACCACTTCTGGCTTTTTGTTATGTAATGTGGCTGCCAGAGCTCGGTTCGTGCCAAATCTTAAGGTCCTAGGTCAACTACAAGGCAGCAAAAGCGGCCAAAAATTGAGTTTTCAAAAACTAAAACTTGACTTGCTGTGCTCCTTACTTGTCGACTGCAACAACTTAGATGCTTGAATTACGTACAGAGTGGTGCACCCGCAAGCTCATCACGAGACTTTAACTGCCAGAAGATAAATGTAAACGTTTCCGATAGAAATGCGTCCATTGTGACGATTTGCAGTTACGTCATTTCAAAAACAAATGTATTAACCGTAAGATTTTCTGCGGTTTTTCCTACACATTACCACTTCTGGCTTTTTCTTATGTAATGTGGCTGCCAGAGCTCGGTTCGTGCCAAATCTTAAGGTCCTAGGTCAACTACAAGGCAGCAAAAGCGGCCAAAAATTGAGTTTTCAAAAACTAAAACTTGACTTGCTGTGCTCCTTACTTGTCGACTGCAACAACTTAGATGCTTGAATTACGTACAGAGTGGTGCACCCGCAAGCTCATCACGAGACTTTAACTGCCAGAAGATAAATGTAAACGTTTCCGATAGAAATGCGTCCATTGTGACGATTTGGAGTTACGTCATTTCAAAAACAAATGTATTAACCGTAAGATTTTCTGCGGTTTTTCCTAAACATTACCACTTCTGGCTTTTTCTTATGTAATGTGGCTGCCAGAGCTCGGTTCGTGCCAAATCTTAAGGTCCTAGGTCAACTACAAGGCAGCAAAAGCGGCCAAAAATTGAGTTTTCAAAAACTAAAACTTGACTTGCTGTGCTCCTTACTTGTCGACTGCAACAACTTAGATGCTTGAATTACGTACAGAGTGGTGCACCCGCAAGCTCATCACGAGACTTTAACTGCCAGAAGATAAATGTAAACGTTTCCGATAGAAATGCGTCCATTGTGACCATTTGGAGTTACGTCATTTCGAAAACAAATGTATTAAACGTAAGATTTTCTGCAGTTTTTGCTACACATTACCACTTCTGGATTTTTCTTATGTAATGTGGCTGCCAGAGCTCGGTTCGTGCCAAATCTTAAGGTCCTAGGTCAACTACAAGGCAGCAAAAGCGGCCAAAAATTGAGTTTTCAAAAACTAAAACTTGACTTGCTGTGCTCCTTACTTGTCGACTGCAACAACTTAGATGCTTGAATTACGTACAGAGTGGTGCACCCGCAAGCTCATCACGAGACTTTAACTGCCAGAAGATAAATGTAAACGTTTCCGATAGAAATGCGTCCATTGTGACGATTTGCAGTTACGTCATTTCAAAAACAAATGTATTAACCGTAAGATTTTCTGCGGTTTTTCCTACACATTACCACTTCTGGCTTTTTCTTATGTAATGTGGCTGCCAGAGCTCGGTTCGTGCCAAATCTTAAGGTCCTAGGTCAACTACAAGGCAGCAAAAGCGGCCAAAAATTGAGTTTTCAAAAACTAAAACTTGACTTGCTGTGCTCCTTACTTGTCGACTGCAACTACTTAGATGCTTGAATTACGTACAGAGTGGTGCACCCGCAAGCTCATCACGAGACTTTAACTGCCAGAAGATAAATGTAAACGTTTCCGATAGAAATGCGTCCATTGTGACGATTTGGAGTTACGTCATTTCGAAAACAAATGTATTAAACGTAAGATATTCTGCAGTTTTTGCTACACATTACCACTTCTGGCTTTTTCTTATGTAATGTGGCTGCCAGAGCTCGGTTCGTGCCAAATCTTAAGGTCCTAGGTCAACTACAAGGCAGCAAAAGCGGCCAAAAATTGAGTTTTCAAAAACTAAAACTTGACTTGCTGTGCTCCTTACTTGTCGACTGCAACAACTTAGATGCTTGAATTACGTACAGAGTGGTGCACCCGCAAGCTCATCACGAGACTTTAACTGCCAGAAGATAAATGTAAACGTTTCCGATAGAAATGCGTCCATTGTGACGATTTGCAGTTACGTCATTTCAAAAACAAATGTATTAACCGTAAGATTTTCTGCGGTTTTTCCTACACATTACCACTTCTGGCTTTTTCTTATGTAATGTGGCTGCCAGAGCTCGGTTCGTGCCAAATCTTAAGGTCCTAGGTCAACTACAAGGCAGCAAAAGCGGCCAAAAATTGAGTTTTCAAAAACTAAAACTTGACTTGCTGTGCTCCTTACTTGTCGACTGCAACAACTTAGATGCTTGAATTACGTACAGAGTGGTGCACCCGCAAGCTCATCACGAGACTAACTGCCAGAAGATAAATGTAAACGTTTCCGATAGAAATGCGTCCATTGTGACGATTTGGAGTTACGTCATTTCAAAAACAAATGTATTAACCGTAAGATTTTCTGCGGTTTTTCCTAAAAATTACCACTTCTGGCTTTTTCTTATGTAATGTGGCTGCCAGAGCTCGGTTCGTGCCAAATCTTAAGGTCCTAGGTCAACTACAAGGCAGCAAAAGCGGCCAAAAATTGAGTTTTCAAAAACTAAAACTTGACTTGCTGTGCTCCTTACTTGTCGACTGCAACAACTTAGATGCTTGAATTACGTACAGAGTGGTGCACCCGCAAGCTCATCACGAGACTTTAACTGCCAGAAGATAAATGTAAACGTTTCCGATAGAAATGCGTCCATTGTGACGATTTGGAATTACGTCATTTCGAAAACAAATGTATTGAACGTAAGATATTCTGCAGTTTTTGCTACACATTACCACTTCTGGATTTTTCTTATGTAATGTGGCTGCCAGAGCTCGGTTCGTGCCAAATCTTAAGGTCCTAGGTCAACTACAAGGCAGCAAAAGCGGCCAAAAATTGAGTTTTCAAAAACTAAAACTTGACTTGCTGTGCTCCTTACTTGTCGACTGCAACAACTTAGATGCTTGAATTACGTACAGAGTGGTGCACCCGCAAGCTCATCACGAGACTTTAACTGCCAGAAGATAAATGTAAACGTTTCCGATAGAAATGCGTCCATTGTGACGATTTGCAGTTACGTCATTTCAAAAACAAATGTATTAACCGTAAGATTTTCTGCGGTTTTTCCTACACATTACCACTTCTGGCTTTTTCTTATGTAATGTGGCTGCCAGAGCTCGGTTCGTGCCAAATCTTAAGGTCCTAGGTCAACTACAAGGCAGCAAAAGCGGCCAAAAATTGAGTTTTCAAAAACTAAAACTTGACTTGCTGTGCTCCTTACTTGTCGACTGCAACAACTTAGATGCTTGAATTACGTACAGAGTGGTGCACCCGCAAGCTCATCACGAGACTTTAACTGCCAGAAGATAAATGTAAACGTTTCCGATAGAAATGCGTCCATTGTGACGATTTGGAGTTACGTCATTTCGAAAACAAATGTATTAAACGTAAGATATTCTGCAGTTTTTGCTACACATTACCACTTCTGGCTTTTTCTTATGTAATGTGGCTGCCAGAGCTCGGTTCGTGCCAAATCTTAAGGTCCTAGGTCAACTACAAGGCAGCAAAAGCGGCCAAAAATTGAGTTTTCAAAAACTAAAACTTGACTTGCTGTGCTCCTTACTTGTCGACTGCAACAACTTAGATGCTTGAATTACGTACAGAGTGGTGCACCCGCAAGCTCATCACGAGACTTTAACTGCCAGAAGATAAATGTAAACGTTTCCGATAGAAATGCGTCCATTGTGACGATTTGCAGTTACGTCATTTCAAAAACAAATGTATTAACCGTAAGATTTTCTGCGGCTTTTCCTACACATTACCACTTCTGGCTTTTTCTTATGTAATGTGGCTGCCAGAGCTCGGTTCGTGCCAAATCTTAAGGTCCTAGGTCAACTACAAGGCAGCAAAAGCGGCCAAAAATTGATTTTTCAAAAACTAAATTTTGACTTGCTGTGCTCCTTACTTGTCGACTGCAACAACTTAGATGCTTGAATTACGTACAGAGTGGTGCACCCGCAAGCTCATCACGAGACTTTAACTGCCAGAAGATAAATGTAAACGTTTCCGATAGACATGCGTCCATTGTGACGATTTGGAGTTACGTCATTTCGAAAACAAATGTATTAAACGTAAGATTTTCTGCGGTTTTTGCTACACATTACCACTTCTGGCTTTTTCTTATGTAATTTGGCAGCCAGAGCTCGGTTCGTGCCAAATCTGAAGGTCCTAGGTCAACTACAAGGCAGCAAAAGCGGCCAAAAATTGAGTTTTCAAAAACTAAAACTTGACTTGCTGTGCTCCTTACTTGTCGACTGCAACAACTTAGATGCTTGAATTACGTACAGAGTGGTGCACCCGCAAGCTCATCACGAGACTTTAACTGCCAGAAGATAAATGTAAACGTTTCCGATAGAAATGCGTCCATTGTGACGATTTGGAGTTACGTCATTTCGAAAACAAATGTATTAAACGTAAGATTTTCTGCGGTTTTTCCTACACATTACCACTTCTGGCTTTTTCTTATGTAATGTGGCTGCCAGAGCTCGGTTCGTGCCAAATCTTAAGGTCCTAGGTCAACTACAAGGCAGCAAAAGCGGCCAAAAATTGAGTTTTCAAAAACTAAAACTTGACTTGCTGTGCTCCTTACTTGTCGACTGCAACAACTTAGATGCTTGAATTACGTACAGAGTGGTGCACCCGCAAGCTCATCACGAGACTTTAACTGCCAGAAGATAAATGTAAACGTTTCCGATAGAAATGCGTCCATTGTGACGATTTGCAGTTACGTCATTTCAAAAACAAATGTATTAACCGTAAGATTTTCTGCGGTTTTTCCTACACATTACCACTTCTGGCTTTTTCTTATGTAATGTGGCTGCCAGAGCTCGGTTCGTGCCAAATCTTAAGGTCCTAGGTCAACTACAAGGCAGCAAAAGCGGTCAAAAATTGAGTTTTCAAAAACTAAAACTTGACTTGCTGTGCTCCCTACTTGTCGACTGCAACAACTTAGATGCTTGAATTACGTACAGAGTGGTGCACCCGCAAGCTCATCACGAGACTTTAACTGCCAGAAGATAAATGTAAACGTTTCCGATAGAAATGCGTCCATTGTGACGATTTGGAGTTACGTCATTTCGAAAACAAATGTATTAAACGTAAGATATTCTGCAGTTTTTGCTACACATTACCACTTCTGGCTTTTTCTTATGTAATGTGGCTGCCAGAGCTCGGTTCGTGCCAAATCTTAAGGTCCTAGGTCAACTACAAGGCAGCAAAAGCGGCCAAAAATTGAGTTTTCAAAAACTAAAACTTGACTTGCTGTGCTCCTTACTTGTCGACTGCAACAACTTAGATGCTTGAATTACGTACAGAGTGGTGCACCCGCAAGCTCATCACGAGACTTTAACTGCCAGAAGATAAATGTAAACGTTTCCGATAGAAATGCGTCCATTGTGACGATTTGCAGTTACGTCATTTCAAAAACAAATGTATTAACCGTAAGATTTTCTGCGGTTTTTCCTAAACATTACCACTTCTGGCTTTTTCTTATGTAATGTGGCTGCCAGAGCTCGGTTCGTGCAAAATCTTAAGGTCCTAGGTCAACTACAAGGCAGCAAAAGCGGCCAAAAATTGAGTTTTCAAAAACTAAAACTTGACTTGCTGTGCTCCTTACTTGTCGACTGCAACAACTTAGATGCTTGAATTACGTACAGAGTGGTGCACCCGCAAGCTCATCACGAGACTTTAACTGCCAGAAGATAAATGTAAACGTTTCCGATAGAAATGCGTCCATTGTGACGATTTGGAGTTACGTCATTTCGAAAACAAATGTATTAAACGTAAGATATTCTGCAGTTTTTGCTACACATTACCACTTCTGGATTTTTCTTATGTAATGTGGCTGCCAGAGCTCGGTTCGTGCCAAATCTTAAGGTCCTAGGTCAACTACAAGGCAGCAAAAGCGGCCAAAAATTGAGTTTTCAAAAACTAAAACTTGACTTGCTGTGCTCCTTACTTGTCGACTGCAACAACTTAGATGCTTGAATTACGTACAGAGTGGTGCACCCGCAAGCTCATCACGAGACTTTAACTGCCAGAAGATAAATGTAAACGTTTCCGATAGAAATGCGTCCATTGTGACGATTTGGACTTACGTCATTTCAAAAACAAATGTATTAACCGTAAGATTTTCTGCGGTTTTTCCTACACATTACCACTTCTGGCTTTTTCTTATGTAATGTGGCTGCCAGAGCTCGGTTCGTGCCAAATCTTAAGGTCCTAGGTCAACTACAAGGCAGCAAAAGCGGCCAAAAATTGAGTTTTCAAAAACTAAAACTTGACTTGCTGTGCTCCTTACTTGTCGACTGCAACAACTTAGATGCTTGAATTACGTACAGAGTGGTGCACCCGCAAGCTCATCACGAGACTTTAACTGCCAGAAGATAAATGTAAACGTTTCCGATAGAAATGCGTCCATTGTGACGATTTGGAGTTACGTCATTTCGAAAACAAATGTATTAAACGTAAGATATTCTGCAGTTTTTGCTACACATTACCACTTCTGGCTTTTTCTTATGTAATGTGGCTGCCAGAGCTCGGTTCGTGCCAAATCTTAAGGTCCTAGGTCAACTACAAGGCAGCAAAAGCGGCCAAAAATTGAGTTTTCAAAAACTAAAACTTGACTTGCTGTGCTCCTTACTTGTCGACTGCAACAACTTAGATGCTTGAATTACGTACAGAGTGGTGCACCCGCAAGCTCATCACGAGACTTTAACTGCCAGAAGATAAATGTAAACGTTTCCGATAGAAATGCGTCCATTGTGACGATTTGGAGTTACGTCATTTCGAAAACAAATGTATTAAACAAAAGATTTTCTGCGGTTTTTGCTACACATTACCACTTCTGGCTTTTTCTTATGTAATGTGGCTGCCAGAGCTCGGTTCGTGCCAAATCTTAAGGTCCTAGGTCAACTACAAGGCAGCAAAAGCGGCCAAAAATTGAGTTTTCAAAAACTAAAACTTGACTTGCTGTGCTCCTTACTTGTCGACTGCAACAACTTAGATGCTTGAATTACGTACAGAGTGGTGCACCCGCAAGCTCATCACGAGACTTTAACTGCCAGAAGATAAATGTAAACGTTTCCGATAGAAATGCGTCCATTGTGACGATTTGGATTTACGTCATTTCAAAAACAAATGTATTTAACGTAAGATTTTCTGCGGTTTTTGCTACACATTACCACTTCTGGCTTTTTCTTATGTAATGTGGCTGCCAGAGCTCGGTTCGTGCCAAATCTTAAGGTCCTAGGTCAACTACAAGGCAGCAAAAGCGGCCAAAAATTGAGTTTTCAAAAACTAAAACTTGACTTGCTGTGCTCCTTACTTGTCGACTGCAACAACTTAGATGCTTGAATTACGTACAGAGTGGTGCACCCGCAAGCTCATCACGAGACTTTAACTGCCAGAAGATAAATGTAAACGTTTCCGATAGAAATGCGTCCATTGTGACGATTTGGAGTTACGTCATTTCGAAAACAAATGTATTAAACGTAAGATTTTCTGCGGTTTTTCCTACACATTACCACTTCTGGCTTTTTCTTATGTAATGTGGCTGCCAGAGCTCGGTTCGTGCCAAATCTTAAGGTCCTAGATCAACTACAAGGCAGCAAAAGCGGCCAAAAATTGAGTTTTCAAAAACTAAAACTTGACTTGCTGTGCTCCTTACTTGTCGACTGCAACAACTTAGATGCTTGAATTACGTACAGAGTGGTGCACCCGCAAGCTCATCACGAGACTTTAATTGCCAGAAGATAAATGTAAACGTTTCCGATAGAAATGCGTCCATTGTGACGATTTGCAGTTACGTCATTTCAAAAACAAATGTATTAACCGTAAGATTTTCTGCGGTTTTTCCTAAACATTACCACTTCTGGCTTTTTCTTATGTAATGTGGCTGCCAGAGCTCGGTTCGTGCAAAATCTTAAGGTCCTAGGTCAACTACAAGGCAGCAAAAGCGGCCAAAAATTGAGTTTTCAAAAACTAAAACTTGACTTGCTGTGCTCCTTACTTGTCGACTGCAACAACTTAGATGCTTGAATTACGTACAGAGTGGTGCACCCGCAAGCTCATCACGAGACTTTAACTGCCAGAAGATAAATGTAAACGTTTCCGATAGAAATGCGTCCATTGTGACGATTTGCAGTTACGTCATTTCAAAAACAAATGTATTAACCGTAAGATTTTCTGCGGTTTTTCCTAAACATTACCACTTCTGGCTTTTTCTTATGTAATGTGGCTGCCAGAGCTCGGTTCGTGCAAAATCTTAAGGTCCTAGGTCAACTACAAGGCAGCAAAAGCGGCCAAAAATTGAGTTTTCAATAACTAAAACTTGACTTGCTGTGCTCCTTACTTGTCGACTGCAACAACTTAGATGCTTGAATTACGTACAGAGTGGTGCACCCGCAAGCTCATCACGAGACTTTAACTGCCAGAAGATAAATGTAAACGTTTCCGATAGAAATGCGTCCATTGTGACGATTTGGAGTTACGTCATTTCGAAAACAAATGTATTAAACGTAAGATATTCTGCAGTTTTTGCTACACATTACCACTTCTGGATTTTTCTTATGTAATGTGGCTGCCAGAGCTCGGTTCGTGCCAAATCTTAAGGTCCTAGGTCAACTACAAGGCAGCAAAAGCGGCCAAAAATTGAGTTTTCAAAAACTAAAACTTGACTTGCTGTGCTCCTTACTTGTCGACTGCAACAATTTAGATGCTTGAATTACGTACAGAGTGGTGCACCCGCAAGCTCATCACGAGACTTTAACTGCCAGAAGATAAATGTAAACGTTTCCGATAGAAATGCGTCCATTGTGACGATTTGCAGTTACGTCATTTCAAAAACAAATGTATTAACCGTAAGATTTTCTGCGGTTTTTCCTAAACATTACCACTTCTGGCTTTTTCTTATGTAATGTGGCTGCCAGAGCTCGGTTCGTGCCAAATCTTAAGGTCCTAGGTCAACTACAAGGCAGCAAAAGCGGCCAAAAATTGAGTTTTCAAAAACTAAAACTTGACTTGCTGTGCTCCTTACTTGTCGACTGCAACAACTTAGATGCTTGAATTACGTACAGAGTGGTGCACCCGCAAGCTCATCACGAGACTTTAACTGCCAGAAGATAAATGTAAACGTTTCCGATAGAAATGCGTCCATTGTGACGATTTGCAGTTACGTCATTTCAAAAACAAATGTATTAATCGTAAGATTTTCTGCGGTTTTTCCTAAACATTACCACTTCTGGCTTTTTCTTATGTAATGTGGCTGCCAGAGCTCGGTTCGTGCCAAATCTTAAGGTCCTAGGTCAACTACAAGGCAGCAAAAGCGGCCAAAAATTGAGTTTTCAAAAACTAAAACTTGACTTGCTGTGCTCCTTACTTGTCGACTGCAACAATTTAGATGCTTGAATTACGTACAGAGTGGTGCACCCGCAAGCTCATCACGAGACTTTAACTGCCAGAAGATAAATGTAAACGTTTCCGATAGAAATGCGTCCATTGTGACGATTTGCAGTTACGTCATTTCAAAAACAAATGTATTAACCTTAAGATTTTCTGCGGTTTTTCCTAAACATTACCACTTCTGGCTTTTTCTTATGTAATGTGGCTGCCAGAGAACGGTTCGTGCCAAATCTTAAGGCCCTAGGTCAACTACAAGGCAGCAAAAGCGGCCAAAAATTGAGTTTTCAAAAACTAAAACTTGACTTGCTGTGCTCCTTACTTGTCGACTGGAAAAACTTAGATGCTTGAATTACGTACAGAGTGGTGCACCCGCAAGCTCATCACGAGACTTTAACTGCCAGATGATAAATGTAAACGTTTACGTCAGAAATGCGTCCATTGTGACGATTTGCATTTACGTCATTTCAAAAACTAATGTATTAAACGTTACATTTTCTGCGGTTTTTCCTAAACATTACCACTTCTGGCTTTTTCTTATGTAATGTGGCTGCCAGAGCTCGGTTCGTGCCAAATCTTAAGGTCCTAGGTCAACTACAAGGCAGCAAAAGCGGCCAAAAATTGAGTTATCAAAAACTAAAACTTGACTTGCTGTGCTCCTTACTTGTCGACTGCAACAACTTAGATGCTTGAATTACGTACAGAGTGGTGCACCCGCAAGCTCATCACGAGACTTTAACTGCCAGAAGATAAATGTAAACGTTTCCGATAGAAATGCGTCCATTGTGACGATTTGGAGTTACGTCATTTTGAAAACAAATGTATTAAACGTAAGATTTTCTGCGGTTTTTGCTACACATTACCACTTCTGGCTTTTTCTTATGTAATGTGGCTGCCAGAGCTCGGTTCGTGCCAAATCTTAAGGTCCTAGGTCAACTACAAGGCAGCAAAAGCGGCCAAAAATTGAGTTTTCAAAAACTAAAACTTGACTTGCTGTGCTCCTTACTTGTCGACTGCAACAACTTAGATGCTTGAATTACGTACAGAGTGGTGCACCCGCAAGCTCATCACGAGACTTTAACTGCCAGAAGATAAATGTAAACGTTTCCGATAGAAATGCGTCCATAGTGTCGATTTGGAGTTACGTCATTTCGAAAACAAATGTATTAAACGTAAGATATTCTGCAGTTTTTGCTACACATTACCACTTCTGGATTTTTCTTATGTAATGTGGCTGCCAGAGCTCGGTTCGTGCCAAATCTTAAGGTCCTAGGTCAACTACAAGGCAGCAAAAGCGGCCAAAAATTGAGTTTTCAAAAACTAAAACTTGACTTGCTGTGCTCCTTACTTGTCGACTGCAAAAACTTAGATGCTTGAATTACGTACAGAGTGGTGCACCCGCAAGCTCATCACGAGACTTTAACTGCCAGAAGATAAATGTAAACGTTTCCGATAGAAATGCGTCCATTGTGACGATTTGGAGTTACGTCATTTCAAAAACAAATGTATTAACCGTAAGATTTTCTGCGGTTTTTCCTACACATTACCACTTCTGGCTTTTTCTTATGTAATGTGGCTGCCAGAGCTCGGTTCGTGCCAAATCTTAAGGTCCTAGGTCAACTACAAGGCAGCAAAAGCGGCCAAAAATTGAGTTTTCAAAAACTAAAACTTGACTTGCTGTGCTCCTTACTTGTCGACTGCAACAACTTAGATGCTTGAATTACGTACAGAGTGGTGCACCCGCAAGCTCATCACGAGACTTTAACTGCCAGAAGATAAATGTAAACGTTTCCGATAGAAATGCGTCCATTGTGACGATTTGCAGTTACGTCATTTCAAAAACAAATGTATTAACCGTAAGATTTTCTGCGGTTTTTCCTAAACATTACCACTTCTGGCTTTTTCTTATGTAATGTGGCTGCCAGAGCTCGGTTCGTGCCAAATCTTAAGGTCCTAGGTCAACTACAAGGCAGCAAAAGCGGCCAAAAATTGAGTTTTCAAAAACTAAAACTTGACTTGCTGTGCTCCTTACTTGTCGACTGCAACAACTTAGATGCTTGAATTACGTACAGAGTGGTGCACCCGCAAGCTCATCACGAGACTTTAACTGCCAGAAGATAAATGTAAACATTTCCGATAGAAATGCGTCCATTGTGACGATTTGCAGTTACGTTATTTCAAAAACAAATGTATTAACCGTAAGATTTTCTGCGGTTTTTCCTAAACATTACCACTTCTGGCTTTTTCTTATGTAATGTGGCTGCCAGAGCTCGGTTCGTGCAAAATCTTAAGGTCCTAGGTCAACTACAAGGCAGCAAAAGCGGCCAAAAATTGAGTTTTCAAAAACTAAAACTTGACTTGCTGTGCTCCTTACTTGTCGACTGCAACAACTTAGATGCTTGAATTACGTACAGAGTGGTGCACCCGCAAGCTCATCACGAGACTTTAACTGCCAGAAGATAAATGTAAACGTTTCCGATAGAAATGCGTCCATTGTGACGATTTGGAGTTACGTCATTTCGAAAACAAATGTATTAAACGTAAGATATTCTGCAGTTTTTGCTACACATTACCACTTCTGGATTTTTCTTATGTAATGTGGCTGCCAGAGCTCGGTTCGTGCCAAATCTTAAGGTCCTAGGTCAACTACAAGGCAGCAAAAGCGGCCAAAAATTGAGTTTTCAAAAACTAAAACTTGACTTGCTGTGCTCCTTACTTGTCGACTGCAACAATTTAGATGCTTGAATTACGTACAGAGTGGTGCACCCGCAAGCTCATCACGAGACTTTAACTGCCAGAAGATAAATGTAAACGTTTCCGATAGAAATGCGTCCATTGTGACGATTTGCAGTTACGTCATTTCAAAAACAAATGTATTAACCGTAAGATTTTCTGCGGTTTTTCCTACACATTACCACTTCTGGCTTTTTCTTATGTAATGTGGCTGCCAGAGCTCGGTTCGTGCCAAATCTTAAGGTCCTAGGTCAACTACAAGGCAGCAAAAGCGGCCAAAAATTGAGTTTTCAAAAACTAAAACTTGACTTGCTGTGCTCCTTACTTGTCGACTGCAACAACTTAGATGCTTGAATTACGTACAGAGTGGTGCACCCGCAAGCTCATCACGAGACTTTAACTGCCAGAAGATAAATGTAAACGTTTCCGATAGAAATGCGTCCATTGTGACGATTTGCAGTTACGTCATTTCAAAAACAAATGTATTAACCGTAAGATTTTCTGCGGTTTTTCCTAAACATTACCACTTCTGGCTTTTTCTTATGTAATGTGGCTGCCAGAGCTCGGTTCGTGCAAAATCTTAAGGTCCTAGGTCAACTACAAGGCAGCAAAAGCGGCCAAAAATTGAGTTTTCAAAAACTAAAACTTGACTTGCTGTGCTCCTTACTTGTCGACTGGAACAACTTAGATGCTTGAATAACGTACAGAGTGGTGCACCCGCAAGCTCATCACGCGACTTTAACTGCCAGAAGATAAATGTAAACGTTTCCGATAGAAATGCGTCCATTGTGACGATTTGCAGTTACGTCATTTCAAAAACAAATGTATTAAACGTAAGATTTTCTGCGGTTTTTTCTACACTTTACCACTTCTGGCTTTTTATTGTGTAATGTGACTGCCAGAGCTCGGTTCGTGCCAAATCTTAAGGTCCTAGGTCAACTACAAGGCAGCAAAAGCGGCCAAAAATTGAGTTTTCAAAAACTAAAACTTGACTTGCTGTGCTCCTTACTTGTCGACTGGAACAACTTAGATGCTTGAATAACGTACAGAGTGGTGCACCCGCAAGCTCATCACGCGACTTTAACTGCCAGAAGATAAATGTAAACGTTTCCGATAGAAATGCGTCCATTGTGACGATTTGCAGTTACGTCATTTCAAAAACAAATGTATTAAACGTAAGATTTTCTGCGGTTTTTTCTACACTTTACCACTTCTGGCTTTTTATTGTGTAATGTGACTGCCAGAGCTCGGTTCGTGCCAAATCTTAAGGTCCTAGGTCAACTACAAGGCAGCAAAAGCGGCCAAAAATTGAGTTTTCAAAAACTAAAACTTGACTTGCTGTGCTCCTTACTTGTCGACTGCAACAACTTAGATGCTTGAATTACGTACAGAGTGGTGCACCCGCAAGCTCATCACGAGACTTTAATTGCCAGAAGATAAATGTAAACGTTTCCGATAGAAATGCGTCCATTGTGACGATTTGCAGTTACGTCATTTCAAAAACAAATGTATTAACCGTAAGATTTTCTGCGGTTTTTCCTAAACATTACCACTTCTGGCTTTTTCTTATGTAATGTGGCTGCCAGAGCTCGGTTCGTGCAAAATCTTAAGGTCCTAGGTCAACTACAAGGCAGCAAAAGCGGCCAAAAATTGAGTTTTCAAAAACTAAAACTTGACTTGCTGTGCTCCTTACTTGTCGACTGCAACAACTTAGATGCTTGAATTACGTACAGAGTGGTGCACCCGCAAGCTCATCACGAGACTTTAACTGCCAGAAGATAAATGTAAACGTTTCCGATAGAAATGCGTCCATTGTGACGATTTGCAGTTACGTCATTTCAAAAACAAATGTATTAACCGTAAGATTTTCTGCGGTTTTTCCTAAACATTACCACTTCTGGCTTTTTCTTATGTAATGTGGCTGCCAGAGCTCGGTTCGTGCAAAATCTTAAGGTCCTAGGTCAACTACAAGGCAGCAAAAGCGGCCAAAAATTGAGTTTTCAATAACTAAAACTTGACTTGCTGTGCTCCTTACTTGTCGACTGCAACAACTTAGATGCTTGAATTACGTACAGAGTGGTGCACCCGCAAGCTCATCACGAGACTTTAACTGCCAGAAGATAAATGTAAACGTTTCCGATAGAAATGCGTCCATTGTGACGATTTGGAGTTACGTCATTTCGAAAACAAATGTATTAAACGTAAGATATTCTGCAGTTTTTGCTACACATTACCACTTCTGGATTTTTCTTATGTAATGTGGCTGCCAGAGCTCGGTTCGTGCCAAATCTTAAGGTCCTAGGTCAACTACAAGGCAGCAAAAGCGGCCAAAAATTGAGTTTTCAAAAACTAAAACTTGACTTGCTGTGCTCCTTACTTGTCGACTGCAACAATTTAGATGCTTGAATTACGTACAGAGTGGTGCACCCGCAAGCTCATCACGAGACTTTAACTGCCAGAAGATAAATGTAAACGTTTCCGATAGAAATGCGTCCATTGTGACGATTTGCAGTTACGTCATTTCAAAAACAAATGTATTAACCGTAAGATTTTCTGCGGTTTTTCCTAAACATTACCACTTCTGGCTTTTTCTTATGTAATGTGGCTGCCAGAGCTCGGTTCGTGCCAAATCTTAAGGTCCTAGGTCAACTACAAGGCAGCAAAAGCGGCCAAAAATTGAGTTTTCAAAAACTAAAACTTGACTTGCTGTGCTCCTTACTTGTCGACTGCAACAACTTAGATGCTTGAATTACGTACAGAGTGGTGCACCCGCAAGCTCATCACGAGACTTTAACTGCCAGAAGATAAATGTAAACGTTTCCGATAGAAATGCGTCCATTGTGACGATTTGCAGTTACGTCATTTCAAAAACAAATGTATTAATCGTAAGATTTTCTGCGGTTTTTCCTAAACATTACCACTTCTGGCTTTTTCTTATGTAATGTGGCTGCCAGAGCTCGGTTCGTGCCAAATCTTAAGGTCCTAGGTCAACTACAAGGCAGCAAAAGCGGCCAAAAATTGAGTTTTCAAAAACTAAAACTTGACTTGCTGTGCTCCTTACTTGTCGACTGCAACAATTTAGATGCTTGAATTACGTACAGAGTGGTGCACCCGCAAGCTCATCACGAGACTTTAACTGCCAGAAGATAAATGTAAACGTTTCCGATAGAAATGCGTCCATTGTGACGATTTGCAGTTACGTCATTTCAAAAACAAATGTATTAACCTTAAGATTTTCTGCGGTTTTTCCTAAACATTACCACTTCTGGCTTTTTCTTATGTAATGTGGCTGCCAGAGAACGGTTCGTGCCAAATCTTAAGGCCCTAGGTCAACTACAAGGCAGCAAAAGCGGCCAAAAATTGAGTTTTCAAAAACTAAAACTTGACTTGCTGTGCTCCTTACTTGTCGACTGGAAAAACTTAGATGCTTGAATTACGTACAGAGTGGTGCACCCGCAAGCTCATCACGAGACTTTAACTGCCAGATGATAAATGTAAACGTTTACGTCAGAAATGCGTCCATTGTGACGATTTGCATTTACGTCATTTCAAAAACTAATGTATTAAACGTTACATTTTCTGCGGTTTTTCCTAAACATTACCACTTCTGGCTTTTTCTTATGTAATGTGGCTGCCAGAGCTCGGTTCGTGCCAAATCTTAAGGTCCTAGGTCAACTACAAGGCAGCAAAAGCGGCCAAAAATTGAGTTATCAAAAACTAAAACTTGACTTGCTGTGCTCCTTACTTGTCGACTGCAACAACTTAGATGCTTGAATTACGTACAGAGTGGTGCACCCGCAAGCTCATCACGAGACTTTAACTGCCAGAAGATAAATGTAAACGTTTCCGATAGAAATGCGTCCATTGTGACGATTTGGAGTTACGTCATTTTGAAAACAAATGTATTAAACGTAAGATTTTCTGCGGTTTTTGCTACACATTACCACTTCTGGCTTTTTCTTATGTAATGTGGCTGCCAGAGCTCGGTTCGTGCCAAATCTTAAGGTCCTAGGTCAACTACAAGGCAGCAAAAGCGGCCAAAAATTGAGTTTTCAAAAACTAAAACTTGACTTGCTGTGCTCCTTACTTGTCGACTGCAACAACTTAGATGCTTGAATTACGTACAGAGTGGTGCACCCGCAAGCTCATCACGAGACTTTAACTGCCAGAAGATAAATGTAAACGTTTCCGATAGAAATGCGTCCATAGTGTCGATTTGGAGTTACGTCATTTCGAAAACAAATGTATTAAACGTAAGATATTCTGCAGTTTTTGCTACACATTACCACTTCTGGATTTTTCTTATGTAATGTGGCTGCCAGAGCTCGGTTCGTGCCAAATCTTAAGGTCCTAGGTCAACTACAAGGCAGCAAAAGCGGCCAAAAATTGAGTTTTCAAAAACTAAAACTTGACTTGCTGTGCTCCTTACTTGTCGACTGCAAAAACTTAGATGCTTGAATTACGTACAGAGTGGTGCACCCGCAAGCTCATCACGAGACTTTAACTGCCAGAAGATAAATGTAAACGTTTCCGATAGAAATGCGTCCATTGTGACGATTTGGAGTTACGTCATTTCAAAAACAAATGTATTAACCGTAAGATTTTCTGCGGTTTTTCCTACACATTACCACTTCTGGCTTTTTCTTATGTAATGTGGCTGCCAGAGCTCGGTTCGTGCCAAATCTTAAGGTCCTAGGTCAACTACAAGGCAGCAAAAGCGGCCAAAAATTGAGTTTTCAAAAACTAAAACTTGACTTGCTGTGCTCCTTACTTGTCGACTGCAACAACTTAGATGCTTGAATTACGTACAGAGTGGTGCACCCGCAAGCTCATCACGAGACTTTAACTGCCAGAAGATAAATGTAAACGTTTCCGATAGAAATGCGTCCATTGTGACGATTTGCAGTTACGTCATTTCAAAAACAAATGTATTAACCGTAAGATTTTCTGCGGTTTTTCCTAAACATTACCACTTCTGGCTTTTTCTTATGTAATGTGGCTGCCAGAGCTCGGTTCGTGCCAAATCTTAAGGTCCTAGGTCAACTACAAGGCAGCAAAAGCGGCCAAAAATTGAGTTTTCAAAAACTAAAACTTGACTTGCTGTGCTCCTTACTTGTCGACTGCAACAACTTAGATGCTTGAATTACGTACAGAGTGGTGCACCCGCAAGCTCATCACGAGACTTTAACTGCCAGAAGATAAATGTAAACATTTCCGATAGAAATGCGTCCATTGTGACGATTTGCAGTTACGTTATTTCAAAAACAAATGTATTAACCGTAAGATTTTCTGCGGTTTTTCCTAAACATTACCACTTCTGGCTTTTTCTTATGTAATGTGGCTGCCAGAGCTCGGTTCGTGCAAAATCTTAAGGTCCTAGGTCAACTACAAGGCAGCAAAAGCGGCCAAAAATTGAGTTTTCAAAAACTAAAACTTGACTTGCTGTGCTCCTTACTTGTCGACTGCAACAACTTAGATGCTTGAATTACGTACAGAGTGGTGCACCCGCAAGCTCATCACGAGACTTTAACTGCCAGAAGATAAATGTAAACGTTTCCGATAGAAATGCGTCCATTGTGACGATTTGGAGTTACGTCATTTCGAAAACAAATGTATTAAACGTAAGATATTCTGCAGTTTTTGCTACACATTACCACTTCTGGATTTTTCTTATGTAATGTGGCTGCCAGAGCTCGGTTCGTGCCAAATCTTAAGGTCCTAGGTCAACTACAAGGCAGCAAAAGCGGCCAAAAATTGAGTTTTCAAAAACTAAAACTTGACTTGCTGTGCTCCTTACTTGTCGACTGCAACAATTTAGATGCTTGAATTACGTACAGAGTGGTGCACCCGCAAGCTCATCACGAGACTTTAACTGCCAGAAGATAAATGTAAACGTTTCCGATAGAAATGCGTCCATTGTGACGATTTGCAGTTACGTCATTTCAAAAACAAATGTATTAACCGTAAGATTTTCTGCGGTTTTTCCTACACATTACCACTTCTGGCTTTTTCTTATGTAATGTGGCTGCCAGAGCTCGGTTCGTGCCAAATCTTAAGGTCCTAGGTCAACTACAAGGCAGCAAAAGCGGCCAAAAATTGAGTTTTCAAAAACTAAAACTTGACTTGCTGTGCTCCTTACTTGTCGACTGCAACAACTTAGATGCTTGAATTACGTACAGAGTGGTGCACCCGCAAGCTCATCACGAGACTTTAACTGCCAGAAGATAAATGTAAACGTTTCCGATAGAAATGCGTCCATTGTGACGATTTGCAGTTACGTCATTTCAAAAACAAATGTATTAACCGTAAGATTTTCTGCGGTTTTTCCTAAACATTACCACTTCTGGCTTTTTCTTATGTAATGTGGCTGCCAGAGCTCGGTTCGTGCAAAATCTTAAGGTCCTAGGTCAACTACAAGGCAGCAAAAGCGGCCAAAAATTGAGTTTTCAAAAACTAAAACTTGACTTGCTGTGCTCCTTACTTGTCGACTGGAACAACTTAGATGCTTGAATAACGTACAGAGTGGTGCACCCGCAAGCTCATCACGCGACTTTAACTGCCAGAAGATAAATGTAAACGTTTCCGATAGAAATGCGTCCATTGTGACGATTTGCAGTTACGTCATTTCAAAAACAAATGTATTAAACGTAAGATTTTCTGCGGTTTTTTCTACACTTTACCACTTCTGGCTTTTTATTGTGTAATGTGACTGCCAGAGCTCGGTTCGTGCCAAATCTTAAGGTCCTAGGTCAACTACAAGGCAGCAAAAGCGGCCAAAAATTGAGTTTTCAAAAACTAAAACTTGACTTGCTGTGCTCCTTACTTGTCGACTGGAACAACTTAGATGCTTGAATTACGTACAGAGTGGTGCACCCGCAATTCTCATCACGCGACATTAACTGCCAGAAGATAAATGTAAACGTTTCCGATAGAAATGCGTCCATTGTGACGATTTGCAGTTACGTCATTTCAAAAACAAATGTATTAAACGTAAGATTTTCTGCGGTTTTTTCTACACATTACCACTTCTGGCTTTTTCTTGTGTAATGTGACTGCCAGAGCTCGGTTCGTGCCAAATCTTAAGGTCCTAGGTCAACTACAAGGCAGCAAAAGCGGCCAAAAATTGAGTTTTCAAAAACTAAAACTTGACTTGCTGTGCTCCTTACTTGTCGACTGGAACAACTTAGATGCTTGAATTACGTACTGAGTGGTGCACCCGCAAGGCTCATCACGCGACATTAACTGCCAGAAGATCAATGTAAACGTTTCCGATAGAAATGCGTCCATTGTGACGATTTGCAGTTACGTCATTTCAAAAACAAATGTATTAAACGTAAGATTTTCTGCGGTTTTTTCTACACATTACCACTTCTGGCTTTTTCTTGTGTAATGTGACTGCCAGAGCTCGGTTCGTGCCAAATCTTAAGGTCCTAGGTCAACTACAAGGCAGCAAAAGCGGCCAAAAATTGAGTTTTCAAAAACTAAAACTTGACCTGCTGTGCTCCTTACTTGTCGACTGGAACAACTTAGATGCTTGAATTACGTACAGAGTGGTGCACCCGCAAGCTCATCACGCGACTTTAACTGCCAGAAGATAAATGTAAACGTTTCCGATAGAAATGCGTCCATTGTGACGATTTGCAGTTACGTCATTTCAAAAACAAATGTATTAAACGTAAGATTTTCTGCGGTTTTTTCTACGCATTACCACTTCTGGCTTTTTCTTGTGTAATGTGACTGCCAGAGCTCGGTTCGTGCCAAATCTTAAGGTCCTAGGTCAACTACAAGGCAGCAAAAGCGGCCAAAAAATGAGTTTTCAAAAACTAAAACTTGACTTGCTGTGCTCCTTACTTGTCGACTGGAACAACTTAGATGCTTGAATTACGTACAGGGTGGTGCACCCGCAAGTTCATCACGCGACTTTAACTGCCAGAAGATAAATGTAAACGTTTCCGATAGAAATGCGTCCATTGTGACGATTTGCATTTACGTCATTTCAAAAACAAATGTATTAAACGTAAGATTTTCTGCGGTTTTTTCTACACATTACCACTTCTGGCCTTTTCTTGTGTAATGTGACTGCCAGAGCTCGGTTCGTGCCAAATCTTAAGGTCCTAGGTCAACTACAAGGCAGCAAAAGCGGCCAAAAATTGAGTTTTCAAAAACTAAAACTTGACTTGCTGTGCTCCTTACTTGTCGACTGCAACAACTTAGATGCTTGAATTACGTACAGAGTGGTGCAGCCGCAAGGCTCATCACGCGACATTAACTGCCAGAAGATAAATGTAAACGTTTCCGATAGAAATGCGTCCATTGTGACGATTTGCAGTTACGTCATTTCAAAAACAAATGTATTAAACGTAAAATTTTCTGCGGTTTTTTCTACACATTACCACTTCTGGCTTTTTCTTGTGTAATGTGACTGCCAGAGCTCGGTTCGTGCCAAATCTTAGGGTCCTAGGTCAACTACAAGGCAGCAAAAGCGGCCACAAATTGAGTTTTCAAAAACTAAAACTTGACATGCTGTGCTCCTTACTTGTCGACTGGAACAACTTAGATGCTTGAATTACGTACAGAGTGGTGCACCCGCAATTCTCATCACGCGACATTAACTGCCAGAAGATAAATGTAAACGTTTCCGATAGAAATGCGTCCATTGTGACGATTTGCAGTTACGTCATTTCAAAAACAAATGTATTAAACGTAAGATTTTCTGCGGTTTTTTCTACACATTACCACTTCTGGCTTTTTCTTGTGTAATGTGACTGCCAGAGCTCGGTTCGTGCCAAATCTTAAGGTCCTAGGTCAACTACAAGGCAGCAAAAGCGGCCAAAAATTGAGTTTTCAAAAACTAAAACTTGACTTGCTGTGCTCCTTACTTGTCGACTGGAACAACTTAGATGCTTGAATTACGTACTGAGTGGTGCACCCGCAAGGCTCATCACGCGACATTAACTGCCAGAAGATCAATGTAAAGGTTTCCGATAGAAATGCGTCCATTGTGACGATTTGCAGTTACGTCATTTCAAAAACAAATGTATTAAACGTAAGATTTTCTGCGGTTTTTTCTACACATTACCACTTCTGGCTTTTTCTTGTGTAATGTGACTGCCAGAGCTCGGTTCGTGCCAAATCTTAAGGTCCTAGGTCAACTACAAGGCAGCAAAAGCGGCCAAAAATTGAGTTTTCAAAAACTAAAACTTGACTTGCTGTGCTCCTTACTTGTCGACTGCAACAACTTAGATGCTTGAATTACGTACAGAGTGGTGCACCCGCAAGGCTCATCACGCGACACTAACTGCCAGAAGATAAATGTAAACGTTTCCGATAGAAATGCGTCCATTGTGACGATTTGGAGTTACGTCATTTCAAAAACAAATGTATTAAACGTAAGATTTTCTGCGGTTTTTTCTACACATTACCACTTCTGGCTTTTTCTTGTGTAATGTGACTGCCAGAGCTCGGTTCGTGCCACATCTTAAGGTCCTAGGTCAACTACAAGGCAGCAAAAGCGGCCAAAAATTGAGTTTTCAAAAACTAAAACTTGACTTGCTGTGCTCCTTACTTGTCGACTGGAACAACTTAGATGCTTGAATTACGTACAGGGTGGTGCACCCGCAAGCTCATCACGCGACTTTAACTGCCAGAAGATAAATGTAAACGTTTCCGATAGAAATGCGTCCATTGTGACGATTTGCATTTACGTCATTTCAAAAACAAATGTATTAAACGTAAGATTTTCTGCGGTTTTTTCTACACATTACCACATCTGGCCTTTTCTTGTGTAATGCGACTGCCAGAGCTCGGTTCGTGCCAAATCTTAAGGTCCTAGGTCAACTACAAGGCAGCAAAAGCGGCCAAAAATTGAGTTTTCAAAAACTAAAACTTGACCTGCTGTGCTCCTTACTTGTCGACTGGAACAACTTAGATGCTTGAATTACGTACAGAGTGGTGCACCCGCAAGCTCATCACGCGACTTTAACTGCCAGAAGATAAATGTAAACGTTTCCGATAGAAATGCGTCCATTGTGACGATTTGCAGTTACGTCATTTCAAAAACAAATGTATTAAACGTAAGATTTTCTGCGGTTTTTTCTACGCATTACCACTTCTGTCTTTTTCTTGTGTAATGTGACTGCCAGAGCTCGGTTCGTGCCAAATCTTAAGGTCCTAGGTCAACTACAAGGCAGCAAAAGCGGCCAAAAAATGAGTTTTCAAAAACTAAAACTTGACTTGCTGTGCTCCTTACTTGTCGACTGGAACAACTTAGATGCTTGAATTACGTACAGGGTGGTGCACCCGCAAGTTCATCACGCGACTTTAACTGCCAGAAGATAAATGTAAACGTTTACGATAGAAATGTGTCCATTGTGACGATTTGCATTTACGTCATTTCAAAAACAAATGTATTAAACGTAAGATTTTCTGCGGTTTTTTCTACACATTACCACTTCTGGCCTTTTCTTGTGTAATGTGACTGCCAGAGCTCGGTTCGTGCCAAATCTTAAGGTCCTAGGTCAACTACAAGGCAGCAAAAGCGGCCAAAAATTGAGTTTTCAAAAACTAAAACTTGACTTGCTGTGCTCCTTACTTGTCGACTGCAACAACTTAGATGCTTGAATTACGTACAGAGTGGTGCACCCGCAATTCTCATCACGCGACATTAACTGCCAGAAGATAAATGTAAACGTTTCCGATAGAAATGCGTCCATTGTGACGATTTGCAGTTACGTCATTTCAAAAACAAATGGGATAAACGTAAGATTTTCTGCGGTTTTTTCTACACATTACCACTTCTGGCTTTTTCTTATGTAATGTGGCTGCCAGAGCTCGGTTCGTGCCAAATCTTAAGGTCCTAGGTCAACTACAAGGCAGCAAAAGCGGCCAAAAATTGAGTTTTCAAAAACTAAAACTTGACTTGCTGTGCTCCTTACTTGTCGACTGGAACAACTTAGATGCTTGAATTACGTACAGGGTGGTGCACCCGCAAGTTCATCACGCGACTTTAAGTGTCAGAAGATAAATGTAAACGTTTCCGATAGAAATGCGTCCATTGTGACGATTTGCATTTACGTCATTTCAAAAACAAATGTATTAAACGTAAGATTTTCTGCGGTTTTTTCTACACATTACCACTTCTGGCCTTTTCTTGTGTAATGTGACTGCCAGAGCTCGGTTCGTGCCAAATCTTAAGGTCCTAGGTCAACTACAAGGCAGCAAAAGCGGCCAAAAATTGAGTTTTCAAAAACTAAAACTTGACTTGCTGTGCTCCTTACTTGTCGACTGCAACAACTTAGATGCTTGAATTACGTACAGAGTGGTGCAGCCGCAAGGCTCATCACGCGACATTAACTGCCAGAAGATAAATGTAAACGTTTCCGATAGAAATGCGTCCATTGTGACGATTTGCAGTTACGTCATTTCAAAAACAAATGTATTAAACGTAAAATTTTCTGCGGTTTTTTCTACACATTACCACTTCTGGCTTTTTCTTGTGTAATGTGACTGCCAGAGCTCGGTTCGTGCCAAATCTTAGGGTCCTAGGTCAACTACAAGGCAGCAAAAGCGGCCACAAATTGAGTTTTCAAAAACTAAAACTTGACATGCTGTGCTCCTTACTTGTCGACTGGAACAACTTAGATGCTTGAATTACGTACAGAGTGGTGCACCCGCAATTCTCATCACGCGACATTAACTGCCAGAAGATAAATGTAAACGTTTCCGATAGAAATGCGTCCATTGTGACGATTTGCAGTTACGTCATTTCAAAAACAAATGTATTAAACGTAAGATTTTCTGCGGTTTTTTCTACACATTACCACTTCTGGCTTTTTCTTGTGTAATGTGACTGCCAGAGCTCGGTTCGTGCCAAATCTTAAGGTCCTAGGTCAACTACAAGGCAGCAAAAGCGGCCAAAAATTGAGTTTTCAAAAACTAAAACTTGACTTGCTGTGCTCCTTACTTGTCGACTGGAACAACTTAGATGCTTGAATTACGTACTGAGTGGTGCACCCGCAAGGCTCATCACGCGACATTAACTGCCAGAAGATCAATGTAAACGTTTCCGATAGAAATGCGTCCATTGTGACGATTTGCAGTTACGTCATTTCAAAAACAAATGTATTAAACGTAAGATTTTCTGCGGTTTTTTCTACACATTACCACTTCTGGCTTTTTCTTGTGTAATGTGACTGCCAGAGCTCGGTTCGTGCCAAATCTTAAGGTCCTAGGTCAACTACAAGGCAGCAAAAGCGGCCAAAAATTGAGTTTTCAAAAACTAAAACTTGACTTGCTGTGCTCCTTACTTGTCGACTGCAACAACTTAGATGCTTGAATTACGTACAGAGTGGTGCACCCGCAAGGCTCATCACGCGACACTAACTGCCAGAAGATAAATGTAAACGTTTCCGATAGAAATGCGTCCATTGTGACGATTTGGAGTTACGTCATTTCAAAAACAAATGTATTAAACGTAAGATTTTCTGCGGTTTTTTCTACACATTACCACTTCTGGCTTTTTCTTGTGTAATGTGACTGCCAGAGCTCGGTTCGTGCCACATCTTAAGGTCCTAGGTCAACTACAAGGCAGCAAAAGCGGCCAAAAATTGAGTTTTCAAAAACTAAAACTTGACTTGCTGTGCTCCTTACTTGTCGACTGGAACAACTTAGATGCTTGAATTACGTACAGGGTGGTGCACCCGCAAGCTCATCACGCGACTTTAACTGCCAGAAGATAAATGTAAACGTTTCCGATAGAAATGCGTCCATTGTGACGATTTGCATTTACGTCATTTCAAAAACAAATGTATTAAACGTAAGATTTTCTGCGGTTTTTTCTACACATTACCACTTCTGGCCTTTTCTTGTGTAATGCGACTGCCAGAGCTCGGTTCGTGCCAAATCTTAAGGTCCTAGGTCAACTACAAGGCAGCAAAAGCGGCCAAAAATTGAGTTTTCAAAAACTAAAACTTGACCTGCTGTGCTCCTTACTTGTCGACTGGAACAACTTAGATGCTTGAATTACGTACAGAGTGGTGCACCCGCAAGCTCATCACGCGACTTTAACTGCCAGAAGATAAATGTAAACGTTTCCGATAGAAATGCGTCCATTGTGACGATTTGCAGTTACGTCATTTCAAAAACAAATGTATTAAACGTAAGATTTTCTGCGGTTTTTTCTACGCATTACCACTTCTGTCTTTTTCTTGTGTAATGTGACTGCCAGAGCTCGGTTCGTGCCAAATCTTAAGGTCCTAGGTCAACTACAAGGCAGCAAAAGCGGCCAAAAAATGAGTTTTCAAAAACTAAAACTTGACTTGCTGTGCTCCTTACTTGTCGACTGGAACAACTTAGATGCTTGAATTACGTACAGGGTGGTGCACCCGCAAGTTCATCACGCGACTTTAACTGCCAGAAGATAAATGTAAACGTTTACGATAGAAATGTGTCCATTGTGACGATTTGCATTTACGTCATTTCAAAAACAAATGTATTAAACGTAAGATTTTCTGCGGTTTTTTCTACACATTACCACTTCTGGCCTTTTCTTGTGTAATGTGACTGCCAGAGCTCGGTTCGTGCCAAATCTTAAGGTCCTAGGTCAACTACAAGGCAGCAAAAGCGGCCAAAAATTGAGTTTTCAAAAACTAAAACTTGACTTGCTGTGCTCCTTACTTGTCGACTGCAACAACTTAGATGCTTGAATTACGTACAGAGTGGTGCACCCGCAATTCTCATCACGCGACATTAACTGCCAGAAGATAAATGTAAACGTTTCCGATAGAAATGCGTCCATTGTGACGATTTGCAGTTACGTCATTTCAAAAACAAATGGGATAAACGTAAGATTTTCTGCGGTTTTTTCTACACATTACCACTTCTGGCTTTTTCTTATGTAATGTGGCTGCCAGAGCTCGGTTCGTGCCAAATCTTAAGGTCCTAGGTCAACTACAAGGCAGCAAAAGCGGCCAAAAATTGAGTTTTCAAAAACTAAAACTTGACTTGCTGTGCTCCTTACTTGTCGACTGCAACAACTTAGATGCTTGAATTACGTACTGAGTGGTGCACCCGCAAGGCTCATCACGCGACATTAACTGCCAGAAGATCAATGTAAACGTTTCCGATAGAAATGCGTCCATTGTGACGATTTGCAGTTACGTCATTTCAAAAACAAATGTATTAAACGTAAGATTTTCTGCGGTTTTTTCTACACATTACCACTTCTGGCTTTTTCTTGTGTAATGTGACTGCCAGAGCTCGGTTCGTGCCAAATCTTAAGGTCCTAGGTCAACTACAAGGCAGCAAAAGCGGCCAAAAATTGAGTTTTCAAAAACTAAAACTTGACTTGCTGTGCTCCTTACTTGTCGACTGGAACAACTTAGATGCTTGAATTACGTACAGAGTGGTGCACCCGCAAGCTCATCACGCGACTTTAACTGCCAGAAGATAAATGTAAACGTTTCCGATAGAAATGCGTCCATTGTGACGATTTGCAGTTACGTCATTTCAAAAACAAATGTATTAAACGTAAGATTTTCTGCGGTTTTTTCTACGCATTACCACTTCTGGCTTTTTCTTGTGTAATGTGACTGCCAGAGCTCGGTTCGTGCCAAATCTTAAGGTCCGCCGGCCGCGGTGGCCGTGCGGTTCTGGCGCTGCAGTCCGGAACCGCGGGACTGCTACGGTCGCAGGTTCGAATCCTGCCTCGGGCATGGGTGTGTGTGATGTCCTTAGGTTAGTTAGGTTTAAGTAGTTCTAAGTTCTAGGGGACTTATGACCTAAGATGTTGAGTCCCTTAGTGCTCAGAGCCATTTGAAGCCATCTTAAGGTCCTAGGTCAACTACAAGGCAGCAAAAGCGGCCAAAAAATGAGTTTTCAAAAACTAAAACTTGACTTGCTGTGCTCCTTACTTGTCGACTGGAACAACTTAGATGCTTGAATTACGTACAGGGTGGTGCACCCGCAAGTTCATCACGCGACTTTAACTGCCAGAAGATAAATGTAAACGTTTCCGATAGAAATGCGTCCATTGTGACGATTTGCATTTACGTCATTTCAAAAACAAATGTATTAAACGTAAGATTTTCTGCGGTTTTTTCTACACATTACCACTTCTGGCCTTTTCTTGTGTAATGTGACTGCCAGAGCTCGGTTCGTGCCAAATCTTAAGGTCCTAGGTCAACTACAAGGCAGCAAAAGCGGCCAAAAATTGAGTTTTCAAAAACTAAAACTTGACTTGCTGTGCTCCTTACTTGTCGACTGGAACAACTTAGATGCTTGAATTACGTACAGAGTGGTGCAGCCGCAAGGCTCATCACGCGACATTAACTGCCAGAAGATAAATGTAAACGTTTCCGATAGAAATGCGTCCATTGTGACGATTTGCAGTTACGTCATTTCAAAAACAAATGTATTAAACGTAAAATTTTCTGCGGTTTTTTCTACACATTACCACTTCTGGCTTTTTCTTGTGTAATGTGACTGCCAGAGCTCGGTTCGTGCCAAATCTTAAGGTCCTAGGTCAACTACAAGGCAGCAAAAGCGGCCAAAAATTGAGTTTTCAAAAACTAAAACTTGACTTGCTGTGCTCCTTACTTGTCGACTGCAACAACTTAGGTGCTTGAATTACGTACAGAGTGGTGCACCCGCAAGCTCATCACGCGACTTTAACTGCCAGAAGATAAATGTAAAGGTTTCCGATAGAAATGCGTCCATTGTGACGATTTGCAGTTACGTCATTTCAAAAACAAATGTATTAAACGTAAGATTTTCTGCGGTTTTTTCTACACATTACCACTTCTGGCTTTTTATTGTGTAATGTGACTGCCAGAGCTCGGTTCGTGCCAAATCTTAAGGTCCTAGGTCAACTACAAGGCAGCAAAAGCGGCCAAAAATTGAGTTTTCAAAAACTAAAACTTGACTTGCTGTGCTCCTTACTTGTCGACTGGAACAACTTAGATGCTTGAATTACGTACAGAGTGGTGCAGCCGCAAGGCTCATCACGCGACATTAACTGCCAGAAGATAAATGTAAACGTTTCCGATAGAAATGCGTCCATTGTGACGATTTGCAGTTACGTCATTTCAAAAACAAATGTATTAAACGTAAGATTTTCTGCGGTTTTTTCTACACATTACCACTTCTGGCTTTTTCTTGTGTAATGTGACTGCCAGAGCTCGGTTCGTGCCAAATCTTAAGGTCCTAGGTCAACTACAAGGCAGCAAAAGCGGCCAAAAATTGAGTTTTCAAAAACTAAAACTTGACTTGCTGTGCTCCTTACTTGTCGACTGGAACAACTTAGATGCTTGAATTACGTACAGAGTGGTGCACCCGCAAGCTCATCACGCGACTTTAACTGCCAGAAGATAAATGTAAACGTTTCCGATAGAAATGCGTCCATTGTGACGATTTGCAGTTACGTCATTTCAAAAACAAATGTATTAAACGTAAGATTTTCTGCGGTTTTTTCTACACTTTACCACTTCTGGCTTTTTATTGTGTAATGTGACTGCCAGAGCTCGGTTCGTGCCAAATCTTAAGGTCCTAGGTCAACTACAAGGCAGCAAAAGCGGCCAAAAATTGAGTTTTCAAAAACTAAAACTTGACATGCTGTGCTCCTTACTTGTCGACTGGAACAACTTAGATGCTTGAATTACGTACAGAGTGGTGCACCCGCAATTCTCATCACGCGACATTAACTGCCAGAAGATCAATGTAAACGTTTCCGATAGAAATGCGTCCATTGTGACGATTTGCAGTTACGTCATTTCAAAAACAAATGTATTAAACGTAAGATTTTCTGCGGTTTTTTCTACACATTACCACTTCTGGCTTTTTCTTGTGTAATGTGACTGCCAGAGCTCGGTTCGTGCCAAATCTTAAGGTCCTAGGTCAACTACAAGGCAGCAAAAGCGGCCAAAAATTGAGTTTTCAAAAACTAAAACTTGACTTGCTGTGCTCCTTACTTGTCGACTGGAACAACTTAGATGCTTGAATTACGTACAGGGTGGTGCACCCGCAAGTTCATCACGCGACTTTAACTGCCAGAAGATAAATGTAAACGTTTCCGATAGAAATGCGTCCATTGTGACGATTTGCATTTAGGTCATTTCAAAAACAAATGTATTAAACGTAAGATTTTCTGCGGTTTTTTCTACACATTACCACTTCTGGCCTTTTCTTGTGTAATGTGACTGCCAGAGCTCGGTTCGTGCCAAATCTTAAGGTCCTAGGTCAACTACAAGGCAGCAAAAGCGGCCAAAAATTGAGTTTTCAAAAACTAAAACTTGACTTGCTGTGCTCCTTACTTGTCGACTGCAACAACTTAGATGCTTGAATTACGTACAGAGTGGTGCAGCCGCAAGGCTCATCACGCGACATTAACTGCCAGAAGATAAATGTAAACGTTTCCGATAGAAATGCGTCCATTGTGACGATTTGCAGTTACGTCATTTCAAAAACAAATGTATTAAACGTAAAATTTTCTGCGGTTTTTTCTACACATTACCACTTCTGGCTTTTTCTTGTGTAATGTGACTGCCAGAGCTCGGTTCGTGCCAAATCTTAAGGTCCTAGGTCAACTACAAGGCAGCAAAAGCGGCCAAAAATTGAGTTTTCAAAAACTAAAACTTGACTTGCTGTGCTCCTTACTTGTCGACTGCAACAACTTAGGTGCTTGAATTACGTACAGAGTGGTGCACCCGCAAGCTCATCACGCGACTTTAACTGCCAGAAGATAAATGTAAACGTTTCCGATAGAAATGCGTCCATTGTGACGATTTGCAGTTACGTCATTTCAAAAACAAATGTATTAAACGTAAGATTTTCTGCGGTTTTTTCTACACATTACCACTTCTGGCCTTTTCTTGTGTAATGTGACTGCCAGAGCTCGGTTCGTGCCAAATCTTAAGGTCCTAGGTCAACTACAAGGCAGCAAAAGCGGCCAAAAATTGAGTTTTCAAAAACTAAAACTTGACTTGCTGTGCTCCTTACTTGTCGACTGCAACAACTTAGATGCTTGAATTACGTACAGAGTGGTGCAGCCGCAAGGCTCATCACGCGACATTAACTGCCAGAAGATAAATGTAAACGTTTCCGATAGAAATGCGTCCATTGTGACGATTTGCAGTTACGTCATTTCAAAAACAAATGTATTAAACGTAAAATTTTCTGCGGTTTTTTCTACACATTACCACTTCTGGCTTTTTCTTGTGTAATGTGACTGCCAGAGCTCGGTTCGTGCCAAATCTTAAGGTCCTAGGTCAACTACAAGGCAGCAAAAGCGGCCAAAAATTGAGTTTTCAAAAACTAAAACTTGACTTGCTGTGCTCCTTACTTGTCGACTGGAACAACTTAGATGCTTGAATTACGTACAGAGTGGTGCACCCGCAAGCTCATCACGCGACTTTAACTGCCAGAAGATAAATGTAAACGTTTCCGATAGAAATGCGTCCATTGTGACGATTTGCAGTTACGTCATTTCAAAAACAAATGTATTAAACGTAAGATTTTCTGCGGTTTTTTCTACGCATTACCACTTCTGGCTTTTTCTTGTGTAATGTGACTGCCAGAGCTCGGTTCGTGCCAAATCTTAAGGTCCGCCGGCCGCGGTGGCCGTGCGGTTCTGGCGCTGCAGTCCGGAACCGCGGGACTGCTACGGTCGCAGGTTCGAATCCTGCCTCGGGCATGGGTGTGTGTGATGTCCTTAGGTTAGTTAGGTTTAAGTAGTTCTAAGTTCTAGGGGACTTATGACCTAAGATGTTGAGTCCCATAGTGCTCAGAGCCATTTGAAGCCATCTTAAGGTCCTAGGTCAACTACAAGGCAGCAAAAGCGGCCAAAAAATGAGTTTTCAAAAACTAAAACTTGACTTGCTGTGCTCCTTACTTGTCGACTGGAACAACTTAGATGCTTGAATTACGTACAGGGTGGTGCACCCGCAAGTTCATCACGCGACTTTAACTGCCAGAAGATAAATGTAAACGTTTCCGATAGAAATGCGTCCATTGTGACGATTTGCATTTACGTCATTTCAAAAACAAATGTATTAAACGTAAGATTTTCTGCGGTTTTTTCTACACATTACCACTTCTGGCCTTTTCTTGTGTAATGTGACTGCCAGAGCTCGGTTCGTGCCAAATCTTAAGGTCCTAGGTCAACTACAAGGCAGCAAAAGCGGCCAAAAATTGAGTTTTCAAAAACTAAAACTTGACTTGCTGTGCTCCTTACTTGTCGACTGGAACAACTTAGATGCTTGAATTACGTACAGAGTGGTGCAGCCGCAAGGCTCATCACGCGACATTAACTGCCAGAAGATAAATGTAAACGTTTCCGATAGAAATGCGTCCATTGTGACGATTTGCAGTTACGTCATTTCAAAAACAAATGTATTAAACGTAAAATTTTCTGCGGTTTTTTCTACACATTACCACTTCTGGCTTTTTCTTGTGTAATGTGACTGCCAGAGCTCGGTTCGTGCCAAATCTTAAGGTCCTAGGTCAACTACAAGGCAGCAAAAGCGGCCAAAAATTGAGTTTTCAAAAACTAAAACTTGACTTGCTGTGCTCCTTACTTGTCGACTGCAACAACTTAGGTGCTTGAATTACGTACAGAGTGGTGCACCCGCAAGCTCATCACGCGACTTTAACTGCCAGAAGATAAATGTAAAGGTTTCCGATAGAAATGCGTCCATTGTGACGATTTGCAGTTACGTCATTTCAAAAACAAATGTATTAAACGTAAGATTTTCTGCGGTTTTTTCTACACATTACCACTTCTGGCTTTTTATTGTGTAATGTGACTGCCAGAGCTCGGTTCGTGCCAAATCTTAAGGTCCTAGGTCAACTACAAGGCAGCAAAAGCGGCCAAAAATTGAGTTTTCAAAAACTAAAACTTGACTTGCTGTGCTCCTTACTTGTCGACTGGAACAACTTAGATGCTTGAATTACGTACAGAGTGGTGCAGCCGCAAGGCTCATCACGCGACATTAACTGCCAGAAGATAAATGTAAACGTTTCCGATAGAAATGCGTCCATTGTGACGATTTGCAGTTACGTCATTTCAAAAACAAATGTATTAAACGTAAGATTTTCTGCGGTTTTTTCTACACATTACCACTTCTGGCTTTTTCTTGTGTAATGTGACTGCCAGAGCTCGGTTCGTGCCAAATCTTAAGGTCCTAGGTCAACTACAAGGCAGCAAAAGCGGCCAAAAATTGAGTTTTCAAAAACTAAAACTTGACTTGCTGTGCTCCTTACTTGTCGACTGGAACAACTTAGATGCTTGAATTACGTACAGAGTGGTGCACCCGCAAGCTCATCACGCGACTTTAACTGCCAGAAGATAAATGTAAACGTTTCCGATAGAAATGCGTCCATTGTGACGATTTGCAGTTACGTCATTTCAAAAACAAATGTATTAAACGTAAGATTTTCTGCGGTTTTTTCTACACTTTACCACTTCTGGCTTTTTATTGTGTAATGTGACTGCCAGAGCTCGGTTCGTGCCAAATCTTAAGGTCCTAGGTCAACTACAAGGCAGCAAAAGCGGCCAAAAATTGAGTTTTCAAAAACTAAAACTTGACATGCTGTGCTCCTTACTTGTCGACTGGAACAACTTAGATGCTTGAATTACGTACAGAGTGGTGCACCCGCAATTCTCATCACGCGACATTAACTGCCAGAAGATCAATGTAAACGTTTCCGATAGAAATGCGTCCATTGTGACGATTTGCAGTTACGTCATTTCAAAAACAAATGTATTAAACGTAAGATTTTCTGCGGTTTTTTCTACACATTACCACTTCTGGCTTTTTCTTGTGTAATGTGACTGCCAGAGCTCGGTTCGTGCCAAATCTTAAGGTCCTAGGTCAACTACAAGGCAGCAAAAGCGGCCAAAAATTGAGTTTTCAAAAACTAAAACTTGACTTGCTGTGCTCCTTACTTGTCGACTGGAACAACTTAGATGCTTGAATTACGTACAGGGTGGTGCACCCGCAAGTTCATCACGCGACTTTAACTGCCAGAAGATAAATGTAAACGTTTCCGATAGAAATGCGTCCATTGTGACGATTTGCATTTAGGTCATTTCAAAAACAAATGTATTAAACGTAAGATTTTCTGCGGTTTTTTCTACACATTACCACTTCTGGCCTTTTCTTGTGTAATGTGACTGCCAGAGCTCGGTTCGTGCCAAATCTTAAGGTCCTAGGTCAACTACAAGGCAGCAAAAGCGGCCAAAAATTGAGTTTTCAAAAACTAAAACTTGACTTGCTGTGCTCCTTACTTGTCGACTGCAACAACTTAGATGCTTGAATTACGTACAGAGTGGTGCAGCCGCAAGGCTCATCACGCGACATTAACTGCCAGAAGATAAATGTAAACGTTTCCGATAGAAATGCGTCCATTGTGACGATTTGCAGTTACGTCATTTCAAAAACAAATGTATTAAACGTAAAATTTTCTGCGGTTTTTTCTACACATTACCACTTCTGGCTTTTTCTTGTGTAATGTGACTGCCAGAGCTCGGTTCGTGCCAAATCTTAAGGTCCTAGGTCAACTACAAGGCAGCAAAAGCGGCCAAAAATTGAGTTTTCAAAAACTAAAACTTGACTTGCTGTGCTCCTTACTTGTCGACTGCAACAACTTAGGTGCTTGAATTACGTACAGAGTGGTGCACCCGCAAGCTCATCACGCGACTTTAACTGCCAGAAGATAAATGTAAACGTTTCCGATAGAAATGCGTCCATTGTGACGATTTGCAGTTACGTCATTTCAAAAACAAATGTATTAAACGTAAGATTTTCTGCGGTTTTTTCTACGCATTACCACTTCTGGCTTTTTCTTGTGTAATGTGACTGCCAGAGCTCGGTTCGTGCCAAATCTTAAGGTCCTAGGTCAACTACAAGGCAGCAAAAGCGGCCAAAAAATGAGTTTTCAAAAACTAAAACTTGACTTGCTGTGCTCCTTACTTGTCGACTGGAACAACTTAGATGCTTGAATTACGTACAGGGTGGTGCACCCGCAAGTTCATCACGCGACTTTAACTGCCAGAAGATAAATGTAAACGTTTCCGATAGAAATGCGTCCATTGTGACGATTTGCATTTACGTCATTTCAAAAACAAATGTATTAAACGTAAGATTTTCTGCGGTTGTTTCTACACATTACCACTTCTGGCCTTTTCTTGTGTAATGTGACTGCCAGAGCTCGGTTCGTGCCAAATCTTAAGGTCCTAGGTCAACTACAAGGCAGCAAAAGCGGCCAAAAATTGAGTTTTCAAAAACTAAAACTTGACTTGCTGTGCTCCTTACTTGTCGACTGCAACAACTTAGATGCTTGAATTACGTACAGAGTGGTGCAGCCGCAAGGCTCATCACGCGACATTAACTGCCAGAAGATAAATGTAAACGTTTCCGATAGAAATGCGTCCATTGTGACGATTTGCAGTTACGTCATTTCAAAAACAAATGTATTAAACGTAAAATTTTCTGCGGTTTTTTCTACACATTACCACTTCTGGCTTTTTCTTGTGTAATGTGACTGCCAGAGCTCGGTTCGTGCCAAATCTTAAGGTCCTAGGTCAACTACAAGGCAGCAAAAGCGGCCAAAAATTGAGTTTTCAAAAACTAAAACTTGACTTGCTGTGCTCCTTACTTGTCGACTGCAACAACTTAGGTGCTTGAATTACGTACAGAGTGGTGCACCCGCAAGCTCATCACGCGACTTTAACTGCCAGAAGATAAATGTAAACGTTTCCGATAGAAATGCGTCCATTGTGACGATTTGCAGTTACGTCATTTCAAAAACAAATGTATTAAACGTAAGATTTTCTGCGGTTTTTTCTACACATTACCACTTCTGGCTTTTTATTGTGTAATGTGACTGCCAGAGCTCGGTTCGTGCCAAATCTTAAGGTCCTATGTCAACTACAAGGCAGCAAAAGCGGCCAAAAATTGAGTTTTCAAAAACTAAAACTTGACTTGCTGTGCTCCTTACTTGTCGACTGGAACAACTTAGATGCTTGAATTACGTACAGAGTGGTGCACCCGCAAGGCTCATCACGCGACATTAACTGCCTGAAGATAAATGTAAACGTTTCCGATAGAAATGCGTCCATTGTGACGATTTGCAGTTACGTCATTTCAAAAACAAATGTATTAAACGTAAGATTTTCTGCGGTTTTTTCTACACATTACCACTTCTGGCTTTTTCTTGTGTAATGTGACTGCCAGAGCTCGGTTCGTGCCAAATCTTAAGGTCCTAGGTCAACTACAAGGCAGCAAAAGCGGCCAAAAATTGAGTTTTCAAAAACTAAAATTTGACTTGCTGTGCTCCTTACTTGTCGACGGGAACAACTTAGATGCTTGAATTACGTACAGAGTGGTGCACCCGCAAGCTCATCACGCGACTTTAACTGCCAGAAGATAAATGTAAACGTTTCCGATAGAAATGCGTCCACTGTGACGATTTGCAGTTACGTCATTTCAAAAACAAATGTATTAAACGTAAGATTTTCTGCGGTTTTTTCTACACATTACCACTTCTGGCTTTTTATTGTGTAATGTGACTGCCAGAGCTCGGTTCGTGCCAAATCTTAAGGTCCTAGGTCAACTACAAGGCAGCAAAAGCGGCCAAAAATTGAGTTTTCAAAAACTAAAACTTGACTTGCTGTGCTCCTTACTTGTCGACTGGAACAACTTAGATGCTTGAATTACGTACAGAGTGGTGCACCCGCAAGCTCATCACGCGACTTTAACTGCCAGAAGATAAATGTAAACGTTTCCGATAGAAATGCGTCCATTGTGACGATTTGCAGTTACGTCATTTCAAAAACAAATGTATTAAACGTAAGATTTTCTGCGGTTTTTTCTACACTTTACCACTTCTGGCTTTTTATTGTGTAATGTGACTGCCAGAGCTCGGTTCGTGCCAAATCTTAAGGTCCTAGGTCAACTACAAGGCAGCAAAAGCGGCCAAAAATTGAGTTTTCAAAAACTAAAACTTGACTTGCTGTGCTCCTTACTTGTCGACTGGAACAACTTAGATGCTTGAATTACGTACAGAGTGGTGCACCCGCAATTCTCATCACGCGACATTAACTGCCAGAAGATAAATGTAAACGTTTCCGATAGAAATGCGTCCATTGTGACGATTTGCAGTTACGTCATTTCAAAAACAAATGTATTAAACGTAAGATTTTCTGCGGTTTTTTCTACACATTACCACTTCTGGCTTTTTCTTGTGTAATGTGACTGCCAGAGCTCGGTTCGTGCCAAATCTTAAGGTCCTAGGTCAACTACAAGGCAGCAAAAGCGGCCAAAAATTGAGTTTTCAAAAACTAAAACTTGACTTGCTGTGCTCCTTACTTGTCGACTGGAACAACTTAGATGCTTGAATTACGTACTGAGTGGTGCACCCGCAAGGCTCATCACGCGACATTAACTGCCAGAAGATCAATGTAAACGTTTCCGATAGAAATGCGTCCATTGTGACGATTTGCAGTTACGTCATTTCAAAAACAAATGTATTAAACGTAAGATTTTCTGCAGTTTTTTCTACACATTACCACTTCTGGCTTTTTCTTGTGTAATGTGACTGCCAGAGCTCGGTTCGTGCCAAATCTTAAGGTCCTAGGTCAACTACAAGGCAGCAAAAGCGGCCAAAAATTGAGTTTTCAAAAACTAAAACTTGACCTGCTGTGCTCCTTACTTGTCGACTGGAACAACTTAGATGCTTGAATTACGTACAGAGTGGTGCACCCGCAAGCTCATCACGCGACTTTAACTGCCAGAAGATAAATGTAAACGTTTCCGATAGAAATGCGTCCATTGTGACGATTTGCAGTTACGTCATTTCAAAAACAAATGTATTAAACGTAAGATTTTATGCGGTTTTTTCTACGCATTACCACTTCTGGCTTTTTCTTGTGTAATGTGACTGCCAGAGCTCGGTTCGTGCCAAATCTTAAGGTCCTAGGTCAACTACAAGGCAGCAAAAGCGGCCAAAAAATGAGTTTTCAAAAACTAAAACTTGACTTGCTGTGCTCCTTACTTGTCGACTGGAACAACTTAGATGCTTGAATTACGTGCAGGGTGGTGCACCCGCAAGTTCATCACGCGACTTTAACTGCCAGAAGATAAATGTAAACGTTTCCGATAGAAATGCGTCCATTGTGACGATTTGCATTTACGTCATTTCAAAAACAAATGTATTAAACGTAAGATTTTCTGCGGTTTTTTCTACACATTACCACTTCTGGCCTTTTCTTGTGTAATGTGACTGCCAGAGCTCGTTTCGTGCCAAATCTTAAGGTCCTAGGTCAACTACAAGGCAGCAAAAGCGGCCAAAAATTGAGTTTTCAAAAACTAAAACTTGACTTGCTGTGCTCCTTACTTGTCGACTGCAACAACTTAGATGCTTGAATTACGTGCAGAGTGGTGCAGCCGCAAGGCTCATCACGCGACATTAACTGCCAGAAGATAAATGTAAACGTTTCCGATTGAAATGCGTCCATTGTGACGATTTGCAGTTACGTCGTTTCAAAAACAAATGTATTAAACGTAAAATTTTCTGCGGTTTTTTCTACACATTACCACTTCTGGCTTTTTCTTGTGTAATGTGACTGCCAGAGCTCGGTTCGTGCCAAATCTTAAGGTCCTAGGTCAACTACAAGGCAGCAAAAGCGGCCAAAAATTGAGTTTTCAAAAACTAAAACTTGACTTGCTGTGCTCCTTACTTGTCGACTGGAACAACTTAGATGCTTGAATTACGTACTGAGTGGTGCACCCGCAAGGCTCATCACGCGACATTAACTGCCAGAAGATCAATGTAAACGTTTCCGATAGAAATGCGTCCATTGTGACGATTTGCAGTTACGTCATTTCAAAAACAAATGTATTAAACGTAAGATTTTCTGCGGTTTTTTCTACACATTACCACTTCTGGCTTTTTCTTGTGTAATGTGACTGCCAGAGCTCGGTTCGTGCCAAATCTTAAGGTCCTAGGTCAACTACAAGGCAGCAAAAGCGGCCAAAAATTGAGTTTTCAAAAACTAAAACTTGACTTGCTGTGCTCCTTACTTGTCGACTGCAACAACTTAGATGCTTGAATTACGTACAGAGTGGTGCACCCGCAAGGCTCATCACGCGACATTAACTGCCAGAAGATAAATGTAAACGTTTCCGATAGAAATGCGTCCATTGTGACGATTTGGAGTTACGTCATTTCAAAAACAAATGTATTAAACGTAAGATTTTCTGCGGTTTTTTCTACACATTACCACTTCTGGCTTTTTCTTGTGTAATGTGACTGCCAGAGCTCGGTTCGTGCCACATCTTAAGGTCCTAGGTCAACTACAAGGCAGCAAAAGCGGCCAAAAATTGAGTTTTCAAAAAACTAAAACTTGACTTGCTGTGCTCCTTACTTGTCGACTGGAACAACTTAGATGCTTGAATTACGTACAGAGTGGTGCACCCGCAAGCTCATCACGCGACTTTAACTGCCAGAAGATAAATGTAAACGTTTCCGATAGAAATGCGTCCATTGTGACGATTTGCAGTTACGTCATTTCAAAAACAAATGTATTAAACGTAAGATTTTCTGCGGTTTTTTCTACACATTACCACTTCTGGCTTTTTCTTGTGTAATGTGACTGCCAGAGCTCGGTTCGTGCCAAATCTTAAGGTCCTAGGTCAACTACAAGGCAGCAAAAGCGGCCAAAAATTGAGTTTTCAAAAACTAAAACTTGACTTGCTGTGCTCCTTACTTGTCGACTGGAACAACTTAGATGCTTGAATTACGTACAGGGTGGTGCACCCGCAAGCTCATCACGCGACTTTAACTGCCAGAAGATAAATGTAAACGTTTCCGATAGAAATGCGTCCATTGTGACGATTTGCATTTACCTCATTTCAAAAACAAATGTATTAAACGTAAGATTTTCTGCGGTTTTTTCTACACATTACCACTTCTGGCCTTTTCTTGTGTAATGCGACTGCCAGAGCTCGGTTCGTGCCAAATCTTAAGGTCCTAGGTCAACTACAAGGCAGCAAAAGCGGCCAAAAATTGAGTTTTCAAAAACTAAAACTTGACCTGCTGTGCTCCTTACTTGTCGACTGGAACAACTTAGATGCTTGAATTACGTACAGAGTGGTGCACCCGCAAGCTCATCACGCGACTTTAACTGCCAGAAGATAAATGTAAACGTTTCCGATAGAAATGCGTCCATTGTGACGATTTGCAGTTACGTCATTTCAAAAACAAATGTATTAAACGTAAGATTTTCTGCGGTTTTTTCTACGCATTACCACTTCTGGCTCTTTCTTGTGTAATGTGACTGCCAGAGCTCGGTTCGTGCCAAATCTTAAGGTCCTAGGTCAACTACAAGGCAGCAAAAGCGGCCAAAAAATGAGTTTTCAAAAACTAAAACTTGACTTGCTGTGCTACTTACTTGTCGACTGGAACAACTTAGATGCTTGAATTACGTACAGGGTGGTGCACCCGCAAGTTCATCACGCGACTTTAACTGCCAGAAGATAAATGTAAACGTTTCCGATAGAAATGCGTCCATTGTGACGATTTGCAGTTACGTCATTTCAAAAACAAATGTATTAAACGTAAGATTTTCTGCGGTTTTTTCTACACATTACCACTTCTGGCTTTTTCTTGTGTAATGTGACTGCCAGAGCTCGGTTCGTGCCAAATCTTAAGGTCCTAGGTCAACTACAAGGCAGCAAAAGCGGCCAAAAATTGAGTTTTCAAAAACTAAAACTTGACTTGCTGTGCTCCTTACTTGTCGACTGGAACAACTTAGATGCTTGAATTACGTACTGAGTGGTGCACCCGCAAGGCTCATCACGCGACACTAACTGCCAGAAGATCAATGTAAACGTTTCCGATAGAAATGCGTCCATTGTGACGATTTGCAGTTACGTCATTTCAAAAACAAATGTATTAAACGTAAGATTTTCTGCGGTTTTTTCTACACATTACCACTTCTGGCTTTTTCTTGTGTAATGTGACTGCCAGAGCTCGGTTCGTGCCAAATCTTAAGGTCCTAGGTCAACTACAAGGCAGCAAAAGCGGCCAAAAATTGAGTTTTCAAAAACTAAAACTTGACCTGCTGTGCTCCTTACTTGTCGACTGGAACAACTTAGATGCTTGAATTACGTACAGAGTGGTGCACCCGCAAGCTCATCACGCGACTTTAACTGCCAGAAGATAAATGTAAACGTTTCCGATAGAAATGCGTCCATTGTGACGATTTGCAGTTACGTCATTTCAAAAACAAATGTATTAAACGTAAGATTTTATGCGGTTTTTTCTACGCATTACCACTTCTGGCTTTTTCTTGTGTAATGTGACTGCCAGAGCTCGGTTCGTGCCAAATCTTAAGGTCCTAGGTCAACTACAAGGCAGCAAAAGCGGCCAAAAAATGAGTTTTCAAAAACTAAAACTTGACCTGCTGTGCTCCTTACTTGTCGACTGGAACAACTTAGATGCTTGAATTACGTACAGGGTGGTGCACCCGCAAGTTCATCACGCGACTTTAACTGCCAGAAGATAAATGTAAACGTTTCCGATAGAAATGCGTCCATTGTGACGATTTGCATTTACGTCATTTCAAAAACAAATGTATTAAACGTAAGATTTTCTGCGGTTTTTTCTACACATTACCACTTCTGGCTTTTTCTTATGTAATGTGACTGCCAGAGCTCGGTTCGTGCCAAATCTTAAGGTCCTAGGTCAACTACAAGGCAGCAAAAGCGGCCAAAAATTGAGTTTTCAAAAACTAAAACTTGACTTGCTGTGCTCCTTACTTGTCGACTGGAACAACTTAGATGCTTGAATTACGTACTGAGTGGTGCACCCGCAAGGCTCATCACGCGACATTAACTGCCAGAAGATCAATGTAAACGTTTCCGATAGAAATGCGTCCATTGTGACGATTTGCAGTTACGTCATTTCAAAAACAAATGTATTAAACGTAAGATTTTCTGCGGTTTTTTCTACACATTACCACTTCTGGCTTTTTCTTGTGTAATGTGACTGCCAGAGCTCGGTTCGTGCCAAATCTTAAGGTCCTAGGTCAACTACAAGGCAGCAAAAGCGGCCAAAAATTGAGTTTTCAAAAACTAAAACTTGACTTGCTGTGCTCCTTACTTGTCGACTGCAACAACTTAGATGCTTGAATTACGTACAGAGTGGTGCACCCGCAAGCTCATCACGCGACTTTAACTGCCAGAAGATAAATGTAAACGTTTCCGATAGAAATGCGTCCATTGTGACGATTTGCAGTTACGTCATTTCAAAAACAAATGTATTAAACGTAAGATTTTCTGCGGTTTTTTCTACACATTACCACTTCTGGCTTTTTCTTGTGTAATGTGACTGCCAGAGCTCGGTTCGTGCCAAATCTTAAGGTCCTAGGTCAACTACAAGGCAGCAAAAGCGGCCAAAAATTGAGTTTTCAAAAACTAAAACTTGACTTGCTGTGCTCCTTACTTGTCGACTGGAACAACTTAGATGCTTGAATTACGTACAGGGTGGTGCACCCGCAAGCTCATCACGCGACTTTAACTGCCAGAAGATAAATGTAACGTTTCCGATAGAAATGCGTCCATTGTGACGATTTGCATTTACCTCATTTCAAAAACAAATGTATTAAACGTAAGATTTTCTGCGGTTTTTTCTACACATTACCACTTCTGGCCTTTTCTTGTGTAATGCGACTGCCAGAGCTCGGTTCGTGCCAAATCTTAAGGTCCTAGGTCAACTACAAGGCAGCAAAAGCGGCCAAAAATTGAGTTTTCAAAAACTAAAACTTGACCTGCTGTGCTCCTTACTTGTCGACTGGAACAACTTAGATGCTTGAATTACGTACAGAGTGGTGCACCCGCAAGCTCATCACGCGACTTTAACTGCCAGAAGATAAATGTAAACGTTTCCGATAGAAATGCGTCCATTGTGACGATTTGCAGTTACGTCATTTCAAAAACAAATGTATTAAACGTAAGATTTTCTGCGGTTTTTTCTACGCATTACCACCTCTGGCTCTTTCTTGTGTAATGTGACTGCCAGAGCTCGGTTCGTGCCAAATCTTAAGGTCCTAGGTCAACTACAAGGCAGCAAAAGCGGCCAAAAAATGAGTTTTCAAAAACTAAAACTTGACTTGCTGTGCTCCTTACTTGTCGACTGGAACAACTTAGATGCTTGAATTACGTACAGGGTGGTGCACCCGCAAGTTCATCACGCGACTTTAACTGCCAGAAGATAAATGTAAACGTTTCCGATAGAAATGCGTCCATTGTGACGATTTGCAGTTACGTCATTTCAAAAACAAATGTATTAAACGTAAGATTTTCTGCGGTTTTTTCTACACATTACCACTTCTGGCTTTTTCTTGTGTAATGTGACTGCCAGAGCTCGGTTCGTGCCAAATCTTAAGGTCCTAGGTCAACTACAAGGCAGCAAAAGCGGCCAAAAATTGAGTTTTCAAAAACTAAAACTTGACTTGCTGTGCTCCTTACTTGTCGACTGGAACAACTTAGATGCTTGAATTACGTACTGAGTGGTGCACCCGCAAGGCTCATCACGCGACATTAACTGCCAGAAGATCAATGTAAACGTTTCCGATAGAAATGCGTCCATTGTGACGATTTGCAGTTACGTCATTTCAAAAACAAATGTATTAAACGTAAGATTTTCTGCGGTTTTTTCTACACATTACCACTTCTGGCTTTTTCTTGTGTAATGTGACTGCCAGAGCTCGGTTCGTGCCAAATCTTAAGGTCCTAGGTCAACTACAAGGCAGCAAAAGCGGCCAAAAATTGAGTTTTCAAAAACTAAAACTTGACTTGCTGTGCTCCTTACTTGTCGACTGCAACAACTTAGATGCTTGAATTACGTGCAGAGTGGTGCAGCCGCAAGGCTCATCACGCGACATTAACTGCCAGAAGATAAATGTAAACGTTTCCGATTGAAATGCGTCCATTGTGACGATTTGCAGTTACGTCATTTCAAAAACAAATGTATTAAACGTAAAATTTTCTGCGGTTTTTTCTACACATTACCACTTCTGGCTTTTTCTTGTGTAATGTGACTGCCAGAGCTCGGTTCGTGCCAAATCTTAAGGTCCTAGGTCAACTACAAGGCAGCAAAAGCGGCCAAAAATTGAGTTTTCAAAAACTAAAACTTGACTTGCTGTGCTCCTTACTTGTCGACTGGAACAACTTAGATGCTTGAATTACGTACAGAGTGGTGCACCCGCAAGGCTCATCACGCGACATTAACTGCCAGAAGATCAATGTAAACGTTTCCGATAGAAATGCGTCCATTGTGACGATTTGCAGTTACGTCATTTCAAAAACAAATGTATTAAACGTAAGATTTTCTGCGGTTTTTTCTACACATTACCACTTCTGGCTTTTTCTTGTGTAATGTGACTGCCAGAGCTCGGTTCGTGCCAAATCTTAAGGTCCTAGGTCAACTACAAGGCAGCAAAAGCGGCCAAAAATTGAGTTTTCAAAAACTAAAACTTGACTTGCTGTGCTCCTTACTTGTCGACTGCAACAACTTAGATGCTTGAATTACGTACAGAGTGGTGCACCCGCAAGGCTCATCACGCGACATTAACTGCCAGAAGATAAATGTAAACGTTTCCGATAGAAATGCGTCCATTGTGACGATTTGGAGTTACGTCATTTCAAAAACAAATGTATTAAACGTAAGATTTTCTGCGGTTTTTTCTACACATTACCACTTCTGGCTTTTTCTTGTGTAATGTGACTGCCAGAGCTCGGTTCGTGCCACATCTTAAGGTCCTAGGTCAACTACAAGGCAGCAAAAGCGGCCAAAAATTGAGTTTTCAAAAACTAAAACTTGACTTGCTGTGCTCCTTACTTGTCGACTGGAACAACTTAGATGCTTGAATTACGTACAGAGTGGTGCACCCGCAAGCTCATCACGCGACTTTAACTGCCAGAAGATAAATGTAAACGTTTCCGATAGAAATGCGTCCATTGTGACGATTTGCAGTTACGTCATTTCAAAAACAAATGTATTAAACGTAAGATTTTCTGCGGTTTTTTCTACACATTACCACTTCTGGCTTTTTCTTGTGTAATGTGACTGCCAGAGCTCGGTTCGTGCCAAATCTTAAGGTCCTAGGTCAACTACAAGGCAGCAAAAGCGGCCAAAAATTGAGTTTTCAAAAACTAAAACTTGACTTGCTGTGCTCCTTACTTGTCGACTGGAACAACTTAGATGCTTGAATTACGTACAGGGTGGTGCACCCGCAAGCTCATCACGCAACTTTAACTGCCAGAAGATAAATGTAAACGTTTCCGATAGAAATGCGTCCATTGTGACGATTTGCATTTACCTCATTTCAAAAACAAATGTATTAAACGTAAGATTTTCTGCGGTTTTTTCTACACATTACCACTTCTGGCCTTTTCTTGTGTAATGCGACTGCCAGAGCTCGGTTCGTGCCAAATCTTAAGGTCCTAGGTCAACTACAAGGCAGCAAAAGCGGCCAAAAATTGAGTTTTCAAAAACTAAAACTTGACCTGCTGTGCTCCTTACTTGTCGACTGGAACAACTTAGATGCTTGAATTACGTACAGAGTGGTGCACCCGCAAGCTCATCACGCGACTTTAACTGCCAGAAGATAAATGTAAACGTTTCCGATAGAAATGCGTCCATTGTGACGATTTGCAGTTACGTCATTTCAAAAACAAATGTATTAAACGTAAGATTTTCTGCGGTTTTTTCTACGCATTACCACTTCTGGCTCTTTCTTGTGTAATGTGACTGCCAGAGCTCGGTTCGTGCCAAATCTTAAGGTCCTAGGTCAACTACAAGGCAGCAAAAGCGGCCAAAAAATGAGTTTTCAAAAACTAAAACTTGACTTGCTGTGCTCCTTACTTGTCGACTGGAACAACTTAGATGCTTGAATTACGTACAGGGTGGTGCACCCGCAAGTTCATCACGCGACTTTAACTGCCAGAAGATAAATGTAAACGTTTCCGATAGAAATGCGTCCATTGTGACGATTTGCAGTTACGTCATTTCAAAAACAAATGTATTAAACGTAAGATTTTCTGCGGTTTTTTCTACACATTACCACTTCTGGCTTTTTCTTGTGTAATGTGACTGCCAGAGCTCGGTTCGTGCCAAATCTTAAGGTCCTAGGTCAACTACAAGGCAGCAAAAGCGGCCAAAAATTGAGTTTTCAAAAACTAAAACTTGACTTGCTGTGCTCCTTACTTGTCGACTGGAACAACTTAGATGCTTGAATTACGTACTGAGTGGTGCACCCGCAAGGCTCATCACGCGACATTAACTGCCAGAAGATCAATGTAAACGTTTCCGATAGAAATGCGTCCATTGTGACGATTTGCAGTTACGTCATTTCAAAAACAAATGTATTAAACGTAAGATTTTCTGCGGTTTTTTCTACACATTACCACTTCTGGCTTTTTCTTGTGTAATGTGACTGCCAGAGCTCGGTTCGTGCCAAATCTTAAGGTCCTATGTCAACTACAAGGCAGCAAAAGCGGCCAAAAATTGAGTTTTCAAAAACTAAAACTTGACCTGCTGTGCTCCTTACTTGTCGACTGGAACAACTTAGATGCTTGAATTACGTACAGAGTGGTGCACCCGCAAGCTCATCACGCGACTTTAACTGCCAGAAGATAAATGTAAACGTTTCCGATAGAAATGCGTCCATTGTGACGATTTGCAGTTACGTCATTTCAAAAACAAATGTATTAAACGTAAGATTTTCTGCGGTTTTTTCTACGCATTACCACTTCTGGCTTTTTCTTGTGTAATGTGACTGCCAGAGCTCGGTTCGTGCCAAATCTTAAGGTCCTAGGTCAACTACAAGGCAGCAAAAGCGGCCAAAAAATGAGTTTTCAAAAACTAAAACTTGACTTGCTGTGCTCCTTACTTGTCGACTGGAACAACTTAGATGCTTGAATTACGTACAGGGTGGTGCACCCGCAAGTTCATCACGCGACTTTAACTGCCAGAAGATAAATGTAAACGTTTCCGATAGAAATGCGTCCATTGTGACGATTTGCATTTACGTCATTTCAAAAACAAATGTATTAAACGTAAGATTTTCTGCGGTTTTTTCTACACATTACCACTTCTGGCCTTTTCTTGTGTAATGTGACTGCCAGAGCTCGGTTCGTGCCAAATCTTAAGGTCCTAGGTCAACTACAAGGCAGCAAAAGCGGCCAAAAATTGAGTTTTCAAAAACTAAAACTTGACTTGCTGTGCTCCTTACTTGTCGACTGCAACAACTTAGATGCTTGAATTACGTACAGAGTGGTGCAGCCGCAAGGCTCATCACGCGACATTAACTGCCAGAAGATAAATGTAAACGTTTCTGATAGAAATGCGTCCATTGTGACGATTTGCAGTTACGTCATTTCAAAAACAAATGTATAAAACGTAAAATTTTCTGCGGTTTTTTCTACACATTACCACTTCTGGCTTTTTCTTGTGTAATGTGACTGCCAGAGCTCGGTTCGTGCCAAATCTTAAGGTCCTAGGTCAACTACAAGGCAGCAAAAGCGGCCAAAAATTGATTTTTCAAAAACTAAAACTTGACATGCTGTGCTCCTTACTTGTCGACTGCAACAACTTAGATGCTTGAATTACGTACAGAGTGGTGCACCCGCAATTCTCATCACGCGACATTAACTGCCAGAAGATAAATGTAAACGTTTCCGATAGAAATGCGTCCATTGTGACGATTTGCAGTTACGTCATTTCAAAAACAAATGTATTAAACGTAAGATTTTCTGCGGTTTTTTCTACGCATTACCACTTCTGGCTTTTTCTTGTGTAATGTGACTGCCAGAGCTCGGTTCGTGCCAAATCTTAAGGTCCTAGGTCAACTACAAGGCAGCAAAAGCGGCCAAAAAATGAGTTTTCAAAAACTAAAACTTGACTTGCTGTGCTCCTTACTTGTCGACTGGAACAACTTAGATGCTTGAATTACGTACAGAGTGGTGCACCCGCAAGCTCATCACGCGACTTTAACTGCCAGAAGATAATTGTAAACGTTTCCGATAGAAATGCGTCCATTGTGACGATTTGCAGTTACGTCATTTCAAAAACAATTGTATTAAACGTAACCCGCAAGGCTCATCACGCGACATTAACTGCCAGAAGATCAATGTAAACGTTTCCGATAGAAATGCGTCCATTGTGACGATTTGCAGTTACGTCATTTCAAAAACAAATGTATTAAACGTAAGATTTTCTGCGGTTTTTTCTACACATTACCACTTCTGGCTTTTTCTTGTGTAATGTGACTGCCAGAGCTCGGTTCGTGCCAAATCTTAAGGTCCTAGGTCAACTACAAGGCAGCAAAAGCGGCCAAAAATTGAGTTTTCAAAAACTAAAACTTGACCTGCTGTGCTCCTTACTTGTCGACTATAACAACTTAGATGCTTGAATTACGTACAGAGTGGTGCACCCGCAAGCTCATCACGCGACTTTAACTGCCAGAAGATAAATGTAAACGTTTCCGATAGAAATGCGTCCATTGTGACGATTTGCAGTTACGTCATTTCAAAAACAAATGTATTAAACGTAAGATTTTCTGCGGTTTTTTCTACGCATTACCACTTCTGGCTCTTTCTTGTGTAATGTGACTGCCAGAGCTCGGTTCGTGCCAAATCTTAAGGTCCTAGGTCAACTACAAGGCAGCAAAAGCGGCCAAAAAATGAGTTTTCAAAAACTAAAACTTGACTTGCTGTGCTCCTTACTTGTCGACTGGAACAACTTAGATGCTTGAATTACGTACAGGGTGGTGCACCCGCAAGTTCATCACGCGACTTTAACTGCCAGAAGATAAATGTAAACGTTTCCGATAGAAATGCGTCCATTGTGACGATTTGCAGTTACGTCATTTCAAAAACAATTGTATTAAACGTAACCCGCAAGGCTCATCACGCGACATTAACTGCCAGAAGATCAATGTAAACGTTTCCGATAGAAATGCGTCCATTGTGACGATTTGCAGTTACGTCATTTCAAAAACAAATGTATTAAACGTAAGATTTTCTGCGGTTTTTTCTACACATTACCACTTCTGGCTTTTTCTTGTGTAATGTGACTGCCAGAGCTCGGTTCGTGCCAAATCTTAAGGTCCTAGGTCAACTACAAGGCAGCAAAAGCGGCCAAAAATTGAGTTTTCAAAAATTAAAACTTGACCTGCTGTGCTCCTTACTTGTCGACTGGAACAACTTAGATGCTTGAATTACGTACAGAGTGGTGCACCCGCAAGCTCATCACGCGACTTTAACTGCCAGAAGATAAATGTAAACGTTTCCGATAGAAATGCGTCCATTGTGACGATTTGCAGTTACGTCATTTCAAAAACAAATGTATTAAACGTAAGATTTTCTGCGGTTTTTTCTACACATTACCACTTCTGGCTTTTTCTTGTGTAATGTGACTGCCAGAGCTCGGTTCGTGCCAAATCTTAAGGTCCTAGGTCAACTACAAGGCAGCAAAAGCGGCCAGAAATTGAGTTTTCAAAAACTAAAACTTGACCTGATGTGCTCCTTACTTGTCGACTGGAACAACTTAGATGCTTGAATTACGTACAGAGTGGTGCACCCGCAAGCTCATCACGCGACTTTAACTGCCAGAAGATAAATGTAAACGTTTCCGATAGAAATGCGTCCATTGTGACGATTTGCAGTTACGTCATTTCAAAAACAAATGTATTAAACGTAAGAGTTTCTGCGGTTTTTTCCACGCATTATCACTTCTGGCTTTTTCTTGTGTAATGTGACTGCCAGAGCTCGGTTCGTGCCAAATCTTAAGGTCCTAGGTCAACTACAAGGCAGCAAAAGCGGCCAAAAAATGAGTTTTCAAAAACTAAAACTTGACTTGCTGTGCTCCTTACTTGTCGACTGCAACAACTTAGGTGCTTGAATTACGTACAGAGTGGTGCACCCGCAAGCTCATCACGCGACTTTAACTGCCAGAAGATAAATGTAAACGTTTCCGATAGAAATGCGTCCATTGTGACGATTTGCAGTTACGTCATTTCAAAAACAAATGTATTAAACGTAAGATTTTCTGCGGTTTTTTCTACACATTACCACTTCTGGCTTTTTATTGTGTAATGTGACTGCCAGAGCTCGGTTCGTGCCAAATCTTAAGGTCCTAGGTCAACTACAAGGCAGCAAAAGCGGCCAAAAATTGAGTTTTCAAAAACTAAAACTTGACTTGCTGTGCTCCTTACTTGTCGACTGGAACAACTTAGATGCTTGAATTACGTACAGAGTGGTGCACCCGCAAGGCTCATCACGCGACATTAACTGCCAGAAGATAAATGTAAACGTTTCCGATAGAAATGCGTCCATTGTGACGATTTGCAGTTACGTCATTTCAAAAACAAATGTATTTAACGTAAGATTTTCTGCGGTTTTTTCTACACATTACCACTTCTGGCTTTTTCTTGTGTAATGTGACTGCCAGAGCTCGGTTCGTGCCAAATCTTAAGGTCCTAGGTCAACTACAAGGCAGCAAAAGCGGCCAAAAATTGAGTTTTCAAAAACTAAAACTTGACTTGCTGTGCTCCTTACTTGTCGACTGGAACAACTTAGATGCTTGAATTACGTACAGAGTGGTGCACCCGCAAGCTCATCACGCGACTTTAACTGCCAGAAGATAAATGTAAACGTTTCCGATAGAAATGCGTCCATTGTGACGATTTGCAGTTACGTCATTTCAAAAACAAATGTATTAAACGTAAGATTTTCTGCGGTTTTTTCTACACTTTACCACTTCTGGCTTTTTATTGTGTAATGTGACTGCCAGAGCTCGGTTCGTGCCAAATCTTAAGGTCCTAGGTCAACTACAAGGCAGCAAAAGCGGCCAAAAATTGAGTTTTCAAAAACTAAAACTTGACATGCTGTGCTCCTTACTTGTCGACTGGAACAACTTAGATGCTTGAATTACGTACAGAGTGGTGGACCCGCAATTCTCATCACGCGACATTAACTGCCAGAAGATAAATGTAAACGTTTCCGATAGAAATGCGTCCATTGTGACGATTTGCAGTTACGTCATTTCAAAAACAAATGTATTAAACGTAAGATTTTCTGCGGTTTTTTCTACACATTACCACTTCTGGCTTTTTCTTGTGTAATGTGACTGCCAGAGCTCGGTTCGTGCCAAATCTTAAGGTCCTAGGTCAACTACAAGGCAGCAAAAGCGGCCAAAAATTGAGTTTTCAAAAACTAAAACTTGACTTGCTGTGCTCCTTACTTGTCGACTGGAACAACTTAGATGCTTGAATTACGTACTGAGTGGTGCACCCGCAAGGCTCATCACGCGACATTAACTGCCAGAAGATCAATGTAAACGTTTCCGATAGAAATGCGTCCATTGTGACGATTTGCAGTTACGTCATTTCAAAAACAAATGTATTAAACGTAAGATTTTCTGCGGTTTTTTCTACACATTACCACTTCTGGCTTTTTCTTGTGTAATGTGACTGCCAGAGCTCGGTTCGTGCCAAATCTTAAGGTCCTAGGTCAACTACAAGGCAGCAAAAGCGGCCAAAAATTGAGTTTTCAAAAACTAAAACTTGACTTGCTGTGCTCCTTACTTGTCGACTGCAACAACTTAGATGCTTGAATTACGTACAGAGTGGTGCACCCGCAAGGCTCATCACGCGACATTAACTGCCAGAAGATAAATGTAAACGTTTCCGATAGAAATGCGTCCATTGTGACGATTTGGAGTTACGTCATTTCAAAAACAAATGTATTAAACGTAAGATTTTCTGCGGTTTTTTCTACACATTACCACTTCTGGCTTTTTCTTGTGTAATGTGACTGCCAGAGCTCGGTTCGTGCCAAATCTTAAGGTCCTAGGTCAACTACAAGGCAGCAAAAGCGGCCAAAAATTGAGTTTTCATAAACTAAAACTTGACTTGCTGTGCTCCTTACTTGTCGACTGGAACAACTTAGATGCTTGAATTACGTACAGAGTGGTGCACCCGCAAGCTCATCACGCGACTTTAACTGCCAGAAGATAAATGTAAACGTTTCCGATAGAAATGCGTCCATTGTGACGATTTGCATTTACGTCATTTCAAAAACAAATGTATTAAACGTAAGATTTTCTGCGGTTTTTTCTACACATTACCACTTCTGGCCTTTTCTTGTGTAATGCGACTGCCAGAGCTCGGTTCGTGCCAAATCTTAAGGTCCTAGGTCAACTACAAGGCAGCAAAAGCGGCTAAAAATTGAGTTTTCAAAAACTAAAACTTGACCTGCTGTGCTCCTTACTTGTCGACTGGAACAACTTAGATGCTTGAATTACGTACAGAGTGGTGCACCCGCAAGCTCATCACGCGACTTTAACTGCCAGAAGATAAATGTAAACGTTTCCGATAGAAATGCGTCCATTGTGACGATTTGCAGTTACGTCATTTCAAAAACAAATGTATTAAACGTAAGATTTTCTGCGGTTTTTTCTACGCATTACCACTTCTGGCTTTTTCTTGTGTAATGTGACCGCCAGAGCTCGGTTCGTGCCAAATCTTAAGGTCCTAGGACAACTACAAGGCAGCAAAAGCGGCCAAAAAATGAGTTTTCAAAAACTAAAACTTGACTTGCTGTGCTCCTTACTTGTCGACTGGAACAACTTAGATGCTTGAATTACGTACAGGGTGGTGCACCCGCAAGTTCATCACGCGACTTTAACTGCCAGAAGATAAATGTAAACGTTTCCGATAGAAATGCGTCCATTGTGACGAATTGCATTTACGTCATTTCAAAAACAAATGTATTAAACGTAAGATTTTCTGCGGTTTTTTCTACACATTACCACTTCTGGCCTTTTCTTGTGTAATGTGACTGCCAGAGCTCGGTTCGTGCCAAATCTTAAGGTCCTAGGTCAACTACAAGGCAGCAAAAGCGGCCAAAAATTGAGTTTTCAAAAACTAAAACTTGACTTGCTGTGCTCCTTACTTGTCGACTGCAACAACTTAGATGCTTGAATTACGTACAGAGTGGTGCAGCCGCAAGGCTCATCACGCGACATTAACTGCCAGAAGATAAATGTAAACGTTTCCGATAGAAATGCGTCCATTGTGACGATTTGCAGTTACGTCATTTCAAAAACAAATGTATTAAACGTAAAATTTTCTGCGGTTTTTTCTACACATTACCACTTCTGGCTTTTTCTTGTGTAATGTGACTGCCAGAGCTCGGTTCGTGCCAAATCTTAAGGTCCTAGGTCAACTACAAGGCAGCAAAAGCGGCCAAAAATTGAGTTTTCAAAAACTAAAACTTGACTTGCTGTGCTCCTTACTTGTCGACTGCAACAACTTAGGTGCTTGAATTACGTACAGAGTGGTGCACCCGCAAGCTCATCACGCGACTTTAACTGCCAGAAGATAAATGTAAACGTTTCCGATAGAAATGCGTCCATTGTGACGATTTGCAGTTACGTCATTTCAAAAACAAATGTATTAAACGTAAGATTTTCTGCGGTTTTTTCTACACATTACCACTTCTGGCTTTTTATTGTGTAATGTGACTGCCAGAGCTCGGTTCGTGCCAAATCTTAAGGTCCTAGGTCAACTACAAGGCAGCAAAAGCGGCCAAAAATTGAGTTTTCAAAAACTAAAACTTGACTTGCTGTGCTCCTTACTTGTCGACTGGAACAACTTAGATGCTTGAATTACGTACAGAGTGGTGCACCCGCAAGGCTCATCACGCGACATTAACTGCCTGAAGATAAATGTAAACGTTTCCGATAGAAATGCGTCCATTGTGACGATTTGCAGTTACGTCATTTCAAAAACAAATGTATTAAACGTAAGATTTTCTGCGGTTTTTTCTACACATTACCACTTCTGGCTTTTTCTTGTGTAATGTGACTGCCAGAGCTCGGTTCGTGCCAAATCTTAAGGTCCTAGGTCAACTACAAGGCAGCAAAAGCGGCCAAAAATTGAGTTTTCAAAAACTAAAATTTGACTTGCTGTGCTCCTGACTTGTCGACTGGAACAACTTAGATGCTTGAATTACGTACAGAGTGGTGCACCCGCAAGCTCATCACGCGACTTTAACTGCCAGAAGATAAATGTAAACGTTTCCGATAGAAATGCGTCCATTGTGACGATTTGCAGTTACGTCATTTCAAAAACAAATGTATTAAACGTAAGATTTTCTGCGGTTTTTTCTACACATTACCACTTCTGGCTTTTTATTGTGTAATGTGACTGCCAGAGCTCGGTTCGTGCCAAATCTTAAGGTCCTAGGTCAACTACAAGGCAGCAAAAGCGGCCAAAAATTGAGTTTTCAAAAACTAAAACTTGACTTGCTGTGCTCCTTACTTGTCGACTGGAACAACTTAGATGCTTGAATTACGTACAGAGTGGTGCACCCGCAATTCTCATCACGCGACATTAACTGCCAGAAGATAAATGTAAACGTTTCCGATAGAAATGCGTCCATTGTGACGATTTGCAGTTACGTCATTTCAAAAACAAATGTATTAAACGTAAGATTTTCTGCGGTTTTTTCTACACATTACCACTTCTGGCTTTTTCTTGTGTAATGTGACTGCCAGAGCTCGGTTCGTGCCAAATCTTAAGGTCCTAGGTCAACTACAAGGCAGCAAAAGCGGCCAAAAATTGAGTTTTCAAAAACTAAAACTTGACTTGCTGTGCTCCTTACTTGTCGACTGGAACAACTTAGATGCTTGAATTACGTACTGAGTGGTGCACCCGCAAGGCTCATCACGCGACATTAACTGCCAGAAGATCAATGTAAACGTTTCCGATAGAAATGCGTCCATTGTGACGATTTGCAGTTACGTCATTTCAAAAACAAATGTATTAAACGTAAGATTTTCTGCGGTTTTTTCTACACATTACCACTTCTGGCTTTTTCTTGTGTAATGTGACTGCCAGAGCTCGGTTCGTGCCAAATCTTAAGGTCCTAGGTCAGCTACAAGGCAGCAAAAGCGGCCAAAAATTGAGTTTTCAAAAACTAAAACTTGACTTGCTGTGCTCCTTACTTGTCGACTGCAACAACTTAGATGCTTGAATTATGTACAGAGTGGTGCACCCGCAAGGCTCATCACGCGACATTAACTGCCAGAAGATAAATGTAAACGTTTCCGATAGAAATGCGTCCATTGTGACGATTTGGAGTTACGTCATTTCAAAAACAAATGTATTAAACGTAAGGTTTTCTGCGGTTTTTTCTACACATTACCACTTCTGGCTTTTTCTTGTGTAATGTGACTGCCAGAGCTCGGTTCGTGCCAAATCTTAAGGTCCTAGGTCAACTACAAGGCAGCAAAAGCGGCCAAAAATTGAGTTTTCAAAAACTAAAACTTGACTTGCTGTGCTCCTTACTTGTCGACTGGAACAACTTAGATGCTTGAATTACGTACAGAGTGGTGCACCCGCAATTCTCATCACGCGACATTAACTGCCAGAAGATAAATGTAAACGTTTCCGATAGAAATGCGTCCATTGTGACGATTTGCAGTTACGTCATTTCAAAAACAAATGTATTAAACGTAAGATTTTCTGCGGTTTTTTCTACACATTACCACTTCTGGCTTTTTCTTGTGTAATGTGACTGCCAGAGCTCGGTTCGTGCCAAATCTTAAGGTCCTAGGTCAACTACAAGGCAGCAAAAGCGGCCAAAAATTGAGTTTTCAAAAACTAAAACTTGACCTGCTGTGCTCCTTACTTGTCGACTGGAACAACTTAGATGCTTGAATTACGTACAGAGTGGTGCACCCGCAAGCTCATCACGCGACTTTAACTGCCAGAAGATAAATGTAAACGTTTCCGATAGAAATGCGTCCATTGTGACGATTTGCAGTTACGTCATTTCAAATACAAATGTATTAAACGTAAGATTTTCTGCGGTTTTTTCTACGCATTACCACTTCTGGCTTTTTCTTGTGTAATGTGACTGCCAGAGCTCGGTTCGTGCCAAATCTTAAGGTCCTAGGTCAACTACAAGGCAGCAAAAGCGGCCAAAAAATGAGTTTTCAAAAACTAAAACTTGACTTGCTGTGCTCCTTACTTGTCGACTGGAACAACTTAGATGCTTGAATTACGTACAGGGTGGTGCACCCGCAAGTTCATCACGCGACTTTAACTGCCAGAAGATAAATGTAAACGTTTCCGATAGAAATGCGTCCATTGTGACGATTTGCATTTACGTCATTTCAAAAACAAATGTATTAAACGTAAGATTTTCTGCGGTTTTTTCTACACATTACCACTTCTGGCTTTTTCTTGTGTAATGTGACTGCCAGAGCTCGGTTCGTGCCAAATCTTAAGGTCCTAGGTCAACTACAAGGCAGCAAAAGCGGCCAAAAATTGAGTTTTCAAAAACTAAAACTTGACTTGCTGTGCTCCTTACTTGTCGACTGGAACAACTTAGATGCTTGAATTACGTACTGAGTGGTGCACCCGCAAGGCTCATCACGCGACATTAACTGCCAGAAGATCAATGTAAACGTTTCCGATAGAAATGCGTCCATTGTGACGATTTGCAGTTACGTCATTTCAAAAACAAATGTATTAAACGTAAGATTTTCTGCGGTTTTTTCTACACATTACCACTTCTGGCTTTTTCTTGTGTAATGTGACTGCCAGAGCTCGGTTCGTGCCAAATCTTAAGGTCCTAGGTCAGCTACAAGGCAGCAAAAGCGGCCAAAAATTGAGTTTTCAAAAACTAAAACTTGACTTGCTGTGCTCCTTACTTGTCGACTGCAACAACTTAGATGCTTGAATTATGTACAGAGTGGTGCACCCGCAAGGCTCATCACGCGACATTAACTGCCAGAAGATAAATGTAAACGTTTCCGATAGAAATGCGTCCATTGTGACGATTTGGAGTTACGTCATTTCAAAAACAAATGTATTAAACGTAAGGTTTTCTGCGGTTTTTTCTACACATTACCACTTCTGGCTTTTTCTTGTGTAATGTGACTGCCAGAGCTCGGTTCGTGCCAAATCTTAAGGTCCTAGGTCAACTACAAGGCAGCAAAAGCGGCCAAAAATTGAGTTTTCAAAAACTAAAACTTGACTTGCTGTGCTCCTTACTTGTCGACTGGAACAACTTAGATGCTTGAATTACGTACAGAGTGGTGCACCCGCAATTCTCATCACGCGACATTAACTGCCAGAAGATAAATGTAAACGTTTCCGATAGAAATGCGTCCATTGTGACGATTTGCAGTTACGTCATTTCAAAAACAAATGTATTAAACGTAAGATTTTCTGCGGTTTTTTCTACACATTACCACTTCTGGCTTTTTCTTGTGTAATGTGACTGCCAGAGCTCGGTTCGTGCCAAATCTTAAGGTCCTAGGTCAACTACAAGGCAGCAAAAGCGGCCAAAAATTGAGTTTTCAAAAACTAAAACTTGACCTGCTGTGCTCCTTACTTGTCGACTGGAACAACTTAGATGCTTGAATTACGTACAGAGTGGTGCACCCGCAAGCTCATCACGCGACTTTAACTGCCAGAAGATAAATGTAAACGTTTCCGATAGAAATGCGTCCATTGTGACGATTTGCAGTTACGTCATTTCAAATACAAATGTATTAAACGTAAGATTTTCTGCGGTTTTTTCTACGCATTACCACTTCTGGCTTTTTCTTGTGTAATGTGACTGCCAGAGCTCGGTTCGTGCCAAATCTTAAGGTCCTAGGTCAACTACAAGGCAGCAAAAGCGGCCAAAAAATGAGTTTTCAAAAACTAAAACTTGACTTGCTGTGCTCCTTACTTGTCGACTGGAACAACTTAGATGCTTGAATTACGTACAGGGTGGTGCACCCGCAAGTTCATCACGCGACTTTAACTGCCAGAAGATAAATGTAAACGTTTCCGATAGAAATGCGTCCATTGTGACGATTTGCATTTACGTCATTTCAAAAACAAATGTATTAAACGTAAGATTTTCTGCGGTTTTTTCTACACATTACCACTTCTGGCCTTTTCTTGTGTAATGTGACTGCCAGAGCTCGGTTCGTGCCAAATCTTAAGGTCCTAGGTCAACTACAAGGCAGCAAAAGCGGCCAAAAATTGAGTTTTCAAAAACTAAAACTTGACTTGCTGTGCTCCTTACTTGTCGACTGGAACAACTTAGATGCTTGAATTACGTACAGAGTGGTGCACCCGCAATTCTCATCACGCGACCTTAACTGCCAGAAGATAAATGTAAACGTTTCCGATAGAAATGCGTCCATTGTGACGATTTGCAGTTACCTCATTTCAAAAACAAATGTATTAAACGTAAGACTTTCTGCGGTTTTTTCTACACATTACCACTTCTGGCTTTTTCTTGTGTAATGTGACTGCCAGAGCTCGGTTCGTGCCAAATCTTAAGGTCCTAGGTCAACTACAAGGCAGCAAAAGCGGCCAAAAATTGAGTTTTCAAAAACTAAAACTTGACTTGCTGTGCTCCTTACTTGTCGACTGGAACAACTTAGATGCTTGAATTACGTACAGAGTGGTGCACCCGCAAGCTCATCACGCGACTTTAACTGCCAGAAGATAAATGTAAACGTTTCCGATAGAAATGCGTCCATTGTGACGATTTGCAGTTACGTCATTTCGAAAACAAATGTATTAAACGTAAGATTTTCTGCGGTTTTTTCTACACATTACCACTTCTGGCTTTTTCTTGCGTAATGTGACTGCCAGAGCTCGGTTCGTGCCAAATCTTAAGGTCCTAGGTCAACTACAAGGCAGCAAAAGCGGCCAAAAATTGAGTTTTCAAAAACTAAAACTTGACTTGCTGTGCTCCTTACTTGTCGACTGGAACAACTTAGATGTTTGAATTACGTACAGAGTGGTGCACCCGCAAGGCTCATCACGCGACATTAACTGCCAGAAGATCAATGTAAACGTTTCCGATAGAAATGCGTCCATTGTGACGATTTGGAGTTACGTCATTTCAAAAACAAATGTATTAAACGTAAGATTTTCTGCGGGTTTTTCTACACATTACCACTTCTGGCTTTTTCTTGTGTAATGTGACTGCCAGAGCTCGGTTCGTGCCAAATCTTAAGGTCCTAGGTCAACTACAAGGCAGCAAAAGCGGCCAAAAATTGAGTTTTCAAAAACTAAAACTTGACTTGCTGTGCTCCTTACTTGTCGACTGGAACAACTTAGATGCTTGAATTACGTACAGGGTGGTGCACCCGCAAGCTCATCACGCGACTTTAACTGCCAGAAGATAAATGTAAACGTTTCCGATAGAAATGCGTCCATTGTGACGATTTGCATTTACGTCATTTCAAAAACAAATGTATTAAACGTAAGATTTTCTGCGGTTTTTTCTACACATTACCACTTCTGGCCTTTTCTTGTGTAATGTGACTGCCAGAGCTCGGTTCGTGCCAAATCTTAAGGTCCTAGGTCAACTACAAGGCAGCGAAAGCGGCCAAAAATTGACTTTTCAAAAACTAAAACTTGACTTGCTGTGCTCCTTACTTGTCGACTGGAACAACTTAGATGCTTGAATTACGTACAGAGTGGTGCACCCGCAAGCTCATCACGCGACTTTAACTGCCAGAAGATAAATGTAAACGTTTCCGATAGAAATGCGTCCATTGTGGCGATTTGCAGTTACGTCATTTCAAAAACAAATGTATTAAACGTAAGATTTACTGCGGTTTTTTCTACGCATTACCACTTCTGGCTTTTTCTTGTGTAATGTGACTGCCAGAGCTCGGTTCGTGCCAAATCTTAAGGTCCTAGGTCAACTACAAGGCAGCAAAAGCGGCCAAAAATAGAGTTTTCAAAAACTAAAACTTGACTTGCTGTGCTCCTTACTTGTCGACTGGAACAACTTAGATGCTTGAATTACGTACAGAGTGGTGCACCCGCAATTCTCATCACGCGACATTAACTGCCAAAAGATAAATGTAAACGTTTCCGATAGAAATGCGTCCATTGTGACGATTTGCAGTTACGTCTTTTCAAAAACAAATGTATTAAACGTAAGATTTTCTGCGGGTTTTTCTACACATTACCACTTCTGGCTTTTTCTTGTGTAATTGTGTAATGTGACTGCCAGAGCTCGGTTCGTGCCAAATCTTAAGGTCCTAGGTCAACTACAAGGCAGCAAAAGCGGCCAAAAATTGAGTTTTCAGAAACTAAAACTTGACTTGCTGTGCTCCTTACTTGTCGACTGGAACAACTTAGATGCTTGATTTACGTACAGAGTGGTGCACCCGCAAGCTCATCACGCGACTTTAACTGCCAGAAGAGAAATGTAAACGTTTCCGATAAGAAATGCGTCCATTGTGACGATTTGGAGTTACGTCATTTCGAAAACAAATGTATTAAACGTAAGATTTTCTGCGGTTTATTCTACACATTACCACTTCTGCTTTTTCTTATGTAATGTGGCTGCCAGAGCTCGGTTCGTGCCAAATCTTAAGGTCCTAGGTCAACTACAAGGCAGCAAAAGCGGCCAAAAATTGAGTTTTCAAAAACTAAAACTTGACTTGCTGTGCTCCTTACTTGTCGACTGGACATCTTAGATGCTTGAATTACGTACAGAGTGGTGCACCCGCAAGCTCATCACGCGACATTAACTGCCAGAAGATAAATGTAAACGTTTCCGATAGAAATGCGTCCATTGTGACGATTTGGAGTTACGTCATTTCGAAAACAAATGTATTAAACCTAAGATTTTCTGCGGTTTTTTCTACACATTACCACTTCTGGCTTTTTCTTATGTAATGTGGCTGCCAGAGCTCGGTTCGTGCTAAATCTTAAGGTCCTGGGTCAACTACAAGGCAGCAAAAGCGGCCAAAAATTGAGTTTTCAAAAGTAAAACTTGACTTGCTGTGCTCCTTACTTGTCGACTGGAACAACTTAGATGCTTGAATTACGTACAGAGTGGTGCACCCGCAAGCTCATCACGCGACATTAACTGCCAGAAGATAAATGTAAACGTTTCCGATAGAAATGCGTCCATTGTGACGATTTGCAGTTACGTCATTTCAAAAACAAATGTATTAAACGTAAGATTTTCTGCGGTTTTTTCTACACATTACCACTTCTGGCTTTTTCTTATGTAATGTGGCTGCCAGAGCTCGGTTCGTGCCAAATCTTAAGGTCCTAGGTCAACTACAAGGCAGCAAAAGCGGCCAAAAATTGGGTTTTCAAAAAACTAAAACTTGACTTGCTGTGCTCCTTACTTGTCGACTGGAACAACTTAGATGCTTGAATTACGTACAGAGTGGTGCACCCGCAAGCTCATCACGCGACATTAACTGCCAGAAGATAAATGTAAACGTTTCCGATAGAAATGCGTCCATTGTGACGATTTGCAGTTACGTCATTTCAAAAACAAATGTATTAAACGTAAGATTTTCTGCGGTTTTTTCTACACATTACCACTTCTGGCTTTTTCTTATGTAATGTGGCTGCCAGAGCTCGGTTCGTGCCAAATCTTAAGGTCCTAGGTCAACTACAAGGCAGCAAAAGCGGCCAAAAATTGAGTTTTCAAAAACTAAAACTTGACTTGCTGTGCTCCTTACTTGTCGACTGGAACAACTTAGATGCTTGAATTACGTACAGAGTGGTGCACCCGCAAGCTCATCACGCGACATTAACTGCCAGAAGATAAATGTAAACGTTTCCGATAGAAATGCGTCCATTGTGACGATTTGGAGTTACGTCATTTCAAAAACAAATGTATTAAACGTAAGATTTTCTGCGGTTTTTTCTACACATTACCACTTCTGGCTTTTTCTTATGTAATGTGGCTGCCACAGCTCGGTTCGTGCCAAATCTTAAGGTCCTAGGTCAACTACAAGGCAGCAAAAGCGGCCAAAAATTGAGTTTTCAAAAACTAAAACTTGACTTCCTGTGCTCCTTACTTGTCGACTTTAACAACTTAGATGCTTGAATTACGTACAGAGTGGTGCACCCGCAAGCTCATCACGCGACATTAACTGCCAGAAGATAAATGTAAACGTTTCTGATAGAAATGCTTCCATTGTGACGATTTGCAGTTACGTCATTTCAAAAAAAAAATGTATTAAACGTATAATTTTCTGCGGTTTTTTCTACACATTACCACTTCTGGCTTTTTCTTATGTAATGTGGCTGCCAGAGCTCGGTTCGTGCCAAATCTTAAGGTCCTAGGTCAACTACAAGGCAGCAAAAGCGGCCAAAAATTGAGTTTTCAAAAACTAAAACTTGACTTGCTGTGCTCCTTACTTGTCGACTTTAACAACTTAGATGCTTGAATTACGTACAGAGTGGTGCACCCGCAAGCTCATCACGCGACATTAACTGCCAGAAGATAAATGTAAACGTTTCCGATAGAAATGCGTCCATTGTGACGATTTGCAGTTACGTCATTTCAAAAACAAATGTATTAAACGTAAGATTTTCTGCGGTTTTTTCTACACATTACCACTTCTGGCTTTTTCTTATGTATTGTGGCTGCCAGAGCTCGGTTCGTGCCAAATCTTAAGGTCCTAGGTCAACTACAAGACAGCAAAAGCGGCCAAAAATTGAGTTTTCAAAAACTAAAACTTGACTTGCTGTGTTCCTTACTTGTCGACTGGAACAACTTAGATGCTTGAATTACGTATAGAGTGGTGCACCCGCAAGCTCATCACGCGACATTAACTGCCAGAAGATAAATGTAAACGTTTCCGTTAGAAATGCGTCCATTGTGATGATTTGCAGTTACGTCATTTCAAAAACAAATGTATTAAACGTAAGATTTTCTGCGGTTTTTTCTACACATTACCACTTCTGGCTTTTTCTTATGTAATGTGGCTGCCAGAGCTCGGTTCGTGCCAAATCTTAAGGTCCTAGGTCAACTACAAGGCAGCAAAAGCGGCCAAAAATTGAGTTTTCAAAAACTAAAACTTGACTTGCTGTGCTCCTTACTTGTCGACTTTAACAACTTAGATGCTTGAATTACGTACAGAGTGGTGCACCCGCAAGCTCATCACGCGACATTAACTGCCAGAAGATAAATGTAAACGTTTCCGATAGAAATGCGTCCATTGTGACGATTTGCAGTTACGTCATTTCAAAAACAAATGTGTTAAACGTAAGATTTTCTGCGGTTTTTTCTACACATTACCACTTCTGGCTTTTTCTTATGTAATGTGGCTGCCAGAGCTCGGTTCGTGCCAAATCTTAAGGTCCTAGGTCAACTACAAGGCAGCAAAAGCGGCCAAAAATTGAGTTTTCAGAAACTAAAACTTGACTTGCTGTGCTCCTTACTTGTCGACTGGAACAACTTAGATGCTTGAATTACGTACAGAGTGGTGCACCCGCAAGCTCATCACCCGACATTAACTGCCAGAAGATAAATGTAAACGTTTCCGATAGAAATGCGTCCATTGTGACGATTTGCAGTTACGTCATTTCAAAAACAAATGTATTAAACGTAAGATTTTCTGCGGTTTTTTCTACACATTACCACTTCTGGCTTTTTCTTATGTAATGTGGCTGCCAGAGCTCGGTTCGTGCCAAATCTTAAGGTCCTAGGTCAACTACAAGGCAGCAAAAGCGGCCAAAAATTGAGTTTTCAAAAACTAAAACTTGACTTGCTGTGCTCCTTACTTGTCGACTTTAACAACTTAGATGCTTGAATTACGTACAGAGTGGTGCACCCGCAAGCTCATCACGCGACATTAACTGCCAGAAGATAAATGTAAACATTTCCGATAGAAATGCTTCCATTGTGACGATTTGCAGTTACGTCATTTCAAAAACAAATGTATTAAACGTATAATTTTCTGAGGTTTTTTCTACACATTACCACTTCTGGCTTTTTCTTAAGTAATGTGGCTGCCAGAGCTCGGTTCGTGCCAAATCTTAAGGTCCTAGGTCAACTACAAGGCAGCAAAAGCGGCCAAAAATTGAGTTTTCAAAAACTAAAACTTGACTTGCTGTGCTCCTTACTTGTCGACTGGAACAACTTAGATGCTTGAATTACGTACAGAGTGGTGCACCCGCAAGCTCATCACGCGACATTAACTGCCAGAAGATAAATGTAAACGTTTCCGATAGAAATGCGTCCATTGCGACGATTTGCAGTTACGTCATTTCGAAATCAAATGTATTAAACGTAGGATTTTCTGCGGTTTTTTCTACACATTACCACTTCTGGCTTTTTCTTATGTAATGTGGCTGCCAGACCTCGGTTCGTGCCAAATCTTAAGGTCCTAGGTCAACTACAAGGCAGCAAAAGCGGCCAAAAATTGAGTTTTCAAAAACTAAAACTTGACTTGCTGTGCTTCTTACTTGTCGACTGGAGCAACTTAGATGCTTGAATTACGTACGGAGTGGTGCACCCGCAAGCTCGTCACGCGACATTAACTGCCAGAAGATAAATGTAAACGTTTCCGGTAGAAATGCGTCTATTGTGACGATTTGCAGTTACGTCATTTCAAAAACAAATGTATTAAACGTAAGATTTTCTGCGGTTTTTTCTACACATTACCACTTCTGGCTTTTTCTTATGTAATGTGGCTGCCAGAGCTCGGTTCGTGCCAAATCTTAATGTCCTAGGTCAACTACAAGGCAGCAAAAGCGGCCAAAAATTGAGTTTTCAAAAACTAAAACTTGACTTGCTGTGCTCCTTACTTGTCGACTGGAACAACTTAGATGCTTGAATTACGTACAGAGTGGTGCACCCGCAAGCTCATCACGCGACATTAACTGCCAGAAGATAAATGTAAACGTTTCCGATAGAAATGCGTCCATTGTGACGATTTGCAGTTACGTCATTTCAAAAACAAATGTGTTAAACGTAAGATTTTCTGCGGTTTTTTCTACACATTACCACTTCTGGCTTTTTCTTATGTAATGTGGCTGCCAGAGCTCGGTTCGTGCCAAATCTTAAGGTCCTAGGTCAACTACAAGGCAGCAAAAGCGGCCAAAAATTGAGTTTTCAAAAACTAAAACTTGACTTGCTGTGCTCCTTACTTGTCGACTGGAACAACTTAGATGCTTGAATTACGTACAGAGTGGTGCACCCGCAAGCTCATCACGCGACATTAACTGCCAGAAGATAAATGTAAACGTTTCCGATAGAAATGCGTCCATTGTGACGATTTGCAGTTACGTCATTTCAAAAACAAATGTATTAAACGTAAGATTTTCTGCGGTTTTTTCTACACATTACCACTTCTGGCTTTTTCTTATGTAATGTGGCTGCCAGAGCTCGGTTCGTGCCAAATCTTAAGGTCCTAGGTCAACTACAAGGCAGCAAAAGCGGCCAAAAATTGAGTTTTCAAAAACTAAAACTTGACTTGCTGTGCTCCTTACTTGTCGACTGGAACAACTTAGATGCTTGAATTACGTACAGAGTGGTGCACCCGCAAGCTCGTCACGCGACATTAACTGCCAGAAGATAAATGTAAACGTTTCCGGTAGAAATGCGTCCATTGTGACGATTTGGAGTTACGTCATTTCAAAAACAAATGTATTAAACGTAAGATTTTCTGCGGTTTTTTCTACACATTACCACTTCTGGCTTTTTCTTATGTAATGTGGCTGCCAGAGCTCGGTTCGTGCCAAATCTTAAGGTCCTAGGTCAACTACAAGGCAGCAAATGCGGCCAAAAATTGAGTTTTCAAAAACTAAAACTTGACTTGCTGTGCTCCTTAATTGTCGACTGGAACAACTTAGATGCTTGAATTACGTACAGAGTGGTGCACCCGCAAGCTCATCACGCGACTTTAACTGCCAGAAGATAAATGTAAACGTTTCCGATAGAAATGCGTCCATTGTGACGATTTGGAGTTACGTCATTTCAAAAAAAAAATGTATTAAACGTATAATTTTCTGCGGTTTTTTCTACACATTACCACTTCTGGCTTTTTCTTATGTAATGTGGCTGCCAGAGCTCGGTTCGTGCCAAATCTTGAGGTCCTAGGTCAACTACAAGGCAGCAAAAGCGGTCAAAAAATGAGTTTTCAAAAACTAAAACATGACTTGCTGTGCTCCTTACTTGTCGACTGGAACAACTTAGATGCTTGAATTACGTACAGAGTGGTGCACCCGCAAGCTCATCACGCGACATTAACTGCCAGAAGATAAATGAAACGTTTCCGATAGAAATGCGTCCATTGTGACGATTTGCAGTTACGTCATTTCAAAAACAAATGTATTAAACGTTAGATTTTCTGCGGTTTTTTCTACACATTACCACTTCTGGCTATTTCTTATGTAATGTGGCTGCCAGAGCTCGGTTCGTGGCAAATCTTAAGGTCCTGGGTCAACTACAAGGCAGCAAAAGCGGCCAAAAATTGAGTTTTCAAAAACTAAAACTTGACTTGCTGTACTCCTTACTTGTCGACTGGAACAACTTAGATGCTTGAATTACGTACAGAGTGGTGCACCCGCAAGCTCATCACGCGACATTAACTGCCAGAAGATAAATGTAAACGTTTCCGATAGAAATGCGTCCATTGTGACGATTTGGAGTTACGTCATTTCGAAGACAAATGTATTAAACGTAAGATTTTCTGCGGTTTTTTCTACACATTACCACTTCTGGCTTTTTCTTATGTAATGTGGCTGCCAGAGCTCGGTTCGTGCCAAATCTTAAGGTCCTAGGTCAACTACAAGGCAGCAAAAGCGGCCAAAAATTGAGTTTTCAAAAACTAAAACTTGACTTGCTGTGCTCCTTACTTGTCGACTGGAACAACTTAGATGCTTGAATTACGTACAGAGTGGTGCACCCGCAAGCTCATCACGCGACTTTAACTGCCAGAAGATAAATGTACACGTTTCCGATAGAAATGCGTCCATTGTGACGATTTGCAGTTACGTCATTTCAAAAACAAATGTATTAAACGTAAGATTTTCTGCGGTTTTTTCTACACATTACCACTTCTGGCTTTTTCTTATGTAATGTGGCTGCCAGAGCTCGGTTCGTGCCAAATCTTAAGGTCCTAGGTCAACTACAAGGCAGCAAAAGCGGCCAAAAATTGAGTTTTCAAAAACTAAAACTTGACTTGCTGTGCTCCTTACTTGTCGACTGGAACAACTTAGATGCTTGAATTAAGTACAGAGTGGTGCACCCGCAAGCTCATCACGCGACATTAACTGCCAGAAGATAAATGTAAACGTTTCCGATAGAAATGCGTCCATTGTGACGATTTGCAGTTACGTCATTTCGAAAAAAAATGTATTAAACGTAAGATTTTCTGCGGTTTTTTCTACACATTACCACTTCTGGCTTTTTCTTATGTAATGTGGCTGCCAGAGCTCGGTTCGTGCCAAATCTTAAGGTCCTAGGTCAACTACAAGGCAGCAAAAGCGGCCAAAAATTGAGTTTTCAAAAACTAAAACTTGACTTGCTGTGCTCCTTACTTGTCGACTGGAACAACTTAGATGCTTGAATTACGTACAGAGTGGTGCACCCGCTAGCTCATCACGCGACATTAACTGCCAGAAGATAAATGTAAACGTTTCCGATAGAAATTCGTCCATTGTGACGATTTGGAGTTACGTCATTTCGAAGACAAATGTATTAAACGTAAGATTTTCTGCGGTTTTTTCTACACATTACCACTTCTGGCTTTTTCTTATGTAATGTGGCTGCCAGAGCTCGGTTCGTGCCAAATCTTAAGGTCCTAGGTCAACTACAAGGCAGCAAAAGCGGCCAAAAATTGAGTTTTCAAAAACTAAAACTTGACTTGCTGTACTCCTTACTTGTCGACTGGAACAACTTAGATGCTTGAATTACGTACAGAGTGGTGCACCCGCAAGCTCATCACGCGACATTAACTGCCAGAAGATAAATGTAAACGTTTCCGATAGAAATGCGTCCATTGTGACGATATGGAGTTACGTCATTTCGAAGACAAATGTATTAAACGTAAGATTTTCTGCGGTTTTTTCTACACATTACCACTTCTGGCTTTTTCTTATGTAATGTGGCTGCCAGAGCTCGGTTCGTGCCAAATCTTAAGGTCCTAGGTCAACTACAAGGCAGCAAAAGCGGCCAAAAATTGTGTTTTCAAAAACTAAAACTTGACTTGCTGTGCTCCTTACTTGTCGACTGGAACAACTTAGATGCTTGAATTACGTACAGAGTGGTGCACCCGCAAGCTCATCACGCGACATTAACTGCCAGAAGATAAATGTAAACGTTTCCGATAGAAATGCGTCCATTGTGACGATTTGCAGTTACGTCATTTCAAAAACAAATGTATTAAACGTAAGATTTTCTGCGGTTTTTTCTACACATTACCACTTCTGGCTTTTTCTTATGTAATGTGGCTGCCAGAGCTCGGTTCGTGCCAAATCTTAAGGTCCTAGGTCAACTACAAGGCAGCAAAAGCGGCCAAAAATTGAGTTTTCAAAAACTAAAACTTGACTTGCTGTGCTCCTTACTTGTCGACTGGAACAACTTAGATGCTTGAATTACGTACAGAGTGGTGCACCCGCAAGCTCATCACGCGACATTAACTGCCAGAAGATAAATGTAAACGTTTCCGATAGAAATGCGTCCATTGTGACGATTTGCAGTTACGTCATTTCAAAAACAAATGTATTAAACGTAAGATTTTCTGCGGTTTTTTCTACACATTACCACTTCTGGCTTTTTCTTATGTAATGTGGCTGCCAGAGCTCGGTTCGTGCCAAATCTTAAGGTCCTAGGTCAACTACAAGGCAGCAAAAGCGGCCAAAAATTGAGTTTTCAAAAACTAAAACTTGACTTGCTGTGCTCCTTACTTGTCGACTGGAACAACTTAGATGCTTGAATTACGTACAGAGTGGTGCACCCGCAAGCTCATCACGCGACATTAACTGCCAGAAGATAAATGTAAACGTTTCCGATAGAAATGCGTCCATTGTGACGATTTGCAGTTACGTCATTTCAAAAACAAATGTATTAAACGTAAGATTTTCTGCGGTTTTTTCTACACATTACCACTTCTGGCTTTTTGTTATGTAATGTGGCTGCCAGAGCTCGGTTCGTGCCAAATCTTAAGGTCCTAGGTCAACTACAAGGCAGCAAAAGCGGCCAAAAATTGAGTTTTCAAAAAGTAAAACTTGACTTCCTGTGCTCCTTACTTGTCGACTGGAACAACTTAGATGATTGAATTACGTACAGAGTGGTGCACCCGCAAGCTCATCACGCGACATTAACTGCCAGAAGATAAATGTAAACGTTTCCGATAGAAATGCGTCCATTGTGACGATATGGAGTTACGTCATTTCGAAGACAAATGTATTAAACGTAAGATTTTCTGCGGTTTTTTCTACACATTACCACTTCTGGCTTTTTCTTATGTAATGTGGCTGCCAGAGCTCGGTTCGTGCCAAATCTTAAGGTCCTAGGTCAACTACAAGGCAGCAAAAGCGGCCAAAAATTGAGTTTTCAAAAACTAAAACTTGACTTGCTGTGCTCCTTACTTGTCGACTGGAACAACTTAGATGCTTGAATTACGTACAGAGTGGTGCACCCGCAAGGCTCATCACGCGACTTTAACTGCCAGAAGATAAATATAAACGTTTCCGATAGAAATGCGTCCATTGTGACGATTTGCAATTCCGTCATTTCAAAAACAAATGTATTAAACGTAAGATTTTCTGCGGTTTTTTCTACACATTACCACTTCTGGCTTTATCTTATGTAATGTGGCTGCCAGAGCTCGGTTCGTGCCAAATCTTGAGGTCCTAGGTCAACTACAAGGCAGCAAAAGCGGCCAAAAAATGAGTTTTCAAAAACTAAAACTTGACTTGCTGTGCTCCTTACTTGTCGACTGGAACAACTTAGATGCTTGAATTACGTACAGAGTGGTGCACCCGCAAGCTCATCACGCGACATTAACTGCCAGAAGATAAATGTAAACGTTTCCGATAGAAATGCGTCCATTGTGACGATTTGCAGTTACGTCATTTCAAAAACAAATGTATTAAACGTAAGATTTTCTGCGGTTTTTTCTACACATTACCACTTCTGGCTTTTTCTTATGTAATGTGGCTGCCAGAGCTCGGTTCGTGCCAAATCTTAAGGTCCTAGGTCAACTACAAGGCAGCGAAAGCGGCCAAAAATTGAGTTTTCAAAAACTAAAACTTGACTTGCTGTGCTCCTTACTTGTCGACTGGAACAACTTAGATGCTTGAATTACGTACAGAGTGGTGCACCCGCAAGCTCATCACGCGACATTAACTGCCAGAAGATAAATGTAAACGTTTCCGATAGAAATGCGTCCATTGTGACGATTTGGAGTTACGTCATTTCGAAAACAAATGTATTAAACGTAAGATTTTCTGCGGTTTTTTCTACACATTACCACTTCTGGTTTTTTCTAATGTAATGTGGCTGCCAGAGCTCGGTTCGTGCCAAATCTTAAGGTCCTAGGTCAACTACAAGGCAGCAAAAGCGGCCAAAAATTGAGTTTTCAAAAACTAAAACTTGACTTGCTGTGCTCCTTACTTGTCGACTGGAACAACTTAGATGCTTGAATTACGTACAGAGTGGTGCACCCGCAAACTCATCACGCGACATTAACTGCCAGAAGATAAATGTAAACGTTTCCGATAGAAATGCGTACATTGTGACGATTTGCAGTTACGTCATTTCAAAAACATATGTATTAAACCTAAGATTTTCTGCGGTTTTTTCTACACATTACCACTTCTGGCTTTTTCTTATGTAATGTGGCTGCCAGAGCTCGGTTCGTGCCAAATCTTAAGGTCCTAGGTCAACTACAAGGCAGCAAAAGCGGCCAAAAATTGAGTTTTCAAAAACTAAAACTTGACTTGCTGTGCTCCTTACTTGTCGACTGGAACAACTTAGATGCTTGAATTACGTACAGAGTGGTGCACCCGCAAGCTCATCACGCGACATTAACTGCCAGAAGATAAATGTAAACGTTTCCGATAGAAATGCGTCCATTGTGACTATTTGCAGTTACGTCATTTCAAAAACAAATGTATTAAACGTAAGATTTTCTGCGGTTTTTTCTACACATTACCACTTCTGGCTTTTTCTTATGTAATGTGGCTGCCAGAGCTCGGTTCGTGCCAAATCTTAAGGTCCTAGGTCAACTACAAGGCAGCAAAAGCGGCCAAAAATTGAGTTTTCAAAAACTAAAACTTGACTTCCTGTGCTCCTTACTTGTCGACTGGAACAACTTAGATGCTTGAATTACGTACAGAGTGGTGCACCCGCAAGCTCATCACGCGACATTAACTGCCAGAAGATAAATGTAAACGTTTCCGATAGAAATGCGTCCATTGTGACGATTTGCAGTTACGTCATTTCAAAAACAAATGTATTAAACGTAAGATTTTCTGCGGTTTTTTCTACACATTACCACTTCTGGCTTTTTCTTATGTAATGTGGCTGCCAGAGCTCGGTTCGTGCCAAATCTTAAGGTCCTAGGTCAACTACAAGGCAGCAAAAGCGGCCAAAAATTGAGTTTTCAAAAACTAAAACTTGACTTGCTGTGCTCCTTACTTGTCGACTGGAACAACTTAGATGCTTGAATTACGTACAGAGTGGTGCACCCGCAAGGCTCATCACGCGACTTTAACTGCCAGAAGATAAATATAAACGTTTCCGATAGAAATGCGTCCATTGTGACGATTTGGAGTTACGTCATTTCGAAGACAAATGTATTAAACGTAAGATTTTCTGCGGTTTTTTCTACACATTACCACTTCTGGCTTTTTCTTATGTAATGTGGCTGCCAGAGCTCGGTTCGTGCCAAATCTTGAGGTCCTAGGTCAACTACAAGGCAGCTAAAGCGGCCAAAAAATGAGTTTTCAAAAACTAAAACTTGACTTGCTGTGCTCCTTACTTGTCGACTGGAACAACTTAGATGCTTGAATTACGTACAGAGTGGTGCACCCGCAAGCTCATCACGCGACATTAACTGCCAGAAGATAAATGTAAACGTTTCCGATAGAAATGCGTCCATTGTGACGATTTGCAGTTACGTCATTTCAAAAACAAATGTATTAAACGTAAGATTTTCTGCGGTTTTTTCTACACATTACCACTTCTGGCTTTTTCTTATGTAATGTGGCTGCCAGAGCTCGGTTCGTGCCAAATCCTAAGGTCCTAGGTCAACTACAAGGCAGCAAAAGCGGCCAAAAATTGAGTTTTCAAAAACTAAAACTTGACTTGCTGTGCTCCTTACTTGTCGACTGGAACAACTTAGATGCTTGAATTACGTACAGAGTGGTGCACCCGCAAGCTCATCACGCGACATTAACTGCCAGAAGATAAATGTAAACGTTTCCGATAGAAATGCGTCCATTGTGACGATTTGGAGTTACGTCATTTCGAAGACAAATGTATTAAACGTAAGATTTTCTGCGGTTTTTTCTACACATTACCACTTCTGGCTTTTTCTTATGTAATGTGGCTGCCAGAGCTCGGTTCGTGCCAAATCTTAAGGACCTAGGTCAACTACAAGGCAGCAAAAGCGGCCAAAAATTGAGTTTTCAAAAACTAAAACTTGACTTGCTGTGCTCCTTACTTGTCGACTGGAACAACTTAGATGCTTGAATTACGTACAGAGTGGTGCACCCGCAAACTCCTCACGCGACATTAAATGCCAGAAGATAAATGTAAACGTTTCCGATAGAAATGCGTCCATTGTGACGATTTGGAGTTACGTCATTTCGAAAAAAAATGTATTAAACGTAAGATTTTCTGCGGTTTTTTCTACACATTACCACTTCTGGCTTTTTCTTATGTAATGTGGCTGCCAGAGCTCGGTTCGTGCCAAATCTTAAGGTCCTAGGTGAACTACAAGGCAGCAAAAGCGGCCAAAAATTGAGTTTTCAAAAACTAAAACTTGACTTGCTGTGCTCCTTACTTCTCGACTGGAACAACTTAGATGCTTGAATTACGTACAGAGTGGTGCACCCGCTAGCTCATCACGCGACATTAACTGCCAGAAGATAAATGTAAACGTTTCCGATAGAAATGCGTCCATTGTGACGATTTGGAGTTACGTCATTTCGAAAACAAATGTATTAACCGTAAGATTTTCTGCTGTTTTTTCTACACATTACCACTTCTGGCTTTTTCTTATGTAATGTGGCTGCCAGAGCTCGGTTCGTGCCAAATCTTAAGGTCCTAGGTCAACTACAAGGCAGCAAAAGCGGCCAAAAATTGAGTTTTCAAAAACTAAAACTTGACTTGCTGTGCTCCTTACTTGTCGACTGGAACAACTTAGATGCTTGAATTACGTACAGAGTGGTGCACCCGCAAGCTCATCACGCGACATTAACTGCCAGAAGATAAATGTAAACGTTTCCGATAGAAATGCGTCCATTGTGACGATTTGGAGTTACGTCATTTCGAAAACAAATGTATTAAACGTAAGATTTTCTGCGGTTTTTTCTACACTTTACCACTTCTGGTTTTTTCTTATGTAATGTGGCTGCCAGAGCTCGGTTCGTGCAAAATCTTAAGGTCCTAGGTCAACTACAAGGCAGCAAAAGCGGCCAAAAATTGAGTTTTCAAAAACTAAAACTTGACTTGCTGTGCTCCTTACTTGTCGACTGGAACAACTTAGATGCTTGAATTACGTACAGAGTGGTGCACCCGCAAGCTCATCACGCGACATTAACTGCCAGAAGTTAAATGTAAACGTTTCCGATAGAAATGCGTCCATTGTGACGATTTGGAGTTACGTCATTTCGAAAACAAATGTATTAAACGTAAGATTTTCTGCGGTTTTTTCTACACATTACCACTTCCGGCTTTTTCTTATGTAATGTGGCTGCCAGAGCTCGGTTCGTGCCAAATCTTAAGGTCCTAGGTCAACTACAAGGCAGCAAAAGCGGCCAAAAATTGAGTTTTCAAAAACTAAAACTTGACTTGCTGTGCTCCTTACTTGTCGACTGGAACAACTTAGATGCTTGAATTACGTACAGAGTGGTGCACCCGCTAGCTCATCACGCGACATTAACTGCCAGAAGATAAATGTAAACGTTTCCGATAGAAATGCGTCCATTGTGACGATTTGGAGTTACGTCATTTCGAAGACAAATGTATTAAACGTAAGATTATCTGCGGTTTTTTCTACACATTACCACTTCTGGCTTTTTCTTATGTAATGTGGCTGCCAGAGCTCGGTTCGTGCCAAATCTTAAGGTCCTAGGTCAACTACAAGGCAGCAAAAGCGGCCAAAAATTGAGTTTTCAAAAACTAAAACTTGACTTGCTGTGCTCCTTACTTGTCGACTGGAACAACTTAGATGCTTGAATTACGTACAGAGTGGTGCACCCGCAAACTCCTCACGCGACATTAACTGCCAGAAGATAAATGTAAACGTTTCCGATAGAAATGCGTCCATTGTGACGATTTGGAGTTACGTCATTTCGAAAAAAAATGTATTAAACGTAAGATTTTCTGCGGTTTTTTCTACACATTACCACTTCTGGCTTTTTCTTATGTAATGTGGCTGCCAGAGCTAGGTTCGTGCCAAATCTTAAGGTCCTAGGTCAACTCCAAGGCAGCAAAAGCGGCCAAAAATTGAGTTTTCAAAAACTAAAACTTGACTTGCTGTGCTCCTTACTTGTCGACTGGAACAACTTAGATGCTTGAATTACGTACAGAGTGGTGCACCCGCAAGCTCATCACGCGACATTAACTGCCAGAAGATAAATGTAAACGTTTCCGATAGAAATGCGTCCATTGTGACGATCTGCAGTTACGTCATTTCAAAAACAAATGTATTAAACGTAAGATTTTCTGCGGTTTTTTCTACACATTACCACTTCTGGCTTTTTCTTATGTAATGTGGCTGCCAGAGCTCGGTTCGTGCCAAATCTTAAGGTCCTAGGTCAACTACAAGGCAGCAAAAGCGGCCAAAAATTGAGTTTTCAAAAACTAAAACTTGACTTGCTGTGCTCCTTTCTTGTCGACTGGAACAACTTAGATGCTTGAATTACGTACAGAGTGGTGCACCCGCAAGCTCATCACGCGACATTAACTGCCAGAAGATAAATGTAAACGTTTCCGATAGAAATGCGTCCATTGTGACGATTTGCAGTTACGTCATTTCAAAAACAAATGTATTAAACGTAATATTTTCTGCGGTTTTTTCTACACATTACCACTTCTGGCTTTTTCTTATGTAATGTGGCTGCCAGAGCTCGGTTCGTGCCAAATCTTAAGGTCCTAGGTCAACTACAAGGCAGCAAAAGCGGCCAAAAATTGAGTTTTCAAAAACTAAAACTTGACTTGCTGTGCTCCTTACTTGTCGACTGGAACAACTTAGATGCTTGAATTACGTACAGAGTGGTGCACCCGCAAGGCTCATCACGCGACTTTAACTGCCAGAAGATAAATGTAAACGTTTCCGATAGAAATGCGTCCATTGTGACGATTTGCAATTACGTCATTTCAAAAACAAATGTATTAAACGTAAGATTTTCTGCTGTTTTTTCTACACATTACCACTTCTGGCTTTATCTTATGTAATGTGGCTGCCAGAGCTCGGTTCGTGCCAAATCTTGAGGTCCTAGGTCAACTACAAGGCAGCAAAAGCGGCCAAAAAATGAGTTTTCAAAAACTAAAACTTGACTTGCTGTGCTCCTTACTTGTCGACTGGAACAACTTAGATGCTTGAATTACGTACAGAGTGGTGCACCCGCAAGCTCATCACGCGACATTAACTGCCAGAAGATAAATGTAAACGTTTCCGATAGAAATGCGTCCATTGTGACGATTTGCAGTTACGTCATTTCAAAAACAAATGTATTAAACGTAAGATTTTCTGCGGTTTTTTCTACACATTACCACTTCTGGCTTTTTCTTATGTAATGTGGCTGCCAGAGCTCGGTTCGTGCCAAATCCTAAGGTCCTAGGTCAACTACAAGGCAGCAAAAGCGGCCAAAAATTGAGTTTTCAAAAACTAAAACTTGACTTGCTGTGCTCCTTACTTGTCGACTGGAACAACTTAGATGCTTGAATTACGTACAGAGTGGTGCACCCGCAAGCTCATCACGCGACATTAACTGCCAGAAGATAAATGTAAACGTTTCCGATAGAAATGCGTCCATTGTGACGATTTGGAGTTACGTCATTTCGAAGACAAATGTATTAAACGTAAGATTTTCTGCGGTTTTTTCTACACATTACCACTTCTGGCTTTTTCTTATGTAATGTGGCTGCCAGAGCTCGGTTCGTGCCAAATCTTAAGGTCCTAGGTCAACTACAAGGCAGCAAAAGCGGCCAAAAATTGAGTTTTCAAAAACTAAAACTTGACTTGCTGTGCTCCTTACTTGTCGACTGGAACAACTTAGATGCTTGAATTACGTACAGAGTGGTGCACCCGCAAACTCCTCACGCGACATTAACTGCCAGAAGATAAATGTAAACGTTTCCGATAGAAATGCGTCCATTGTGACGATTTGGAGTTACGTCATTTCGAAAACAAATGTATTAAACGTAAGATTTTCTGCGGTTTTTTCTACACATGACCACTTCTGGCTTTTTCTTATGTAATGTGGCTGCCAGAGCTCGGTTCGTGCCAAATCTTAAGGTCCTAGGTCAACGACAAGGCAGCAAAAGCGGCCAAAAATTGAGTTTTCAAAAACTAAAACTTGACTTGCTGTGCTCCTTTCTTGTCGACTGGAACAACTTAGATGCTTGAATTACGTACAGAGTGGTGCACCCGCAAGCTCATCACGCGACATTAACTGCCAGAAGATAAATGTAAACGTTTCCGATAGAAATGCGTCCATTGTGACGATTTGCAGTTACGTCATTTCAAAAACAAATGTATTAAACGTAATATTTTCTGCGGTTTTTTCTACACATTACCACTTCTGGCTTTTTCTTATGTAATGTGGCTGCCAGAGCTCGGTTCGTGCCAAATCTTAAGGTCCTAGGTCAACTACAAGGCAGCAAAAGCGGCCAAAAATTGAGTTTTCAAAAACTAAAACTTGACTTGCTGTGCTCCTTACTTGTCGACTGGAACAACTTAGATGCTTGAATTACGTACAGAGTGGTGCACCCGCAAGGCTCATCACGCGACTTTAACTGCCAGATGATAAATGTAAACGTTTCCGATAGAAATGCGTCCATTGTGACGATTTGCAATTACGTCATTTCAAAAACAAATGTATTAAACGTAAGATTTTCTGCTGTTTTTTCTACACATTACCACTTCTGGCTTTATCTTATGTAATGTGGCTGCCAGAGCTCGGTTCGTGCCAAATCTTGAGGTCCTAGGTCAACTACAAGGCAGCAAAAGCGGCCAAAAAATGAGTTTTCAAAAACTAAAACTTGACTTGCTGTGCTCCTTACTTGTCGACTGGAACAACTTAGATGCTTGAATTACGTACAGAGTGGTGCACCCGCAAGCTCATCACGCGACATTAACTGCCAGAAGATAAATGTAAACGTTTCCGATAGAAATGCGTCCATTGTGACGATTTGCAGTTACGTCATTTCAAAAACAAATGTATTAAACGTAAGATTTTCTGCGGTTTTTTCTACACATTACCACTTCTGGCTTTTTCTTATGTAATGTGGCTGCCAGAGCTCGGTTCGTGCCAAATCCTAAGGTCCTAGGTCAACTACAAGGCAGCAAAAGCGGCCAAAAATTGAGTTTTCAAAAACTGAAACTTGACTTGCTGTGCTCCTTACTTGTCGACTGGAACAACTTAGATGCTTGAATTACGTACAGAGTGGTGCACCCGCAAGCTCATCACGCGACATTAACTGCCAGAAGATAAATGTAAACGTTTCCGATAGAAATGCGTCCATTGTGACGATTTGGAGTTACGTCATTTCGAAGACAAATGTATTAAACGTAAGATTTTCTGCGGTTTTTTCTACACATTACCACTTCTGGCTTTTTCTTATGTAATGTGGCTGCTGCCAGAGCTCGGTTCGTGCCAAATCTTAAGGTCCTAGGTCAACTACAAGGCAGCAAAAGCGGCCAAAAATTGAGTTTTCAAAAACTAAAACTTGACTTGCTGTGCTCCTTACTTGTCGACTGGAACAACTTAGATGCTTGAATTACGTACAGAATGGTGCACCCGCAAGGCTCATCACGCGACATTAACTGCCAGAAGATAAATGTAAAAGTTTCCGATAGAAATGCGTCCATTGTGACGTATTGCAGTTACGTCATTTCAAAAACAAATGTATTAAACGTAAGATTTTCTGCGGTTTTTTCTACACATTACCACTTCTGGCTTTTTCTTATGTAATGTGGCTGCCAGAGCTCGGTTCGTGCCATATCTTAAGGTCCTAGGTCAACTACAAGGCAGCAAAAGCGGCCAAAAATTGAGTTTTCAAAAACTAAAACTTGACTTGCTGTGCTCCTTACTTGTCGACTGGAACAACTTAGATGCTTGAATTACGTACAGAGTGGTGCACCCGCAAACTCCTCACGCGACATTAACTGCCAGAAGATAAATGTAAACGTTTCCGATAGAAATGCGTCCATTGTGACGATTTGGAGTTACGTCATTTCGAAAAAAAATGTATTAAACGTAAGATTTTCTGCGGTTTTTTCTACACATTACCACTTCTGGCTTTTTCTTATGTAATGTGGCTGCCAGAGCTCGGTTCGTGCCAAATCTTAAGGTCCTAGGTCAACTACAAGGCAGCAAAAGCGGCCAAAAATTGAGTTTTCAAAAACTAAAACTTGACTTGCTGTGCTCCTTACTTCTCGACTGGAACAACTTAGATGCTTGAATTACGTACAGAGTGGTGCACCCGCTAGCTCATCACGCGACAGTAACTGCCAGAAGATAAATGTAAACGTTTCCGATAGAAATGCGTCCATTGTGACGATTTGGAGTTACGTCATTTCGAAAACAAATGTATTAAACGTAAGATTTTCTGCGGTTTTTTCTACACATTACCACTTCTGGCTTTTTCTTATGTAATGTGGCTGCCAGAGCTCGGTTCGTGCCAAATCTTAAGGTCCTAGGTCAACTACAAGGCAGCAAAAGCGGCCAAAAATTGAGTTTTCAAAAACTAAAACTTGACTTGCTGTGCTCCTTACTTCTCGACTGGAACAACTTAGATGCTTGAATTACGTACAGAGTGGTGCACCCGCAAGCTCATCACGCGACATTAACTGCCAGAAGATAAATGTAAACGTTTCCGATAGAAATGCGTCCATTGTGACGATTTGGAGTTACGTCATTTCGAAAACAAATGTATTAAACGTAAGATTTTCTGCGGTTTTTTCTACACATTACCACTTCTGGCGTTTTCTTATGTAATGTGGCTGCCAGAGCTCGGTTCGTGCCAAATCTTAAGGTCCTAGGTCAACTACAAGGCAGCAAAAGCGGCCAAAAATTGAGTTTTCAAAAACTAAAACTTGACTTGCTGTGCTCCTTACTTGTCGACTGGAACAACTTAGATGCTTGAATTACGTACAGAGTGGTGCACCCGCTAGCTCATCACGCGACATTAACTGCCAGAAGTTAAATGTAAACGTTTCCGATAGAAATGCGTCCATTGTGACGATTTGGAGTTACGTCATTTCGAAAACAAATGTATTAAACGTAAGATTTTCTGCGGTTTTTTCTACACATGACCACTTCTGGCTTTTTCTTATGTAATGTGGCTGCCAGAGCTCGGTTCGTGCCAAATCTTAAGGTCCTAGGTCAACTACAAGGCAGCAAAAGCGGCCAAAAATTGAGTTTTCAAAAACTAAAACTTGACTTGCTGTGCTCCTTACTTGTCGACTGGAACAACTTAGATGCTTGAATTACGTACAGAGTGGTGCACCCGCAAGCTCATCACGCGACATTAACTGCCAGAAGATAAATGTAAACGTTTCCGATAGAAATGCGTCCATTGTGACGATTTGGAGTTACGTCATTTCTAAAACAAATGTATTAAACGTAAGATTTTCTGCGGTTTTTTCTACACATTACCACTTCTGGTTTTTTCTTATGTAATGTGGCTGCCAGAGCTCGGTTGGTGCCAAATCTTAAGGTCCTAGGTCAACTACAAGGCAGCAAAAGCGGCCAAAAATTGAGTTTTCAAAAACTAAAACTTGACTTGCTGTGCTCCTTACTTGTCGACTGGAACAACTTAGATGCTTGAATTACGTACAGAGTGGTGCACCCGCAAACTCATCACGCGACATTAACTGCCAGAAGATAAATGTAAACGTTTCCGATAGAAATGCGTACATTGTGACGATTTGCAGTTACGTCATTTCAAAAACAAATGTATTAAACGTAAGATTTTCTGCGGTTTTTTCTACACATTACCACTTCTGGCTTTTTCTTATGTAATGTGGCTGCCAGAGCTCGGTTCGTGCCAAATCTTAAGGTCCTAGGTCAACTACAAGGCAGCAAAAGCGGCCAAAAATTGAGTTTTCAAAAACTAAAACTTGACTTGCTGTGCTCCTTACTTGTCGACTGGAACAACTTAGATGCTTGAATTACGTACAGAGTGGTGCACCCGCTAGCTCATCACGCGTCATTAACTGCCAGAAGATAAATGTAAACGTTTCCGATAGAAATGCGTCCATTGTGACGATTTGGAGTTACGTCATTTCGAAAACAAATGTATTAAACGTAAGATTTTCTGCGGTTTTTTCTACACATTACCACTTCTGGCTTTTTCTTATGTAATGTGGCTGCCAGAGCTCGGTTCGTGCCAAATCTTAAGGTCCTAGGTCAACTACAAGGCAGCAAAAGCGGCCAAAAATTGAGTTTTCAAAAACTAAAACTTGACTTGCTGTGCTCCTTACTTGTCGACTGGAACAACTTAGATGCTTGAATTACGTACAGAGTGGTGCACCCGCAAGCTCATCACGCGACATTAACTGCCAGAAGATAAATGTAAACGTTTCCGATAGAATTGCGTCCATTGCGACGATTTGCAGTTACGTCATTTCAAAAACAAATGTATTAAACGTAAGATTTTCTGCGGTTTTTTCTACACATTACCACTTCTGGCTTTTTCTTATGTAATGTGGCTGCCAGAGCTCGGTTCGTGCCAAATCTTAAGGTCCTAGGTCAACTACAAGGCAGCAAAAGCGGCCAAAAATTGAGTTTTCAAAAACTAAAACTTGACTTGCTGTACTCCTTACTTGTCGACTGGAACGACTTAGATGCTTGATTTACGTACAGAGTGGTGCACCCGCAAGCTCATCACGCGACATTAACTGCCAGAAGATAAATGTAAACGTTTCCGATAGAAGTGCGTATATTGTGACGATTTGCAGTTACGTCATTTCAAAAACAAATGTATTAAACGTAAGATTTTCTGCGGTTTTTTCTACACATTACCACTTCTGGCTTTTTCTTATGTAATGTGGCCGCCAGAGCTCGGTTCGTGCCAAATCTTAAGGTCCTAGGTCAACTACAAAGTAGCAAAAGCGGCCAAAAATTGAGTTTTCAAAAACTAAAACTTGACTTCCTGTGCTCCTTACTTGTCGACTGGAACAACTTAGATGCTTGAATTACGTACAGAGTGGTGCACCCACAAGCTCATCACGCGACATTAACTGCCAGAAGATAAATGTAAACGTTTCCGATAGAAATGCGTCCATTGTGACGATTTGCAGTTACGTCATTTCAAAAACAAATGTATTAAACGTAAGATTTTCTGCGGTTTTTTCTACACATTACCACTTCTGGCTTTTTCTTATGTAATGTGGCTGCCAGAGCTCGGTTCGTGCCAAATCTTAAGGTCCTAGGTCAACTACAAGGCAGCAAAAGCGGCCAAAAATTGAGTTTTCAAAAACTAAAACTTGACTTGCTGTGCTCCTTACTTATCGACTGGAACAACTTAGATGCTTGAATTACGTACAGAGTGGTGCACCCGCAAGGCTCATCACGCGACTTTAACTGCCAGAAGATAAATATAAACGTTTCCGATAGAAATGCGTCCATTGTGACGATTTGCAGTTACGTCATTTCAAAAACAAATGTATTAAACGTAAGATTTTCTGCGGTTTTTTCTACACATTACCACTTCTGGCTTTTTCTTATGTAATGTGGCTGCCAGAGCTCGGTTCGTGCCAAATCATAAGGTCCTAGGTCAACTACAAAGCAGCAAAAGCGGCCAAAAATTGAGTTTTCAAAAACTAAAACTTGACTTCCTGTGCTCCTTACTTGTCGACTGGAACAACTTAGATGCTTGAATTACGTACAGAGTGGTGCACCCGCAAGCTCATCACGCGACATTAACTGCCAGAAGATAAATGTAAACGTTTCCGATAGAAATGCGTCCATATGACGATTTGCAGTTACGTCATTTCAAAAACAAATGTATTAAACGTAAGATTTTCTGCGGTTTTTTCTACACATTACCACTTCTGGCTTTTTCTTATGTAATGTGGCTGCCAGAGCTCGGTTCGTGCCAAATCTTAAGGTCCTAGGTCAACTACAAGGCAGCAAAAGCGGCCAAAAATTGAGTTTTCAAAAACTAAAACTTGACTTGCTTTGCTCCTTACTTATCGACTGGAACAACTTAGATGCTTGAATTACGTACAGAGTGGTGCACCCGCAAGGCTCATCACGCGACTTTAACTGCCAGAAGATAAATATAAACGTTTCCGATAGAAATGCGTCCATTGTGACGATTTGCAGTTACGTCATTTCAAAAACAAATGTATTAAACGTAAGATTTTCTGCGGTTTTTTCTACACATTACCACTTCTGGCTTTTTCTTATGTAATGTGGCTGCCAGAGCTCGGTTCGTGCCAAATCATAAGGTCCTAGGTCAACTACAAGGCAGCAAAAGCGGCCAAAAATTGAGTTTTCAAAAACTAAAACTTGACTTGCTGTGCTCCTTACTTGTCGACTGGAACAACTTAGATGCTTGAATTACGTACAGAGTGGTGCACCCGCAAGCTCATCACGCGACATTAACTGCCAGAAGATAAATGTAAACGTTTCCGATAGAAATGCGTCCATTGTGACGATTTGCAGTTACGTCATTTCCAAAACAAATGTATTAAACGTAAGATTTTCTGCGGTTTTTCTACACATTACCACTTCTGGCTTTTTCTTATGTAATGTGGCAGCCAGAGCTCGGTTCGTGCCAAATCTTAAGGTCCTAGGTCAACTACAAGGCAACAAAAGCGGCCAAAAATTGAGTTTTCAAAAACTAAAACTTGACTTGCTGTGCTCCTTACTTGTCGACTGGAACAACTTAGATGCTTGAATTACGTACAGAGTGGTGCACCCGCAAGGCTCATCACGCGACTTTAACTGCCAGAAGATAAATGTAAACGTTTCCGATAGAAATGCGTCCATTGTGACGATTTGCAGTTACGTCATTTCAAAAACAAATGTATTAAACGTAAGATTTTCTGCGGTTTTTTCTACACATTACCACTTCTGGCTTTTTCTTATGTAATGTGGCTGCCAGAGCTCGGTTCGTGCCAAATCTTAAGGTCCTAGGTCAACTACAAGGCAGCAAAAGCGGCCAAAAATTGAGTTTTCAAAAACTAAAACTTGACTTGCTGTGCTCCTTACTTGTCGACTGGAACAACTTAGATGCTTGAATTACGTACAGAGTGGTGCACCCGCAAGCTCATCACGCGACATTAACTGCCAGAAGATAAATGTAAACGTTTCCGATAGAAATGCGTCCATTGTGACGATTTGGAGTTACGTCATTTCGAAAACAAATGTATTAAACGTAAGATTTTCTGCGGTTTTTTCTACACATTACCACTTCTGGCTTTTTCTTATGTAATGTGGCTGCCAGAGCTCGGTTCGTGCCAAATCTTAAGGTCCTAGGTCAACTACAAGGCAGCAAAAGCGGCCAAAAATTGAGTTTTCAAAAACTAAAACTTGACTTGCTGTGCTCCTTACTTGTCGACTGGAACAACTTAGATGCTTGAATTACGTACAGAGTGGTGCACCCGCAAGCTCATCACGCGACATTAACTGCCAGAAGATAAATGTAAACGTTTCCGATAGAAATGCGTCCATTGTGACGATTTGGAGTTACGTCATTTCGAAAACAAATGTATTAAACGTAAGATTTTCTGCGGTTTTTTCTACACATTACCACTTCTGGTTTTTTCTTATGTAATGTGGCTGCCAGAGCTCGGTTCGTGCCAAATCTTAAGGTCCTAGGTCAACTACAAGGCAGCAAAAGCGGCCAAAAATTGAGTTTTCAAAAACTAAAACTTGACTTGCTGTGCTCCTTACTTGTCGACTGGAACAACTTAGATGCTTGAATTACGTACAGAGTGGTGCACCCGCAAACTCATCACGCGACATTAACTGCCAGAAGATAAATGTAAACGTTTCCGATAGAAATGCGTACATTGTGACGATTTGCAGTTACGTCATTTCAAAAACAAATGTATTAAACGTAAGATTTTCTGCGGTTTTTTCTACACATTACAACTTCTGGCTTTTTCTTATGTAATGTGGCTGCCAGAGCTCGGTTCGTGCCAAATCTTAAGGTCCTAGGTCACCTACAAGGCAGCAAAAGCGGCCAAAAATTGAGTTTTCAAAAACAAAAACTTGACTTGCTGTGCTCCTTACTTGTCGACTGGAACAACTTAGATGCTTGAATTACGTACAGAGTGGTGCACCCGCTAGCTCATCACGCGTCATTAACTGCCAGAAGATAAATGTAAACGTTTCCGATAGAAATGCGTCCATTGTGACGATTTGGAGTTACGTCATTTCGAAAACAAATGTATTAAACGTAAGATTTTCTGCGGTTTTTTCTACACATTACCACTTCTGGCTTTTTCTTATGTAATGTGGCTGCCAGAGCTCGGTTCGTGCCAAATCTTAAGGTCCTAGGTCAACTACAAAGCAGCAAAAGCGGCCAAAAATTGAGTTTTCAAAAACTAAAACTTGACTTGCTGTGCTCCTTACTTGTCGACTGGAACAACTTAGATGCTTGAATTACGTACAGAGTGGTGCACCCGCAAGGCTCATCACGCGACTTTAACTGCCAGAAGATAAATGTAAACGTTTCCGATAGAAATGCGTCCATTGTGACGATTAGGAGTAACGTCATTTCAAAAACAAATGTATTAAACGTAAGATTTTCTGCGGTTTTTTCTACACATTACCACTTCTGGCTTTTTCTTATGTAATGTGGCTGCCAGAGCTCGGTTCGTGACAAATCTTAAGGTCCTAGGTCAACTACAAGGCAGCAAAAGCGGCCAAAAATTGAGTTTTCAAAAACTAAAACTTGACTTGCTGTGCTTCTTACTTGTCGACTGGAACAACTTAGATGCTTGAATTACGAACACAGAGTGGTGTACCCGCAAGGCTCATCACGCGACTTTAACTGCCAGAAGATAAATGTAAACGTTTCCGATAGAAATGCGTCCATTGTGACGATTTGCAGTTACGTCATTTCAAAAACAAATGTATTAAACGTAAGATTTTCTGCGGTGTTTTTCTACACATTACCACTTCTGGCTTTTTCTTATGTAATGTGGCTGCCAGAGCTCGGTTCGTGCCAAATCTTAAGGTCCTAGGTCAACTACAAGGCAGCAAAAGCGGCCAAAAATTGAGTTTCAAAAACTAAAACTTGACTTGCTGTGATCCTTACTTGTCGACTGGAACAACTTAGATGCTTGAATTACGTACAGAGTGGTGCACCCGCAAGCTCATCACGCGACATTAACTGCCAGAAGATAAATGTAAACGTTTCCGATAGAAATGCGTCCATTGTGACGATTTGCAGTTACGTCATTTCAAAAACAAATGTATTAAACGTAAGATTTTCTGCGGTTTTTTCTACACATTACCACTTCTGGCTTTTTCTTATGTAATGTGGCTGCCAGAGCTCGGTTCGTGCCAAATCTTAAGGTCCTAGGTCAACTACAAGGCAGCAAAAGCGGCCAAAAATAGAGTTTTCAAAAACTAAAACTTGACTTGCTGTGCTCCTTACTTGTCGACTGGAACAACTTAGATGCTTGAATTACGTACAGAGTGGTGCACCCGCAAGGCTCATCACGCGACATTAACTGCCAGAAGATAAATGTAAACGTTTCCGATAGAAATGCGTCCATTGTGACGATTTGCAGTTACGTCATTTCAAAAACAAATGTATTAAACGTAAGATTTTCTGCGGTTTTTTCTACACATTACCACTTCTGGCTTTTTCTTATGTAATGTGGCTGCCAGAGCTCGGTTCGTGCCAAATCTTAAGGTCCTAGGTCAACTACAAGGCAGCAAAAGCGGCCAAAAATTGAGTTTTCAAAAACTAAAACTTGACTTGCTGTGCTCCTTACTTGTCGACTGCAACAACTTAGATGCTTGAATTACGTACAGAGTGGTGCACCCGCAAGGCTCATCACGCGACTTTAACTGCCAGAAGATAAATGTAAACGTTTCCGATAGAAATGCGTCCATTGTGACGATTTGCAGTTACGTCATTTCAAAAACAAATGTATTAAACGTAAGATTTTCTGCGGTTTTTTCTACACATTACCACTTCTGGCTTTTTCTTATGTAATGTGGCTGCCAGAGCTCGGTTCGTGTCAAACCTTAAGGTCCTAGGTCAACTACAAGGCAGCAAAAGCGGCCAAAAATTGAGTTTTCAAAAACTAAAACTTGATTTCCTGTGCTCCTTACTTGTCGACTGCAACAACTTAGATGCTTAAATTACGTACAGAATGGTGCACCTGCAAGCTCATCACGCGACTTTAACTGCCAGAAGATAAATGTAAACGTTTCCGATAGAAATGCGTCCATTGTGACGATTTGCAGTTACGTCATTTCAAAAACAAATGTATTAAACGTAAGATTTTCTGCGGTTTTTTCTACACATTACCACTTCTGGCTTTTTCTTATGTAATGTGGCTGCCAGAGCTCGGTTCGTGCCAAATCTTAAGGTCCTAGGTCAACTACAAGGCAGCAAAACCGGCCAAAAATTGAGTTTTCAAAAACTAAAACTTGACTTGCTGTGCTCCTTACTTGTCGACTGGAACAACTTAGATGCTTGAATTACGTACAGAGTGGTGCACCCGCAAGCTCATCACGCGACATTAACTGCCAGAAGATAAATGTAAACGATTCCGGTAGAAATGCGTCCATTGTGACGGTTTGCAGTTACGTCATTTCAAAAACAAATGTATTAAACGTAAGATTTTCTGCGGTTTTTTCTACACATTACCACTTCTGGCTTTTTCTTATGTAATGTGGCTGCCAGAGCTCGGTTCGTGCCAAATCTTAAGGTCCTAGGTCAACTACAAGGCAGCAAAAGCGGCCAAAAATTGAGTTTTCAAAAACTAAAACTTGACTTGCTGTGCTCCTTACTTGTCGACTGCAACAACTTAGATGCTTGAATTACGTACAGAGTGGTGCACCCGCAAGGCTCATCACGCGACTTTAACTGCCAGAAGATAAATGTAAACGTTTCCGATAGAAATGCGTCCATTGTGACGATTTGCAGTTACGTCATTTCAAAAACAAATGTATTAAACGTAAGATTTTCTGCGGTTTTTTCTACACATTACCACTTCTGGCTTTTTCTTATGTAATGTGGCTGCCAGAGCTCGGTTCGTGTCAAACCTTAAGGTCCTAGGTCAACTACAAGGCAGCAAAAGCGGCCAAAAATTGAGTTTTCAAAAACTAAAACTTGATTTCCTGTGCTCCTTACTTGTCGACTGCAACAACTTAGATGCTTAAATTACGTACAGAATGGTGCACCTGCAAGCTCATCACGCGACTTTAACTGCCAGAAGATAAATGTAAACGTTTCCGATAGAAATGCGTCCATTGTGACGATTTGCAGTTACGTCATTTCAAAAACAAATGTATTAAACGTAAGATTTTCTGCGGTTTTTTCTACACATTACCACTTCTGGCTTTTTCTTATGTAATGTGGCTGCCAGAGCTCGGTTCGTGCCAAATCTTAAGGTCCTAGGTCAACTACAAGGCAGCAAAACCGGCCAAAAATTGAGTTTTCAAAAACTAAAACTTGACTTGCTGTGCTCCTTACTTGTCGACTGGAACAACTTAGATGCTTGAATTACGTACAGAGTGGTGCACCCGCAAGCTCATCACGCGACATTAACTGCCAGAAGATAAATGTAAACGATTCCGGTAGAAATGCGTCCATTGTGACGGTTTGCAGTTACGTCATTTCAAAAACAAATGTATTAAACGTAAGATTTTCTGCGGTTTTTTCTACACATTACCACTTCTGGCTTTTTCTTATGTAATGTGGCTGCCAGAGCTCGGTTCGTGCCAAATCTTAAGGTCCTAGGTCAACTACAAGGCAGCAAAAGCGGCCAAAAATTGAGTTTTCAAAAACTAAAACTTGACTTGCTGTGCTCCTTACTTGTCGACTGCAACAACTTAGATGCTTGAATTACGTACAGAGTGGTGCACCCGCAAGGCTCATCACGCGACTTTAACTGCCAGAAGATAAATGTAAACGTTTCCGATAGAAATGCGTCCATTGTAACGATTTGCAGTTACGTCATTTCAAAAACAAATGTATTAAACGTAAGATTTTCTGCGGTTTTTTCTACACATTACCACTTCTGGCTTTTTCTTATGTAATGTGGCTGCCAGAGCTCGGTTCGTGTCAAACCTTAAGGTCCTAGGTCAACTACAAGGCAGCAAAAGCGGCCAAAAATTGAGTTTTCAAAAACTAAAACTTGATTTCCTGTGCTCCTTACTTGTCGACTGCAACAACTTAGATGCTTAAATTACGTACAGAATGGTGCACCTGCAAGCTCATCACGCGACTTTAACTGCCAGAAGATAAATGTAAACGTTTCCGATAGAAATGCGTCCATTGTGACGATTTGCAGTTACGTCATTTCAAAAACAAATGTATTAAACGTAAGATTTTCTGCGGTTTTTTCTACACATTACCACTTCTGGCTTTTTCTTATGTAATGTGGCTGCCAGAGCTCGGTTCGTGCCAAATCTTAAGGTCCTAGGTCAACTACAAGGCAGCAAAAGCGGCCAAAAATTGAGTTTTCAAAAACTAAAACTTGACTTGCTGTGCTCCTTACTTGTCGACTGCAACAACTTAGATGCTTGAATTACGTACAGAGTGGTGCACCCGCAAGGCTCATCACGCGACTTTAACTGCCAGAAGATAAATGTAAACGTTTCCGATAGAAATGCGTCCATTGTGACGATTTGCAGTTACGTCATTTCAAAAACAAATGTATTAAACGTAAGATTTTCTGCGGTTTTTTCTACACATTACCACTTCTGGCTTTTTCTTATGTAATGTGGCTGCCAGAGCTCGGTTCGTGTCAAACCTTAAGGTCCTAGGTCAACTACAAGGCAGCAAAAGCGGCCAAAAATTGAGTTTTCAAAAACTAAAACTTGATTTCCTGTGCTCCTTACTTGTCGACTGCAACAACTTAGATGCTTAAATTACGTACAGAATGGTGCACCTGCAAGCTCATCACGCGACTTTAACTGCCAGAAGATAAATGTAAACGTTTCCGATAGAAATGCGTCCATTGTGACGATTTGCAGTTACGTCATTTCAAAAACAAATGTATTAAACGTAAGATTTTCTGCGGTTTTTTCTACACATTACCACTTCTGGCTTTTTCTTATGTAATGTGGCTGCCAGAGCTCGGTTCGTGCCAAATCTTAAGGTCCTAGGTCAACTACAAGGCAGCAAAACCGGCCAAAAATTGAGTTTTCAAAAACTAAAACTTGACTTGCTGTGCTCCTTACTTGTCGACTGGAACAACTTAGATGCTTGAATTACGTACAGAGTGGTGCACCCGCAAGCTCATCACGCGACATTAACTGCCAGAAGATAAATGTAAACGATTCCGGTAGAAATGCGTCCATTGTGACGGTTTGCAGTTACGTCATTTCAAAAACAAATGTATTAAACGTAAGATTTTCTGCGGTTTTTTCTACACATTACCACTTCTGGCTTTTTCTTATGTAATGTGGCTGCCAGAGCTCGGTTCGTGCCAAATCTTAAGGTCCTAGGTCAACTACAAGGCAGCAAAAGCGGCCAAAAATTGAGTTTTCAAAAACTAAAACTTGACTTGCTTTGCTCCTTACTTGTCGACTGCAACAACTTAGATGCTTGAATTACGTACAGAGTGGTGCACCCGCAAGGCTCATCACGCGACTTTAACTGCCAGAAGATAAATGTAAACGTTTCCGATAGAAATGCGTCCATTGTAACGATTTGCAGTTACGTCATTTCAAAAACAAATGTATTAAACGTAAGATTTTCTGCGGTTTTTTCTACACATTACCACTTCTGGCTTTTTCTTATGTAATGTGGCTGCCAGAGCTCGGTTCGTGTCAAACCTTAAGGTCCTAGGTCAACTACAAGGCAGCAAAAGCGGCCAAAAATTGAGTTTTCAAAAACTAAAACTTGATTTCCTGTGCTCCTTACTTGTCGACTGCAACAACTTAGATGCTTAAATTACGTACAGAATGGTGCACCTGCAAGCTCATCACGCGACTTTAACTGCCAGAAGATAAATGTAAACGTTTCCGATAGAAATGCGTCCATTGTGACGATTTGCAGTTACGTCATTTCAAAAACAAATGTATTAAACGTAAGATTTTCTGCGGTTTTTTCTACACATTACCACTTCTGGCTTTTTCTTATGTAATGTGGCTGCCAGAGCTCGGTTCGTGCCAAATCTTAAGGTCCTAGGTCAACTACAAGGCAGCAAAAGCGGCCAAAAATTGAGTTTTCAAAAACTAAAACTTGACTTGCTGTGCTCCTTACTTGTCGACTGGAACAACTTAGATGCTTGAATTACGTACAGAGTGGTGCACCCGCAAGCTCATCACGCGACTTTAACTGCCAGAAGATAAATGTAAACGATTCCGGTAGAAATGCGTCCATTGTGACGATTTGCAGTTACGTCATTTCAAAAACAAATGTATTAAACGTAAGATTTTCTGCGGTTTTTTCTACACATTAACACTTCTGGCTTTTTCTTATGTAATGTGGCTGCCAGAGCTCGGTTCGTGCCAAATCTTAAGGTCCTAGGTCAACTACAAGGCAGCAAAAGCGGCCAAAAATTGAGTTTTCAAAAACTAAAACTTGACTTGCTGTGCTCCTTACTTGTCGACTGGAACAACTTAGATGCTTGAATTACGTACAGAGTGGTGCACCCGCAAGGCTCATCACGCGACATTAACTGCCAGAAGATAAATGTAAACGTTTCCGATAGAAATGCGTCCATTGTGACGATTTGCAGTTACGTCATTTCAAAAACAAATGTATTAAACGTAAGATTTTCTGCGGTTTTTTCTACACATTACCACTTCTGGCTTTTTCTTATGTAATGTGACTGCCAGTGCTCGGTTCGTGCCAAATCTTAAGGTCCTAGGTCAACTACAAGGCAGCAAAAGCTGCCAAAAATTGAGTTTTCAAAAACTAAAACTTGACTTGCTGTGCTCCTTACTTGTCGACTTTAACAACTTAGATGCTTGAATTACGTACAGAGTGGTGCACCCGCAAGGCTCATCACGCGACTTTAACTGCCAGAAGATAAATGTAAACGTTTCCGATAGAAATGCGTCCATTGTGACGATTTGCAGTTACGTCATTTCAAAAACAAATGTATTAAACGTAAGATTTTCTGCGGTTTTTTCTACACATTACCACTTCTGGCTTCTTCTTATGTAATGTGGCTGCCAGAGCTCGGTTCGTGCCAAATCTTAAGGTCCTAGGTCAACTACAAGGCAGCAAAAGCGGCCAAAAATTGAGTTTTCAAAAACTAAAACTTGACTTGCTGTGCTTCTTACTTGTCGACTGGAACAACTTAGATGCTTGAATTACGAACACAGAGTGGTGTACCCGCAAGGCTCATCACGCGACTTTAACTGCCAGAAGATAAATGTAAACGTTTCCGATAGAAATGCGTCCATTGTGACGATTTGCAGTTACATCATTTCAAAAACAAATGTATTAAACGTAAGATTTTCTGCGGTTTTTTCTACACATTACCACTTCTGGCTTTTTCTTATGTAATGTGGCTGCCAGAGCTCGGTTCGTGCCTAATCTTAAGGTCCTAGGTCAACTACAAGGCAGCAAAAGCGGCCAAAAATTGAGTTTTCAAAAACTAAAACTTGACTAGCTGTGCTCCTTACTTGTCGACTGGAACAACTTAGATGCTTGAATTACGTACAGAGTGGTGCACCCGCAAGGCTCATCACGCGACATTAACTGCCAGAAGATAAATGTAAACGTTTCCGATAGAAATGCGTCCATTGTGACGATTTGCAGTTACGTCATTTCAAAAACAAATGTATTAAACGTAAGATTTTCTGCGGTTTTTTCTACACATTACCACTTCTGGCTTTTTCTTATGTAATGTGGCTGCCAGAGCTCGGTTCGTGCCAAATCTTAAGGTCCTAGGTCAACTACAAGGCAGCAAAAGCGGCCAAAAATTGAATTTTCAAAAACTAAAACTTGACTTGCTGTGCTCCTTACTTGTCGACTGCAACAACTTAGATGCTTGAATTACGTACAGAGTGGTGCACCCGCAAGGCTCATCACGCGACTTTAACTGCCAGAAGATAAATGTAAACGTTTCCGATAGAAATGCGTCCATTGTGACGATTTGCAGTTACGTCATTTCAAAAACAAATGTATTAAACGTAAGATTTTCTGCGGTTTTTTCTACACATTACCACTTCTGGCTTTTTCTTATGTAATGTGGCTGCCAGAGCTCGGTTCGTGTCAAACCTTAAGGTCCTAGGTCAACTACAAGGCAGCAAAAGCGGCCAAAAATTGAGTTTTCAAAAACTAAAACTTGATTTCCTGTGCTCCTTACTTGTCGACTGCAACAACTTAGATGCTTAAATTACGTACAGAATGGTGCACCTGCAAGCTCATCACGCGACTTTAACTGCCAGAAGATAAATGTAAACGTTTCCGATAGAAATGCGTCCATTGTGACGATTTGCAGTTACGTCATTTCAAAAACAAATGTATTAAACGTAAGATTTTCTGCGGTTTTTTCTACACATTACCACTTCTGGCTTTTTCTTATGTAATGTGGCTGCCAGAGCTCGGTTCGTGCCAAATCTTAAGGTCCTAGGTCAACTACAAGGCAGCAAAACCGGCCAAAAATTGAGTTTTCAAAAACTAAAACTTGACTTGCTGTGCTCCTTACTTGTCGACTGGAACAACTTAGATGCTTGAATTACGTACAGAGTGGTGCACCCGCAAGCTCATCACGCGACATTAACTGCCAGAAGATAAATGTAAACGATTCCGGTAGAAATGCGTCCATTAAGACGATTTGCAGTTACGTCATTTCAAAAAAAAATGTATTAAACGTAAGATTTTCTGCGGTTTTTTCTACACATTACCACTTCTGGCTTTTTCTTATGTAATGCGGCTGCCAGAGCTCGGTTCGTGCCAAATCTTAAGGTCCTAGGTCAACTACAAGGCAGCAAAAGCGGCCAAAAATTGAGTTTTCAAAAACTAAAACTTGACTTGCTGTGCTCCTTACTTGTCGACTGGAACAACTTAGATGCTTGAATTACGTACAGAGTGGTGCACCCGCAAGGCTCATCACGCGACTTTAACTGCCAGAAGATAAATGTAAACGTTTCCGATAGAAATGCGTCCATTGTGACGATTTGCAGTTACGTCATTTGGAAAACAAATGTATTAAACGTAAGATTTTCTGCGGTTTTTTCTACACATTACCACTTCTGGCTTTTTCTTATGTAATGTGGCTGCCAGAGCTCGGTTCGTGCCAAATCTTAAGGTCCTAGGTCAACTACAAGGCAGCAAAAGCGGCCAAAAATTGAGTTTTCAAAAACTAAAACTTGACTTGCTGTGCTCCTTACTTGTCGACTGGAACAACTTAGATGCTTGAATTACGTACGGAGTGGTGCACCCGCAAGGCTCATCACGCGACATTAACTGCCAGAAGATAAATGTAAACGTTTCCGATAGAAATGCGTCCATTGTGACGATTTGCAGTTACGTCATTTCAAAAACAAATGTATTAAACGTAAGATTTTCTGTGGTTTTTTCTACACATTACCACTTCTGGCTTTTTCTTATGTAATGTGGCTGCCAGAGCTCGGTTCGTGCCTAATCTTAAGGTCCTAGGTCATCTACAAGGCAGCAAAAGCTGCCAAAAATTGAGTTTTCAAAAACTAAAACTTGACTTGCTGTGCTCCTTACTTGTCGACTGGAACAACTTAGATGCTTGAATTACGTACAGAGTGGTGCACCCGCATGGCTCATCACGCGACATTAACTGCCAGAAGATAAATGTAAACGTTTCCGATAGAAATGCGTCCATTGTGACGATTTGCAGTTACGTCATTTCAAAAACAAATGTATTATACGTAAGATTTTCTGCGGTTTTTTCTACACATTACCACTTCTGGCTTTTTCTTATGTAATGTGGCTGCCAGAGCTCGGTTCGTGCCAAATCTTAAGGTCCTAGGTCAACTACAAGGCAGCAAAAGCAGCCAAAAATTGAGTTTTCAAAAACTAAAACTTGACTTGCTGTGCTCCTTACTTGTCGACTGGAACAACTTAGATGCTTGAATTACGTACAGAGTGGTGCACCCCCAAGGCTCATCACGCGACATTAACTGCCAGAAGATAAATGTAAACGTTTCCGATAGAAATGCGTCCATTGTGACGATTTGCAGTTACGTCATTTCAAAAACAAATGTATTAAACGTAAGATTTTCTGTGGTTTTTTCTACACATTACCACTTCTGGCTTTTTCTTATGTAATGTGGCTGCCAGAGCTCGGTTCGTGCCAAATCTTAAGGTCCTAGGTCAACTACAAGGCAGCAAAAGCGGCCAAAAATTGAGTTTTCAAAAACTAAAACTTGACTTGCTGTGCTCCTTACTTGTCGACTGGAACAACTTAGATGCTTGAATTACGTACAGAGTGGTGCACCCGCAAGGCTCATCACGCGACTTTAACTGCCAGAAGATAAATGTAAACGTTTCCGATAGAAATGCGTCCATTGTGACGATTTGCAGTTACGTCATTTCGAAAACAAATGTATTAAACGTAAGATTTTCTGCGGTTTTTCTACACATTACCACTTCTGGCTTTTTCTTATGTAATGTGGCTGCCAGAGCTCGGTTCGTGCCAAATCTTAAGGTCCTAGGTCAACTACAAGGCAGTAAAAGCGGCCAAAAATTGAGTTTTCAAAAACTAAAACTTGACTTGCTGTGCTCCTTACTTGTCGACTGGAACAACTTAGATGCTTGAATTACGTACAGAGTGGTGCACCCGCAAGGCTCATCACGCGACATTAACTGCCAGAAGATAAATGTAAACGTTTCTGATTGAAATGCGTCCATTGTGAGGATTTGCAGTTACGTCATTTCAAAAACAAATGTATTAAACGTAAGATTTTCTGCGGTTTTTTCTACACATTACCACTTCTGGCTTTTTCTTATGTAATGTGGCTGCCAGAGCTCGGTTCGTGCCAAATCTTAAGGTCCTAGGTCAACTACAAGGCAGCAACAGCGGCCAAAAATTGAGTTTTCAAAAACTAAATCTTGACTTGCTGTGCTCCTTACTTGTCGACTGGAACAATTTAGATGCTTGAATTACGTACAGAGTGGTGCACCCGCAAGCTCATCACGCGATTTTAATTGCCAGAAGATAAATGTAAAAGTTTCCGATAGAAATGCGTCCATTGTGACGATTTGCAGTTACGTCATTTCAAAAACAAATCTATTAAACGTAAGATTTTCTGCGGTTTTTTCTACACATTACCACTTCTGGCTTTTTCTTATGTAATGTGGCTGCCAGAGCTCGGTTCGTACCAAATCTTAAGGTCCTAGGTCAACTACAAGGCAGCAAAAGCGGCCAAAAATTGAGTTTTCAAAAACCAAAAATTGACTTGCTGTGCTCCTTACTTGTCGACTGGAACAACTTAGATGCTTGAATTACGTACAGAGTGGTGCACCCGCAAGGCTCATCACGCGACATTAACTGCCAGAAGATAAATGTAAACGTTTCCGATAGAAATGCGTCCATTGTGACGATTTGGAGTTACGACATTTCGAAAACAAATGTATTAAACGTAAGATTTTCTGCGGTTTTTCTACACATTACCACTTCTGGATTTTTCTTATGTAATGTGGCTGCCAGAGCTCGGTTCGTGCCAAATCTTAAGGTCCTAGGTCAACTACAAGGCAGCAAAAGCGGCCAAAAATTGAGTTTTCAAAAACTAAAACTTGACTTGCTGTGCTCCTTACTTGTCGACTGGAACAACTTAGATGCTTGAATTACGTACAGAGTGGTGCACCCGCAAGGCTCATCACGCGACATTAACTGCCAGAAGATAAATGTAAACGTTTCCGATAGAAATGCGTCCATTGTGACGATTTGCAGTTACGTCATTTCAAAAACAAATGTATTAAACGTAAGATTTTCTGTGGTTTTTTCTACACATTACCACTTCTGGCTTTTTCTTATGTAATGTGGCTGCCAGAGCTCGGTTCGTGCCTAATCTTAAGGTCCTAGGTCATCTACAAGGCAGCAAAAGCTGCCAAAAATTGAGTTTTCAAAAACTAAAACTTGACTTGCTGTGCTCCTTACTTGTCGACTGGAACAACTTAGATGCTTGAATTACGTACAGAGTGGTGCACCCGCATGGCTCATCACGCGACATTAACTGCCAGAAGATAAATGTAAACGTTTCCGATAGAAATGCGTCCATTGTGACGATTTGCAGTTACGTCATTTCAAAAACAAATGTATTATACGTAAGATTTTCTGCGGTTTTTTCTACACATTACCACTTCTGGCTTTTTCTTATGTAATGTGGCTGCCAGAGCTCGGTTCGTGCCAAATCTTAAGGTCCTAGGTCAACTACAAGGCAGCAAAAGCAGCCAAAAATTGAGTTTTCAAAAACTAAAACTTGACTTGCTGTGCTCCTTACTTGTCGACTGGAACAACTTAGATGCTTGAATTACGTACAGAGTGGTGCACCCGCAAGGCTCATCACGCGACATTAACTGCCAGAAGATAAATGTAAACGTTTCCGATAGAAATGCGTCCATTGTGACGATTTGCAGTTACGTCATTTCAAAAACAAATGTATTAAACGTAAGATTTTCTGTGGTTTTTTCTACACATTACCACTTCTGGCTTTTTCTTATGTAATGTGGCTGCCAGAGCTCGGTTCGTGCCAAATCTTAAGGTCCTAGGTCAACTACAAGGCAGCAAAAGCGGCCAAAAATTGAGTTTTCAAAAACTAAAACTTGACTTGCTGTGCTCCTTACTTGTCGACTGGAACAACTTAGATGCTTGAATTACGTACAGAGTGGTGCACCCGCAAGGCTCATCACGCGACTTTAACTGCCAGAAGATAAATGTAAACGTTTCCGATAGAAATGCGTCCATTGTGACGATTTGCAGTTACGTCATTTCGAAAACAAATGTATTAAACGTAAGATTTTCTGCGGTTTTTCTACACATTACCACTTCTGGCTTTTTCTTATGTAATGTGGCTGCCAGAGCTCGGTTCGTGCCAAATCTTAAGGTCCTAGGTCAACTACAAGGCAGCAAAAGCGGCCAAAAATTGAGTTTTCAAAAACTAAAACTTGACTTGCTGTGCTCCTTACTTGTCGACTGGAACAACTTAGATGCTTGAATTACGTACAGAGTGGTGCACCCGCAAGGCTCATCACGCGACATTAACTGCCAAAAGATAAATGTAAACGTTTCTGATTGAAATGCGTCCATTGTGAGGATTTGCAGTTACGTCATTTCAAAAACAAATGTATTAAACGTAAGATTTTCTGCGGTTTTTTCTACACATTACCACTTCTGGCTTTTTCTTATGTAATGTGGCTGCCAGAGCTCGGTTCGTGCCAAATCTTAAGGTCCTAGGTCAACTACAAGGCAGCAACAGCGGCCAAAAATTGAGTTTTCAAAAACTAAAACTTGACTTGCTGTGCTCCTTACTTGTCGACTGGAACAATTTAGATGCTTGAATTACGTACAGAGTGGTGCACCCGCAAGCTCATCACGCGATTTTAATTGCCAGAAGATAAATGTAAAAGTTTCCGATAGAAATGCGTCCATTGTGACGATTTGCAGTTACGTCATTTCAAAAACAAATCTATTAAACGTAAGATTTTCTGCGGTTTTTTCTACACATTACCACTTCTGGCTTTTTCTTATGTAATGTGGCTGCCAGAGCTCGGTTCGTGCCAAATCTTAAGGTCCTAGGTCAACTACAAGGCAGCAAAAGCGGCCAAAAATTGAGTTTTCAAAAACCAAAAATTGACTTGCTGTGCTCCTTACTTGTCGACTGGAACAACTTAGATGCTTGAATTACGTACAGAGTGGTGCACCCGCAAGGCTCATCACGCGACATTAACTGCCAGAAGATAAATGTAAACGTTTCCGATAGAAATGCGTCCATTGTGACGATTTGGAGTAACGACATTTCGAAAACAAATGTATTAAACGTAAGATTTTCTGCGGTTTTTCTACACATTACCACTTCTGGCTTTTTCTTATGTAATGTGGCTGCCAGAGCTCGGTTCGTGCCAAATCTTAAGGTCCTAGGTCAACTACAGGGCAGCAAAAGCAGCCAAAAATTGAGTTTTCAAAAACTAAAACTTGACTTGCTGTGCTCCTTACTTGTCGACTGGAACAACTTAGATGCTTGAATTACGTACAGAGTGGTGCACCCCCAAGGCTCATCACGCGACATTAACTGCCAGAAGATAAATGTAAACGTTTCCGATAGAAATGCGTCCATTGTGACGATTTGCAGTTACGTCATTTCAAAAACAAATGTATTAAACGTAAGATTTTCTGCGGTTTTTTCTACACATTACCACTTCTGGCTTTTTCTTATGTAATGTGGCTGCCAGAGCTCGGTTCGTGCCAAATCTTAAGGTCCTAGGTCAACTACAAGGCAGCAAAAGCGGCCAAAAATTGAGTTTTCAAAAACTAAAACTTGACTTGCTGTGCTCCTTACTTGTCGACTGGAACAACTTAGATGCTTGAATTACGTACAGAGTGGTGCACCCGCAAGGCTCATCACGCGACATTAACTGCCAGAAGATAAATGTAAACGTTTCCGATAGAAATGCGTCCATTGTGACGATTTGCAGTTACGTCATTTCAAAAACAAATGTATTAAACGTAAGATTTTCTGGGGTTTTTTCTACACATTACCACTTCTGGCTTTTTCTTATGTAATGTGGCTGCCACAGCTCGGTTCGTGCCTAATCTTAAGGTCCTAGGTCATCTACAAGGCAGCAAAAGCTGCCAAAAATTGAGTTTTCAAAAACTAAAACTTGACTTGCTGTGCTCCTTACTTGTCGACTGGAACAACTTAGATGCTTGAATTACGTACAGAGTGGTGCACCCGCATGGCTCATCACGCGACATTAACTGCCAGAAGATAAATGTAAACGTTTCCGATAGAAATGCGTCCATTGTGACGATTTGCAGTTACGTCATTTCAAAAACAAATGTATTATACGTAAGATTTTCTGCGGTTTTTTCTACACATTACCACTTCTGGCTTTTTCTTATGTAATGTGGCTGCCAGAGCTCGGTTCGTGCCAAATCTTAAGGTCCTAGGTCAACTACAAGGCAGCAAAAGCAGCCAAAAATTGAGTTTTCAAAAACTAAAACTTGACTTGCTGTGCTCCTTACTTGTCGACTGGAACAACTTAGATGCTTGAATTAAGTACAGAGTGGTGCACCCCCAAGGCTCATCACGCGACATTAACTGCCAGAAGATAAATGTAAACTTTTCCGATAGAAATGCGTCCATTGTGACGATTTGCAGTTACGTCATTTCAAAAACAAATGTATTAAACGTAAGATTTTCTGTGGTTTTTTCTACACATTACCACTTCTGGCTTTTTCTTATGTAATGCGGCTGCCAGAGCTCGGTTCGTGCCAAATCTTAAGGTCCTAGGTCAACTACAAGGCAGCAAAAGCGGCCAAAAATTGAGTTTTCAAAAACTAAAACTTGACTTGCTGTGCTCCTTACTTGTCGACTGGAACAACTTAGATGCTTGAATTACGTACAGAGTGGTGCACCCGCAAGGCTCATCACGCGACTTTAACTGCCAGAAGATAAATGTAAACGTTTCCGATAGAAATGCGTCCATTGTGACGATTTGCAGTTACGTCATTTCGAAAACAAATGTATTAAACGTAAGATTTTCTGCGGTTTTTCTACACATTACCACTTCTGGATTTTTCTTATGTAATGTGGCTGCCAGAGCTCGGTTCGTGCCAAATCTTAAGGTCCTAGGTCAACTACAAGGCAGCAAAAGCGGCCAAAAATTGAGTTTTCAAAAACTAAAACTTGACTTGCTGTGCTCCTTACTTGTCGACTGGAACAACTTAGATGCTTGAATTACGTACAGAGTTGTGCACCCGCAAGGCTCATCACGCGACATTAACTGCCAGAAGATAAATGTAAACGTTTCCGATAGAAATGCGTCCATTGTGACGATTTGCAGTTACGTCATTTCAAAAACAAATGTATTAAACGTAAGATTTTCTGGGGTTTTTTCTACACATTACCACTTCTGGCTTTTTCTTATGTAATGTGGCTGCCACAGCTCGGTTCGTGCCTAATCTTAAGGTCCTAGGTCATCTACAAGGCAGCAAAAGCTGCCAAAAATTGAGTTTTCAAAAACTAAAACTTGACTTGCTGTGCTCCTTACTTGTCGACTGGAACAACTTAGATGCTTGAATTACGTACAGAGTGGTGCACCCGCATGGCTCATCACGCGACATTAACTGCCAGAAGATAAATGTAAACGTTTCCGATAGAAATGCGTCCATTGTGACGATTTGCAGTTACGTCATTTCAAAAACAAATGTATTATACGTAAGATTTTCTGCGGTTTTTTCTACACATTACCACTTCTGGCTTTTTCTTATGTAATGTGGCTGCCAGAGCTCGGTTCGTGCCAAATCTTAAGGTCCTAGGTCAACTACAAGGCAGCAAAAGCAGCCAAAAATTGAGTTTTCAAAAACTAAAACTTGACTTGCTGTGCTCCTTACTTGTCGACTGGAACAACTTAGATGCTTGAATTAAGTACAGAGTGGTGCACCCCCAAGGCTCATCACGCGACATTAACTGCCAGAAGATAAATGTAAACTTTTCCGATAGAAATGCGTCCATTGTGACGATTTGCAGTTACGTCATTTCAAAAACAAATGTATTAAACGTAAGATTTTCTGTGGTTTTTTCTACACATTACCACTTCTGGCTTTTTCTTATGTAATGCGGCTGCCAGAGCTCGGTTCGTGCCAAATCTTAAGGTCCTAGGTCAACTACAAGGCAGCAAAAGCGGCCAAAAATTGAGTTTTCAAAAACTAAAACTTGACTTGCTGTGCTCCTTACTTGTCGACTGGAACAACTTAGATGCTTGAATTACGTACAGAGTGGTGCACCCGCAAGGCTCATCACGCGACTTTAACTGCCAGAAGATAAATGTAAACGTTTCCGATAGAAATGCGTCCATTGTGACGATTTGCAGTTACGTCATTTCGAAAACAAATGTATTAAACGTAAGATTTTCTGCGGTTTTTCTACACATTACCACTTCTGGATTTTTCTTATGTAATGTGGCTGCCAGAGCTCGGTTCGTGCCAAATCTTAAGGTCCTAGGTCAACTACAAGGCAGCAAAAGCGGCCAAAAATTGAGTTTTCAAAAACTAAAACTTGACTTGCTGTGCTCCTTACTTGTCGACTGGAACAACTTAGATGCTTGAATTACGTACAGAGTTGTGCACCCGCAAGGCTCATCACGCGACATTAACTGCCAGAAGATAAATGTAAACGTTTCCGATAGAAATGCGTCCATTGTGACGATTTGCAGTTACGTCATTTCAAAAACAAATGTATTAAACGTAAGATTTTCTGTGGTTTTTTCTACACATTACCACTTCTGGCTTTTTCTTATGTAATGTGGCTGCCAGAGCTCGGTTCGTGCCTAATCTTAAGGTCCTAGGTCATCTACAAGGCAGCAAAAGCTGCCAAAAATTGAGTTTTCAAAAACTAAAACTTGACTTGCTGTGCTCCTTACTTGTCGACTGGAACAACTTAGATGCTTGAATTACGTACAGAGTGGTGCACCCGCATGGCTCATCACGCGACATTAACTGCCAGAAGATAAATGTAAACGTTTCCGATAGAAATGCGTCCATTGTGACGATTTGCAGTTACGTCATTTCAAAAACAAATGTATTATACGTAAGATTTTCTGCGGTTTTTTCTACACATTACCACTTCTGGCTTTTTCTTATGTAATGTGGCTGCCAGAGCTCGGTTCGTGCCAAATCTTAAGGTCCTAGGTCAACTACAAGGCAGCAAAAGCAGCCAAAAATTGAGTTTTCAAAAACTAAAACTTGACTTGCTGTGCTCCTTACTTGTCGACTGGAACAACTTAGATGCTTGAATTACGTACAGAGTGGTGCACCCCCAAGGCTCATCACGCGACATTAACTGCCAGAAGATAAATGTAAACGTTTCCGATAGAAATGCGTCCATTGTGACGATTTGCAGTTACGTCATTTCAAAAACAAATGTATTAAACGTAAGATTTTCTGTGGTTTTTTCTACACATTACCACTTCTGGCTTTTTCTTATGTAATGTGGCTGCCAGAGCTCGGTTCGTGCCAAATCTTAAGGTCCTAGGTCAACTACAAGGCAGCAAAAGCGGCCAAAAATTGAGTTTTCAAAAACTAAAACTTGACTTGCTGTGCTCCTTACTTGTCGACTGGAACAACTTAGATGCTTGAATTACGTACAGAGTGGTGCACCCGCAAGGCTCATCACGCGACTTTAACTGCCAGAAGATAAATGTAAACGTTTCCGATAGAAATGCGTCCATTGTGACGATTTGCAGTTACGTCATTTCGAAAACAAATGTATTAAACGTAAGATTTTCTGCGGTTTTTCTACACATTACCACTTCTGGCTTTTTCTTATGTAATGTGGCTGCCAGAGCTCGGTTCGTGCCAAATCTTAAGGTCCTAGGTCAACTACAAGGCAGCAAAAGCGGCCAAAAATTGAGTTTTCAAAAACTAAAACTTGACTTGCTGTGCTCCTTACTTGTCGACTGGAACAACTTAGATGCTTGAATTACGTACAGAGTGGTGCACCCGCAAGGCTAATCACGCGACATTAACTGCCAGAAGATAAATGTAAACGTTTCTGATTGAAATGCGTGCATTGTGAGGATTTGCAGTTACGTCATTTCAAAAACAAATGTATTAAACGTAAGATTTTCTGCGGTTTTTTCTACACATTACCACTTCTGGCTTTTTCTTATGTAATGTGGCTGCCAGAGCTCGGTTCGTGCCAAATCTTAAGGTCCTAGGTCAACTACAAGGCAGCAACAGCGGCCAAAAATTGAGTTTTCAAAAACTAAATCTGGACTGGCTGTGCTCCTTACTTGTCGACTGGAACAATTTAGATGCTTGAATTACGTACAGAGTGGTGCACCCGCAAGCTCATCACGCGATTTTAATTGCCAGAAGATAAATGTAAAAGTTTCCGATAGAAATGCGTCCATTGTGACGATTTGCAGTTACGTCATTTCAAAAACAAATCTATTAAACGTAAGATTTTCTGCGGTTTTTTCTACACATTACCACTTCTGGCTTTTTCTTATGTAATGTGGCTGCCAGAGCTCGGTTCGTGCCAAATCTTAAGGTCCTAGGTCAACTACAAGGCAGCAAAAGCGGCCAAAAATTGAGGTTTCAAAAACCAAAACTTGACTTGCTGTGCTCCTTACTTGTCGACTGGAACAACTTAGATGCTTGAATTACGTACAGAGTGGTGCACCCGCAAGGCTCATCACGCGACTTTAATTGCCAGAAGATAAATGTAAACGTTTCCGATAGAAATGCGTCCATTGTGACGATTTGCAGTTACGTCATTTCGAAAACAAATGTATTAAACGTAAGATTTTCTGCGGTTTTTTCTACACATTACCACTTCTGGCTTTTTCTTATGTAATGTGGCTGCCAGAGCTCGGTTCGTACCAAATCTTAAGGTCCTAGGTCAACTACAAGGCAGCAAAAGCGGCCAAAAATTGAGTTTTCAAAAACTAAAACCTGATTTGCTGTGCTCCTTACTTGTTGACTGGAACAACTTAGATGCTTGAATTACGTACAGAGTGGTGCACCCGCAAGGCTCATCACGCGACATTAACTGCCAGAAGATAAATGTAAACGTTTCCGATAGAAATGTGTCCATTGTGACTATTTGCAGTTACGTCATTTCAAAAACAAATGTATTAAACGTAAGATTTTCTGCGGTTTTTTCTACACATTACCACTTCTGGCTTTTTCTTGTGTAATGTGGCTGCCAGAGCTCGGTTCGTGCCAAATCTTAAGGTCCTCGGTCAACTACAAGGCAGCAAAAGCGGCCAAAAATTGAGTTTTCAAAAACTAAAACTTGACTTGCTGTGCTCCTTACTTGTCGACTGGAACAACTTAGATGCTTGAATTACGTACAGAGTGGTGCACCCGCAAGGCTCATCACGCGACATTAACTGCCAGAAGATAAATGTAAACGTTTCCGATAGAAATGCGTCCATTGTGACGATTTGGAGTTACGTCATTTCGAAAACAAATGTATTAAACGTAAGATTGTCTGCGGTTTTTTCTACACATTACCACTTCTGGCTTTTTCTTATGTAATGTGGCTGCCAGAGCTCGGTTCGTGCCAAATCTTAAGGTCCTAGGTCAACTACAAGGCAGCAAAAGCGGCCAAAAATTGAGTTTTCAAAAACTAGAACTTGACTTGCTGTGCTCCTTACTTGTCGACTGCAACAACTTAGATGCTTGAATTACGTACAGAGTGGTGCACCCGCAAGGCTCATCACGCGACAGTAACTGCCAGAAGATAAATGTAAACGTTTCCGATAGAAATGCGTCCATTGTGACGATTTGTAATTACGTCATTTCGAAAACAAATGTATTAAACGTAAGATTTTCTGCGGTTTTTTCTACACATTACCACTTCTGGCTTTTTCTTATGTAATGTGGCTGCCAGAGCTCGGTTCGTGCCAAATCTTAAGGTCCTAGGTCAACTACAAGGCAGCAAAAGCGGCCAAAAATTGAGTTTTCAAAAACTAAAACTTGACTTGCTGTGCTCCTTACTTGTCGAATGGAACAACTTAGATGCTTGAATTACGTACAGAGAGGTGCACCCGCAAGGCTCATCACGCGACTTTAACTGCCAGAAGATAAATGTAAACGTTTCCGATAGAAATGCGTCCATTGTGACGATTTGCAGTTACGTCATTTCAAAAACAAATGTATTAAACGTAAGATTTTCTGCGGTTTTTCCTACACATTACCACTTCTGGCTTTTTCTTATGTAATGTGGCTGCCAGAGCTCGGATCGTGCAAAATCTTAAGGTCCTAGGTCAACTACAAGGCAGCAAAAGCGGCCAAAAATTGAGTTTTCAAAAACTAAAACTTGACTTGCTGTGCTCCTTACTTGTCGAATGGAACAACTTAGATGCTTGAATTACGTACAGAGAGGTGCACCCGCAAGGCTCATCACGTTACATTAACTGCCAGAAGATAAATGTAAACGTTTCCGATAGAAATGCGTCCATTGTGACGATTTGGAGTTACGTCATTTCGAAAACAAATGTATTAAACGTAAGATTTTCTGCGGTTTTTTCTACACATTACCAGTTCTGGCTTTTTCTTATGTAATGTGGCTGCCAGAGCTCGGATCGTGCAAAATCTTAAGGTCCTAGGTCAACTACAAGGCAGCAAAAGCGGCCAAAGATTGAGTTTTCAAAAACTAAAACTTGACTTGCTGTGCTCCTTACTTGTCGACTGGAACAACTTAGATGCTTGAATTACGTACAGAGTGGTGCACCCGCAAGGCTCATCACGCGACATTAACTGCCAGAAGATAAATGTAAACGTTTCCGATAGAAATGCGTCCATTGTGACGTTTTGCAGTTACGTCATTTCAAAAACAAATGTATTAAACGTAAGATTTTCTGCGGTTTTTTCTACACATTACCACTTCTGGCTTTTTCTTATGTAATGTGGCTGCCAGAGCTCGGTTCGTGCCAAATCTTAAGGTCCTAGGTCAACTACAAGGCAGCAAAAGCGGCCAAAAATTGAGTTTTCAAAAACTAAAACTTGACTTGCTGTGCTCCTTACTTGTCGACTGGAACAACTTAGATGCTTGAATTACGTACAGAGTGGTGCACCCGCAAGGCTCATCACGCGACATTAACTGCCAGAACATAAATGTAAACTTTTCCGATAGAAATGCGTCCATTGTGACGATTTGCAGTTACGTCATTTCAAAAACAAATGTATTAAACGTAAGATTTTCTGCGGTTTTTTCTACACATTACCACTTCTGGCTTTTTCTTATGTAATGTGGCTGCCAGAGCTCGGTTCGTGCCAAATCTTAAGGTCCTAGGTCAACTACAAGGCAGCAAAAGCGGCCAAAAATTGAGTTTTCAAAAACTAAAACTTGACTTGCTGTGCTCCTTACTTGTCGACTGGAACAACTTAGATTCTTGAATTACGTACAGAGTGGTGCACCCGCAAGGCTCATCACGCGACATTAACTGCCAGAAGATAAATGTAAACGTTTCCGATAGAAATGCATCCATTGTGACGATTTGCAGTTACTTCATTTCAAAAACAAATGTATTAAACGTAAGATTTTCTGCGGTTTTTTCTACACATTACCACGTCTGGCTTTTTCTTATGTAATGTGGCTGCCAGAGCTCGGTTCGTGCCAAATCTTAAGGTCCTAGGTCAACTACAAGGCAGCAAAAGCGGCCAAAAATTGAGTTTTCAAAAACTAAAATTGACTTGCAGTGCTCCTTACTTGTCGACTGGAACAACTAAGATGCTTGAATTACGTACAGAGTGGTGCACCCGCAAGGCTCATCACGCGACACTAACTGCCAGAAGATAAATGTAAACGTTTCCGATAGAAATGCGTCCATTGTGACGATTTGTAATTACGTCATTTCGAAAACAAATGTATTAAACGTAAGATTTTCTGCGGTTTTTTCTACACATTACCTTTTCTGGCTTTTTCTTATGTAATGTGGCTGCCAGAGCTCGGTTCGTGCCAAATCTTAAGGTCCTAGGTCAACTACAAGGCAGCAAAAGCGGCCAAAAAGTGAGTTTTCAAAACTAAAACTTGACTTGCTGTGCTCCTTACTTGTCGACTGGAACAACTTAGCTGCTTGAATTACGTACAGAGAGGTGCACCCGCAAGGCTCATCACGCGACTTTAACTGCCAGAAGATAAATGTAAACGTTTCCGATAGAAATGCGTCCATTGTGACGATTTGCAGTTACGTCACTTGGAAAACAAATGTATTAAACGTAAGATTTTCTGCGGTTTTCCTACACATTACCACTTCTGGCTTTTTCTTATGTAATGTGGCTGCCAGAGCTCGGTTCGTGCCAAATCTTAAGGTCCTAGGTCAACTACAAGGCAGCAAAAGCGGCCAAAAATTGAGTTTTCCAAAACTAAAACTTGACTTGCTGTGCTCCTTACTTGTCGACTGGAACAACTAAGATGCTTGAATTACGTACAGAGTGGTGCACCCGCAAGGCTCATCACGCGACACTAACTGCCAGAAGATAAATGTAAACGTTTCCGATAGAAATGCGTCCATTGTGACGATTTGTAATTACGTCATTTCGAAAACAAATGTATTAAACGTAAGATTTTCTGCGGTTTTTTCTACACATTACCTTTTCTGGCTTTTTCTTATGTAATGTGGCTGCCAGAGCTCGGTTCGTGCCAAATCTTAAGGTCCTAGGTCAACTACAAGGCAGCAAAAGCGGCCAAAAAGTGAGTTTTCAAAACTAAAACTTGACTTGCTGTGCTCCTTACTTGTCGACTGGAACAACTTAGCTGCTTGAATTACGTACAGAGAGGTGCACCCGCAAGGCTCATCACGCGACTTTAACTGCCAGAAGATAAATGTAAACGTTTCCGATAGAAATGCGTCCATTGTGACGATTTGCAGTTACGTCACTTGGAAAACAAATGTATTAAACGTAAGATTTTCTGCGGTTTTCCTACACATTACCACTTCTGGCTTTTTCTTATGTAATGTGGCTGCCAGAGCTCGGTTCGTGCCAAATCTTAAGGTCCTAGGTCAACTACAAGGCAGCAAAAGCGGCCAAAAATTGAGTTTTCCAAAACTAAAACTTGACTTGCTGTGCTCCTTACTTGTTGACTGCAACAACTTAGATGCTTAAATTTCGTACAGGGTGGTGCACCCGCAAGCTCATCACGCGACTTTAACTGCCAGATGATAAGTGTAAACGTTTCCGATAGAAATGCGTCCATTGTGACGATTTGCAGTTACGTCATTTGGAAAACAAATGTATTAAACGTAAGATATTCTGCGGTTTTTCCTACACATTACCACTTCTGGCTTTTTCTTATGTAATGTGGCTGCCAGAGCTCGGATCGTGCAAAATCTTAAGGTCCTAGGTCAACTACAAGGCAGCAAAAGCGGCCAAAAATTGAGTTTTCAAAAACTAAAACTTGACTTGCTGTGCTCCTTACTTGTCGAATGGAACAACTTAGATGCTTGAATTACGTACAGAGAGGTGCACCCGCAAGGCTCATCACGTTACATTAACTGCCAGAAGATAAATGTAAACGTTTCCGATAGAAATGCGTCCATTGTGACGATTTGGAGTTACGTCATTTCGAAAACAAATGTATTAAACGTAAGATTTTCTGCGGTTTTTTCTACACATTACCAGTTCTGGCTTTTTCTTATGTAATGTGGCTGCCAGAGCTCGGATCGTGCAAAATCTTAAGGTCCTAGGTCAACTACAAGGCAGCAAAAGCGGCCAAAAATTGAGTTTTCAAAAACTAAAACTTGACTTGCTGTGCTCCTTACTTGTCGACTGGAACAACTTAGATGCTTGAATTACGTACAGAGTGGTGCACCCGCAAGGCTCATCACGCGACATTAACTGCCAGAAGATAAATGTAAACGTTTCCGATAGAAATGCGTCCATTGTGACGATTTGGAGTTACGTCATTTCAAAAACAAATGTATTAAACGTAAGATTTTCTGCGGTTTTTTCTACACATTACCACTTCTGGCTTTTTCTTATGTAATGTGGCTGCCAGAGCTCGGTTCGTGCCAAATCTTAAGGTCCTAGGTCAACTACAAGGCAGCAAAAGCGGCCAAAAATTGAGTTTTCAAAAACTAAAACTTGACTTGCTGTGCTCCTTACTTGTCGACTGGAACAACTTAGATGCTTGAATTACGTACAGAGTGGTGCACCCGCAAGGCTCATCACGCGACATTAACTGCCAGAAGATAAATGTAAACGTTTCCGATAGAAATGCATCCATTGTGACGATTTGCAGTTACTTCATTTCAAAAACAAATGTATTAAACGTAAGATTTTCTGCGGTTTTTTCTACACATTACCACGTCTGGCTTATTCTTATGTAATGTGGCTGCCAGAGCTCGGTTCGTGCCAAATCTTAAGGTCCTAGGTCAACTACAAGGCAGCAAAAGCGGCCAAAAATTGAGTTTTCAAAAACTAAAATTGACTTGCAGTGCTCCTTACTTGTCGACTGGAACAACTAAGATGCTTGAATTACGTACAGAGTGGTGCACCCGCAAGGCTCATAACGCGACATTAACTGCCAGAAGATAAATGTAAACGTTTCCGATAGAAATGCGTCCATTGTGACGATTTGGAGTTACGTCATTTCGAAAACAAATGTATTAAACGTAAGATTTTCTGCGGTTTTTTCTACACATTACCACTTCTGGCTTTTTCTTATGTAATGTGGCTGCCAGAGCTCGGTTCGTGCCAAATCTTAAGGTCCTAGGTCAACTACAAGGCAGCAAAAGCGGCCAAAAATTGAGTTTTCAAAAACTAAAACTTGACTTGCTGTGCTCCTTACTTGTCGACTGGAACAACTTAGATGCTTGAATTACGTACAGAGTGGTGCACCCGCAAGGCTCATCACGCGACATTAACTGCCAGAAGATAAATGTAAACGTTTCCGATAGAAATGCGTCCATTGTGACGTTTTGCAGTTACGTCATTTCAAAAACAAATGTATTAAACGTAAGATTTTCTGCGGTTTTTTCTACACATTACCACTTCTGGCTTTTTCTTATGTAATGTGGCTGCAAGAGCTCGGTTCGTGCCAAATCTTAAGGTCCTAGGTCAACTACAAGGCAGCAAAAGCGGCCAAAAATTGAGTTTTCAAAAACTAAAACTTGACTTGCTGTGCTCCTTACTTGTCGACTGGAACAACTTAGATGCTTGAATTACGTACAGAGTGGTGCACCCGCAAGGCTCATCACGCGACATTAACTGCCAGAAGATAAATGTAAACGTTTCCGATAGAAATGCGTCCATTGTGACGATTTGCAGTTACGTCATTTCAAAAACAAATGTATTAAACGTAAGATTTTCTGAGGTTTTTTCTACACATTACCACGTCTGGCTTTTTCTTATGTAATGTGGCTGCCAGAGCTCGGTTCGTGCCACATCTCAAGGTCCTAGGTCAACTACAAGGCAGCAAAAGCGGCCAAAAATTGAGTTTTCAAAAACTAAAACTTGACTTGCTGAGCTCCTTACTTGTCGACTGCAACAACTTAGATGCTTAAATTACGTACAGAATGGTGCACCCGCAAGCTCATCACGCGACTTTAACTGCCAGAAGATAAATGTAAACGTTTCCGATAGAAATGCGTCCATTGTGACGATTTGCAGTTACGTCATTTGGAAAACAAATGTATTAAACGTAAGATTTTCTGCGGTTTTTCCTACACATTACCACTTCTGGCTTTTTCTTATGTAATGTGGCTGCCAGAGCTCGGTTCGTGCCAAATCTTAAGGTCCTAGGTCAACTACAAGGCAGCAAAAGCGGCCAAAAATTGAGTTTTCAAAAACTAAAACTTGACTTCCTGTGCTCCTTACTTGTCGACTGCAACAACTTAGATGCATAAATTACGTACAGAATGGTGCACCCGCAAGCTCATCACGCGACTTTAACTGCCAGAAGATAAATGTAAACTTTTCCGATAGAAATGCGTCCATTGTGACGATTTGCAGTTACGTCATTTGGAAAACAAATGTATTAAACGTAAGATTTTCTGCGGTTTTCCTACACATTACCACTTCTGGCTTTTTCTTATGTAATGTGTGGCTGCCAGAGCTCGGTTCGTGCCAAATCTTAAGGTCCTAGGTCAACTACAAGGCAGCAAAAGCGGCCAAAAATTGAGTTTTCAAAAACTAAAACTTGACTTGCTGTGCTCCTTACTTGTCGACTGGAACAACTTAGATGCTTGAATTACGTACAGAATGGTGCACCCGCAAGGCTCATCACGCGACATTAACTGCCAGAAGATAAATGTAAAAGTTTCCGATAGAAATGCGTCCATTGTGACGTATTGCAGTTACGTCATTTCAAAAACAAATGTATTAAACGTAAGATTTTCTGCGGTTTTTTCTACACATTACCACTTCTGGCTTTTTCTTATGTAATGTGGCTGCCAGAGCTCGGTTCGTGCCATATCTTAAGGTCCTAGGTCAACTACAAGGCAGCAAAAGCGGCCAAAAATTGAGTTTTCAAAAACTAAAACTTGACTTGCTGTGCTCCTTACTTGTCGACTGGAACAACTTAGATGCTTGAATTACGTACAGAGTGGTGCACCCGCAAGGCTCATCACGCGACATTAACTGCCAGAAGATAAATGTAAACGTTTCCGATAGAAATGCGTCCATTGTGACGATTTGTAGTTACGTCATTTCGAAAACAAATGTATTAAACGTAAGATTTTCTGCGGTTTTTTCTACACATTACCACTTCTGGCTTTTTCTTATGTAATGTGGCTGCCAGAGCTCGGTTCGTGCCAAATCTTAAGGTCCTAGGTCAACTACAAGGCAGCAAAAGCGGCCAAAAATTGAGTTTTCAAAAACTAAAACTTGACTTGCTGTGCTCCTTACTTGTCGACTGGAACAACTTAAATGCTTGAATTACGTACAGAGTGGTGCACCCGCAAGGCTCATCACGCGACATTAACTGCCAGAAGATAAATGTAAACGTTTCCGATAGAAATGCATCCATTGTGACGATTTGCAGTTACTTCATTTCAAAAACAAATGTATTAAACGTAAGATTTTCTGCGGTTTTTTCTACACATTACCACGTCTGGCTTATTCTTATGTAATGTGGCTGCCAGAGCTCGGTTCGTGCCAAATCTTAAGGTCCTAGGTCAACTACAAGGCAGCAAAAGCGGCCAAAAATTGAGTTTTCAAAAACTAAAATTGACTTGCAGTGCTCCTTACTTGTCGACTGGAACAACTAAGATGCTTGAATTACGTACAGAGTGGTGCACCCGCAAGGCTCATAACGCGACATTAACTGCCAGAAGATAAATGTAAACGTTTCCGATAGAAATGCGTCCATTGTGACGATTTGGAGTTACGTCATTTCGAAAACAAATGTATTAAACGTAAGATTTTCTGCGGTTTTTTCTACACATTACCACTTCTGGCTTTTTCTTATGTAATGTGGCTGCCAGAGCTCGGTTCGTGCCAAATCTTAAGGTCCTAGGTCAACTACAAGGCAGCAAAAGCGGCCAAAAATTGAGTTTTGAAAAACTAAAACTTGACTTCCTGTGCTCCTTACTTGTCGACTGGAACAACTTAGATGCTTGAATTACGTACAGAGTGGTGCACCCGCAAGGCTCATCACGCGACATTAACTGCCAGAAGATAAATGTAAACGTTTCCGATAGAAATGCGTCCATTGTGACGTTTTGCAGTTACGTCATTTCAAAAACAAATGTATTAAACGTAAGATTTTCTGCGGTTTTTTCTACACATTACCACTTCTGGCTTTTTCTTATGTAATGTGGCTGCCAGAGCTCGGTTCGTGCCAAATCTTAAGGTCCTAGGTCAACTACAAGGCAGCAAAAGCGGCCAAAAATTGAGTTTTCAAAAACTAAAACTTGACTTGCTGTGCTCCTTACTTGTCGACTGGAACAACTTAGATGCTTGAATTACGTACAGAATGGTGCACCCGCAAGGCTCATCACGCGACATTAACTGCCAGAAGATAAATGTAAACGTTTCCGATAGAAATGCGTCCATTGTGACGATTTGCAGTTACGTCATTTCAAAAGCAAATGTATTAAACGTAAGATTTTCTGCGGTTTTTTCTACACATTACCACTTCTGGCTTTTTCTTATGTAATGTGGCTGCCAGAGCTCGGTTCGTGCCAAATCTCAAGGTCCTAGGTCAACTACAAGGCAGCAAAAGCGGCCAAAAATTGAGTTTTCAAAAACTAAAACTTGACTTGCTGAGCTCCTTACTTGTCGACTGCAACAACTTAGATGCTTAAATTACGTACAGAATGGTGCACCCGCAAGCTCATCACGCGACTTTAACTGCCAGAAGATAAATGTAAACGTTTCCGATAGAAATGCGTCCATTGTGACGATTTGCAGTTACGTCATTTGGAAAACAAATGTATTAAACGTAAGATTTTCTGCGGTTTTTCCTACACATTACCACTTCTGGCTTTTTCTTATGTAATGTGGCTGCCAGAGGTCGGTTCGTGCCAAATCTTAAGGTCCTAGGTCAACTACAAGGCAGCAAAAGCGGCCAAAAATTGAGTTTTCAAAAACTAAAACTTGACTTCCTGTGCTCCTTACTTGTCGACTGCAACAACTTAGATGCATAAATTACGTACAGAATGGTGCACCCGCAAGCTCATCACGCGACTTTAACTGCCAGAAGATAAATGTAAACTTTTCCGATAGAAATGCGTCCATTGTGACGATTTGCAGTTACGTCATTTGGAAAACAAATGTATTAAACGTAAGATTTTCTGCGGTTTTCCTACACATTACCACTTCTGGCTTTTTCTTATGTAATGTGTGGCTGCCAGAGCTCGGTTCGTGCCAAATCTTAAGGTCCTAGGTCAACTACAAGGCAGCAAAAGCGGCCAAAAATTGAGTTTTCAAAAACTAAAACTTGACTTGCTGTGCTCCTTACTTGTCGACTGGAACAACTTAGATGCTTGAATTACGTACAGAATGGTGCACCCGCAAGGCTCATCACGCGACATTAACTGCCAGAAGATAAATGTAAAAGTTTCCGATAGAAATGCGTCCATTGTGACGTATTGCAGTTACGTCATTTCAAAAACAAATGTATTAAACGTAAGATTTTCTGCGGTTTTTTCTACACATTACCACTTCTGGCTTTTTCTTATGTAATGTGGCTGCCAGAGCTCGGTTCGTGCCACATCTCAAGGTCCTAGGTCAACTACAAGGCAGCAAAAGCGGCCAAAAATTGAGTTTTCAAAAACTAAAACTTGACTTGCTGAGCTCCTTACTTGTCGACTGCAACAACTTAGATGCTTAAATTACGTACAGAATGGTGCACCCGCAAGCTCATCACGCGACTTTAACTGCCAGAAGATAAATGTAAACGTTTCCGATAGAAATGCGTCCATTGTGACGATTTGCAGTTACGTCATTTGGAAAACAAATGTATTAAACGTAAGATTTTCTGCGGTTTTTCCTACACATTACCACTTCTGGCTTTTTCTTATGTAATGTGGCTGCCAGAGGTCGGTTCGTGCCAAATCTTAAGGTCCTAGGTCAACTACAAGGCAGCAAAAGCGGCCAAAAATTGAGTTTTCAAAAACTAAAACTTGACTTGCTGTGCTCCTTACTTGTCGACTGGAACAACTTAGATGCTTGAATTACGTACAGAATGGTGCACCCGCAAGGCTCATCACGCGACATTAACTGCCAGAAGATAAATGTAAACGTTTCCGATAGAAATGCGTCCATTGTGACGATTTGCAGTTACGTCATTTCAAAAGCAAATGTATTAAACGTAAGATTTTCTGCGGTTTTTTCTACACATTACCACTTCTGGCTTTTTCTTATGTAATGTGGCTGCCAGAGCTCGGTTCGTGCCAAATCTTAAGGTCCTAGGTCAACTACAAGGCAGCAAAAGCGGCCAAAAATTGAGTTTTCAAAAACTAAAACTTGACTTGCTGTGCTCCTTACTTGTCGACTGGAACAACTTAGATGCTTGAATTACGTACAGAGTGGTGCACCCGCAAGGCTCATCACGCGACATTAACTGCCAGAAGATAAATGTAAACGTTTCCGATAGAAATGCGTCCATTGTGACGTTTTGCAGTTACGTCATTTCAAAAACAAATGTATTAAACGTAAGATTTTCTGCGGTTTTTTCTACACATTACCACTTCTGGCTTTTTCTTATGTAATGTGGCTGCAAGAGCTCGGTTCGTGCCAAATCTTAAGGTCCTAGGTCAACTACAAGGCAGCAAAAGCGGCCAAAAATTGAGTTTTCAAAAACTAAAACTTGACTTGCTGTGCTCCTTACTTGTCGACTGGAACAACTTAGATGCTTGAATTACGTACAGAGTGGTGCACCCGCAAGGCTCATCACGCGACATTAACTGCCAGAAGATAAATGTAAACGTTTCCGATAGAAATGCGTCCATTGTGACGATTTGCAGTTACGTCATTTCAAAAACAAATGTATTAAACGTAAGATTTTCTGAGGTTTTTTCTACACATTACCACGTCTGGCTTTTTCTTATGTAATGTGGCTGCCAGAGCTCGGTTCGTGCCACATCTCAAGGTCCTAGGTCAACTACAAGGCAGCAAAAGCGGCCAAAAATTGAGTTTTCAAAAACTAAAACTTGACTTGCTGAGCTCCTTACTTGTCGACTGCAACAACTTAGATGCTTAAATTACGTACAGAATGGTGCACCCGCAAGCTCATCACGCGACTTTAACTGCCAGAAGATAAATGTAAACGTTTCCGATAGAAATGCGTCCATTGTGACGATTTGCAGTTACGTCATTTGGAAAACAAATGTATTAAACGTAAGATTTTCTGCGGTTTTTCCTACACATTACCACTTCTGGCTTTTTCTTATGTAATGTGGCTGCCAGAGCTCGGTTCGTGCCAAATCTTAAGGTCCTAGGTCAACTACAAGGCAGCAAAAGCGGCCAAAAATTGAGTTTTCAAAAACTAAAACTTGACTTCCTGTGCTCCTTACTTGTCGACTGCAACAACTTAGATGCATAAATTACGTACAGAATGGTGCACCCGCAAGCTCATCACGCGACTTTAACTGCCAGAAGATAAATGTAAACTTTTCCGATAGAAATGCGTCCATTGTGACGATTTGCAGTTACGTCATTTGGAAAACAAATGTATTAAACGTAAGATTTTCTGCGGTTTTCCTACACATTACCACTTCTGGCTTTTTCTTATGTAATGTGTGGCTGCCAGAGCTCGGTTCGTGCCAAATCTTAAGGTCCTAGGTCAACTACAAGGCAGCAAAAGCGGCCAAAAATTGAGTTTTCAAAAACTAAAACTTGACTTGCTGTGCTCCTTACTTGTCGACTGGAACAACTTAGATGCTTGAATTACGTACAGAATGGTGCACCCGCAAGGCTCATCACGCGACATTAACTGCCAGAAGATAAATGTAAAAGTTTCCGATAGAAATGCGTCCATTGTGACGTATTGCAGTTACGTCATTTCAAAAACAAATGTATTAAACGTAAGATTTTCTGCGGTTTTTTCTACACATTACCACTTCTGGCTTTTTCTTATGTAATGTGGCTGCCAGAGCTCGGTTCGTGCCATATCTTAAGGTCCTAGGTCAACTACAAGGCAGCAAAAGCGGCCAAAAATTGAGTTTTCAAAAACTAAAACTTGACTTGCTGTGCTCCTTACTTGTCGACTGGAACAACTTAGATGCTTGAATTACGTACAGAGTGGTGCACCCGCAAGGCTCATCACGCGACATTAACTGCCAGAAGATAAATGTAAACGTTTCCGATAGAAATGCGTCCATTGTGACGATTTGTAGTTACGTCATTTCGAAAACAAATGTATTAAACGTAAGATTTTCTGCGGTTTTTTCTACACATTACCACTTCTGGCTTTTTCTTATGTAATGTGGCTGCCAGAGCTCGGTTCGTGCCAAATCTTAAGGTCCTAGGTCAACTACAAGGCAGCAAAAGCGGCCAAAAATTGAGTTTTCAAAAACTAAAACTTGACTTGCTGTGCTCCTTACTTGTCGACTGGAACAACTTAAATGCTTGAATTACGTACAGAGTGGTGCACCCGCAAGGCTCATCACGCGACATTAACTGCCAGAAGATAAATGTAAACGTTTCCGATAGAAATGCATCCATTGTGACGATTTGCAGCTACTTCATTTCAAAAACAAATGTATTAAACGTAAGATTTTCTGCGGTTTTTTCTACACATTACCACGTCTGGCTTATTCTTATGTAATGTGGCTGCCAGAGCTCGGTTCGTGCCAAATCTTAAGGTCCTAGGTCAACTACAAGGCAGCAAAAGCGGCCAAAAATTGAGTTTTCAAAAACTAAAATTGACTTGCAGTGCTCCTTACTTGTCGACTGGAACAACTAAGATGCTTGAATTACGTACAGAGTGGTGCACCCGCAAGGCTCATAACGCGACATTAACTGCCAGAAGATAAATGTAAACGTTTCCGATAGAAATGCGTCCATTGTGACGATTTGGAGTTACGTCATTTCGAAAACAAATGTATTAAACGTAAGATTTTCTGCGGTTTTTTCTACACATTACCACTTCTGGCTTTTTCTTATGTAATGTGGCTGCCAGAGCTCGGTTCGTGCCAAATCTTAAGGTCCTAGGTCAACTACAAGGCAGCAAAAGCGGCCAAAAATTGAGTTTTGAAAAACTAAAACTTGACTTCCTGTGCTCCTTACTTGTCGACTGGAACAACTTAGATGCTTGAATTACGTACAGAGTGGTGCACCCGCAAGGCTCATCACGCGACATTAACTGCCAGAAGATAAATGTAAACGTTTCCGATAGAAATGCGTCCATTGTGACGTTTTGCAGTTACGTCATTTCAAAAACAAATGTATTAAACGTAAGATTTTCTGCGGTTTTTTCTACACATTACCACTTCTGGCTTTTTCTTATGTAATGTGGCTGCCAGAGCTCGGTTCGTGCCAAATCTTAAGGTCCTAGGTCAACTACAAGGCAGCAAAAGCGGCCAAAAATTGAGTTTTCAAAAACTAAAACTTGACTTGCTGTGCTCCTTACTTGTCGACTGGAACAACTTAGATGCTTGAATTACGTACAGAATGGTGCACCCGCAAGGCTCATCACGCGACATTAACTGCCAGAAGATAAATGTAAACGTTTCCGATAGAAATGCGTCCATTGTGACGATTTGCAGTTACGTCATTTCAAAAGCAAATGTATTAAACGTAAGATTTTCTGCGGTTTTTTCTACACATTACCACTTCTGGCTTTTTCTTATGTAATGTGGCTGCCAGAGCTCGGTTCGTGCCAAATCTCAAGGTCCTAGGTCAACTACAAGGCAGCAAAAGCGGCCAAAAATTGAGTTTTCAAAAACTAAAACTTGACTTGCTGAGCTCCTTACTTGTCGACTGCAACAACTTAGATGCTTAAATTACGTACAGAATGGTGCACCCGCAAGCTCATCACGCGACTTTAACTGCCAGAAGATAAATGTAAACGTTTCCGATAGAAATGCGTCCATTGTGACGATTTGCAGTTACGTCATTTGGAAAACAAATGTATTAAACGTAAGATTTTCTGCGGTTTTTCCTACACATTACCACTTCTGGCTTTTTCTTATGTAATGTGGCTGCCAGAGGTCGGTTCGTGCCAAATCTTAAGGTCCTAGGTCAACTACAAGGCAGCAAAAGCGGCCAAAAATTGAGTTTTCAAAAACTAAAACTTGACTTCCTGTGCTCCTTACTTGTCGACTGCAACAACTTAGATGCATAAATTACGTACAGAATGGTGCACCCGCAAGCTCATCACGCGACTTTAACTGCCAGAAGATAAATGTAAACTTTTCCGATAGAAATGCGTCCATTGTGACGATTTGCAGTTACGTCATTTGGAAAACAAATGTATTAAACGTAAGATTTTCTGCGGTTTTCCTACACATTACCACTTCTGGCTTTTTCTTATGTAATGTGTGGCTGCCAGAGCTCGGTTCGTGCCAAATCTTAAGGTCCTAGGTCAACTACAAGGCAGCAAAAGCGGCCAAAAATTGAGTTTTCAAAAACTAAAACTTGACTTGCTGTGCTCCTTACTTGTCGACTGGAACAACTTAGATGCTTGAATTACGTACAGAATGGTGCACCCGCAAGGCTCATCACGCGACATTAACTGCCAGAAGATAAATGTAAAAGTTTCCGATAGAAATGCGTCCATTGTGACGTATTGCAGTTACGTCATTTCAAAAACAAATGTATTAAACGTAAGATTTTCTGCGGTTTTTTCTACACATTACCACTTCTGGCTTTTTCTTATGTAATGTGGCTGCCAGAGCTCGGTTCGTGCCATATCTTAAGGTCCTAGGTCAACTACAAGGCAGCAAAAGCGGCCAAAAATTGAGTTTTCAAAAACTAAAACTTGACTTGCTGTGCTCCTTACTTGTCGACTGGAACAACTTAGATGCTTGAATTACGTACAGAGTGGTGCACCCGCAAGGCTCATCACGCGACATTAACTGCCAGAAGATAAATGTAAACGTTTCCGATAGAAATGCGTCCATTGTGACGATTTGTAGTTACGTCATTTCGAAAACAAATGTATTAAACGTAAGATTTTCTGCGGTTTTTTCTACACATTACCACTTCTGGCTTTTTCTTATGTAATGTGGCTGCCAGAGCTCGGTTCGTGCCAAATCTTAAGGTCCTAGGTCAACTACAAGGCAGCAAAAGCGGCCAAAAATTGAGTTTTCAAAAACTAAAACTTGAATTGCTGTGCTCCTTACTTGTCGACTGGAACAACTTAGATGCTTGAATTACGTACAGGGTGGTGCACCCGCAAGGCTCATCACGCGGCATTAACTGCTGAAGATAAATGTAAACGTTTCCGATAGAAATGCGTCCATTGTGACGTTTTGCAGTTACGTCATTTCAAAAACAAATGTATTAAACGTAAGATTTTCTGCGGTTTTTTCTACACATTACCACTTCTGGCTTTTTCTTATGTAATGTGGCTGCCAGAGCTCGGTTCGTGCCAAATCTTAAGGTCCTAGGTCAACTACAAGGCAGCAAAAGCGGCCAAAAATTGAGTTTTCCAAAACTAAAACTTGACTTGCTGTGCTCCTTACTTGTCGACTGCAACAACTTAGATGCTTGAATTACGTACAGAGTGGTGCACCCGCAAGGCTCATAACGCGACATTAACTGCCAGAAGATAAATGTAAACGTTTCCGATAGAAATGCGTCCATTGTGACGATTTGGAGTTACGTCATTTCGAAAACAAATGTATTAAACGTAAGATTTTCTGCGGTTTTTTCTACACATTACCACTTCTGGCTTTTTCTTATGTAATGTGGCTGCCAGAGCTCGGTTCGTGCCAAATCTCAAGGTCCTAGGTCAACTACAAGGCAGCAAAAGCGGCCAAAAATTGAGTTTTCAAAAACTAAAACTTGACTTGCTGAGCTCCTTACTTGTCGACTGCAACAACTTAGATGCTTAAATTACGTACAGAATGGTGCACCCGCAAGCTCATCACGCGACTTTAACTGCCAGAAGATAAATGTAAACGTTTCCGATAGAAATGCGTCCATTGTGACGATTTGCAGTTACGTCATTTGGAAAACAAATGTATTAAACGTAAGATTTTCTGCGGTTTTTCCTACACATTACCACTTCTGGCTTTTTCTTATGTAATGTGGCTGCCAGAGCTCGGTTCGTGCCAAATCTTAAGGTCCTAGGTCAACTACAAGGCAGCAAAAGCGGCCAAAAATTGAGTTTTCAAAAACTAAAACTTGAGTTGCTGTGCTCCTTACTTGTCGACTGCAACAACTTAGATGCATAAATTACGTACAGAATGGTGCACCCGCAAGCTCATCACGCGACTTTAACTGCCAGAAGATAAATGTAAACTTTTCCGATAGAAATGCGTCCATTGTGACGATTTGCAGTTACGTCATTTGGAAAACAAATGTATTAAACGTAAGATTTTCTGCGGTTTTCCTACACATTACCACTTCTGGCTTTTTCTTATGTAATGTGTGGCTGCCAGAGCTCGGTTCGTGCCAAATCTTAAGGTCCTAGGTCAACTACAAGGCAGCAAAAGCGGCCAAAAATTGAGTTTTCAAAAACTAAAACTTGACTTGCTGTGCTCCTTACTTGTCGACTGGAACAACTTAGATGCTTGAATTACGTACAGAATGGTGCACCCGCAAGGCTCATCACGCGACATTAACTGCCAGAAGATAAATGTAAAAGTTTCCGATAGAAATGCGTCCATTGTGACGTATTGCAGTTACGTCATTTCAAAAACAAATGTATTAAACGTAAGATTTTCTGCGGTTTTTTCTACACATTACCACTTCTGGCTTTTTCTTATGTAATGTGGCTGCCAGAGCTCGGTTCGAGCCATATCTTAAGGTCCTAGGTCAACTACAAGGCAGCAAAAGCGGCCAAAAATTGAGTTTTCAAAAACTAAAACTTGACTTGCTGTGCTCCTTACTTGTCGACTGGAACAACTTAGATGCTTGAATTACGTACAGAGTGGTGCACCCGCAAGGCTCATCACGCGACATTAACTGCCAGAAGATAAATGTAAACGTTTCCGATAGAAATGCGTCCATTGTGACGATTTGTAGTTACGTCATTTCGAAAACAAATGTATTAAACGTAAGATTTTCTGCGGTTTTTTCTACACATTACCACTTCTGGCTTTTTCTTATGTAATGTGGCTGCCAGAGCTCGGTTCGTCCCAAATCTTAAGGTCCTAGGTCAACTACAAGGCAGCAAAAGCGGCCAAAAATTGAGTTTTCAAAAACTAAAACTTGAATTGCTGTGCTCCTTACTTGTCGACTGGAACAACTTAGATGCTTGAATTACGTACAGGGTGGTGCACCCGCAAGGCTCATCACGCGACATTAACTGCTGAAGATAAATGTAAACGTTTCCGATAGAAATGCGTCCATTGTGACGATTAGGAGTAACGTCATTTCGAAAACAAATGTATTAAACGTAAGATTTTCTGCGGTTTTTTCTACACATTACCACTTCTGGCTTTTTCTTATGTAATGTGGCTGCCAGAGCTCGGTTCGTGCCAAATCTTAAGGTCCTAGGTCAACTACAAGGCAGCAAAAGCGGCCAAAAATTGAGTTTTCTAAACTAAAACTTGACTTGCTGTGCTCCTTACTTGTCGACTGGAACAACTTAGCTGCTTGAATTACGTACAGAGAGGTGCACCCGCAAGGCTCATCACGCGACATTAACTGCCAGAAGATAAATGTAAACGTTTCCGATAGAAATGCGTCCATTGTGACGATTTGGAGTTACGTCATTTCGAAAACAAATTTATTAAACGTAAGATTGTTTGCGGTTTATTCTACACATTACCACTTCTGGCTTTTTCTTATGTAATGTGGCTGCCAGAGCTCGGTTCGTGCATAATCTTAAGGTCCTAGGTCAAATACAAGGCAGCAAAAGCGGCCAAAAATTGAGTTTTCAAAAACTAAAACTTGACTTGCAGTACTCCTTACTTGTCGACTGCAACAACTTAGATGCTTATATCACGTACAGAATGGTGCACCCGCAAGCTCATCACGCGACTTTAACTGCCAGAAGATAAATGTAAACGTTTCCGATAGAAATGCGTCCATTGTGACGATTTGCAGTTACGTCATTTGGAAAACAAATGTATTAAACGTAAGATTTTCTGCGGTTTTTCCTACACATTACCACTTCTGGCTTTTTCTTATGTAATGTGGCTGCCAGAGCTCGGTTCGTGCCAAATCTTAAGGTACTAGGTCAACTACAAGGCAGCAAAAGCGGCAAAAAATTGAGTTTTCAAAAACTAAAACTTGACTTCCTGTGCTCCTTACTTGTCGACTGCAACAACTTAGATGCTTAAATTACGTACAGAATGGTGCACCCGCAAGCTCATCACGCGACTTTAACTGCCAGAAGATAAATGTAAACAATTCCGATAGAAATGCGTCCATTGTGACGATTTGCAGTTACGTCATTTGGAAAACAAATGTATTAAACGTAAGATTTTCTGCGGTTTTCCTACACATTACCACTTCTGGCTTTTACTTATGTAATGTGGCTGCCAGAGCTCGGTTCGTGCCAAATCTTAAGGTCCTAGGTCAACTACAAGGCAGCAAAAGCGGCCAAAAATTGAGTTTTCAAAAACTAAAACTTGAATTGCTGTGCTCCTTACTTGTCGACTGGAACAACTTAGATGCTTGAATTACGTACAGGGTGGTGCACCCGCAAGGCTCATCACGCGACATTAACTGCTGAAGATAAATGTAAACGTTTCCGATAGAAATGCGTCCATTGTGGCGATTAGGAGTAACGTCATTTCGAAAACAAATGTATTAAACGTAAGATTTTCTGCGGTTTTTTCTACACATTACCACTTCTGGCTTTTTCTTATGTAATGTGGCTGCCAGAGCTCGGTTCGTGCCAAATCTTAAGGTCCTAGGTCAACTACAAGGCAGCAAAAGCGGCCAAAAATTGAGTTTTCAAAACTAAAACTTGACTTGCTGTGCTCCTTACTTGTCGACTGGAAAAACTTAGCTGCTTGAATTACGTACAGAGAGGTGCACCCGCAAGGCTCATCACGCGACATTAACTGCCAGAAGATAAATGTAAACGTTTCCGATAGAAATGCGTCCATTGTGACGATTTGGAGTTACGTCATTTCGAAAACAAATGTATTAAACGTAAGATTGTCTGCGGTTTTTTCTACACATTACCACTTCTGGCTTTTTCTTATGTAATGTGGCTGCCTGAGCTCGGTTCGTGCATAATCTTAAGGTCCTAGGTCAAATACAAGGCAGCAAAAGCGGCCAAAAATTGAGTTTTCAAAAACTAAAACTTGACTTGCTGTGCTCCTTACTTGTCGACTGCAACAACTTAGATGCTTAAATTACGTACAGAATGGTGCACCCGCAAGCTCATCACGCGACTTTAACTGCCAGAAGATAAATGTAAACATTTCCGATAGAAATGCGTCCATTGTGACGATTTGCAGTTACGTCATTTGGAAAACAAGTGTATTAAACGTAAGATTTTCTGCGGTTTTTCCTACACATTACCACTTCTGGCTTTTTCTTATGTAATGTGGCTGCCAGAGCTCGGTTCGTGCCAAATCTTAAGGTACTAGGTCAACTACAAGGCAGCAAAAGCGGCCAAAAATTGAGTTTTCAAAAACTAAAACTTGACTTCCTGTGCTCCTTACTTGTCGACTGCAACAACTTAGATGCTTAAATTACGTACAGAATGGTGAACCCACAAGCTCATCACGCGACTTTAACTGCCAGAAGGTAAATGTAAACGTTTCCGATAGAAATGCGTCCATTGTGACGATTTGCAGTTACGTCATTTGGAAAACAAATGTATTAAACGTAAGATTTTCTGCGGTGTTCCTACACATTACCACTTCTGGCTTTTTCTTATGTAATGTGGCTGCCAGAGATCGGTTCGTGCCAAATCTTAAGGTCCTAGGTCAACTACAAGGCAGCAAAAGCGGCAAAAAATTGAGTTTTCCAAAACTAAAACTTGACTTGCTGTGCTCCTTACTTGTCGACTGCAACAACTTAGATGCTTAAATTACGTACAGAATGGTGCACCCGCAAGCTCATCACGCTACTTTAACTGCCAGAAGATAAGTGTAAACGTTTCCGATAGAAATGCGTCCATTGTGACGATTTGCAGTTACGTCATTTGGAAAACAAATGTATTAAACGTAAGATTTTCTGCGGTTTTTCCTACACATTACCACTTCTGGCTTTTTCTTATGTAATGTGGCTGCCAAAGCTCGGTTCGTGCCAAATCTTAAGGTCCTAGGTCAACTACAAGGCAGCAAAAGCGGCCAAAAATTGAGTTTTCAAAAACTAAAACTTGACTTCCTGTGCTCCTTACTTGTCGACTGCAACAACTTAGATGCTTAAATTACGTACAGAATGGTGCACCCGCAAGCTCATCACGCGACTTTAACTGCCAGAAGATAAATGTAAACGTTTCCGATAGAAATGCGTCCATTGTGACGATTTGCAGTTACGTCATTTGGAAAACAAATGTATTAAACGTAAGATTTTCTGCGGTTTTCCTACACATTACCACTTCTGGCTTTTTCTTATGTAAGGTGGCTGCCAGAGGTCGGTTCGTGCCAAATCTTAAGGTCCTAGGTCAACTACAAGGCAGCAAAAGCGGCCAAAAATTGAGTTTTCAAAAACTAAAACTTGACTTCCTGTGCTCCTTACTTGTCGACTGGAACAACTTAGATGCTTGAATTACGTACAGAGTGGTGCACCCGCAAGGCTCATCACGCGACATTAACTGCCAGAAGATAAATGTAAACGTTTCCGATAGAAATGCGTCCATTGTGACGATTTGTAGTTACGTCATTTCGAAAACAAATGTATTAAACGTAAGATTTTCTGCGGTTTTTTCTACACATTACCACTTCTGGCTTTTTCTTATGTAATGTGGCTGCCAGAGCTCGGTTCGTCCCAAATCTTAAGGTCCTAGGTCAACTACAAGGCAGCAAAAGCGGCCAAAAATTGAGTTTTCAAAAACTAAAACTTGACTTGCTGTGCTCCTTACTTGTCGACTGGAACAACTTAGATGCTTGAATTACGTACAGAGTGGTGCACCCGCAAGGCTCATCACGCGACATTAACTGCCAGAAGATAAATGTAAACGTTTCCGATAGAAATGCGTCAATTGTGACGATTTGGAGTTACGTCATTTCGAAAACAAATGTATTAAACGTAAGATTTTCTGCGGTTTTTTCTACACATTACCACTTCTGGCTTTTTCTTATGTAATGTGGCTGCCAGAGCTCGGTTCGTGCCAAATCTTAAGGTCCTACGTCAACTACAAGGCAGCAAAAGCGGCCAAAAATTGAGTTTTCAAAAACTAAAACTTGACTTGCTGTGCTCCTTACTTGTCGACTGCAACAACTTAGATGCTTGAATTACGTACAGGCACCCGCAAGGCTCATCACGCGACATTAACTGCCAGAAGATAAATGTAAACGTTTCCGATAGAAATGCGTCCATTGTGACGATTTGGAGTAACGTCATTTCGAAAACAAATGTATTAAACGTAAGATTTTCTGCGGTATTTTCTACACATTACCACTTCTGGCTTTTTCTTATGTAATGTGGCTGCCAGAGCTCGGTTCGTACCAAATCTTAAGGTCCTATGTCAACTACAAGGCAGCAAAAGCGGCCAAAAATTGAGTTTTCAAAACTAAAACTTGACTTGCTGTGCTCCTTACTTGTCGACTGGAACAACTTAGCTGCTTGAATTACGTACAGAGAGGTGCACCCGCAAGGCTCATCACGCGACATTAACTGCCAGAAGATAAATGTAAACGTTTCCGATAGAAATGCGTCCATTGTGACGATTTGGAGTTACGTCATTTCGAAAACAAATGTATTAAACGTAAGATTGTCTGCGGTTTTTTCTACACATTACCACTTCTGGCTTTTTCTTATGTAATGTGGCTGCCAGAGCTCGGTTCGTGCATAATCTTAAGGTCCTAGGTCAAATACAAGGCAGCAAAAGCGGCCAAAAATTGAGTTTTCAAAAACTAAAACTTGACTTGCTGTGCTCCTTACTTGTCGACTGCAACAACTTAGATGCTTAAATTACGTACAGAATGGTGCACCCGCAAGCTCATCACGCGACTTTAACTGCCAGAAGATAAATGTAAACATTTCCGATAGAAATGCGTCCATTGTGACGATTTGCAGTTACGTCATTTGGAAAACAAGTGTATTAAACGTAAGATTTTCTGCGGTTTTTCCTACACATTACCACTTCTGGCTTTTTCTTATGTAATGTGGCTGCCAGAGCTCGGTTCGTGCCAAATCTTAAGGTACTAGGTCAACTACAAGGCAGCAAAAGCGGCCAAAAATTGAGTTTTCAAAAACTAAAACTTGACTTCCTGTGCTCCTTACTTGTCGACTGCAACAACTTAGATGCTTAAATTACGTACAGAATGGTGAACCCACAAGCTCATCACGCGACTTTAACTGCCAGAAGGTAAATGTAAACGTTTCCGATAGAAATGCGTCCATTGTGACGATTTGCAGTTACGTCATTTGGAAAACAAATGTATTAAACGTAAGATTTTCTGCGGTTTTCCTACACATTACCACTTCTGGCTTTTTCTTATGTAATGTGGCTGCCAGAGATCGGTTCGTGCCAAATCTTAAGGTCCTAGGTCAACTACAAGGCAGCAAAAGCGGCAAAAAATTGAGTTTTCCAAAACTAAAACTTGACTTGCTGTGCTCCTTACTTGTCGACTGCAACAACTTAGATGCTTAAATTACGTACAGAATGGTGCACCCGCAAGCTCATCACGCGACTTTAACTGCCAGAAAATAAGTGTAAACGTTTCCGATAGAAATGCGTCCATTGTGACGATTTGCAGTTACGTCATTTGGAAAACAAATGTATTAAACGTAAGATTTTCTGCGGTTTTTCCTACACATTACCACTTCTGGCTTTTTCTTATGTAATGTGGCTGCCAAAGCTCGGTTCGTGCCAAATCTTAAGGTCCTAGGTCAACTACAAGGCAGCAAAAGCGGCCAAAAATTGAGTTTTCAAAAACTAAAACTTGACTTCCTGTGCTCCTTACTTGTCGACTGCAACAACTTAGATGCTTAAATTACGTACAGAATGGTGCACCTGCAAGCTCATCACGCGACTTTAACTGCCAGAAGATAAATGTAAACGTTTCCGATAGAAATGCGTCCATTGTGACGATTTGCAGTTACGTCATTTGGAAAACAAATGTATTAAACGTAAGATTTTCTGCGGTTTTCCTACACATTACCACTTCTGGCTTTTTCTTATGTAATGTGGCTGCCAGAGGTCGGTTCGTGCCAAATCTTAAGGTCCTAGGTCAACTACAAGGCAGCAAAAGCGGCCAAAAATTGAGTTTTCAAAAACTAAAACTTGACTTCCTGTGCTCCTTACTTGTCGACTGGAACAACTTAGATGCTTGAATTACGTACAGAGTGGTGCACCCGCAAGGCTCATCACGCGACATTAACTGCCAGAAGATAAATGTAAACGTTTCCGATAGAAATGCGTCCATTGTGACGATTTGTAGATACGTCATTTCGAAAACAAATGTATTAAACGTAAGATTTTCTGCGGCTTTTTCTACACATTACCACTTCTGGCTTTTTCTTATGTAATGTGGCTGCCAGAGCTCGGTTCGTCCCAAATCTTAAGGTCCTAGGTCAACTACAAGGCAGCAAAAGCGGCCAAAAATTGAGTTTTCAAAAACTAAAACTTGACTTGCTGTGCTCCTTACTTGTCGACTGGAACAACTTAGATGCTTGAATTACGTACAGAGTGGTGCACCCGCAAGGCTCATCACGCGACATTAACTGCCAGAAGATAAATGTAAACGTTTCCGATAGAAATGCGTCCATTGTGACGATTTGGAGTTACGTCATTTCGAAAACAAATGTATTAAACGTAAGATTTTCTGCGGTTTTTTCTACACATTACCACTTCTGGCTTTTTCTTATGTAATGAGGCTGCCAGAGCTCGGTTCGTGCCAAATCTTAAGGTCCTAGGTCAAATACAAGGCAGCAAAAGCGGCCAAAAATTGAGTTTTCAAAAACTAAAACTTGACTTGCTGTGCTCCTTACTTGTCGACTGCAACAGCTTAGATGCTTAAATTACGTACAGAATGGTGCACCCGCAAGCTCATCACGCGACTTTAACTGCCAGAAGATAAATGTAAACGTTTCCGATAGAAATGCGTCCATTGTGACGATTTGCAGCTACGTCATTTGGAAAACAAATGTATTAAACGTAAGATTTTCTGCGGTTTTTCCTACACATTACCACATCTGGCTTTTTATTATGTAATGTGGCTGCCAAAGCTCGGTTCGTGCCAAATCTTAAGGTCCTAGGTCAACTACAAGGCAGCAAAAGCGGCCAAAAATTGAGTTTTCAAAAACTAAAACTTGACTTGCTGTGCTCCTTACTTGTCGACTGCAACAACTTAGATGCTTAAATTACGTACAGAATGGTGCACCCGCAAGCTCATCACGCGACTTTAACTGCCAGAAGATAAATGTAAACGTTTCCGATAGAAATGCGTCCATTGTGACGATTTGCAGTTACGTCATTTGGAAAACAAATGTATTAAACGTAAGATTTTCTGCGGTTTTCCTACACATTACCACTTCTGGCTTTTTCTTATGTAATGTGGCTGCCAGAGCTCGGTTCGTCCCAAATCTTAAGGTCCTAGGTCAACTACAAGGCAGCAAAAGCGGCCAAAAATTGAGTTTTCAAAAACTAAAACCTGACTTGCTGTGCTCCTTACTTGTCGACTGGAACAACTTAGATGCTTGAATTACGTACAGAGTGGTGCACCCGCAAGGCTCATCACGCGACATTAACTGCCAGAAGATAAATGTAAACGTTTCCGATAGAAATGCGTCCATTGTGACGATTTGGAGTTACGTCATTTCGAAAACAAATGTATTAAACGTAAGATTTTCTGCGGTTTTTTCTACACATTACCACTTCTGGCTTTTTCTTATGTAATGAGGCTGCCAGAGCTCGGTTCGTGCCAAATCTTAAGGTCCTAGGTCAAATACAAGGCAGCAAAAGCGGCCAAAAATTGAGTTTTCAAAAACTAAAACTTGACTTCCTGTGCTCCTTACTTGTCGACTGCAACAGCTTAGATGCTTAAATTACGTACAGAATGGTGCACCCGCAAGCTCATCACGCGACTTTAACTGCCAGAAGATAAATGTAAACGTTTCCGATAGAAATGCGTCCATTGTGACGATTTGCAGTTACGTCATTTGGAAAACAAATGTATTAAACGTAAGATTTTCTGCGGTTTTTCCTACACATTACCACATCTGGCTTTTTCTTATGTAATGTGGCTGCCAAAGCTCGGTTCGTGCCAAATCTTAAGGTCCTAGGTCAACTACAAGGCAGCAAAAGCGGCCAAAAATTGAGTTTTCAAAAACTAAAACTTGACTTGCTGTGCTCCTTACTTGTCGACTGCAACAACTTAGATGCTTAAATTACGTACAGAATGGTGCACCCGCAAGCTCATCACGCGACTTTAACTGCCAGAAGATAAATGTAAACGTTTCCGATAGAAATGCGTCCATTGTGACGATTTGCAGTTACGTCATTTGGAAAACAAATGTATTAAACGTAAGATTTTCTGCGGTTTTCCTACACATTACCACTTCTGGCTTTTTCTTATGTAATGTGGCTGCCAGAGGTCGGTTCGTGCCAAATCTTAAGGTCCTAGGGCAACTACAAGGCAGCAAAAGCGGCCAAAAATTGAGTTTTCAAAAACTAAAACTTGACTTCCTGTGCTCCTTACTTGTCGACTGGAACAACTTAGATGCTTGAATTACGTACAGAGTGGTGCACCCGCAAGGCTCATCACGCGACATTAACTGCCAGAAGATAAATGTAAACGTTTCCGATAGAAATGCGTCCATTGTGACGATTTGGAGTTACGTCATTTCGAAAACAAATGTATTAAACGTAAGATTTTCTGCGGTTTTTTCTACACATTACCACTTCTGGCTTTTTCTTATGTAATGTGGCTGCCAGAGCTCGGTTCGTGCCAAATCTTAAGGTCCTAGGTCAACTACAAGGCAGCAAAAGCGGCCAAAAATTGAGTTTTCAAAAACTAAAACTTGACTTGCTGTGCTCCTTACTTGTCGACTGGAACAACTTAGATGCTTGAATTACGTACAGAGTGGTGCACCCGCAAGGCTCATCACGCGACATTAACTGCCAGAAGATAAATGTAAACGTTTCCGATAGAAATGCGTCCATTGTGACGATTTGGAGTTACGTCATTTCGAAAACAAAAGTATTAAACGTAAGATTTTCTGCGGTTTTTTCTACACATTACCACTTCTGGCTTTTTCTTATGTAATGTGGCTGCCAGAGCTCGGTTCGTGCCAAATCTTAAGGTCCTACGTCAACTACAAGGCAGCAAAAGCGGCCAAAAATTGAGTTTTCAAAAACTAAAACTTGACTTGCTGTGCTCCTTACTTGTCGACTGCAACAACTTAGATGCTTGAATTACGTACAGGCACCCGCAAGGCTCATCACGCGACATTAACTGCCAGAAGATAAATGTAAACGTTTCCGATAGAAATGCGTCCATTGTGACGATTTGGAGTTACGTCATTTCGAAAACAAATGTATTAAACGTAAGTTTTTCTGCGGTTTTCTTACACATTACCACTTCTGGCTTTTTCTTATGTAATGTGGCTGCCAGAGCTCGGTTCGTGCCAAATCTTAAGGTCCTAGGTCAACTACAAGGCAGCAAAAGCGGCCAAAAATTGAGTTTTCAAAAACTAAAACTTGACTTGCTGTGCTCCTTACTTGTCGACTGGAACAACTTAGATGCTTGAATTACGTACAGAGTGGTGCACCCGCAAGGCTCATCACGCGACATTAACTGCCAGAAGATAAATGTAAACGTTTCCGATAGAAATGCGTCCATTGTGACGTTTTGCAGTTACGTCATTTCAAAAACAAATGTAGTACGCGTAAGATTTTCTGCGGTTTTTTCTACACATTACCACTTCTGGCTGTTTCTTGAGTAATGTGGCTGCCAGAGCTCGGTTCGTGCCAAATCTTAAGGTCCTAGGTCAACTACAAGGCAGCAAAAGCGGCCAAAAATTGAGTTTTCAAAAACTAAAACTTGACTTGCTGTGCTCCTTACTTGTCGACTGGAACAACTTAGATGCTTGAATTACGTACAGAGTGGTGCACCCGCAAGGCTCATCACGCGACATTAACTGCCAGAAGATAAATGTAAACGTTTCCGATAGAAATGCGTCCATTGTGACGATTTGCAGTTACGTCATTTCAAAAACAAATGTAGTACGCGTAAGATTTTCTGCGGTTTTTTCTACACGTTACCACTTCTGGCTGTTTCTTGAGTAATGTGGCTGCCAGAGCTCGGTTCGTGCCAAATCTTAAGGTCCTAGGTCAAATACAAGGCAGCAAAAGCGGCCAAAAATTGAGTTTTCAAAAACTAAAACTTGACTTGCTGTGCTGCTTACTTGTCGACTGCAACAACTTAGATGCTTAAATTACGTACAGAATTTTGCACCCGCAAGCTCATCACGCTACTTTAACTGCCAGAAGATAAATGTAAACGTTTCCGATAGAAATGCGTCCATTGTGACGATTTGGAGTAACGTCATTTCGAAAACAAATGTATTAAACGTAAGATTTTCTGCGGTTTTTTCTACACATTACCACTTCTGGCTTTTTCTTATGTAATGTGGCTGCCAGAGCTCGGTTCGTGCCAAATCTTAAGGTCCTAGATCAACTACAAGGCAGCAAAAGCGGCCAAAAATTGAGTTTTCAAAAACTAAAACTTGACTTGCTGTGCTCCTTACTTGTCGACTGGAACAACTTAGATGCTTGAATTACGTACAGAGTGGTGCACCCGCAAGGCTCATCACGCGACATTAACTGCTGAAGATAAATGTAAACGTTTCCGATAGAAATGCGTCCATTGTGACGATTTGGAGTAACGTCATTTCGAAAACAAATGTATTAAACGTAAGATTTTCTGCGGTTTTTTCTACACATTACCACTTCTGGCTTTTTCTTATGTAATGTGGCTGCCAGAGCTCGGCTCGTGCCAAATCTTAAGGTCCTAGGTCAACTACAAGGCAGCAAAAGCGGCCAAAAATTGAGTTTTCAAAAACTAAAACTTGACATGCTGTGCTCCTTACTTGTCGACTGGAACAACTTAGATGCTTGAATTACGTACAGAGTGGTGCACCCGCAAGGCTCATCACGCGACATTAACTGCCAGAAGATAAATGTAAACGTTTCCGATAGAAATGCGTCCATTGTGACGATTTGCAGTTACGTCATTTCAAAAACAAATGTAGTACACGTAAGATTTTCTGCGGTTTTTTCTACACGTTACCACTTCTGGCTGTTTCTTGAGTAATGTGGCTGCCAGAGCTCGGTTCGTGCCAAATCTTAAGGTCCTAGGTCAACTACAAGGCAGCAAAAGCGGCCAAAAATTGAGTTTTCAAAAACTAAAACTTGACTTGCTGTGCTCCTTACTTGTCGACTGGAACAACTTAGATGCTTGAATTACGTACAGAGTGGTGCACCCGCAAGGCTCATCACGCGACATTAAATGCCAGAAGATAAATGTAAACGTTTCCGATAGAAATGCGTCCATTGTGACGATTTGCAGTTACGTCATTTCAAAAACAAATGTAGTACGCGTAAGATTTTCTGCGGTTTTTTCTACACGTTACCACTTCTGGCTGTTTCTTGAGTAATGTGGCTGCCAGAGCTCGGTTCGTGCCAAATCTTAAGGTCCTAGGTCAACTACAAGGCAGCAAAAGCGGCCAAAAATTGAGTTTTCAAAAACTAAAACTTGACTTGCTGTGCTCCTTACTTGTCGACTGGAACAACTTAGATGCTTGAATTACGTACAGAGTGGTGCACCCGCAAGGCTCATCACGCGACATTAACTGCCAGAAGATAAATGTAAACGTTTCCGATAGAAATGCGTCCATTGTGACGATTTGCAGTTACGTCATTTGGAAAACAAATGTATTAAACGTAAGATTTTCTGCGGTTATTTCTACACATTACCACTTCTGGCTTTTTCTTATGTAATGTGGCTGCCAGAGCTCGGTTCGTGCCAAATCTTAAGGTCCTAGGTCAACTACAAGGCAGCAAAAGCGGCCAAAAATTGAGTTTTCAAAAACTAAATCTTGACTTGCTGTGCTCCTTACTTGTCGACTGCAACAACTTAGATGCTTAAATTACGTACAGGATGGTGCACCCTCATGGCTAATCACGCGACTTTAACTGCCAGAAGATAAATGTAAACGTTTCCGATAGAAATGCGTCCATTGTGACGGTTTGCAGTTATGTCATTTCGAAAACAAATGAATTAAACGTAAGATTTTCTGCGATTTTTTCTACACATTACCACTTCTGGCTTTTTCTTGTGTAATGTGGCTGCCAGAGCTCAGTTCGTGCCAAATCTTAAGGTCCTAGGTCAACTAAAATGCAGCAAAAGCGGCCAAAAATTGAGTTTTCAAAAACTAAATCTTGACTTGCTGTGCTCCTTACTTGTCGACAGCAACAACTTAGATGCTTAAATTACGTACAGCGTGGTGCACCCGCATGGCTAATCACGCGACTTTAACTGCCAGAAGATAAATGTAAACGTTTCCGATAGAAATGCGTCCATTGTGACGGTTTGCAGTTACGTCATTTCGAAACAAATGTATTAAACGTAAGATTTTCTGCGATTTTTTCTACACATTACCACTTCTGGCTTTTTCTTGTGTAATGTGGTTGCCAGAGCTCGGTTCGTGCCAAATCTTAAGGTCCTAGGTTAACTAAAATGCAGCAAAAGCGGCCAAAAATTGAGTTTTCAAAAACTAAATCTTGACTAGCTGTGCTCCTTACTTGTCGACAGCAACAACTTAGATGCTTAAATTACGTACAGAGTGTAGCACCCGCATGGCTAATCACGCGACTTTAACTGCCAGAAGATAAATGTAAACGTTTCCGATAGAAATGCGTCCATTGTGACGGTTTGCAATTACGTCATTTCGAAAACAAATGTATTAAACGTAAGATTTTCTGCGATTTTTTCTACACATTACCACTTCTGGCTTTTTCTTGTGTAATGTGGCTGCCAGAGCTCAGTTCGTGCCAAATCTTAAGGTCCTAGGTCAACTAAAAGGCAGCAAAAGCGGCCAAAAATTGAGTTTTCAAAAACTAAATCTTGACTTGCTGTGCTCCTTACTTGTCGACTGCAACAACTTAGATGCTTAAATTACGTACAGGGTGGTGCACCCGCATGGCTAATCACGCGACTTTAACTGCCAGAAGATAAATGTAAACGTTTCCGATAGAAATGCGTCCATTGTGACGCTTTGCAGTTACGTCATTTCGAAAACAAATGTATTAAACGTAAGATTTTCTGCGATTTTTTCTACACATTACCACTTCTGGCTTTTTCTTGTGTAATGTTGCTGCCAGTGCTCAGTTCGTGCCAAATCTTAAGGTCCTAGGTCAACTAAAAGGCAGCAAAAGCGGCCAAAAATTGAGTTTTCAAAAACTAAATCCTGACTTGCTGTGCTCCTTACTTGTCGACTGCAACAACTTAGATGCTTAAATTACGTACAGAGTGGTGCGCCGGCAAGGCTCGTCACGCGATTTTAACTGCCAGAAGTTAATGTAAACGTTTCCGATAGAAATGCGTCCATTGTGACGATTTGCAGTTACGTCATTTCGAAAACAAATGTATTAAACGTTAGATTTTCTGCTTTTTTTTCTACACATTACCACTTCTGGCTTTTTCTTGTTTAATGTGGCTGCCAGATCTCGGTTCTTGCCAAATCTTAAGGTCCTAGGTCAACTACAAGGCAGCAAAAGCGGCCAAAAATTGAGTTTTCAAAAACTAAATCTTGACTTGCTGTGCTCCTTACTTGTAGACTGCAACAACTTAGATGCTTAAATTACGTACAGGGTGGTGCGCCCGCAAGGCTAATCACGCGACTTTAACTGCCAGAAGATAAATGTAAACGTTTCCGATAGAAATGCGTCCGTTGTGACGGTTTGCAGTTACGTCATTTCGAAAACAAATGTATTAAACGTAAGATTTTCTGCGATTTTTTCTACACATTACCACTTCTGGCTGTTTCTTGTGTAATGTGGCTGCCAGTGCTCAGTTCGTGCCAAATCTTAAGGTCCTAGGTCAACTAAAAGGCAGCAAAAGCGGCCAAAAACTGAGTTTTCAAAAACTAAATCCTGACTTGCTGAGCTCCTTACTTGTCGACTGCAACAACTTAGATGCTTAAATTACGTACAGAGTGGTGCGCCGGCAAGGCTCGTCACGCGACTTTAACTGCCAGAAGTAAATGTAAACGTTTCCGATAGAAATGCGTCCATTGTGACGATTTGCAGTTACGTCATTTCGAAAACAAATGTATTAAACGTTAGTTTTTCTGCGGTTTTTTCTACACATCACCACTTCCGGCTCTTTCTTGTTTAATGTGGCTGCCAGAGCTCGGTTCTTGCCAAATCTTAAGGTCCTAGGTCAACTACAAGGCAGCAAAAGCGGCCAAAAATTGAGTTTTCAAAAACTAAATCTTGACTTGCTGTGCTCCTTACTTGTCGACTGCAACAACTTAGATGCTTAAATTACGTACAGGGTGGTGCACCCTCATGGCTAATCACGCGACTTTAACTGCCAGAAGATAAATGTAAACGTTTCCGATAGAAATGCGTCCATTGTGACGGTTTGCAGTTACGTCATTTCGAAAACAAATGTATTAAACGTAAGATTTTCTGCGATTTTTTGTACACATTACCACTTCTGGCTTTTTCTTGTGTAATGTGGCTGCCAGAGCTCAGTTCGTGCCAAATCTTAAGGTCCTAGGTCAACTAAAAGGCAGCAAAAGCGGCCAAAAATTGAGTTTTCAAAAACTAAATCTTGAATTGCTGTGCTACTTACTTGTCGACTGCAACAACTTAGATGCTTAAATTACGAACAGAGTGGTGCACCCGCAAGGCTCATCACGCGACTTTAACTGCCAGAAGGTAAATGAAAATGGTTCCGATAGAAATGCGTCCATTGTGACGATTTGCACTTACGTCATTTCAAAAACTAATGTATTAAACGTAAGATTTTCTGCTTTTTTTCTACACTTTACCACTTCTGGCTTTTTTTGTGTAATGGGGCTGCCAGAGCTCGATTCGTGCCAAATCTTAAGGTCCTAGGTCAACTACAAGGCACAAAAGCTACCACAAAATTTAGTTTTCAAAAACTAAAACTTGACTTTCTGTGCTCCTTACTTGTCGACTGCAACAACTTAGATGCTTAAATTACATACATTGTGGTGCACCCGCACGGCTCATCACGCGACTTTAACTGCGACAAGATAAATGTAAACGTTTCCAATAGAAATGCGTCCATTGTGACGATTTGCAGTTACATCATTTCGAAAACAAATGTATTAAACGTAGGATTTTCTGCGGTTTTTTCTACACATTACCACTTCTGGCGTTTTCTTGTTTAATGTGGCTGCCAGAGCTCGGTTCGTGCCAAATCTTAAGGTCCTAGGTCAACTAAAAGGCAGCAAAAGCGGCCAAAAATTGAGTTTTCAAAAACTAAATCTTGACTTGCTGTGCTCCTTACTTGTCGACAGCAACAACTTAGATGCTTAAATTACGTACAGAGTGTAGCACCCGCATGGCTAATCACGCTACTTTAACTGCCAGAAGATAAATGTAAACGTTTCCGATAGAAATGCGTCCATTGTGACGGTTTGCAATTACGTCATTTCGAAAACAAATGTATTAAACGTAAGATTTTCTGCGATTTTTTCTACACATTACCACTTCTGGCTTTTTCTTGTGTAATGTGGCTGCCAGAGCTCAGTTCGTGCCAAATCTTAAGGTCCTAGGTCAACTAAAAGGCAGCAAAAGCGGCCAAAAATTGAGTTTTCAAAAACTAAATCTTGACTTGCTGTGCTCCTTACTTGTAGACTGCAACAACTTAGATGCTTAAATTACGTACAGGGTGGTGCACCCGCATGGCTAATCACGCGACTTTAACTGCCAGAAGATAAATGTAAACGTTTCCGATAGAAATGCGTCCATTGTGACGCTTTGCAGTTACGTCATTTCGAAAACAAATGTATTAAACGTAAGATTTTCTGCGATTTTTTCTACACATTACCACTTCTGGCTTTTTCTTGTGTAATGTTGCTGCCAGTGCTCAGTTCGTGCCAAATCTTAAGGTCCTAGGTCAACTAAAAGGCAGCAAAAGCGGCCAAAAATTGAGTTTTCAAAAACTAAATCCTGACTTGCTGTGCTCCTTACTTGTCGACTGCAACAACTTAGATGCTTAAATTACGTACAGAGTGGTGCGCCGGCAAGGCTCGTCACGCGATTTTAACTGCCAGAAGTTAATGTAAACGTTTCCGATAGAAATGCGTCCATTGTGACGATTTGCAGTTACGTCATTTCGAAAACAAATGTATTAAACGTTAGATTTTCTGCTTTTTTTTCTACACATTACCACTTCTGGCTTTTTCTTGTTTAATGTGGCTGCCAGTTCTCGGTTCATGCCAAATCTTAAGGTCCTAGGTCAACTACAAGGCAGCAAAAGCGGCCAAAAATTGAGTTTTCAAAAACTAAATCTTGACTTGCTGTGCTCCTTACTTGTAGACTGCAACAACTTAGATGCTTAAATTACGTACAGGGTGGTGCGCCCGCAAGGCTAATCACGCGACTTTAACTGCCAGAAGATAAATGTAAACGTTTCCGATAGAAATGCGTCCATTGTGACGGTTTGCAGTTACGTCATTTCGAAAACAAATGTATTAAACGTAAGATTTTCTGCGATTTTTTCTACACATTACCACTTCTGGCTGTTTCTTGTGTAATGTGGCTGCCAGTGCTCAGTTCGTGCCAAATCTTAAGGTCCTAGGTCAACTAAAAGGCAGCAAAAGCGGCCAAAACCTGAGTTTTCAAAAACTAAATCCTGACTTGCTGAGCTCCTTACTTGTCGACTGCAACAACTTAGATGCTTAAATTACGTACAGAGTGGTGCGCCGGCAAGGCTCGTCACGCGACTTTAACTGCCAGAAGTTAATGTAAACGTTTCCGATAGAAATGCGTCCATTGTGACGATTTGCAGTTACGTCATTTCGAAAACAAATGTATTAAACGTTAGTTTTTCTGCGGTTTTTTCTACACATCACCACTTCCGGCTCTTTCTTGTTTAATGTGGCTGCCAGAGCTCGGTTCTTGCCAAATCTTAAGGTCCTAGGTCAACTACAAGGCAGCAAAAGCGGCCAAAAATTGAGTTTTCAAAAACTAAATCTTGACTTGCTGTGCTCCTTACTTGTCGACTGCAACAACTTAGATGCTTAAATTACGTACAGGGTGGTGCACCCTCATGGCTAATCACGCGACTTTAACTGCCAGAAGATTAATGTAAACGTTTCCGATAGAAATGCGTCCATTGTGACGGTTTGCAGTTACGTCATTTCGAAAACAAATGTATTAAACGTAAGATTTTCTGCGATTTTTTGTACACATTACCACTTCTGGCTTTTTCTTGTGTAATGTGGCTGCCAGAGCTCAGTTCGTGCCAAATCGTAAGGTCCTAGGTCAACTAAAAGGCAGCAAAAGCGGCCAAAAATTGAGTTTTCAAAAACTAAATCTTGAATTGCTGTGCTACTTACTTGTCGACTGCAACAACTTAGATGCTTAAATTACGAACAGAGTGGTGCGCCCGCAAGGCTCATCACGCGACATTAACTGCCAGATGATAAATGTGGACGTTTATGATAGAAATGCGTCCATTGTGACAATTTGCAGTTACGTCATTTCGAAAACAAATGAATTAAACGTAAGATTTTCTACGGTTTTTCCTACACATTACAACTTCTGGCTTTTTCTTCTGTAATGTGGCTGCCAGCGCTCGGTTCGTGCCAAATCTTAAGATCCTAGGTCAACTACAAGGCAGCGAAAGCGGCCAAAAATTGAGATTTCAAAAACTAAAACTTGACTTTCTGTGCTCCTTACTTGTCGACTGCAACAACTTAGATGCTTAAATTACATACTTTGTGGTGCACCCGCACGGCTCATCACGCGACTTTAACTGCGACAAGATAAATGTAAACGTTTCCAATAGAAATGCGTCCATTGTGACGATTTGCAGTTACATCATTTCGAAAACAAATGTATTAAACGTAGGATTTTCTGCGGTTTTTTCTACACATTACCACTTCTGGCGTTTTCTTGTTTAATGTGGCTGCCAGAGCTCGGTTCGTGCCAAATCTTAAGGTCCTAGGTCAACTACAAACAAGCAAAAGCGGCCAAAAATGAGTTTTCAAAAACTAAATCTTAACTTGCTGTGCCCCTTACTTGTCGACTGCAGCAACTTAGATGCTTAAATTACGTACAGGGTGGTGCACTCGCATGACTCATCACGCGACTTTAACTGCAGAAGATAAATTTAAACGTTTCCGATAGAAATGCGTCCATGGTGACGATTTGCAGTTACGTCATTTCGAAAACAAATGTATTAAACGTTAGATTTTCTGCGGTTTTTTCTACACATCACCACTTCTGGCTTCTTCTTGTTTAATGTGGCTGCCAGAGCTCGGTTCGTGCCAATTCTTAAGGTCCTAGGTCAACTTCAAGGCACCAAAGCGGCCACAAAATTGAGTTTTCAAAAACTAAAACTTGACTGGCTGTGCTCCTTACTTGTCGACTGCAACAACTTAGATGCTTAAATTACGTACAGAGCGGTGCACCCGCAAGGCTCATCACGCGACTTTAACTGCCAGAAGATAAATGTAAACGTTTCCGATAGAAATGCGTCCATTGTAACGATTTGCAGTTACGTCATTTCGAAAACAAATTATTAAACGTAGGATTTTCTGCGGTTTTTTCTACACATTACCACTTCTGGCTTTTTCTTGTGTAATGTGGCTGCCAGAGCTCGGTTCGTGCCAATTGTTAGGGTCCTAGGTCAACTACAAGGCAGCAAAAGCGGCCTAAAATTGAGTTTTCGAAAACTAAAATTTGAATTGCTGTGCTCCTTACTTGTCGACTGCAACAACTTAGATGCTTAAATTACGTACAGAGCGGTGCACCCGCAAGGCTCATCACGCGACTTGAACTGCCAGAAGATAAATGTAAAAGTTTCCGATAGAATTGCGTGCATTGTGACGATTTGCATTTACGTCATTTTAAAAACTAATGCATTGAACGTTAGATTTTCTGCTTTTTTTTCTACACTTTACCACTTCTGGCTTTTTCTTGTGTAATGTGGCTGCCAGAGCTCGGTTCGTGCCAAATCTTAATGTCCTAGGTCAACTACAAGGCAGCATAAGCGGCCAAAAATTGAGTTTTCCAAAACTAAAACTTGACTTGCTGTGATCCTTACTTGTCGACTGCAACAACTTAGATGCCTTTATTACGTACAGGGTGGTGCACCCGCAAGGCTCATCACGCGACTTTAACTGCCAGAAGATAAATGTAAACGTTTGCGATAGAAATGCGTCCATTGTGACGATTTACAGTTACGCCATTTCGAAAACAAATGTATTAAACGTAAGATTTTCTGCGGGTTTTTCTACACATTACCACTTCTGGCTTTTTCTTGTGTAATGTGGCTGCCAGAGCTCGGTTCGTGCCAAATCTTATGGTCCTAGGTCAACTACAAGGCAGCAAAAGCGGCCAAAAATTGAGTTTTCAAAAAGTAAAACTTGACTTGCTGTGCTCCTTACTTGTCGACTGCAACAACTTAGATGCTTTAATTACGTACAGGGTGGTGCACCCGCAAGGCTCATAACGCGACATTAACTGCCAGAAGATAAATGTAAACGTTTCCGATAGAAATGCGTCCATTGTGACGATTTGCAGTTACGTCATTTCAAAAACTAATGTAATAAACGTAAGATTTTCTGGGGTTTTTTCTACACATTACCACTTCTGACTTTTTATTGTGTAATGTGGCTGCCAGAGCTCGGTTCGTGCCAAATCTTAAGGCCCTACGTCAACTACAAGGCAGCAAAAGCGGCCAAAAATTGAGTTTTCAAAAACTGAAACTTGACTTGCTGTGTTCCTTACTTGTCGACTGCAACAACTTAGATGCTTAAATTACGTACAGAGTGGTGCACCCGCAAGGCTCATCACGCGACTTTAACTGCCAGAAGATAAATGTAAAAGTTACCGATAGAAATGCGTCCATTGTGATGATTTGTAGTTACGTCATTTCAAAAACAAATGTATAAAACGTAAGATTTTCTGCGGTTTTTCTACACATTACCACTTCTGGCTTTTTCTTGTGTAATGTAGCTGCCAGAGCTCGGTTCGTGCCAAATCTTATGGTCCTAGGCCAACAACAAGGCAGCAAAAGCGGCCAAAAATTGAATTTTCAAAAACTAAATCTTGACTTGCTGTGCTCCTTACTTGTCGACTGCAACAACTTAGATGCTTTAATTATGTACAGAGTGGTGCACCCGCAAGGCTCATCACGCGACTTTAACTGCCAGAAGATAAATGTAAACGTTTCCGATAGAAATGCGTCCATTGTGACGATTTGCAGTTACGTCATTTCAAAAACAAATGTATTAAACGTAAGATTTTCTGCGGTTTTTTCTACACATTACCACTTCTGGCTTTTTCGTGTGTAATGTGGCTGCCAGAGCTCGGTTCGTGCCAAATCTTATGGTCCTAGGCCAACTACAAGGCAACAAAAGCGGCCAAAAATTGAATTTTCAAAAACTAAAACTTGACTTGCTGTGCTCCTTACTTGTCGACTGCAACAACTTAGATGCTTAAATTACGTACAGAGCGGTGCACCCGCAAGGCTCATCACGCGACTTTAACTGCCAGAAGATAAATGTAAACGTTTCCGATAGAAATGCGTCCATTGTGACGGTTTGCAGTTATGTCATTTCGAAAACAAATGAATTAAACGTAAGATTTTCTGCGATTTTTTCTACACATTACCACTTCTGGCTTTTTCTTGTGTAATGTGGCTGCCAGAGCTCAGTTCGTGCCAAATCTTAAGGTCCTAGGTCAACTAAAATGCAGCAAAAGCGGCCAAAAATTGAGTTTTCAAAAACTAAATCTTGACTTGCTGTGCTCCTTACTTGTCGACAGCAACAACTTAGATGCTTAAATTACGTACAGCGTGGTGCACCCGCATGGCTAATCACGCGACTTTAACTGCCAGAAGATAAATGTAAACGTTTCCGATAGAAATGCGTCCATTGTGACGGTTTGCAGTTACGTCATTTCGAAACAAATGTATTAAACGTAAGATTTTCTGCGATTTTTTCTACACATTACCACTTCTGGCTTTTTCTTGTGTAATGTGGTTGCCAGAGCTCGGTTCGTGCCAAATCTTAAGGTCCTAGGTTAACTAAAATGCAGCAAAAGCGGCCAAAAATTGAGTTTTCAAAAACTAAATCTTGACTAGCTGTGCTCCTTACTTGTCGACAGCAACAACTTAGATGCTTAAATTACGTACAGAGTGTAGCACCCGCATGGCTAATCACGCGACTTTAACTGCCAGAAGATAAATGTAAACGTTTCCGATAGAAATGCGTCCATTGTGACGGTTTGCAATTACGTCATTTCGAAAACAAATGTATTAAACGTAAGATTTTCTGCGATTTTTTCTACACATTACCACTTCTGGCTTTTTCTTGTGTAATGTGGCTGCCAGAGCTCAGTTCGTGCCAAATCTTAAGGTCCTAGGTCAACTAAAAGGCAGCAAAAGCGGCCAAAAATTGAGTTTTCAAAAACTAAATCTTGACTTGCTGTGCTCCTTACTTGTCGACTGCAACAACTTAGATGCTTAAATTACGTACAGGGTGGTGCACCCGCATGGCTAATCACGCGACTTTAACTGCCAGAAGATAAATGTAAACGTTTCCGATAGAAATGCGTCCATTGTGACGCTTTGCAGTTACGTCATTTCGAAAACAAATGTATTAAACGTAAGATTTTCTGCGATTTTTTCTACACATTACCACTTCTGGCTTTTTCTTGTGTAATGTTGCTGCCAGTGCTCAGTTCGTGCCAAATCTTAAGGTCCTAGGTCAACTAAAAGGCAGCAAAAGCGGCCAAAAATTGAGTTTTCAAAAACTAAATCCTGACTTGCTGTGCTCCTTACTTGTCGACTGCAACAACTTAGATGCTTAAATTACGTACAGAGTGGTGCGCCGGCAAGGCTCGTCACGCGATTTTAACTGCCAGAAGTTAATGTAAACGTTTCCGATAGAAATGCGTCCATTGTGACGATTTGCAGTTACGTCATTTCGAAAACAAATGTATTAAACGTTAGATTTTCTGCTTTTTTTTCTACACATTACCACTTCTGGCTTTTTCTTGTTTAATGTGGCTGCCAGATCTCGGTTCTTGCCAAATCTTAAGGTCCTAGGTCAACTACAAGGCAGCAAAAGCGGCCAAAAATTGAGTTTTCAAAAACTAAATCTTGACTTGCTGTGCTCCTTACTTGTAGACTGCAACAACTTAGATGCTTAAATTACGTACAGGGTGGTGCGCCCGCAAGGCTAATCACGCGACTTTAACTGCCAGAAGATAAATGTAAACGTTTCCGATAGAAATGCGTCCATTGTGACGGTTTGCAGTTACGTCATTTCGAAAACAAATGTATTAAACGTAAGATTTTCTGCGATTTTTTCTACACATTACCACTTCTGGCTGTTTCTTGTGTAATGTGGCTGCCAGTGCTCAGTTCGTGCCAAATCTTAAGGTCCTAGGTCAACTAAAAGGCAGCAAAAGCGGCCAAAAACTGAGTTTTCAAAAACTAAATCCTGACTTGCTGAGCTCCTTACTTGTCGACTGCAACAACTTAGATGCTTAAATTACGTACAGAGTGGTGCGCCGGCAAGGCTCGTCACGCGACTTTAACTGCCAGAAGTAAATGTAAACGTTTCCGATAGAAATGCGTCCATTGTGACGATTTGCAGTTACGTCATTTCGAAAACAAATGTATTAAACGTTAGTTTTTCTGCGGTTTTTTCTACACATCACCACTTCCGGCTCTTTCTTGTTTAATGTGGCTGCCAGAGCTCGGTTCTTGCCAAATCTTAAGGTCCTAGGTCAACTACAAGGCAGCAAAAGCGGCCAAAAATTGAGTTTTCAAAAACTAAATCTTGACTTGCTGTGCTCCTTACTTGTCGACTGCAACAACTTAGATGCTTAAATTACGTACAGGGTGGTGCACCCTCATGGCTAATCACGCGACTTTAACTGCCAGAAGATAAATGTAAACGTTTCCGATAGAAATGCGTCCATTGTGACGGTTTGCAGTTACGTCATTTCGAAAACAAATGTATTAAACGTAAGATTTTCTGCGATTTTTTGTACACATTACCACTTCTGGCTTTTTCTTGTGTAATGTGGCTGCCAGAGCTCAGTTCGTGCCAAATCTTAAGGTCCTAGGTCAACTAAAAGGCAGCAAAAGCGGCCAAAAATTGAGTTTTCAAAAACTAAATCTTGAATTGCTGTGCTACTTACTTGTCGACTGCAACAACTTAGATGCTTAAATTACGAACAGAGTGGTGCACCCGCAAGGCTCATCACGCGACTTTAACTGCCAGAAGGTAAATGAAAATGGTTCCGATAGAAATGCGTCCATTGTGACGATTTGCACTTACGTCATTTCAAAAACTAATGTATTAAACGTAAGATTTTCTGCTTTTTTTCTACACTTTACCACTTCTGGCTTTTTTTGTGTAATGGGGCTGCCAGAGCTCGATTCGTGCCAAATCTTAAGGTCCTAGGTCAACTACAAGGCACAAAAGCTACCACAAAATTTAGTTTTCAAAAACTAAAACTTGACTTTCTGTGCTCCTTACTTGTCGACTGCAACAACTTAGATGCTTAAATTACATACATTGTGGTGCACCCGCACGGCTCATCACGCGACTTTAACTGCGACAAGATAAATGTAAACGTTTCCAATAGAAATGCGTCCATTGTGACGATTTGCAGTTACATCATTTCGAAAACAAATGTATTAAACGTAGGATTTTCTGCGGTTTTTTCTACACATTACCACTTCTGGCGTTTTCTTGTTTAATGTGGCTGCCAGAGCTCGGTTCGTGCCAAATCTTAAGGTCCTAGGTCAACTAAAAGGCAGCAAAAGCGGCCAAAAATTGAGTTTTCAAAAACTAAATCTTGACTTGCTGTGCTCCTTACTTGTCGACAGCAACAACTTAGATGCTTAAATTACGTACAGAGTGTAGCACCCGCATGGCTAATCACGCTACTTTAACTGCCAGAAGATAAATGTAAACGTTTCCGATAGAAATGCGTCCATTGTGACGCTTTGCAGTTACGTCATTTCGAAAACAAATGTATTAAACGTAAGATTTTCTGCGATTTTTTCTACACATTACCACTTCTGGCTTTTTCTTGTGTAATGTTGCTGCCAGTGCTCAGTTCGTGCCAAATCTTAAGGTCCTAGGTCAACTAAAAGGCAGCAAAAGCGGCCAAAAATTGAGTTTTCAAAAACTAAATCCTGACTTGCTGTGCTCCTTACTTGTCGACTGCAACAACTTAGATGCTTAAATTACGTACAGAGTGGTGCGCCGGCAAGGCTCGTCACGCGATTTTAACTGCCAGAAGTTAATGTAAACGTTTCCGATAGAAATGCGTCCATTGTGACGATTTGCAGTTACGTCATTTCGAAAACAAATGTATTAAACGTTAGATTTTCTGCTTTTTTTTCTACACATTACCACTTCTGGCTTTTTCTTGTTTAATGTGGCTGCCAGTTCTCGGTTCATGCCAAATCTTAAGGTCCTAGGTCAACTACAAGGCAGCAAAAGCGGCCAAAAATTGAGTTTTCAAAAACTAAATCTTGACTTGCTGTGCTCCTTACTTGTAGACTGCAACAACTTAGATGCTTAAATTACGTACAGGGTGGTGCGCCCGCAAGGCTAATCACGCGACTTTAACTGCCAGAAGATAAATGTAAACGTTTCCGATAGAAATGCGTCCATTGTGACGGTTTGCAGTTACGTCATTTCGAAAACAAATGTATTAAACGTAAGATTTTCTGCGATTTTTTCTACACATTACCACTTCTGGCTGTTTCTTGTGTAATGTGGCTGCCAGTGCTCAGTTCGTGCCAAATCTTAAGGTCCTAGGTCAACTAAAAGGCAGCAAAAGCGGCCAAAAACTGAGTTTTCAAAAACTAAATCCTGACTTGCTGAGCTCCTTACTTGTCGACTGCAACAACTTAGATGCTTAAATTACGTACAGAGTGGTGCGCCGGCAAGGCTCGTCACGCGACTTTAACTGCCAGAAGTTAATGTAAACGTTTCCGATAGAAATGCGTCCATTGTGACGATTTGCAGTTACGTCATTTCGAAAACAAATGTATTAAACGTTAGTTTTTCTGCGGTTTTTTCTACACATCACCACTTCCGGCTCTTTCTTGTTTAATGTGGCTGCCAGAGCTCGGTTCTTGCCAAATCTTAAGGTCCTAGGTCAACTACAAGGCAGCAAAAGCGGCCAAAAATTGAGTTTTCAAAAACTAAATCTTGACTTGCTGTGCTCCTTACTTGTCGACTGCAACAACTTAGATGCTTAAATTACGTCCAGGGTGGTGCACCCTCATGGCTAATCACGCGACTTTAACTGCCAGAAGATTAATGTAAACGTTTCCGATAGAAATGCGTCCATTGTGACGGTTTGCAGTTACGTCATTTCGAAAACAAATGTATTAAACGTAAGATTTTCTGCGATTTTTTGTACACATTACCACTTCTGGCTTTTTCTTGTGTAATGTGGCTGCCAGAGCTCAGTTCGTGCCAAATCGTAAGGTCCTAGGTCAACTAAAAGGCAGCAAAAGCGGCCAAAAATTGAGTTTTCAAAAACTAAATCTTGAATTGCTGTGCTACTTACTTGTCGACTGCAACAACTTAGATGCTTAAATTACGAACAGAGTGGTGCGCCCGCAAGGCTCATCACGCGACATTAACTGCCAGATGATAAATGTGGACGTTTATGATAGAAATGCGTCCATTGTGACAATTTGCAGTTACGTCATTTCGAAAACAAATGAATTAAACGTAAGATTTTCTACGGTTTTTCCTACACATTACAACTTCTGGCTTTTTCTTCTGTAATGTGGCTGCCAGCGCTCGGTTCGTGCCAAATCTTAAGATCCTAGGTCAACTACAAGGCAGCGAAAGCGGCCAAAAATTGAGATTTCAAAAACTAAAACTTGACTTGCTGTGCTCCTTACTTGTCGACTGCAATAACTTAGATGCTTAAAGTACGTTCAGAGTGGTGCACCCGCAAGGCTCATCACGCGACTTTAACTGCCAGAAGGTAAATGAAAATGGTTCCGATAGAAATGCGTCCATTGTGACGATTTGCACTTACGTCATTTCAAAAACTAATGTATTAAACGTAAGATTTTCTGCTTTTTTTCTACACTTTACCACTTCTGGCTTTTTTTGTGTAATGGGGCTGCCAGAGCTCGATTCGTGCCAAATCTTAAGGTCCTAGGTCAACTACAAGGCACAAAAGCTACCACAAAATTTAGTTTTCAAAAACTAAAACTTGACTTTCTGTGCTCCTTACTTGTCGACTGCAACAACTTAGATGCTTAAATTACATACTTTGTGGTGCACCCGCACGGCTCATCACGCGACTTTAACTGCGACAAGATAAATGTAAACGTTTCCAATAGAAATGCGTCCATTGTGACGATTTGCAGTTACATCATTTCGAAAACAAATGTATTAAACGTAGGATTTTCTGCGGTTTTTTCTACACATTACCACTTCTGGCGTTTTCTTGTTTAATGTGGCTGCCAGAGCTCGGTTCGTGCCAAATCTTAAGGTCCTAGGTCAACTACAAACAAGCAAAAGCGGCCAAAAATGAGTTTTCAAAAACTAAATCTTAACTTGCTGTGCCCCTTACTTGTCGACTGCAGCAACTTAGATGCTTAAATTACGTACAGGGTGGTGCACTCGCATGACTCATCACGCGACTTTAACTGCAGAAGATAAATTTAAACGTTTCCGATAGAAATGCGTCCATGGTGACGATTTGCAGTTACGTCATTTCGAAAACAAATGTATTAAACGTTAGATTTTCTGCGGTTTTTTCTACACATCACCACTTCTGGCTTCTTCTTGTTTAATGTGGCTGCCAGAGCTCGGTTCGTGCCAATTCTTAAGGTCCTAGGTCAACTTCAAGGCACCAAAGCGGCCACAAAATTGAGTTTTCAAAAACTAAAACTTGACTGGCTGTGCTCCTTACTTGTCGACTGCAACAACTTAGATGCTTAAATTACGTACAGAGCGGTGCACCCGCAAGGCTCATCACGCGACTTTAACTGCCAGAAGATAAATGTAAACGTTTCCGATAGAAATGCGTCCATTGTAACGATTTGCAGTTACGTCATTTCGAAAACAAATTATTAAACGTAGGATTTTCTGCGGTTTTTTCTACACATTACCACTTCTGGCTTTTTCTTGTGTAATGTGGCTGCCAGAGCTCGGTTCGTGCCAATTGTTAGGGTCCTAGGTCAACTACAAGGCAGCAAAAGCGGCCTAAAATTGAGTTTTCGAAAACTAAAATTTGAATTGCTGTGCTCCTTACTTGTCGACTGCAACAACTTAGATGCTTAAATTACGTACAGAGCGGTGCACCCGCAAGGCTCATCACGCGACTTGAACTGCCAGAAGATAAATGTAAAAGTTTCCGATAGAATTGCGTGCATTGTGACGATTTGCATTTACGTCATTTTAAAAACTAATGCATTGAACGTTAGATTTTCTGCTTTTTTTTCTACACTTTACCACTTCTGGCTTTTTCTTGTGTAATGTGGCTGCCAGAGCTCGGTTCGTGCCAAATCTTAATGTCCTAGGTCAACTACAAGGCAGCATAAGCGGCCAAAAATTGAGTTTTCCAAAACTAAAACTTGACTTGCTGTGATCCTTACTTGTCGACTGCAACAACTTAGATGCCTTTATTACGTACAGGGTGGTGCACCCGCAAGGCTCATCACGCGACTTTAACTGCCAGAAGATAAATGTAAACGTTTGCGATAGAAATGCGTCCATTGTGACGATTTACAGTTACGCCATTTCGAAAACAAATGTATTAAACGTAAGATTTTCTGCGGGTTTTTCTACACATTACCACTTCTGGCTTTTTCTTGTGTAATGTGGCTGCCAGAGCTCCTTTCGTGCCAAATCTTAAGGTCCTAGGTCAACTACAAGGCAGCAAAAGCGGCCAAAAATTGAGTTTTCAAAAAGTAAAACTTGACTTGCTGTGCTCCTTACTTGTCGACTGCAACAACTTAGATGCTTTAATTACGTACAGGGTGGTGCACCCGCAAGGCTCATAACGCGACATTAACTGCCAGAAGATAAATGTAAACGTTTCCGATAGAAATGCGTCCATTGTGACGATTTGCAGTTACGTCATTTCAAAAACTAATGTAATAAACGTAAGATTTTCTGGGGTTTTTTCTACACATTACCACTTCTGGCTTTTTATTGTGTAATGTGGCTGCCAGAGCTCGGTTCGTGCCAAATCTTAAGGCCCTACGTCAACTACAAGGCAGCAAAAGCGGCCAAAAATTGAGTTTTCAAAAACTGAAACTTGACTTGCTGTGTTCCTTACTTGTCGACTGCAACAACTTAGATGCTTAAATTACGTACAGAGTGGTGCACCCGCAAGGCTCATCACGCGACTTTAACTGCCAGAAGATAAATGTAAACGTTTCCGATAGAAATGCGTCCATTGTGATGATTTGTAGTTACGTCATTTCAAAAACAAATGCATAAAACGTAAGATTTTCTGCGGTTTTTCTACACATTACCACTTCTGGCTTTTTCTTGTGTAATGTAGCTGCCAGAGCTCGGTTCGTGCCAAATCTTATGGTCCTAGGCCAACAACAAGGCAGCAAAAGCGGCCAAAAATTGAATTTTCAAAAACTAAATCTTGACTTGCTGTGCTCCTTACTTGTCGACTGCAACAACTTAGATGCTTTAATTATGTACAGAGTGGTGCACCCGCAAGGCTCATCACGCGACTTTAACTGCCAGAAGATAAATGTAAACGTTTCCGATAGAAATGCGTCCATTGTGACGATTTGCAGTTACGTCATTTCAAAAACAAATGTATTAAACGTAAGATTTTCTGCGGTTTTTTCTACACATTACCACTTCTGGCTTTTTCGTGTGTAATGTGGCTGCCAGAGCTCGGTTCGTGCCAAATCTTATGGTCCTAGGCCAACTACAAGGCAACAAAAGCGGCCAAAAATTGAATTTTCAAAAACTAAAACTTGACTTGCTGTGCTCCTTACTTGTCGACTGCAACAACTTAGATGCTTAAATTACGTACAGAGCGGTGCACCCGCAAGGCTCATCACGCGACTTTAACTGCCAGAAGATAAATGTAAACGTTTCCGATAGAAATGCGTCCATTGTGACGATTTGCAGTTATGCCATTTCGAAAACAAATGTATTAACCGTAAGATTTTCTGCGGTTTTTTCTACACATTACCACTTCTGGCGTTTTCTTGTGTAATGTGGCTGCCAAAGCTCGGTTCGTGACAAATCTTAAGGTCCTAGGTGAACTACAAGGCAGCAAAAGCGGCCAAAAATTGAGTTTTCAAAAACTAAAACTTGACTTGCTGTGCTCCTTACTTGTCGACTGCAACAACGTAGATGCTTAAATTACGTACAGGGTGGTGCAACCGCAACGCTCATCACGCGACTTTAACTGCCAGAAGATAAATGTAAACGTTTCCGATAGAAATGCGTCCATTGTGACGGTTTGCATTTACGTCATTTCGAAAACAAATGTATTAAACGTAAGATTTTCTGCGATTTTTTCTACACATTACCACTTCTGGCTGTTTCTTGTGTAATGTGGCTGCCAGTGCTCAGTTCGTGCCAAATCTTAAGGTCCTAGGTCAACTAAAAGGCAGCAAAAGCGGCCAAAAACTGAGTTTTCAAAAACTAAATCCTGACTTGCTGAGCTCCTTACTTGTCGACTGCAACAACTTAGATGCTTAAATTACGTACAGAGTGGTGCGTTGGCAAGGCTCGTCACGCGACTTTAACTGCCAGAAGTTAATGTAAACGTTTCCGATAGAAATGCGTCCATTGTGACGATTTGCAGTTACGTCATTTCGAAAACAAATGTATTAAACGTTAGTTTTTCTGCGGTTTTTTCTACACATCACCACTTCCGGCTCTTTCTTGTTTAATGTGGCTGCCAGAGCTCGGTTCTTGCCAAATCTTAAGGTCCTAGGTCAACTACAAGGCAGCAAAAGCGGCCAAAAATTGAGTTTTCAAAAACTAAATCTTGACTTGCTGTGCTCCTTACTTGTCGACTGCAACAACTTAGATGCTTAAATTACGTACAGGGTGGTGCACTCGCATGACTCATCACGCGACTTTAACTGCAGAAGATAAATTTAAACGTTTCCGATAGAAATGCGTCCATGGTGACGATTTGCAGTTACGTCATTTCGAAAACAAATGTATTAAACGTTAGATTTTCTGCGGTTTTTTCTACACATCACCACTTCTGGCTTCTTCTTGTTTAATGTGGCTGCCAGAGCTCGGTTCGTGCCAATTCTTAAGGTCCTAGGTCAACTTCAAGGCACCAAAGCGGCCACAAAATTGAGTTTTCAAAAACTAAAACTTGACTGGCTGTGCTCCTTACTTGTCGACTGCAACAACTTAGATGCTTAAATTACGTACAGAGCGGTGCACCCGCAAGGCTCATCACGCGACTTTAACTGCCAGAAGATAAATGTAAACGTTTCCGATAGAAATGCGTCCATTGTAACGATTTGCAGTTACGTCATTTCGAAAACAAATTATTAAACGTAGGATTTTCTGCGGTTTTTTCTACACATTACCACTTCTGGCTTTTTCTTGTGTAATGTGGCTGCCAGAGCTCGGTTCGTGCCAATTGTTAGGGTCCTAGGTCAACTACAAGGCAGCAAAAGCGGCCAAAAATTGAGTTTTCGAAAACTAAAATTTGAATTGCTGTGCTCCTTACTTGTCGACTGCAACAACTTAGATGCTTAAATTACGTACAGAGCGGTGCACCCGCAAGGCTCATCACGCGACTTTAACTGCCAGAAGATAAATGTAAAAGTTTCCGATAGAAATGCGTGCATTGTGACGATTTGCATTTACGTCATTTTAAAAACTAATGCATTGAACGTTAGATTTTCTGCCTTTTTTTCTACACTTTACCACTTCTGGCTTTTTCTTGTGTAATGTGGCTGCCAGAGCTCGGTTCGTGCCAAATCTTAATGTCCTAGGTCAACTACAAGGCAGCATAAGCGGCCAAAAATTGAGTTTTCCAAAACTAAAACTTGACTTGCTGTGATCCTTACTTGTCGACTTCAACAACTTAGATGCCTTTATTACGTACAGGGTGGTGCACCCGCAAGGCTCATCACGCGACTTTAACTGCCAGAAGATAAATGTAAACGTTTGCGATAGAAATGCGTCCATTGTGACGATTTACAGTTACGTCATTTCGAAAACAAATGTATTAAACGTAAGATTTTCTGCGGGTTTTTCTACACATTACCACTTCTGGCTTTTTCTTGTGTAATGTGGCTGCCAGAGCTCCTTTCGTGCCAAATCTTAAGGTCCTAGGTCAACTACAAGGCAGCAAAAGCGGCCAAAAATTGAGTTTTCAAAAAGTAAAACTTGACTTGCTGTGCTCCTTACTTGTCGACTGCAACAACTTAGATGCTTTAATTACGTACAGAGTGGTGCACCCGCAAGGCTCATCACGCGACTTTAACTGCCAGAAGATAAATGTAAACGTTTCCGATAGAAATGCGTCCATTGTGACGATTTGCAGTTACGTCATTTCAAAAACAAATGTATTAAACGTAAGATTTTCTGCGGTTTTTTCTACACATTACCACTTCTGGCTTTTTCTTGTGTAATGTGGCTGCCAGAGCTCGGTTCGTGCCAAATCTTATGGTCCTAGGCCAACAACAAGGCAACAAAAGCGGCCAAAAATTGAATTTTCAAAAACTAAAACTTGACTTGCTGTGCTCCTTACTTGTCGACTGCAACAACTTAGATGCTTTAATTACGTACAGAGTGGTGCACCCGCAAGGCTCATCACGCGACTTTAACTGCCAGAAGATAAATGTAAACGTTTCCGATAGAAATGCGTCCATTGTGACGATTTGCAGTTATGCCATTTCGAAAACAAATGAATTAACCGTAAGATTTTCTGCGGTTTTTTCTACACATTACCACTTCTGGCGTTTTCTTGTGTAATGTGGCTGCCAAAGCTCGGTTCGTGACAAATCTTAAGGTCCTAGGTGAACTACAAGGCAGCAAAAGCGGCCAAAAATTGAGTTTTCAAAAACTAAAACTTGACTTGCTGTGCTCCTTACTTGTCGACTGCAACAACTTAGATGCTTAAATTACGTACAGGGTGGTGCAACCGCAACGCTCATCACGCGACTTTAACTGCCAGAAGGTAAATGTAAACGTTTCCGAGAGAAATGCGTCCATTGTGACGATTTGCAGTTACGTCATTTCGAAAACAAATGTATTAAACGTAAGATTTTCTGCGGTTTTTCCTACACATTACCACTTCTCGCTTTTTCTTGTGTAATGTGGCTGCCAGAGCTCGGTTCGTGCCAAATCTTATGGTCCTAGGCCAACAACAAGGCAGCAAAAGCGGCCAAAAATTGAGTTTTCAAAAACTAAAACTTGACTTGCTGTGCTCCTTACTTGTCGACTGCAACAACTTAGATGCTTAAATTACGTACAGAGTGGTGCACCCGCAAGGCTCATCACGCGACTTTAACTGCCAGAAGATAAATGTAAACGTTTCCGATAGAAATGCGTCCATTGTGATGATTTGTAGTTACGTCATTTCAAAAACAAATGTATAAAACGTAAGATTTTCTGCGGTTTTTCTACACATTACCACTTCTGGCATTTTCTTGTGTAATGTAGCTGCCAGAGCTCGGTTCGTGCCAAATCTTTTGGTCCTAGGCCAACAACAAGGCAGCAAAAGCGGCCAAAAATTGAATTTTCGAAAACTAAAACTTGACTTGCTGTGCTCCTTACTTGTCGACTGCAACAACTTAGATGCTTTAATTATGTACAGAGTGGTGCACCCGCAAGGATCATCACGCGACTTTAACTGCCAGAAGATAAATGTAAACGTTTCCGATAGAAATGCGTCCATTGTGACGATTTGCAGTTACGTCATTTCAAAAACAAATGTATTAAACGTAAGATTTTCTGCGGTTTTTTCTACACATTACCACTTCTGGCTTTTTCTTGTGTAATGTGGCTGCCAGAGCTCGGTTCGTGCCAAATCTTATGGTCCTAGGCCAACAACAAGGCAACAAAAGCGGCCAAAAATTGAATTTTCAAAAACTAAAACTTGACTTGCTGTGCTCCTTACTTGTCGACTGCAACAACTTAGATGCTTTAATTACGTACAGAGTGGTGCACCCGCAAGGCTCATCACGCGACTTTAACTGCCAGAAGATAAATGTAAACGTTTCCGATAGAAATGCGTCCATTGTGACGATTTGCAGTTATGCCATTTCGAAAACAAATGTATTAACCGTAAGATTTTCTGCGGTTTTTTCTACACATTACCACTTCTGGCGTTTTCTTGTGTAATGTGGCTGCCAAAGCTCGGTTCGTGACAAATCTTAAGGTCCTAGGTGAACTACAAGGCAGCAAAAGCGGCCAAAAATTGAGTTTTCAAAAACTAAAACTTGACTTGCTGTGCTCCTTACTTGTCGACTGCAACAACTTAGATGCTTTAATTATGTACAGAGTGGTGCACCCGCAAGGCTCATCACGCGACTTTAACTGCCAGAAGATAAATGTAAACGTTTCCGATAGAAATGCGTCCATTGTGACGATTTGCAGTTACGTCATTTCGAAAACAAATGTATTAAACGTAAGAATTTCTGCGGTTTTTTCTACACATTACCACTTCTGGCTTTTTCTTGTGTAATGTGGCTGCCAGAGCTCGGTTCGTGCCAAATCTTATGGTCCTAGGCCAACAACAAGGCAACAAAAGCGGCCAAAAATTGAATTTTCAAAAACTAAAACTTGACTTGCTGTGCTCCTTACTTGTCGACTGCAACAACTTAGATGCTTTAATTACGTACAGAGTGGTGCACCCGCAAGGCTCATCACGCGACTTTAACTGCCAGAAGGTAAATGTAAACGTTTCCGATAGAAATGCGTCCATTGTGACGATTTGCAGTTACGTCATTTCGAAAACAAATGTATAAAACGTAAGATTTTCTGCGGTTTTTCTACACATTACCACTTCTGGCTTTTTCATGTGTAATGTGGCTGCCAGAGCTCGGTTCGTGCCAAATCTTATGGTCCTAGGCCAACAACAAGGCACCAAAAGCGGCCAAAAATTGAATTTTCAAAAACTAAAACTTGACTTGCTGTGCTCCTTACTTGTCGACTGCAACAACTTAGATGCTTTAATTACGTACAGAGTGGTGCACCCGCAAGGCTCATCAAGCGACTTTAACTGCCAGAAGATAAATGTAAACGTTTGCGATAGAAATGCGGACAATGTGACGATTTGCAGTTATGCCATTTCGAAAACAAATGTATTAACCATAAGATTTTCTGCGGTTTTTTCTACACATTACCACTTCTGGCGTTTTCTTGTGTAATGTGGCTGCCAAAGCTTGGTTCGTGACAAATCTTAAGGTCCTAGGTCAACTACAAGGCAGCAAAAGCGGCCAAAAATTGAGTTTTCAAAAACTAAAACTTGACTTGCTGTGCTCCTTACTTGTCGACTGCAACAACTTAGAAGCTTTAATTACGTACAGGGTGGTGCACCCGCCAGGCTCATCACGCGACTTTAACTGCCAGAAGATAAATGTAAACGTTTGCGATAGAAATGCGGACAATGTGACGATTTGCAGTTATGCCATTTCGAAAACAAATGTATTAACCGTAAGATTTTCTGCGGTTTTTTCTACACATTACCACTTCTGGCGTTTTCTTGTGTAATGTGGCTGCCAAAGCTTGGTTCGTGACAAATCTTAAGGTCCTAGGTCAACTACAAGGCAGCAAAAGCGGCCAAAAATTGAGTTTTCAAAAACTAAAACTTGACTTGCTGTGCTCCTTACTTGTCGACTGCAACAACTTAGATGCTTTAATTACGTACAGAGTGGTGCACCCGCAAGGCTCATCACGCGACTTTAACTGCCAGAAGGTAAATGTAAACGTTTCCGATAGAAATGCGTCCATTGTGACGATTTGCAGTTACGTCATTTCGAAAACAAATGTATAAAACGTAAGATTTTCTGCGGTTTTTCTACACATTACCACTTCTGGCTTTTTCATGTGTAATGTGGCTGCCAGAGCTCGGTTCGTGCCAAATCTTATGGTCCTAGGCCAACAACAAGGCACCAAAAGCGGCCAAAAATTGAATTTTCAAAAACTAAAACTTGACTTGCTGTGCTCCTTACTTGTCGACTGCAACAACTTAGATGCTTTAATTACGTACAGAGTGGTGCACCCGCAAGGCTCATCACGCGACTTTAACTGCCAGAAGATAAATGTAAACGTTTGCGATAGAAATGCGGACAATGTGACGATTTGCAGTTATGCCATTTCGAAAACAAATGTATTAACCGTAAGATTTTCAGCGGTTTTTTCTACACATTACCACTTCTGGCTTTTTCTTGTGTAATGTGGCTGCCAGAGCTCGGTTCGTGCCAAATCTTATGGTCCTAGGCCAACAACAAGGCAACAAAAGCGGCCAAAAATTGAATTTTCAAAAACTAAAACTTGACTTGCTGTGCTCCTTACTTGTCGACTGCAACAACTTAGATGCTTTAATTACGTACAGAGTGGTGCACCCGCAAGGCTCATCACGCGACTTTAACTGCCAGAAGGTAAATGTAAACGTTTCCGATAGAAATGCGTCCATTGTGACGATTTGCAGTTACGTCATTTCGAAAACAAATGTATAAAACGTAAGATTTTCTGCGGTTTTTCTACACATTACCACTTCTGGCTTTTTCATGTGTAATGTGGCTGCCAGAGCTCGGTTCGTGCCAAATCTTATGGTCCTAGGCCAACAACAAGGCACCAAAAGCGGCCAAAAATTGAATTTTCAAAAACTAAAACTTGACTTGCTGTGCTCCTTACTTGTCGACTGCAACAACTTAGATGCTTTAATTACGTACAGAGTGGTGCACCCGCAAGGCTCATCACGCGACTTTAACTGCCAGAAGATAAATGTAAACGTTTGCGATAGAAATGCGGACAATGTGACGATTTGCAGTTATGCCATTTCGAAAACAAATGTATTAACCGTAAGATTTTCTGCGGTTTTTTCTACACATTACCACTTCTGGCGTTTTCTTGTGTAATGTGGCTGCCAAAGCTTGGTTCGTGACAAATCTTAAGGTCCTAGGTCAACTACAAGGCAGCAAAAGCGGCCAAAAATTGAGTTTTCAAAAACTAAAACTTGACTTGCTGTGCTCCTTACTTGTCGACTGCAACAACTTAGATGCTTTAATTATGTACAGAGTGGTGCACCCGCAAGGCTCATCACGCGACTTTAACTGCCAGAAGATAAATGTAAACGTTTGCGATAGAAATGCGGACAATGTGACGATTTGCAGTTATGCCATTTCGAAAACAAATGTATTAACCGTAAGATTTTCTGCGGTTTTTTCTACACATTACCACTTCTGGCGTTTTCTTGTGTAATGTGGCTGCCAAAGCTTGGTTCGTGACAAATCTTAAGGTCCTAGGTCAACTACAAGGCAGCAAAAGCGGCCAAAAATTGAATTTTCAAAAACTAAAACTTGACTTGCTGTGCTCCTTACTTGTCGACTGCAACAACTTAGATGCTTTAATTACGTACAGGGTGGTGCACCCGCCAGGCTCATCACGCGACTTTAACTGCCAGAAGATAAATGTAAACGTTTGCGATAGAAATGCGGACAATGTGACGATTTGCAGTTATGCCATTTCGAAAACAAATGTATTAACCGTAAGATTTTCTGCCGTTTTTTCTACACATTACCACTTCTGGCGTTTTCTTGTGTAATGTGGCTGCCAAAGCTTGGTTCGTGACAAATCTTAAGGTCCTAGGTCAACTACAAGGCAGCAAAAGCGGCCAAAAATTGAGTTTTCAAAAACTAAAACTTGACTTGCTGTGCTCCTTACTTGTCGACTGCAACAACTTAGATGCTTTAATTACGTACAGAGTGGTGCACCCGCAAGGCTCATCACGCGACTTTAACTGCCAGAAGGTAAATGTAAACGTTTCCGATAGAAATGCGTCCATTGTGACGATTTGCAGTTACGTCATTTCGAAAACAAATGTATAAAACGTAAGATTTTCTGCGGTTTTTCTACACATTACCACTTCTGGCTTTTTCATGTGTAATGTGGCTGCCAGAGCTCGGTTCGTGCCAAATCTTATGGTCCTAGGCCAACAACAAGGCACCAAAAGCGGCCAAAAATTGAATTTTCAAAAACTAAAACTTGACTTGCTGTGCTCCTTACTTGTCGACTGCAACAACTTAGATGCTTTAATTACGTACAGAGTGGTGCACCCGCAAGGCTCATCACGCGACTTTAACTGCCAGAAGATAAATGTAAACGTTTGCGATAGAAATGCGGACAATGTGACGATTTGCAGTTATGCCATTTCGAAAACAAATGTATTAACCGTAAGATTTTCTGCGGTTTTTTCTACACATTACCACTTCTGGCTTTTTCTTGTGTAATGTGGCTGCCAGAGCTCGGTTCGTGCCAAATCTTATGGTCCTAGGCCAACAACAAGGCAACAAAAGCGGCCAAAAATTGAATTTTCAAAAACTAAAACTTGACTTGCTGTGCTCCTTACTTGTCGACTGCAACAACTTAGATGCTTTAATTACGTACAGAGTGGTGCACCCGCAAGGCTCATCACGCGACTTTAACTGCCAGAAGGTAAATGTAAACGTTTCCGATAGAAATGCGTCCATTGTGACGATTTGCAGTTACGTCATTTCGAAAACAAATGTATAAAACGTAAGATTTTCTGCGGTTTTTCTACACATTACCACTTCTGGCTTTTTCATGTGTAATGTGGCTGCCAGAGCTCGGTTCGTGCCAAATCTTATGGTCCTAGGCCAACAACAAGGCACCAAAAGCGGCCAAAAATTGAATTTTCAAAAACTAAAACTTGACTTGCTGTGCTCCTTACTTGTCGACTGCAACAACTTAGATGCTTTAATTACGTACAGAGTGGTGCACCCGCAAGGCTCATCACGCGACTTTAACTGCCAGAAGATAAATGTAAACGTTTGCGATAGAAATGCGGACAATGTGACGATTTGCAGTTATGCCATTTCGAAAACAAATGTATTAACCGTAAGATTTTCTGCGGTTTTTTCTACACATTACCACTTCTGGCGTTTTCTTGTGTAATGTGGCTGCCAAAGCTTGGTTCGTGACAAATCTTAAGGTCCTAGGTCAACTACAAGGCAGCAAAAGCGGCCAAAAATTGAGTTTTCAAAAACTAAAACTTGACTTGCTGTGCTCCTTACTTGTCGACTGCAACAACTTAGATGCTTTAATTATGTACAGAGTGGTGCACCCGCAAGGCTCATCACGCGACTTTAACTGCCAGAAGATAAATGTAAACGTTTGCGATAGAAATGCGGACAATGTGACGATTTGCAGTTATGCCATTTCGAAAACAAATGTATTAACCGTAAGATTTTCTGCGGTTTTTTCTACACATTACCACTTCTGGCGTTTTCTTGTGTAATGTGGCTGCCAAAGCTTGGTTCGTGACAAATCTTAAGGTCCTAGGTCAACTACAAGGCAGCAAAAGCGGCCAAAAATTGAGTTTTCAAAAACTAAAACTTGACTTGCTGTGCTCCTTACTTGTCGACTGCAACAACTTAGATGCTTAAATTACGTACAGGGTGGTGCACCCGCAAGGCTCATCACGCGACTTTAACTGCCAGAAGGTAAATGTAAACGATTCCGATTGAAATGCGTCCATTGTGACGATTTGCAGTTACGTCATTTCGAAAACAAATGTATAAAACGTAAGATTTTCTGCGGTTTTTCTACACATTACCACTTCTGGCTTTGTCTTGTGTAATGTGGCTGCCAGAGCTCGGTTCGTGCCAAATCTTATGGTCCTAGGCCAACAACAAGGCACCAAAAGCGGCCAAAAATTGAATTTTCAAAAACTAAAACTTGACTTGCTGTGCTCCTTACTTGTCGACTGCAACAACTTAGATGCTTTAATTACGTACAGAGTGGTGCACCCGCAAGGCTCATCACGCGACTTTAACTGCCAGAAGATAAATGTAAACGTTTCCGATAGAAATGCGTCCATTGTGACGATTTGCAGTTCCGTCATTTCGAAAACAAATGTATTAAACGTAAGATTTTCTGCGGTTTTTTCTACACATTACCACTTCTGGCTTTTTCTTGTGTAATGTGGCTGCCAGAGCTCGGTTCTTGCCAAATCTTAAGGTCCTAGGTCAACTACAAGGCAGCAAAAGCGGCTAAAAATTGAGTTTTCAAAAATTAAACTTGACTTGCTGTGCTCCTAACTTGTCGACTGCAACAACTTAGATGCTTAAATTACGTACAGGGTGGTGCACTCGCAAAGCTCATCACGCGACTTTAACTGCCAGAAGATAAATGTAAACGTTTCCGAGGGAATTGCGTCCATTGTGACGATTTGCAGTTACGTCATTTCGAAAACAAATGTATCAAACGTAAGATTTTCTGCGGTTTTCTACACATTACCACTTCTGGCTTTTTCTCGTGTAATGTGGCTGCCAGAGCTCGGATCGTGCCAAATCTTAAGGTCCTAGGTCAACTACAAGGCAGCAAAAGCGGCCAAAAATTGAGTTTTCAAAAACTAAAACTTGACTTGCTGTGCTCCTTACTTGTCGACTGCAACAACTTAGATGCTTAAATTACGTACAGGGTGGTGCACCCGCAACGCTCATCACGCGACTTTAACTGCCAGAAGGTAAATGTAAACGTTTCCGAGAGAAATGCGTCCATTGTGACGATTTGCAGTTACGTCATTTCGAAAACAAATGTATTAAACGTAAGATTTTCTGCGGTTTTTTCTACACATTACCACTTCTGGCTTTTTCGTGTGTAATGTGGCTGCCAGAGCTCGGATCGTGCCAAATCTTAAGGTCCTAGGTCAACTACAAGGCAGCAAAAGCGGCCAAAAATTGAGTTTTCAAAAACTAAAACTTGACTTGCTGTGCTCCTTACTTGTCGACTGCAACAACTTAGATGCTTAAATTACGTACAGGGTGGTGCACCCGCAACGCTCATCACGCGACTTTAACTGCCAGAAGGTAAATGTAAACGTTTCCGAGAGAAATGCGTCCATTGTGACGATTTGCAGTTACGTCATTTCGAAAACAAATGTATTAAACGTAAGATTTTCTGCGGTTTTCTACACATTACCACCTCTAGCTTTTTCTCGTGTAATGTGGCTGCCAGAGCTCGGATCGTGCCAAATCTTAAGGTCCTAGGTCAACTACAAGGCAGCAAAAGCGGCCAAAAATTGAGTTTTCAAAAACTAAATCTTGACTTGCTGTGCTCCTTACTTGTCGACTGCAACAACTTAGATGCTTAAATTACGTACAGGCTGGTGCACCCGCAACGCTCATCACGCGACTTTAACTGCCAGAAGGTAAATGTAAACGTTTCCGAGAGAAATGCGTCCATTGTGACGATTTGCAGTTACGTCATTTCGAAAACAAATGTATTAAACGTAAGATTTTCTGCGGTTTTTTCTACACATTACCACTTCTGGCTTTTTCTCGTGTAATGTGGCTGCCAGAGCTCGGATCGTGCCAAATCTTAAGGTCCTAGGTCAACTACAAGGCAGCAAAAGCGGCCAAAAATTGAGTTTTCAAAAACTAAAACTTGACTTGCTGTGCTCCTTACTTGTCGACTGCAACAACTTAGATGCTTAAATTAAGTACAGGGTGGTGCACCCGCCAGGCTCATCACGCGACTTTAACTGCCAGAAGATAAATGTAAACGTTTCCGATAGAAATGCGGACATTGTGACGATTTGCAGTTATGCCATTTCGAAAACAAATGTAATAAACGTAAGATTTTCTGCGGTTTTTTCTACACATTACCACTTCTGGCTTTTTCTCGTGTAATGTGGATGCCAGAGCTCGGATCGTGCCAAATCTTAAGGTCCTAGGTCAACTACAAGGCAGCAAAAGCGGCCAAAAATTGAGTTTTCAAAAACTAAAACTTGACTTCCTGTGCTCCTTACTTGTCGACTGCAACAACTTAGATGCTTAAATTACGTACAGGGTGGTGCACCCGCCAGGCTCATCACGCGACTTTAACTGCCAGAAGATAAATGTAAACGTTTCCGATAGAAATGCGGACATTGTGACGATTTGCAGTTATGCCATTTCGAAAACAAATGTAATAAACGTAAGATTTTCTGCGGTTTTTTCTACACATTACCACTTCTGGCGTTTTCTTGTGTAATGTGGCTGCCAAAGCTCGGTTCGTGACAAACGTTAAGGTCCTAGGTCAACTACAAGGCAGCAAAAGCGGCCAAAAATTGAGTTTTTAAAAACTAAAACTTGACTTGCCGTGCTCCTTACTTGTCGTCTGCAACAACTTAGATGCTTAAATTACGTACAGGGTGGTGCACCCGCAAGGCTCATCACGCGACTTTAACTGCCTGAAGGTAATTGTAAACGTTTCCGAGAGAAATGGGTCCATTGTGACGATTTGAAGTTACGTCATTTCAAAAACTAATGTATTAAACGTAAGATTTTCTGCAGTTTTCTCTACACATTTCCACTTCTGGCTTTTTCTTGTGTAATTTGGCTGCCAGAGCTCGGTTCGTGCCAAATCTTAAGGTCTTAGGTCAACTACAAGGCAGAAAAAGCGGCCAAAAATTGAGTTTTCCAAAACTTAAACTTGACTTGCTGTGCTCCTTACTTGTCGACTGCAACAACTTAGATGCTTAAATTACGTACAGGTTGGTGCGCCCGCAAGGCTCATCACACGACTTTAACTGCCAGAAGATAAATGTAAACGTTTCCGATAGAAATGCGTCCATTGTGACGATTTGCAGTTACGTCATTTCGAAAACAAATGTATTAAACGTAAGATTTTCTGCGGTTTTTTCTACACATTACCACTTCTCGCTTTTTCGTGTGTAATGTGGCTGCCAGAGGTCGGTTCGTGCCAAATCTTAAGGTAATAGGTCAACTACAAGGCAGCAAAAGCGGCCAAAAATTGAGGTTTCAAAAACTAAAACTTGACTTTCTCTCCTCCTTACTTGTCGACTGCAACAACTTAGATGCTTAAATTACGTACAGAGTTGTGCGCCCGCAAGGCTCATCACGCGACTTTAACTGCCAGAAGATAAATGTAAACGTTTCCGAGGGAATTGTGTCCACTGTGACGAGTTGCAGTTATGTCATTTCGAAAACAAATGTACTAAACGTAAGATTTTCTGCGGTTTTTCTACACATTACCACTTCTGGCTTTTTCTTGTGTAATGTGACTGCCAGAGCTCAGTTCGAGCAAAATCATAAGGTCCTAGGTCAACTACAAGGCAGCAAAAGCGGCCAAAAATTGAGTTTTCAAAAACTAAAACTTGACTTGCTGTGCTCCTTACTTGTCGACTGCAACAACTTAGATGCTTAAATTACGTACAGGGTGGTGCACCCGCAAGGCTCATCACGCGACTTTTACTGCCAGAAGGTAAATGTAAACGTTTCTGAGAGAAATGCGTCCATTGTGACGATTTGCAGTTACGTCATTTCGAAAACAAATGTATTAAACGTAAGATTTTCTGCGGTTTTTTCTACACATTACCACTTCTGGCTTTTTCTCGTGTAATGTGGCTGCCAGAGCTCGGATCGTGCCAAATCTTAAGGTCCTAGGTCAACTACAAGGCAGCAAAAGCGGCCAAAAATTGAGTTTTCAAAAACTAAAACTTGACTTGCTGTGCTCCTTACTTGTCGACTGCAACATCTTAGATGCTTAAATTACGTACAGGCTGGTGCACCCGCCAGGCTCATCACGCGACTTTAACTGCCAGAAGATAAATGTAAACGTTTCCGATAGAAATGCGGACATTGTGACGATTTGCAGTTATGCCATTTCGAAAACAAATGTAATAAACGTAAGATTTTCTGCGGTTTTTTCTACACATTACCACTTCTGGCTTTTTCTCGTGTAATGTGGCTGCCAGAGCTCGGATCGTGCCAAATCTTAAGGTCCTAGGTCAACTACAAGGCAGCAAAAGCGGCCAAAAATTGAGTTTTCGAAATCTAAAACTTGACTTGCTGTGCTCTTTACTTGTCGACTGCAATAACTTAGTTGCCTTTATTACGTACAGGGTGGTGCAACCGCCAGGCTCATCACGCGACTTTAACTGCCAGAAGATAAATGTAAACGTTTGGGATAGAAATGCGGACATTGTGACGATTTGTAGTTATGCCATTTCGAAAACAAATGTATTAAACGTAAGATTTTCTGCGGTTTTTTCTACACATTACCACTTCTGGCGTTTTCTTGTGTAATGTGGCTGCAAAGCTCGGTTCGTGACAAATCTTAAGGTCCTAGGTCAACTACAAGGCAGCAAAAGCGGCCAAAAATTGAGTTTTCAAAAACTAAAACTTGACATGCTGTGCTCCTTACTTGTCGACTGCAACAACTTAGATGCTTAAATTACGTACAGGGTGGTGCACCCGCAAGGCTCATCACGCGACTTCAACTGCCAGAAGGGAAATGTAAACGTTTCCGAGAGAAATGCGTCTATTGTGACGATTTGAAGTTACGTCATTTCAAAAACTAATGTATTAAACGTAAGATTTTCTGCAGTTTTCTCTACACATTACCACCTCTAGCTTTTTCTCGTGTAATGTGGCTGCCAGAGCTCGGTTCGTGCCAAATCTTAAGGTCCTAGATCTACTACAAGGCAGAAAAAGCGGCCAAAAATTGAGTTTTCGAAAACTTAAGCTTGACTTGCTGTGCTCCTTACTTGTCGACTGCAACAACTTAGATACTTAATTTACGTACAGGGTGGTGCACCCGCAAGGCTCATCACGCGACTTTAACTGCCGGAAGGTAAATGTAAACGTTTCCGATAGAAATGCGTCAATTGTGACGATTTGCAGTTACGTCATTTCGAAAACAAATATATTAAACGTAAGATTTTCTGCGGTTATTTTCTACACATTACCACATCTGGCTTTTTCTTGTGTAATGTGGCTGCCAGAGCTCGGTTTGTGCCAAATCTTAAGGTAATAGGTCAACTACAAGGCAGCAAAAGCGGCCAAAAATTGAGTTTTCAAAAACTAAAACTTGACTTTCTCTCCTCCTTACTTGTCGACTGCAACAACTTAGATGCTTAAATTACGTACAGAGTGGTGCACCCGCAAGGCTCATCACGCGACTTTAACTGCCGGAAGATAAATGTAAACGTTTCCGATAGAAATGCGTCCATTGTTACGATGTGCAGTTACGTCATTTCGAAAACAAATGTATTAAACGTAAGATTTTCTGCGGTTTTTTCTACACATTACCACTTCTGGCTTTTTCTTGTGTAATGTGGCTGCCACAGCTCGGTTCCTGCCAAATCTTAAGGTCCTAGGTCAACTACAAGGCAGCAAAAGCGGCTAAAAATTGAGTTTTCAGAAATTAAACTTGAATTGCTGTGCTCCTAACTTGTCGACTGCAACAACTTAGATGCTTAAATTACGTACAGGGTGGTGCACTCGCAAGGCTCATCACGCGACTTTAACTGCCAGAAGATAAATGTAAACGTTTCCGAGGGAATTGCGTCCATTGTGACGATTTGGAGTTACGTCATTTCGAAAACAAATGTATTAAACGTAAGATTTTCTGCGGTTTTTTCTACACATTACCACTTCTGGCTTTTTCTTGTGTAATGTGGCTGCCAGAGCTCGGTTCGTGCCAAATCTTATGGTCCTGGGCCAACAACAAGGCAGCAAAAGCGGCCAAAAATTGAATTTTCAAAAACTAAAACTTGACATGCTGTGCTCCTAACTTGTCGACTGCAACAACTTAGATGCTTAAATTACGTACAGGGTGGTGCACCCGCAAGGCTCATAACGCGACTTTAACTGCCAGAAGGTAAATGTAAACGTTTCCGAGAGAAATGCGTCCATTGTGACGATTTGAAGTTACGTCATTTCAAAAACTAATGTATTAAACGTAAGATTTTCTGCAGTTTTCTCTGCACATTACCACTTCTGGCATTTTCTTGTGTAATTTGGCTGCCAGAGCTCGGTTCGTGCCAATACTTAAGGTCCTAGGTCAACTACAAGGCAGAAGAAGCAGCCAAAAATTGAGTTTTCCAAAACTTAAACTTGACTTGCTGTGCTCCTTACTTGTCGACTGCAACAACTTAGATGCTTAAATTACGTACAGAGTGGTGCGCCCGCAAGGCTCATCACACGACTTTAACTGCCAGAAGATAAATGTAAACGTTTCCGATAGAAATGCGTCCATTGTGACGATTTGCAGTTATGTCATTTCGAAAACAAATGTATTAAACGTAAGATTTCCTGCGGTTTTTTCTACACATTACCACTTCAGGCTTCTTCGTGTGTAATGTGGCTGCCAGAGGTCGGTTCGTGCCAAATCTTAAGGTAATATGTCAACTACAAGGCAGCAAAAGCGGCCAAAAATTGAGGTTTCAAAAACTAAAACTTGACTTTCTCTCCTCCTTACTTGTCGACTGCAACAACTTAGATGCTTAAATTACGTACAGGGTGGTGCACCCGCAAGGCTCATCACGCGACTTTAACTGCCGGAAGATAAATGTAAACGTTTGCGATAGAAATGCGTCCATTGTGACGATTTGCAGTTACGTCATTTCGAAAACAAATGTATTAAACGTAAGATTTTCTGCGGTTTTTTCTACACATTACCACTTCTGGCTTTTTCGTGTGTAATGTGGCTGCCAGAGCTCGGTTCGTGCCAAATCTTAAGGTCCTAGGTCAACTACAAGGCAGCAAAAGCGGCCAAAAATTGAGTTTTCAAAATCTAAAACTTGACTTGCTGTGCTCCTTACTTGTCGACTGCAACAACTTAGATGCTTAAATTACGTACAGGGTGTTGCACCCGCAAGGCTCATCACGCGACTTTAACTGCGAGAAGATAAATGTAAACGTTTCCGATAGAAATGCGTCCATTGTGACGATTTGCAGTTACGTCATTTCGAAAACAAAGGTATTGAACGTAAGATTTCTGCGGTTTTTTCTACACATTACCACTTCTGGCTTTTTCTTGTGTAATGTGGCTGCCAGAGCTCGGTTCGTGCCAAATCTTAAGGTCCTAGGTCAACTACAAGGCAGCAAAGGCGGCTAAAAATTGAGTTTTCAAAAATTAAACTTGACTTGCTGTGCTCCTAACTTGTCGACTGCAACAACTTAGATGCTTAAATTACGTACAGGGTGGTGCACTCGCAAGGCTCATCACGCGACTTTAACTGCCAGAAGATATATGTAAACGTTTCCGAGGGAATTGCGTCCATTGTGACGATTTGCAGTTACGTCATTTCGAAAACAAATGTATTAAACGTAAGATTTTCTGCGGTTTTCTACACATTACCACCTCTGGCTTTTTCCCGTGTAATGTGGCTGCCAGAGCTTGGTTCGTGCCAAATCTTAAGGTCCTAGGTCAACTACAAGGCAGCAAAAGCGGCCAAAAATTGAGTTTTCAAAATCTAAAACTTGACTTGCTGTGCTCTCTACTTGTCGACTGCAATAACTTAGTTGCCTTTATTACGTACAGGGTGGTGCACCCGCCAGGCTCATCACGCGAATTTAACTGCCAGAAGATAAACGTAAACGTTTCCGATAGAAATGCGGACATTGTGACGATTTGCAGTTATGCCATTTCGAAAACAAAAGTATTAAACGTAAGATTTTCTGCGGTTTTTTCTACACATTACCACTTCTGGCGTTTTCTTGTGTAATGTGGCTGCAAAGCTCGGTTCGTGACAAATCTTAAGGTCCTAGGTCAACTACAAGGCAGCAAAAGCGGCCAAAAATTGAGTTTTCAAAAAGTAAAACTTGACTTGCTGTGCTCCTTACTTGTCGACTGCAAGAACTTAGATTGTAAATTACGTACAGAGTGGTGCGCCCGCAAGGCTCATCACACGACTTTAACTGCCAGAAGATAAATGTAAACGTTTCCGATAGAAATGCGTCCATTGTGACGATTTGCAGTTACGTCATTTCGAAAACAAATGTATTAAACGTAAGATTTTCTGCGATTTTTTCTACACATTACCACATCTGGCTTTTTCGTGTGTAATGTGGCTGCCAGAGGTCAGTTCGTGCCAAATCTTAAGGTAATAGGTCAACTACAAGGCAGCAAAAGCGGCCAAAAATTGAGGTTTCAAAAACTAAAACTTGACTTCTCTCCTCCTTACTTGTCGACTGCAACAACTTCGATGCTTAAATTACGTACAGAGTGGTGCGCCCGCAAGGCTCATCGCGCGCCTTTAACTGCCAGAAAAAAAATGTAAACGTTTATGATAGAAATGCGTCCACTGTGAAGATTTGCAGTTATGTCATTTCGAAAACAAATGTATTAACCGTAAGATTTTCTGCGGTTTTTTCTACACATTACCACTTCTGGCTTTTTCTTGTGTAATGTGGCTGCCAGAGCTCGGTTCGTGCCAAATCTTATGGTCCTAGGCCAACAACAAGGCAGCAAAAGCGGCCAAAAATTGAATTTTCAAAAACTAAAACTTGACTTTCAGTGCTCCTTACTTGTCGACTGCAACAACTTAGATGCTTTAATTACGTACAGAGTGGTGCACCCGCAAGGCTCATCACGCGACTTTAACTGCCAGAAGATAAATGTAAACGTTTCCGATAGAAATGCGTCCATTGTGACGATTTGCAGTTACGTCATTTGAAAAACAAATGTATTAAACGTAAGATTTTCTGCGGTTTTTTCTACACATTACCACTTCAGGCTTTTTCTTGTGTAATGTGGCTGCCAGAGCTCGGTTCGTGCCAAATCTTAAGGTCCTAGGTCAACTACAAGGCAGCAAAAGCGGCTAAAAATTGAATTTTCAAAAATTAAACTTGACTTGCTGTGCTCCTAACTTGTCGACTGCAACAACTTAGATGCTTCAATTACGTACAGGGTGGTGCACTCGCAAGGCTCATCACGCTACTTTAACTGCCAGAAGATAAATGTAAACGTTTCCGAGGGAATTGCGTCCATTGTGACGATTTGCAGTTACGTCATTTCGAAAACAAATGTATTAAACGTAAGATTTTCTGCGGTTTTCTACACATTACCACCTCTGGCTTTTTCTCGTGTAATGTGGCTGCCAGAGCTCGGTTCGTGCCAAATCTTAAGGTCCTAGGTCAACTACAAGGCAGCAAAAGCGGCTAAAAATTGAGTTTTCAAAAATTAAACTTGACTTGCTGTGCTCCTAACTTGTCGACTGCAACAACTTAGATGCTTAAATTACGTACAGGGTGGTGCACCCGCCAGGCTCATCACGCGACTTTAACTGCGAGAAGATAAATGTAAACGTTTCCGATAGAAATGCGTCCGTTGTGACGATTTGCAGTTACGTCATTTCGAAAACAAAGGTATTGAACGTAAGATTTCTGCGGTTTTTTCTACACATTACCACTTCTGGCTTTTTCTTGTGTAATGTGGCTGCCAGAGCTCGGTTCGTGCCAAATCTTAAGGTCCTAGGTCAACTACAAGGCAGCAAAAGCGGCTAAAAATTGAGTTTTCAAAAATTAAACTTGACTTGCTGTGCTCCTAACTTGTCGACTGCAACAACTTAGATGCTTAAATTACGTACAGGGTGGTGCACCCGCCAGGCTCATCACGCGATTTTAACTGCCAGAAGATATATGTAATCGTTTCCGACAGAAATGCGGACATTGTGACGATTTGCAGTTATGCCATTTCGAAAACAAAAGTATTATACGTAAGATTTTCTGCGGTTTTTTCTACACATTACCACTTCTGGCGTTTTCTTGTGTAATGTGGCTGCCAGAGCTCGGTTCGTGCCAAATCTTAAGGTCCTAGGTCAACTACAAGGCAGCAAAGGCGGCTAAAAATTGAGTTTTCAAAAATTAAACTTGACTTGCTGTGCTCCTAACTTGTCGACTGCAACAACTTAGATGCTTAAATTACGTACAGGGTGGTGCACTCGCAAGGCTCATCACGCGACTTTAACTGCCAGAAGATATATGTAAACGTTTCCGAGGGAATTGCGTCCATTGTGACGATTTGCAGTTACGTCATTTCGAAAACAAATGTATTAAACGTAAGATTTTCTGCGGTTTTCTACACATTACCACCTCTGGCTTTTTCCCGTGTAATGTGGCTGCCAGAGCTTGGTTCGTGCCAAATCTTAAGGTCCTAGGTCAACTACAAGGCAGCAAAAGCGGCCAAAAATTGAGTTCTCAAAATCTAAAACTTGACTTGCTGTGCTCTCTACTTGTCGACTGCAATAACTTAGTTGCCTTTATTACGTACAGGGTGGTGCACCCGCCAGGCTCATCACGCGAATTTAACTGCCAGAAGATAAACGTAAACGTTTCCGATAGAAATGCGGACATTGTGACGATTTGCAGTTATGCCATTTCGAAAACAAAAGGATTAAACGTAAGATTTTCTGCGGTTTTTTCTACACATTACCACTTCTGGCGTTTTCTTGTGTAATGTGGCTGCAAAGCTCGGTTCGTGACAAATCTTAAGGTCCTAGGTCAACTACAAGGCAGCAAAAGCGGCCAAAAATTGAGTTTTCAAAAAGTAAAACTTGACTTGCTGTGCTCCTTACTTGTCGACTGCAAGAACTTAGATTGTAAATTACGTACAGAGTGGTGCGCCCGCAAGGCTCATCACACGACTTTAACTGCCAGAAGATAAATGTAAACGTTTCCGATAGAAATGCGTCCATTGTGACGATTTGCAGTTACGTCATTTCGAAAACAAATGTATTAAACGTAAGATTTTCTGCGTTTTTTTCTACACATTACCACATCTGGCTTTTTCGTGTGTAATGTGGCTGCCAGAGGTCAGTTCGTGCCAAATCTTAAGGTAATAGGTCAACTACAAGGCAGCAAAAGCGGCCAAAAATTGAGGTTTCAAAAACTAAAACTTGACTTCTCTCCTCCTTACTTGTCGACTGCAACAACTTCGATGCTTAAATTACGTACAGAGTGGTGCGCCCGCAAGGCTCATCGCGCGCCTTTAACTGCCAGAAAAAAAATGTAAACGTTTATGATAGAAATGCGTCCACTGTGATGATTTGCAGTTATGTCATTTCGAAAACAAATGTATTAACCGTAAGATTTTCTGCGGTTTTTTCTACACATTACCACTTCTGGCTTTTTCTTGTGTAATGTGGCTGCCAGAGCTCGGTTCGTGCCAAATCTTATGGTCCTAGGCCAACAACAAGGCAGCAAAAGCGGCCAAAAATTGAATTTTCAAAAACTAAAACTTGATTTGCAGTGCTCCTGACTTGTCGACTGCAACAACTTAGAAGCTTCAATAACGTACAGGGTGGTGCACTCGCAAGGCTCATCACGCGACTTTAACTGCCAGAAGATAAATGTAAACGTTTCCGAGGGAATTGCGTCCATTGTGACGATTTGCAGTTACGTCATTTCGAAAACAAATGTATTAAACGTAAGATTTTCTGCGGTTTTCTACACATTACCACCTCTGGCTTTTTCTCGTGTAATGTGGCTGCCAGAGCTCGGTTCGTGCCAAATCTTAAGGTCCTAGGTCAACTACAAGGCAGCAAAAGCGGCCAAAAATTGAGTTTTCAAAAACTAAATCTTGACTTGCTGTGCTCTTTACTTGTCGACTGCAACAACTTAGTTGCCTTTATTACGTACAGGTTGGTGCACCCGCCTGGCTCATCACGCGACTTTAACTGCCAGAAGATAAATGTAAACGTTTCCGATAGAAATGCGTCCATTGTGACGATTTACAGTTATACCATTTCGAAAACAAATGTATTAAACGTAAGATTTTCTGCGGTTTTTTCTACACATTACCACTTCTGGCTTTTTCTTGTGTAATGTGGCTGCCAGAGCTCGGTTCGTGCCAAATCTTATGGTCCTAGGCCAACAATAAGGCAGCAAAAGCGGCCAAAAATTGAATTTTCAAAAACAAAACTTGACTTTCAGTGCTCCTTACTTGTCGACTGCAACAACTTAGATGCTTTAATTACGTACAGAGTGGTGCACCCGCAAGGCTCATCACGCGACTTTAACTGCCAGAAGATAAATGTAAACGTTTCCGATAGAAATGCGTCCATTGTGACGATTTGCAGTTACGTCATTTGAAAAACAAATGTATTAAACGTAAGATTTTCTGCGGTTTTTTCTACACATTACCACTTCAGGCTTTTTCTTGTGTAATGTGGCTGCCAGAGCTCGGTTCGTGCCAAATCTTAAGGTCCTAGGTCAACTACAAGGCAGCAAAAGCGGCTAAAAATTGAATTTTCAAAAATTAAACTTGACTTGCTGTGCTCCTAACTTGTCGACTGCAACAACTTAGATGCTTCAATTACGTACAGGGTGGTGCACTCGCAAGGCTCATCACGCTACTTTAACTGCCAGAAGATAAATGTAAACGTTTCCGAGGGAATTGCGTCCATTGTGACGATTTGCAGTTACGTCATTTCGAAAACAAATGTATTAAACGTAAGATTTTCTGCGGTTTTCTACACATTACCACCTCTGGCTTTTTCTCGTGTAATGTGGCTGCCAGAGCTCGGTTCGTGCCAAATCTTAAGGTCCTAGGTCAACTACAAGGCAGCAAAAGCGGCTAAAAATTGAGTTTTCAAAAATTAAACTTGACTTGCTGTGCTCCTAACTTGTCGACTGCAACAACTTAGATGCTTAAATTACGTACAGGGTGGTGCACCCGCCAGGCTCATCACGCGACTTTAACTGCGAGAAGATAAATGTAAACGTTTCCGATAGAAATGCGTCCGTTGTGACGATTTGCAGTTACGTCATTTCGAAAACAAAGGTATTGAACGTAAGATTTCTGCGGTTTTTTCTACACATTACCACTTCTGGCTTTTTCTTGTGTAATGTGGCTGCCAGAGCTCGGTTCGTGCCAAATCTTAAGGTCCTAGGTCAACTACAAGGCAGCAAAAGCGGCTAAAAATTGAGTTTTCAAAAATTAAACTTGACTTGCTGTGCTCCTAACTTGTCGACTGCAACAACTTAGATGCTTAAATTACGTACAGGGTGGTGCACCCGCCAGGCTCATCACGCGATTTTAACTGCCAGAAGATATATGTAATCGTTTCCGACAGAAATGCGGACATTGTGACGATTTGCAGTTATGCCATTTCGAAAACAAAAGTATTATACGTAAGATTTTCTGCGGTTTTTTCTACACATTACCACTTCTGGCGTTTTCTTGTGTAATGTGGCTGCAAAGCTCGGTTCGTGACAAATCTTAAGGTCCTAGGTCAACTACAAGGCAGCAAAAGCGGCCAAAAATTGAGTTTTCAAAAAGTAAAACTTGACTTGCTGTGCTCCTTACTTGTCGACTGCAACAACTTAGATTGTAAATTACGTACAGAGTGGTGCGCCCGCAAGGCTTATCACACGACTTTAACTGCCAGAAGATAAATGTAAACGTTTCCGATAGAAATGCGTCCATTGTGACGATCTGCAGTTACGTCATTTCGAAAACAAATGTATTAAACGTAAGATTTTCTGCGGTTTTTTCTACACATTACCACTTCTGGCTTTTTCTTGTGTAATGTGGCTGCCAGAGCTCGGTTCGTGCCAAATCTTATGGTCCTGGGCCAACAACAAGGCAGCAAAAGCGGCCAAAAATTGGGTTTTCAAAAACTAAAACTTGACTTCCTGTGCTCCTTACTTGTCGACTGCAACAACTTAGATGCTTAAATTACGTACAGGGTGGTGCACCCGCAAGGCTCATAACGCGACTTTAACTGCCAGAAGGTAAATGTAAACGTTTCCGAGAGAAATGCGTCCATTGTGACGATTTGAAGTTACGTCATTTCAAAAACTAATGTATTAAACGTAAGATTTTCTGCAGTTTTCTCTACACATTACCACTTCTGGCTTTTTCTTGTGTAATTTGGCTGCCAGAGCTCTGTTCGTGCCAAATCTTAAGGTCCTAGGTCAACTACAAGGCAGAAAAAGCGGCCAAAAATTGAGTTTTCCAAAACTTAAACTTGACTTGCTGTGCTCCTTACTTGTCGACTGCAACAACTTAGATGCTTAAATTACGTACAGAGTGGTGCGCCCGCAAGGCTCATCACACGACTTTAACTGCCAGAAGATAAATGTAAACGTTTCCGATAGAAATGCGTCCATTGTGACGATTTGCAGTTATGTCATTTCGAAAACAAATGTATTAAACGTAAGATTTCCTGCGGTTTTTTCTACACATTACCACTTCTGGCTTCTTCGTGTGTAATGTGGCTGCCTGAGGTCGGTTCGTGCCAAATCTTAAGGTAATAGGTCAACTACAAGGCAGCAAAAGCGGCCAAAAATTGAGGTTTCAAAAACTAAAACTTGACTTTCTCTCCTCCTTACTTGTCGACTGCAACAACTTAGATGCTTAAATTACGTACAGGGTGGTGCACCCGCAAGGTTCATCACGCGACTTTAACTGCCGGAAGATAAATGTAAACGTTTGCGATAGAAATGCGTCCATTGTGACGATTTGCAGTTACGTCATTTCGAAAACAAATGTATTGAACGTAAGATTTCTGCGGTTTTTTCTACACATTACCACTTCTGGCTTTTTCTCGTGTAATGTGGCTGCCAGAGGTCGGTTCGTGCCAAATCTTAAGGTAATAGGTCAGCTACAAGGCAGCAAAAGCGGCCAAAAATTGAGGTTTCAAAAACTAAAACTTGACTTTCTCTCCTCCTTACTTGTCGACTGCAACAACTTAGATGCTTAAATTACGTACAGGGTGGTGCACCCGCAAGGCTCATCACGCGACTTTAACTGCCGGAAGATAAATGTAAACGTTTGCGATAGAAATGCGTCCATTGTGACGATTTGCAGTTACGTCATTTCGAAAACAAAAGTATTAAACGTAAGACTTTCTGCGGTTTTTTCTACACATTACCACTTCTGGCGTTTTCTTGTGTAATGTGGCTGCAAAGCTCGGTTCGTGACAAATCTTAAGGTCCTAGGTCAACTACAAGGCAGCAAAAGCTTCCAAAAATTGAGTTTTCAAAAAGTAAAACTTGACTTGCTGTGCTCCTTACTTGTCGACTGCAACAACTTAGATTGTAAATTACGTACAGAGTGGTGCGCCCGCAAGGCTCATCACACGACTTTAACTGCCAGAAGATAAATGTAAACGTTTCCTATAGAAATGCGGACATTGTGACGATTTGCAATTATGCCATTTCGAAAACAAAAGTAATAAACGTAAGATTTTCTGCGGTTTTTTCTACACATTACCACTTCTGGCTTTTTCGTGTGTAATGTGGCTGCCAGAGGTCAGTTCGTGCCAAATCTTAAGGTAATAGGTCAACCACAAGGCAGCAAAAGCGGCCAAAAATTGAGGTTTCAAAAACTAAAACTTGACTTTCTCTCCTCCTTACTTGTCGACTGCAACAACTTAGATGCTTAAATTACGTACAGAATGATGCACCCGCAAGCTCATCACGCGACTTTAACTGCCAGAAGATAAATGTAAACGTTTGCGATAGAAATGCGTCCATTGTGACGATTTACAGTTACACCATTTCGAAAACAAATGTATTAAACGTAAGATTTTCTGCGGTTTTTTTCTACACATTACCACTTCTGGCTTTTTCTTGTGTAATGTGGCTGCCAGAGCTCGGTTCGTGCCAAATCGTATGGTCCTAGGCCAACAACAAGGCAGCAAAAGCGGCCAAAAATTGAATTTTCAAAAACTAAAACTTGATTTGCAGTGCTCCTTACTTGTCGACTGCAACAACTTAGATGCTTCAATTACGTACAGGGTGGTGCACCCGCAAGGCTCATCACGCGACGTTAACTGCCAGAAGGTAAATGTAAACGTTTGCGATAGAAATGCGTCCATTGTGACGATTTGCAGTTACGTCATTTGGAAAACAAATGTATTAAACGTAAGATTTTCTGCGGTTTTTTCTACACATTACCACTTCTGGCTTTTTCTTGTGTAATGTGGCTGCCAGAGCTCGGTTCGTGCCAAATCTTAAGGTCCTAGGTCAACTACAAGGCAGCAAAAGCGGCTAAAAATTGAGTTTTCAAAAATTAAACTTGACTTGCTGTGCTCCTAACTTGTCGACTGCAACAACTTAGAAGCTTCAATAACGTACTGGGTGGTGCACTCGCAAGGCTCATCACGCGACTTTAACTGCCAGAAGATAAATGTAAACGTTTCCGAGGGAATTGCGTCCATTGTGACGATTTGCAGTTACGTCATTTCGAAAACAAATGTATTAAACGTAAGATTTTCTGCGGTTTTCTACACATTACCACCTCTGGCTTTTTCTCGTGTAATGTGGCTGCCAGAGCTCGGTTCGTGCCAAATCTTAAGGTCCTAGGTCAACTACAAGGCAGCAAAAGCGGCCAAAAATTGAGTTTTCAAAATCTAAATCTTGACTTGCTGTGCTCTTTACTTGTCGACTGCAACAACTTAGTTGCCTTTATTACGTACAGGGTGGTGCACCCGCCTGGCTCATCACGCGACTTTAACGGCCAGAAGATAAATGTAAACGTTTCCGATAGAAATGCGTCCATTGTGACGATTTACAGTTACACCATTTCGAAAACAAATGTATTCAACGTAAGATTTTCTGCGGTTTTTTCTACACATTACCACTTCTGGCTTTTTCTTGTGTAATGTGGCTGCCAGAGCTCGGTTCGTGCCAAATCTTATGGTCCTAGGCCAACAACAAGGCGGCAAAAGCGGCCAAAAATTGAATTTTCAAAAACTAAAACTTGACTTTCAGTGCTCCTTACTTGTCGACTGCAACAACTTAGATGCTTTAATTACGTACAGAGTGGTGCACCCGCAAGGCTCATCACGCGACTTTAACTGCCAGAAGATAAATGTAAACGTTTCCGATAGAAATGCGTCCATTGTGACGATTTGCAGTTACGTCATTTGGAAAACAAATGTATTAAACGTAAGATTTTCTGCGGTTTTTTCTACACATTACCCCTTCTGGCTTTTTCTTGTGTAATGTGGCTGCCAGAGCTCGGTTCGTGCCAAATCTTAAGGTCCTAGGTCAACTACAAGGCAGCAAAAGCGGCTAAAAATTGAATTTTCAAAAATTAAACTTGACTTGCTGTGCTCCTAACTTGTCGACTGCAACAACTTAGATGCTTCAATTACGTACAGGGTGGTGCACTCGCAAGGCTCATCACGCGACTTAAACTGCCAGAAGATAAATGTAAACGTTTCCGAGGGAACTGCGTCCATTGTGACGATTTGCAGTTACGTCATTTCGAAAACAAATGTATTAAACGTAAGATTTTCTGCGGTTTTTTCTACACATTACCACTTCTGGCTTTTTCTTGTGTCATGTGGCTGCCAGAGCTCGGTTCGTGACAAATCTTAAGGTCCTAGGTCAACTACAAGGCAGCAAAAGCGGCCAAAAATTGAGTTTTCAAAAACTAAAACTTGACTTGCTGTGCTCCTTACTTGTCGACTGCAACAACTTAGATGCTTAAATTACGTACAGTTTGGTGCAACCGCAAGGCTCATCACGCGACTTTAACTGCCAGAAGGTAAATGTAAACGTTTGCGATAGAAATGCGTCCATTGTGACGATTTGCAGTTACGTCATTTGGAAAACTACTGTATTAAACGTAAGATTTTCTGCGGTGTTTTCTACACATTACCACTTCTGGCTTTTTCTTGTGTAATGTGGCTGCCAGAGCTCAGTTCGAGCAAAATCTTCAGGTCCTAGGTCAACTACAAGGCAGCAAAAGCGGCCAAAAATTGAGTTTTCAAAAACTAAAACTTGAGTTGCAGTGCTCCTTACTTGTCGACTGCAACAACTTAGATGCTTCAGTTACGTACAGGGTGGTGCACCCGCAAGGCTCATCACGCGACTTTAACTGCCAGAAGATAAATGTAAACGTTTCCGAGGGAATTGCGTCCATTGTGACGATTTGCAGTTACGACATTTCGAAAACAAATGTATTAAACGTAAGATTTTCTGCGGTTTTCTACACATTACCACCTCTGGCTTTTTCTCGTGTAATGTGGCTGCCAGAGCTCGGTTCGTGCCAAATCTTAAGGTCCTAGGTCAACTACAAGGCAGCAAAAGCGGCCAAAAATTGAGTTTTCAAAAACTAAATCTTGACTTGCTGTGCTCTTTACATGTCGACTGCAACAACTTAGTTGCCTTTATGACGTACAGGGTGGTGCACCCGCCTGGCTCATCACGCGACTTTAACTGCCAGAAGATAAATGTAAACGTTTCCGATAGAAATGCGTCCATTGTGACGATTTGCAGTTACGTCATTTGGAAAACAAATGTATTAAACGTAAGATTTTCTGCGGTTTTTTCTACACATTACCACTTCTGGCATTTTCTTGTGTAATGTGGCTGCCAGAGCTCGGTTCGTGCCAAATCTTAAGGTCCTAGGTCAACTACAAGGCAGCAAAAGCGGCTAAAAATTGAGTTTTCAAAAATTAAACTTGACTTGCTGTGCTCCTAACTTGTCGACTGCAACAACTTAGATGCTTCAATTACGTACAGGGTGGTGCACTCGCAAGGCTCATCACGCGACTTTAACTGCCAGAAGATAAATGTAAACGTTTCCGAGGGAATTGCGTCCATTGTGACGATTTGCAGTTACGTCATTTCGAAAACAAATGTATTAAACGTAAGATTTTCTGCGGTTTTCTACACATTACCACTTCTGGCTTTTTCTTGTGTAATGTGGCTGCCAGAGCTCGGTTCGTGCCAAATCTTAAGGTCCTAGGTCAACTACAAGGCAGCAAAAGCGGCCAAAAATTGAGTTTTCAAAAACTAAATCTTGACTTGCTGTGCTCTTTACTTGTCGACTGCAACAACTTAGTTGCCTTTATTACGTACAGGGTGGTGCGCCCGCCTGGCTCATCACGCGACTTTAACTGCCAGAAGGTAAATGTAAACGTTTCCGAGAGAAATGCGTAAATTGTGACGATTTGAAGTTACGTCATTTCAAAAACTAATGTATTAAACGTAAGATTTTCTGCGGTTTTTTCTACACATTACCACTTCTGGCTTTTTCTTGTGTAATGTGGCTGCCAGAGCTCGGTTCGTGCCAAATCTTAAGGTCCTAGGTAGACTACAAGGCAGCAAAAGCGGCCAAATATTGAGTTTTCCAAAACTTAAACTTGACTTGCTGTGCTCCTTACTTGTCGACTGCAACAACTTAGATGCTTAAATTACGTACAGGGTGGTGCACCCGCAAGGCTCATCACGCGACTTTAACTGCCAGAAGGTAAATGTAAACGTTTCCGAGAGAAATGCGTCCATTGTGACGATTTGAAGTTACGTCATTTCAAAAACTAATGTATTAAACGTAAGATTTTCTGCGGTTTTTTCTACACATTACCACTTCTGGCTTTTTCTTGTGTAATGTGGCTGCCAGAGCTCGGTTCGTGCCAAATCTTAAGGTCCTAGGTAGACTACAAGGCAGCAAAAGCGGCCAAATATTGAGTTTTCCAAAACTTAAACTTGACTTGCTGTGCTCCTTACTTGCCGACTGCAACAACTTAGATGCTTAAATTACGTACAGGGTGGTGCACCCGCAAGGCTCATCACGCGACTTTAACTGCCAGAAGATAAATGTAAACGTTTCCGAGGGAATTGCGTCCATTGTGACGATTTGCAGTTACGTCATTTCAAAAACTACTGTATTAAACGTAAGATTTTCTGCGGCTTTTTCTACACATTACCACTTCTGGATTTTTCTTGTGTAATGTGGCTGCAAGAGCTCGTTTCGTGCCAAATCTTAAGGTCCTAGGTCAACTACAAGGCAGAAAAAGCGGCCAAAAATTGAGTTATCAAAAACTAAAACTTGAGTTGCTGAGATCCTTACTTATCGACTGCAACAACTTAGATGCTTAAATTACGTACAGGGTGGTGCACCCGCAAGGCTCATCACGCGACTTTAACTGCCAGAAGATAAATGTAAACGTTTCCGATAGAAATGCGTCCATTGTGACGATTTGCAGTTACGTCATTTCGAAAACAAATGTATTAAACGTAAGATTTTCTGGTTTTTTTTCTACACATTACCACTTCTAGCTTTTGCTTGTGTAATGTGGCTGCCAGAGGTCGGTTCGTGCCAAATCTTAAGGTCCTAGGTCAACTACAAGGCAGCAAAAGCGGCCAAAAATTGAGTTTTAAGAAACTAAACCTTGACTTGCTCTACTCCTTACTTGTCGACTGCAACAACTTAGATCTTTAAATTACGTACAGAGTGGTGCGCCCACAAGGCTCATCACGCGACTTTAACTGCCAGAAGATAAATGTAAACGTTCCGATAGAAATGCGTCCATTGTGACGATTTTAAGTTACGTCATTTCGAAAACAAATGTATTAAACGTAAGATTATCTGCGGTTTTTGCTACACATTACCACTTCTGGCTTTTTCTTGTGTAATGTGGCTGCCAGAGGTCGGTTCGTGCCAAATCTTAAGGTCCTAGGTCAACTACAAGGCAGCAAAAGCGGCCAAAAATTGAGTTTTCAAAAACTGAAACTTGATTTGCTGTGCTCCTTACTTGTCGACTGCAACAAGTTAGATGCTTAAATTACGTACAGGGTGGTGCACCCGCAAGGCTCATCACGCGACTTTAACTGCCAGAAGATAAATGTAAACGTTCCGATAGAAATGCGTCCATTGTGACGATTTGCAGTTACGTCATTTCGAAAACAAATGTATTAAACGTAAGATTTTCTGCGGTTTTTTCTACACATTACCACTTCTAGCTTTTGCTTGTGTAATGTGGCTACCAGAGCTCGGTTCGTGCCAAATCTTAAGGTCCTAGGTCATCTACAAGGCAGCAAAAGCGGCCAAAAATTAAGTTTTAAAAAACTAAACCTTGACTTGCTTTGCTCCTTACTTGTCGACTGCAACAACCTAGATGCTTAAATTACGCACAGGGTAGTGCACCCGCAAGGCTCATCACGCGACATTAACTGCCAGAAGATAAATGTAAACGTTCCGATAGAAATGCGTCCTTTGTGACGATTTGCAGTTACGTCATTTCGAAAACAAATGTATTAAACGTAAGATTTTCTGCCGTTTTTTCTTCACATTACCACTTCTGGCTTTTTCTTGTGTAATGTGGCTGCCAGAGGTCGGTTCGTGCCAAATCTTAAGGTCCTAGGTCAACTACTAGGCAGCAAAAGCGGCCAAAAATTGAGTTTTCAAAAACTAAAACTTGACTTGCTGTGCTCCTTACTTGTCGACTGCAACAACTTAGATGCTTAAATTACGTACAGGGTGGTCCACCCGCAAGGCTCATCACGCGACTTTAACTGCCAGAAGATAAATGTAAACGTTTCCGATAGAAATGCGTCCATTGTGACGATTTGCAGTTACGTCATTTCGAAAACAAATGTATTAAACGTAAGATTTTCTGCGGTTTTTTATACTCATTACCACTTCTGGCTTTTTCTTGTGTAATGTGGCTGCCAGAGCTCGGTTCGTGCCAAATCTTGAGGTCCTAGGTCAACTACAAGGCAGCAAAAGCAGCCAAAATTTGAGTTTTCAAAAACAAAAACATGACTTGCTGTGCTCATTACTTGTCGACTGCAACAACTTAGATACTTAAATTCCGTACAGGGTGGTCCACCCGCAAGGCTCATCACGCGACATTAACTGCCAGAAGATAAATGTAAACGTTTCCGATAGAAATGCGTCCATTGTGACGATTTGCAGTTAAGTCATTATGAAAACAAATGTATTAAACGTAAGATTTTCTGCGGTTTTTTCTACACATTACCACTTCTGGCTTTTTCTTGTGTAATGTGGCTCCCAGGGCTCGGTTCGTGCCAAATCTTAAGGTCCTAGGTCAACTACAAGGCAGAAAAAGCGGCCAAAAATTGAGTTTTAAAAAACTAAACCTTGACTTGCTCTGCTCCTTACTTGTCGACTGCAACAACTTAGATGCTTCAGTTACGTACAGGGTGGTGCACCCGCAAGGCTCATCACGCGACATTAACTGCCAGAAGATAAATGTAAACGTTCCGATAGAAATGCGTCCATTGTGACGATTTGCAGTTACGTCATTCCGAAAACAAATGTATTAAACGTAAGATTTTGTGCGGTTTTTTCTACACATTACCACTTCTAGCTTTTGCTTGTGTAATGTGGCTACCAGAGCTCGGTTCGTGCCAACTCTGAAGGTCCTAGGTCAACTAAAAGGCAGCAAAAGCGGCCAAACATTGAGTTTTTAAAAACTAAAACTTGACTTGCTGTGCTCCTTTCTTGTAAACTGCAACTACTTAGATGTTTAAAGTACGTACAGAGTGTTGCACCCGCAAGGCTCATCACGCGACTTTAACTGCCAGAAGATAAATGTAAACGTATCCGATGGAAATGCGTCCATTGTGACGATTTGCAGTTACGTCATTTCAAAAACAAATGTATTAAACGTAAGATTTTCTGCGGTTTTTACTACAAATTACCACTTCTGGCTTTATCTAGTGTAATGTGGCTGCCAGAGCTCGGTTCATGCCAAATCTTAAGATCCTAGGTCAACTACAAGGCAGCGAAAGCAGCCCAAATGTGAGTTTTCAAAAACAAAAACATGACTTGCTGTGCTCCTTACTAGTCGACTGCCACAACTTAGATGCTTAAATTACGTACAGGGTGGTCCACCCGTAAGGCTCATCACTCGACTTTAACTGCCAGAAGATAAATGTAAACGTTTCCGATAGAAATGCGTCCATTGTGACGATTTGCAGTTACGTCATTTCGAAAACAAATGTATTAAACGTAAGATTTTCTGCGGTTTTTTCTACACATTACCACTTCTGGCTTTTTCTTGTGTAATGTGGCTGCCAGAGCTCGGTTCATGCCAAATCGTAAGGTCCTAGGTCAACTACAAGGCAGCAAAAGCGGCCAAAAATTGAGTTTTAAGAAACTAAACCTTGACTTGCTCTACTCCTTACTTGTCGACTGCAACAACTTAGATCTTTAAATTACGTACAGAGTGGTGCGCCCACAAGGCTCATCACGCGACTTTAACTGCCAGAAGATAAATGTAAACGTTTCCGATAGAAATGCGTCCATTGTGACGATTTGCAGTTACGTCATTTCGAAAACAAATGTATTAAACGTAAGATTTTCTGCGGGTTTTTTCTGCACATTACCACTTCTGGCTTTTTTTGTGTAATTTGGCTGCCAGAGCTCGGTTCGTGCCAAATCTTAAGGTCCTAGGTCAACTACAAGGCCGCAAAAGCGGCCAAAAATTGAGTTTTCAAAAACTAAAACTTTACCCTCTGGGCTCTCTACTTGTCGACTGCAACAACTTAGATGCTTAAATTACGTACAGGGTGGTCCACCCGCAAGGCTCAACACGCGACTTTAACTGCCAGAAGATAAATGTAAACGTTTCCGATAGAAATGCGTCCATTGTGACGATTTGCAGTTACGTCATTTCGAAAACAAATGTATTAAACGTAAGATTATCTGCGGTTTTTTCTACACATTACCACTTCTGGCTTTTTCTTGTGTAATGTGGCTGCCAGAGGTCGGTTCGTGCCAAATCTTAAGGTCCTAGGTCAACTACAAGGCAGCAAAAGCGGCCAAAAATTGAGTTTTCAAAAACTGAAACTTGATTTGCTGTGCTCCTTACTTGTCGACTGCAACAAGTTAGATGCTTAAATTACGTACAGGGTGGTGCACCCGCAAGGCTCATCACGCGACTTTAATTGCCAGAAGATAAATGTAAACGTTCCGATAGAAATGCGTCCATTGTGACGATTTGCAGTTACGTCATTTCGAAAACAAATGTATTAAACGTAAGATTTTCTGCGGTTTTTTCTACACATTACCACTTCTAGCTTTTGCTTGTGTAATGTGGCTACCAGAGCTCGGTTCGTGCCAAATCTTAAGGTCCTAGGTCAACTACAAGGCAGCAAAAGCGGCCAAAAATTGAGTTTTCAAAAACTAAACCTTGACTTGCTGTGCTCCTTACTTGTCGACTGCAACAACTTAGATGCTTAAATTACGTACAGGGTGGTGCACCCGCAAGGCTCATCAGGCGATATTAACTGCCAGAAGATAAATGTAAACGTTCCGATAGAAATGCGTCCATTGTGACGATTTGCAGTTACGTCATTTCGAAAACAAATGTATTAAACGTAAGATTTTCTGCGGTTTTTTCTACACATTACCACTTCTAGCTTTTGCTTGTGTAATGTGGCTACCAGAGCTCGGTTCGTGCCAAATCTTAAGGTCCTAGGTCAACTACAAGGCAGCAAAAGCGGCCAAAAATTAAGTTTTCAAAAACTAAACCTTGACTTGCTGTGCTCCTTTCTTGTAAACTGCAACAACTTAGATGTTTAAATTACGCACAGAGTGGTGCACCCGCAAGGCTCATCACGCGATATTAACTGCCAGGAGATAAATGTTAACGTTTCCGATAGAAATGCGTCGATTGTGACGATTTGCAGTTACGTCATTTCGAAAACAAATGTATTAAACGTAAGATTTTCTGCGGTTTTTTCTACACATTACCACTTCTGGCTTTTTCTTGTGTAATGTGGCTGCCAGAGCTCGGTTCATGCCAAATCTTAAGGTCCTAGGTCAACTACAAGGCAGCAAAAGCGGCCAAAAATTGAGTTTTAAAAAACTAAACCTTGACTTGCTTTGCTCCTTACTTGTCGACTGCAACAACCTAGATGCTTAAATTACGCACAGGGTAGTGCACCCGCAAGGCTCATCACGCGACATTAACTGCCAGAAGATAAATGTAAACGTTCCGATAGAAATGCGTCCTTTGTGACGATTTGCAGTTACGTCATTTCGAAAACAAATGTATTAAACGTAAGATTTTCTGCGGTTTTTTCTACTCATTACCACTTCTGGCTTTTTCTTGTGTAATGTGGCTGCCAGAGCTCGGTTCGTGCCAAATCTTGAGGTCCTAGGTCAACTACAAGGCAGCAAAAGCAGCCAAAATTTGAGTTTTCAAAAACAAAAACATGACTTGCTGTGCTCATTACTTGTCGACTGCAACAACTTAGATACTTAAATTCCGTACAGGGTGGTCCACCCGCAAGGCTCATCACGCGACATTAACTGCCAGAAGATAAATGTAAACGTTTCCGATAGAAATGCGTCCATTGTGACGATTTGCAGTTACGTCATTATGAAAACAAATGTATTAAACGTAAGATTTTCTGCGGTTTTTTCTACACATTACCACTTCTGGCTTTTTCTTGTGTAATGTGGCTCCCAGAGCTCGGTTCGTGCCAAATCTTAAGGTCCTAGGTCAACTACAAGGCAGAAAAAGCGGCCAAAAATTGAGTTTTAAAAAACTAAACCTTGACTTGCTCTGCTCCTTACTTGTCGACTGCAACAACTTAGATGCTTAAATTACGTACAGGGTGGTGCACCCGCAAGGCTCATCACGCGACATTAACTGCCAGAAGATAAATGTAAACGTTCCGATAGAAATGCGTCCATTGTGACGATTTGCAGTTACGTCATTCCGAAAACAAATGTATTAAACGTAAGATTTTGTGCGGTTTTTTCTACACATTACCACTTCTAGCTTTTGCTTGTGTAATGTGGCTACCAGAGCTCGGTTCGTGCCAAATCTGAAGGTCTTAGGTCAACTAAAAGGCAGCAAAAGCGGCCAAACATTGAGTTTTTAAAAACTAAAACTTGACTTGCTGTGCTCCTTTCTTGTAAACTGCAACTACTTAGATGTTTAAAGTACGTACAGAGTGTTGCACCCGCAAGGCTCATCACGCGACTTTAACTGCCAGAAGATAAATGTAAACGTATCCGATGGAAATGCGTCCATTGTGACGATTTGCAGTTACGTCATTTCAAAAACAAATGTATTAAACGTAAGATTTTCTGCGGTTTTTACTACAAATTACCACTTCTGGCTTTATCTAGTGTAATGTGGCTGCCAGAGCTCGGTTCATGCCAAATCTTAAGATCCTAGGTCAACTACAAGGCAGCAAAAGCAGCCCAAATTTGAGTTTTCAAAAACAAAAACATGACTTGCTGTGCTCCTTACTAGTCGACTGCCACAACTTAGATGCTTAAATTACGTACAGGGTGGTCCACCCGTAAGGCTCATCACTCGACTTTAACTGCCAGAAGATAAATGTAAACGTTTCCGATAGAAATGCGTCCATTGTGACGATTTGCAGTTACGTCATTTCGAAAACAAATGTATTAAACGTAAGATTTTCTGCGGTTTTTTCTACACATTACCACTTCTGGCTTTTTCTTGTGTAATGTGGCTGCCAGAGCTCGGTTCATGCCAAATCTTAAGGTCCTAGGTCAACTACAAGGCAGCAAAAGCGGCCAAAAATTGTGTTTTAAAAAACTAAACCTTGACTTGCTTTGCTCCTTACTTGTCGACTGCAACAACCTAGATGCTTAAATTACGCACAGGGTAGTGCACCCGCAAGGCTCATCACGCGACATTAACTGCCAGAAGATAAATGTAAACGTTCCGATAGAAATGCGTCCATTGTGACGATTTGCAGTTACGTCATTTCGAAAACAAATGTATTAAACGTAAGATTTTCTGCCGTTTTTTCTTCACATTACCACTTCTGGCTTTTTCTTGTGTAATGTGGCTGCCAGAGGTCGGTTCGTGCCAAATCTTAAGGTCCTAGGTCAACTACTAGGCAGCAAAAGCGGCCAAAAATTGAGTTTTCAAAAACTAAAACTTGACTTGCTGTGCTCCTTACTTGTCGACTGCAACAACTTAGATGCTTAAATTACGTACAGGGTGGTCCACCCGCAAGGCTCATCACGCGACTTTAACTGCCAGAAGATAAATGTAAACGTTTCCGATAGAAATGCGTCCATTGTGACGATTTGCAGTTACGTCATTTCGAAAACAAATGTATTAAACGTAAGATTTTCTGCGGTTTTTTCTACTCATTACCACTTCTGGCTTTTTCTTGTGTAATGTGGCTGCCAGAGCTCGGTTCGTGCCAAATCTTGAGGTCCTAGGTCAACTACAAGGCAGCAAAAGCAGCCAAAATTTGAGTTTTCAAAAACAAAAACATGACTTGCTGTGCTCATTACTTGTCGACTGCAACAACTTAGATACTTAAATTCCGTACAGGGTGGTCCACCCGCAAGGCTCATCACGCGACATTAACTGCCAGAAGATAAATGTAAACGTTTCCGATAGAAATGCGTCCATTGTGACGATTTGCAGTTACGTCATTATGAAAACAAATGTATTAAACGTAAGATTTTCTGCGGTTTTTTCTACACATTACCACTTCTGGCTTTTTCTTGTGTAATGTGGCTCCCAGAGCTCGGTTCGTGCCAAATCTTAAGGTCCTAGGTCAACTACAAGGCAGAAAAAGCGGCCAAAAATTGAGTTTTAAAAAACTAAACCTTGACTTGCTCTGCTCCTTACTTGTCGACTGCAACAACTTAGATGCTTAAATTACGTACAGGGTGGTGCACCCGCAAGGCTCATCACGCGACATTAACTGCCAGAAGATAAATGTAAACGTTCCGATAGAAATGCGTCCATTGTGACGATTTGCAGTTACGTCATTCCGAAAACAAATGTATTAAACGTAAGATTTTGTGCGGTTTTTTCTACACATTACCACTTCTAGCTTTTGCTTGTGTAATGTGGCTACCAGAGCTCGGTTCGTGCCAAATCTGAAGGTCCTAGGTCAACTAAAAGGCAGCAAAAGCGGCCAAACATTGAGTTTTTAAAAACTAAAACTTGACTTGCTGTGCTCCTTTCTTGTAAACTGCAACTACTTAGATGTTTAAAGTACGTACAGAGTGTTGCACCCGCAAGGCTCATCACGCGACTTTAACTGCCAGAAGATAAATGTAAACGTATCCGATGGAAATGCGTCCATTGTGACGATTTGCAGTTACGTCATATCAAAAACAAATGTATTAAACGTAAGATTTTCTGCGGTTTTTACTACAAATTACCACTTCTGGCTTTATCTAGTGTAATGTGGCTGCCAGAGCTCGGTTCATGCCAAATCTTAAGATCCTAGGTCAACTACAAGGCAGCAAAAGCAGCCCAAATTTGAGTTTTCAAAAACAAAAACATGACTTGCTGTGCTCCTTACTAGTCGACTGCCACAACTTAGATGCTTAAATTACGTACAGGGTGGTCCACCCGTAAGGCTCATCACTCGACTTTAACTGCCAGAAGATAAATGTAAACGTTTCCGATAGAAATGCGTCCATTGTGACGATTTGCAGTTACGTCATTTCGAAAACAAATGTATTAAACGTAAGATTTTCTGCGGTTTTTTCTACACATTACCACTTCTGGCTTTTTCTTGTGTAATGTGGCTGCCAGAGCTCGGTTCATGCCAAATCTTAAGGTCCTAGGTCAACTACAAGGCAGAAAAAGCGGCCAAAAATTGAGTTTTAAAAAACTAAACCTTGACTTGCTCTGCTCCTTACTTGTCGACTGCAACAACTTAGATGCTTAAATTACGTACAGGGTGGTGCACCCGCAAGGCTCATCACGCGACATTAACTGCCAGAAGATAAATGTAAACGTTCCGATAGAAATGCGTCCATTGTGACGATTTGCAGTTACGTCATTCCGAAAACAAATGTATTAAACGTAAGATTTTGTGCGGTTTTTTCTACACATTACCACTTCTAGCTTTTGCTTGTGTAATGTGGCTACCAGAGCTCGGTTCGTGCCAAATCTGAAGGTCTTAGGTCAACTAAAAGGCAGCAAAAGCGGCCAAACATTGAGTTTTTAAAAACTAAAACTTGACTTGCTGTGCTCCTTTCTTGTAAACTGCAACTACTTAGATGTTTAAAGTACGTACAGAGTGTTGCACCCGCAAGGCTCATCACGCGACTTTAACTGCCAGAAGATAAATGTAAACGTATCCGATGGAAATGCGTCCATTGTGACGATTTGCAGTTACGTCATTTCAAAAACAAATGTATTAAACGTAAGATTTTCTGCGGTTTTTACTACAAATTACCACTTCTGGCTTTATCTAGTGTAATGTGGCTGCCAGAGCTCGGTTCATGCCAAATCTTAAGATCCTAGGTCAACTACAAGGCAGCAAAAGCAGCCCAAATTTGAGTTTTCAAAAACAAAAACATGACTTGCTGTGCTCCTTACTAGTCGACTGCCACAACTTAGATGCTTAAATTACGTACAGGGTGGTCCACCCGTAAGGCTCATCACTCGACTTTAACTGCCAGAAGATAAATGTAAACGTTTCCGATAGAAATGCGTCCATTGTGACGATTTGCAGTTACGTCATTTCGAAAACAAATGTATTAAACGTAAGATTTTCTGCGGTTTTTTCTACACATTACCACTTCTGGCTTTTTCTTGTGTAATGTGGCTGCCAGAGCTCGGTTCATGCCAAATCTTAAGGTCCTAGGTCAACTACAAGGCAGCAAAAGCGGCCAAAAATTGTGTTTTAAAAAACTAAACCTTGACTTGCTTTGCTCCTTACTTGTCGACTGCAACAACCTAGATGCTTAAATTACGCACAGGGTAGTGCACCCGCAAGGCTCATCACGCGACATTAACTGCCAGAAGATAAATGTAAACGTTCCGATAGAAATGCGTCCATTGTGACGATTTGCAGTTACGTCATTTCGAAAACAAATGTATTAAACGTAAGATTTTCTGCCGTTTTTTCTTCACATTACCACTTCTGGCTTTTTCTTGTGTAATGTGGCTGCCAGAGGTCGGTTCGTGCCAAATCTTAAGGTCCTAGGTCAACTACTAGGCAGCAAAAGCGGCCAAAAATTGAGTTTTCAAAAACTAAAACTTGACTTGCTGTGCTCCTTACTTGTCGACTGCAACAACTTAGATGCTTAAATTACGTACAGGGTGGTCCACCCGCAAGGCTCATCACGCGACTTTAACTGCCAGAAGATAAATGTAAACGTTTCCGATAGAAATGCGTCCATTGTGACGATTTGCAGTTACGTCATTTCGAAAACAAATGTATTAAACGTAAGATTTTCTGCGGTTTTTTCTACTCATTACCACTTCTGGCTTTTTCTTGTGTAATGTGGCTGCCAGAGCTCGGTTCGTGCCAAATCTTGAGGTCCTAGGTCAACTACAAGGCAGCAAAAGCAGCCAAAATTTGAGTTTTCAAAAACAAAAACATGACTTGCTGTGCTCATTACTTGTCGACTGCAACAACTTAGATACTTAAATTCCGTACAGGGTGGTCCACCCGCAAGGCTCATCACGCGACATTAACTGCCAGAAGATAAATGTAAACGTTTCCGATAGAAATGCGTCCATTGTGACGATTTGCAGTTACGTCATTATGAAAACAAATGTATTAAACGTAAGATTTTCTGCGGTTTTTTCTACACATTACCACTTCTGGCTTTTTCTTGTGTAATGTGGCTCCCAGAGCTCGGTTCGTGCCAAATCTTAAGGTCCTAGGTCAACTACAAGGCAGAAAAAGCGGCCAAAAATTGAGTTTTAAAAAACTAAACCTTGACTTGCTCTGCTCCTTACTTGTCGACTGCAACAACTTAGATGCTTAAATTACGTACAGGGTGGTGCACCCGCAAGGCTCATCACGCGACATTAACTGCCAGAAGATAAATGTAAACGTTCCGATAGAAATGCGTCCATTGTGACGATTTGCAGTTACGTCATTCCGAAAACAAATGTATTAAACGTAAGATTTTGTGCGGTTTTTTCTACACATTACCACTTCTAGCTTTTGCTTGTGTAATGTGGCTACCAGAGCTCGGTTCGTGCCAAATCTGAAGGTCCTAGGTCAACTAAAAGGCAGCAAAAGCGGCCAAACATTGAGTTTTTAAAAACTAAAACTTGACTTGCTGTGCTCCTTTCTTGTAAACTGCAACTACTTAGATGTTTAAAGTACGTACAGAGTGTTGCACCCGCAAGGCTCATCACGCGACTTTAACTGCCAGAAGATAAATGTAAACGTATCCGATGGAAATGCGTCCATTGTGACGATTTGCAGTTACGTCATATCAAAAACAAATGTATTAAACGTAAGATTTTCTGCGGTTTTTACTACAAATTACCACTTCTGGCTTTATCTAGTGTAATGTGGCTGCCAGAGCTCGGTTCATGCCAAATCTTAAGATCCTAGGTCAACTACAAGGCAGCAAAAGCAGCCCAAATTTGAGTTTTCAAAAACAAAAACATGACTTGCTGTGCTCCTTACTAGTCGACTGCCACAACTTAGATGCTTAAATTACGTACAGGGTGGTCCACCCGTAAGGCTCATCACTCGACTTTAACTGCCAGAAGATAAATGTAAACGTTTCCGATAGAAATGCGTCCATTGTGACGATTTGCAGTTACGTCATTTCGAAAACAAATGTATTAAACGTAAGATTTTCTGCGGTTTTTTCTACACATTACCACTTCTGGCTTTTTCTTGTGTAATGTGGCTGCCAGAGCTCGGTTCATGCCAAATCTTAAGGTCCTAGGTCAACTACAAGGCAGCAAAAGCGGCCAAAAATTGAGTTTTAAAAAACTAAACCTTGACTTGCTCTGCTCCTTAGTTGTCGACTGCAACAACTTAGATGCTTAAATTACGTGCAGGGTGGTCCACCCGCAAGGCTCATCACGCGACTTTAACTGCCAGAAGATAAATGTAAACGTTCCGATAGAAATGCGTCCATTGTGACGATTTGCAGTTACGTCATTTCGAAAACAAATGTATTAAACGTAAGATTTTCTGCGGTTTTTTCTACACATTACCACTTCTGGCTTTTTCTTGTGTAATGTGGCTACCAGAGCTCGGTTCGTGCCAAATCTGAAGGTCCTAGGTCAACTACAAGGGAGAAAAAGCGGCCAAACATTGAGTTTTTAAAAACTAAAACTTGACTTGCTGTGCTCCTTTCTTGTAAACTGCAACAAGTTAGATGCTTTAATTACGTACAGAGTGGTGCGCCCGCAAGGCTCATCACGCGACTTCAACTGCCAGAAGATAAATACAAACGTTTCCGATAGAAATGCGTCCATTGTGACGATTTGCTGTTAAGTCATTTCGAAAACAAATATATTAAACGTAAGATTTTCTGCGGGTTTTTCTACACATTACCACTTCTGGCTTTTTCTTGTGTAATGTGGCTGCCAGAGCTCGGATCGTTCCAAATCTTAAGGTCCTAGGTCAACTATAAGGCAGCAAAAGCGGCCAAAAATTGAGTTTCCAAAAACTAAAACTTGACTTGCTGTGCTCCTTACTTGTCGACTGCAACAACTTAGATGTTTAAATTACGTACAGAGTGGTGCACCCGCAAGGCTCAACACGCGACTTTAACTGCCAGAAGATAAATGTAAACGTTTCCGATAGAAATGCGTCCATTGTGACGATTTGCAGTTACGTCATTTCTAAAACAAATGTATTAAACGAAAGATTTTCAGCGGTTTTTTCTACTCAATACCACTTCTGGCTTTTTCTTGTGTAATGTGGCTGCCAGAGCTCGGTTCGTGCCAAATCTTAAGGTCCTTGGTCAACTAGAAGATAGCAAAAGCGGCCAAAAATTGAGTTTTTAAAAAACTAAAACTTGACTTGCTGTGCTCCTTACTTGTCGACTGCAACAACTTAGATGCTTAAAATACGTACAGAGTGATACACCCGCAAGGCTCATCACGCGACTTTAACTGCCAGAAGATAAATGTAAACGTTTCCGATAGAAATGCGTCCATTGTGACGATTTGCAGTTACGTCATTTCGAAAACAAATGTATTAAACGTAAGATTTTCTGCGGTTTTTTCTACACATTACCACTTCTAGCTTTTTCTTGTGTAATGTGGCTACCGGAGCTCGGTTCGTGCCAAATCTGAAGGTCCTAGGTCAACTACAAGGCAGCAAAAGCGCCCTAAAATTGAGTTTTCAAAAACTAAAACTTGACTTGCTGTGCTCCTTACTTGTCGACTGCAACAACATAGATGCTTAAAATACGTACAGGGTGGTGCACCCGCAAGGCTCATCACGCGACTTTAACTGCCAGAAGATAAATGTGAACGTTTCCGATAGAAATGCTTCCATTGTGACGATTTGCAGTTACGTCATTTCTAAAACAAATGTATTAAATGTAAGATTTTCTGCGGTTTTTTCTACTCATTACAACTTCTGGCTTTTTCTTGTGTAATGTGGCTGCCAGAGCTCGGTTCATGCCAAATCTTAAGGTCCTTGGTCAACTACAAGATAACAAAAGCGGCCAAAAATTGAGTTTTCAAAAACTAAAACTTGACTTGCTCTGCTCCTTACTTGTCGACTGCAACATCTTAGATGCTTAAATTACGTACAGGTTGGTGCACCCGCAAGGCTCATCACGCGACTTTAACTGCCAGAAGATAAATGTTAACGTTTCCGATAGAAATGAGTCCATCGTGACGATTTGCAGTTACGTCATTTCGAAAACAAATGTATTAAACGTAAGATTTTCTGCGGTTTTTTGTACACATTACCACTTCTGGCTTTTTCTTGTCTAATGTGGCTGCCAGAGCTCGGTTCGTGCCAAATCATAAGGTCGTTGGTTAACTACAAGATAGCAAACGCGGCCAAAAATTGAGTTTTCAAAAACTAAAACTTGACTTGCTGTGCTCCTTACTTGTCGACTGCAACAACTTAGATGCTTAAATTACGTACAGAGTGGTGGGCCCGCAAGGCTCATCACGCGACTTTAACTGCCAGAAGATAAATGTAAACGTTTCCGATAGAAATGCGTCCATTGTGTCGATTTGCAGTTACGTCATTTCGAAAACAAATGTATTAAACGTAAGATTTTCTGCGGTTTTTTCTACACATTACCACTTCTGGCTTTTTCTTGTGTAATGTGGCTGCCAGAGCTCGGTTCAAGCCAAATCTTAAGGTCCTAGGTCAACTACAAGGCAGCAAAAGCAGCCCAAATTTGAGTTTTCAAAAACAAAAACATGACTTGCTGTGCTCCTTACTTGTCGACTGCCACAACTTAGATGCTTAAATTACGTACAGGGTGGTCCACCCGTAAGGCTCATCACTCGACTTTAACTGCCAGAAGATAAATGTAAACGTTTCCGATAGAAATGCGTCCATTGTGACGATTTGCAGTTACGTCATTTCGAAATCAAATGTATTAAACGTAAGATTTTCTGCGGTTTTTTCTACACATTACCACTTCTGGCTTTTTCTTGTGTAATGTGGCTGCCAGAGCTCGGTTCATGCCAAATCTTAAGGTCCTTGGTTAACTACAAGATAGCAAAAGCGGCCAAAAATTGAGTTTTCAAAAACTAAAACTTGACTTGCTGTGCTCCTTACTTGTCGACTGCAACAACTTAGATGCTTAAATTACGTACAGAGTGGTGGGCCCGCAAGGCTCATCACGCGACTTTAACTGCCAGAAGATAAATGTAAACGTTTCCGATAGAAATGCGTCCATTGTGACGATTTGCAGTTACGTCATTTCGAAAACAAATGTATTAAACGTAAGATTTTCTGCGGTTTTTTCTACACATTACCACCTCTGGCTTTTTCTTGTGTAATGTGGCTGCCAGAGCTCGGTTCGTGCCAAATCTTAAGGTCCTAGGTCAACTACAAGGCAGCAAAAGCGGCCAAAAATTGAGTTTTCAAAAACTAAAACATGACTTGCTCTGCTCCTTACTAGTCGACTGCAACATCTTAGATGCTTAAATTACGTACAGGGTGGTGCACCCGCAAGGTTCATCACGCGACTTTAACTGCCAGAAGATAAATTAAACATTTCCGATAGAAATGCGTCCATTGTGACGATTTGCAGTTACGTCATTTCGAAAACAAATGTATTAAACGTAAGATTTTCTGCGGTTTTTTCTACACATTACCACTTCTGGCTTTTTCTTGTGTAATGTGGCTGCCAGAGCTCGGTTCATGCCAAATCTTAAGGTCCTAGGTCAACTACAAGTCAGCAAAAGCGGCCAAAAATTGAGTTTTAAAAAACTAAACCTTGACGTGCTCTGCTCCTTATTTGTCGACTGCAACAACTTAGATGGTTAAATTACGTGCAGGGTGGTGCTGCCGCAAGGCTCATCACGCGACTTTAACTGCCAGAAGATAAATGTAAACGTTCCGATAGAAATGCGTCCATTGTGACGATTTGCAGTTACGTCATTTCGAAAACAAATGTATTAAACGTAAGATTTTCTGCGGTTTTTTCTACACATTACCACTTCTGGCTTTATCTTGTGTAATGTGGCTGCCAGAGCTCGGTTCGTGCCAAATCTTAAGGTCCTAGGTCAACTAAAGGCAGCAAAAGCGGCCAAAAATTGAGTTTTCAAAAACTAAAACTTGACTTGCTGTGCTCCTTACTTGTCGACTGCAACAACTTAGATGCTTAAATTACGTACAGGTTGGTCCACCCGCAAGGCTCATCACGCGACATTAACTGCCAGAAGATAAATGTAAACGTTTCCGATAGAAATGCGTCCATTGTGACGATTTGCAGTTACGTCATTTCGAAAACAAATGTATTAAACGTAAGATTTTCTGCGGTTTTTTGTACTCATTACCACTTCTGGCTTTTTCTTGTGTAATGTGGCTGCCAGAGCTCGGTTCGTGCCAAATCATAAGGTCCTAGGTCAACTACAAGGCAGCAAAAGCAGCCAAAATTTGAGTTTTCAAAAACAAAAACATGACTTGCTGTGCTCCTTACTTGTCGACTGCAACAACTTAGATACTTAAATTACGTACAGGGTGGTCCACCCGCAAGGCTCATCACGCGACATTAACTGCCAGAAGATAAATGTAAACGTTTCCGATAGAAATGCGTCCATTGTGTGGATTTGCAGTTACGTCATTTCGAAAACAAATGTATTAACAGTAAGATTATCTGCGGTTTTTTCTACACATTACCACTTCTGGCTTTTTCTTGTGTAATGTGGCTGCCAGATCTCGGTTAGTGCCAAATCTTAAGGTCCTAGGTCAACTACAAGGCAGCAAAAGCAGCCGAAATTTGAGTTTTCAAAAACAAAAACATGACTTGCTGTGCTCCTTACTAGTCGACTGCAACATCTTAGATGCTTAAATTACGTACAGGGTGGTGCACCCGCAAGGTTCATCACGCGACTTTAACTGCCAGAAGATAAATTAAACATTTCCGATAGAAATGCGTCCATTGTGACGATTTGCAGTTACGTCATTTCGAAAACAAATGTATTAAACGTAAGATTTTCTGCGGTTTTTTCTACACATTACCTCTTCTGGCTTTTTCTTGTGTAATGTGGCTGCCAGAGCTCGGTTCATGCCAAATCTTAAGGTCCTAGGTCAACTACAAGTCAGCAAAAGCGGCCAAAAATTGAGTTTTAAAAAACTAAACCTTGACGTGCTCTGCTCCTTATTTGTCGACTGCAACAACTTAGATGCTTAAATTACGTGCAGGGTGGTGCTGCCGCAAGGCTCATCACGCGACTTTAACTGCCAGAAGATAAATGTAAACGTTCCGATAGAAATGCGTCCATTGTGACGATTTGCAGTTACGTCATTTCGAAAACAAATGTATTAAACGTAAGATTTTCTGCGGTTTTTTCTACACATTACCACTTCTGGCTTTATCTTGTGTAATGTGGCTGCCAGAGCTCGGTTCGTGCCAAATCTTAAGGTCCTAGGTCAACTAAAGGCAGCAAAAGCGGCCAAAAATTGAGTTTTCAAAAACTAAAACTTGACTTGCTGTGCTCCTTACTTGTCGACTGCAACAACTTAGATGCTTAACTTACGTACAGGGTGGTCCACCCACAAGGCTCATCACGCGACATTAACTGCGAGAAGATAAATGTAAACGTTTCCGATAGAAATGCGTCCATTGTGACGATTTGCAGTTACGTCATTTCGAAAACAAATGTATTAAACGTAAGATTTTCTGCCGTTTTTTCTACACATTACCACATCTGGCTTTTTCTTGTGTAATGTGGTTGCCAGAGCTCGGTTCGTGCCAAATCTTAAGGTCCTAGGTCAACTACAAGGCAGCAAAAGCGGCCAAAAATTGAGTTATCAAAAACTAAAACTTGAGTTCCTGATATCCTTAGTTGTCGACTGCAACAACTTAGATGCTTAAATTACGTACAGGGTGGTGCACCCGCAAGGCTCATCACGCGACTTTAACTGCCAGAAGATAAATGTAAACGTTTCCGATAGAAATGCGTCCATTGTGTGGATTTGCAGTTACGTCATTTCGAAAACAAATGTATTAACAGTAAGATTATCTGCGGTTTTTTCTACACATTACCACTTCTGGCTTTTTCTTGTGTAATGTGGCTGCCAGATCTCGGTTAGTGCCAAATCTTAAGGTCCTAGGTCAACTACAAGGCAGCAAAAGCAGCCCAAATTTGAGTTTTCAAAAACAAAAACATGACTTGCTGTGCTCCTTACTTGTCGACTGCCACAACTTAGATGCTTAAATTACGTACAGGGTGGTCCACCCGTAAGGCTCATCACGCGACTTTAACTGCCAGAAGATAAATGTAAACGTTTCAGATAGAAATGCGTCCATTGTGACGATTTGCAGTTACGTCACTTCGTATCAAATGTATTAAACGTAAGATTTTCTGCGGTTTTTTCTACACATTACCACTTCTGGCTTTTTCTTGTGTAATGTGGCTGCCAGAGCTCGGTTCGTGCCAAATCTTAAGGTCCTAGGTCAACTAAAGGCAGCAAAAGCGGCCAAAAATTGAGTTTTCAAAAACTAAAACTTGACTTGCTGTGCTCCTTACTTGTCGACTGCAACAACTTACATGCTTAAATTACGTACAGGGTGGTCCACCCGCAAGGCTCATCACGCGACATTAACTGCCAGAAGATAAATGTAAACGTTTCCGATAGAAATGCGTCCATTGTGACGATTTGCAGTTACGTCATTTCGAAAACAAATGTATTAAACGTAAGATTTTCTGCGGTTTTTTGTACACATTACCACTTCTGGCTTTTTCTTGTGTAATGTGGCTGCCAGAGCTCGGTTCGTGCCAAATCATAAGGTCCTAGGTCAACTACAAGGCAGCAAAAGCAGCCAAAATTTGAGTTTTCAAAAACAAAAACATGACTTGCTGTGCTCCTTACTTGTCGACTGCAACAACTTAGATACTTAAATTACGTACAGGGTGGTCCACCCGCAAGGCTCATCACGCGACATTAACTGCCAGAAGATAAATGTAAACGTTTCCGATAGAAATGCGTCCATTGTGACGATTTGCAGTTACGTCATTTCGAAAACAAATGTATTAAACGTAAGATTTTCTGCGGTTTTTTCTACACATTACCACTTCTGGCTTTTTCTTGTGTAATGTGGCTGCCAGAGCTCGGTTCGTGCCAAATCTTAAGGTCCTAGGTCAACTACCAGGCAGCAAAAGCGGCCAAAAATTGAGTTTTAAAAAACTAAACCTTGACTTGCTCTGCTCCTTACTTGTCGACTGCAACAACTTAGATGCTTAAATTACGTACAGAGTGATACACCCGCAAGGCTCATCACGCGACTTTAACTGCCAGAAGATAAATGTAAACGTTTCCGATAGAAATGCGTCCATTGTGACGATTTGCAGTTACGTCATTTCGAAAACAAATGTATTAAACGTAAGATTTTCTGCGGTTTTTTCTACACATTACCACTTCTAGCTTTTTCTTGTGTAATGTGGCTATCGGAGCTCGGTTCGTGCCAAATCTGAAGGTCCTAGGTCAACTACAAGGCAGCAAAAGCGCCCTAAAATTGAGTTTTCAAAAACTAAAACTTGACTTGCTGTGCTCCTTACTTGTCGACTGCAACAACATAGATGCTTAAAATACGTACAGGGTGGTGCACCCGCAAGGCTCATCACGCGACTTTAACTGCCAGAAGATAAATGTGAACGTTTCCGATAGAAATGCTTCCATTGTGACGATTTGCAGTTACGTCATTTCTAAAACAAATGTATTAAACGTAAGATTTTCTGCGGTTTTTTCTACTCATTACAACTTCTGGCTTTTTCTTGTGTAATGTGGCTGCCAGAGCTCGGTTCATGCCAAATCTTAAGGTCCTTGGTCAACTACAAGATAACAAAAGCGGCCAAAAATTGAGTTTTCAAAAACTAAAACTTGACTTGCTCTGCTCCTTACTTGTCGACTGCAACATCTTAGATGCTTAAATTACGTACAGGTTGGTGCACCCGCAAGGCTCATCACGCGACTTTAACTGCCAGAAGATAAATGTTAACGTTTCCGATAGAAATGAGTCCATCGTGACGATTTGCAGTTACGACATTTCGAAAACAAATGTATTAAACGTAAGATTTTCTGCGGTTTTTTGTACACATTACCACTTCTGGCTTTTTCTTGTCTAATGTGGCTGCCAGAGCTCGGTTCGTGCCAAATCATAAGGTCGTTGGTTAACTACAAGATAGCAAAAGCGGCCAAAAATTGAGTTTTCAAAAACTAAAACTTGACTTGCTGTGCTCCTTACTTGTCGACTGCAACAACTTAGATGCTTAAATTACGTACAGAGTGGTGGGCCCGCAAGGCTCATCACGCGACTTTAACTGCCAGAAGATAAATGTAAACGTTTCCGATAGAAATGCGTCCATTGTGTCGATTTGCAGTTACGTCATTTCGAAAACAAATGTATTAAACGTAAGATTTTCTGCGGTTTTTTCTACACATTACCACTTCTGGCTTTTTCTTGTGTAATGTGGCTGCCAGAGCTCGGTTCGTGCCAAATCTTAAGATCCTAGGTCATCTACAAGGCAGCAAAAGCAGCCCAAATTTGAGTTTTCAAAAACAAAAACATGACTTGCTGTGCTCCTTACTTGTCGACTGCCACAACTTAGATGCTTAAATTACGTACAGGGTGGTCCACCCGTAAGGCTCATCACGCGACTTTAACTGCCAGAAGATAAATGTAAACGTGTCCGATAGAAATGCGTCCATTGTGACGATTTGCAGTTACGTCATTTCGAAAACAAATGTATTAAACGTAAGATTTTCTGCGGTTTTTTCTACACATAACCACTTCTGGCTTTTTCTTGTGTAATGTGGCTGCCAGAGCTCGGTGCGTGCCAAATCTTAAGGTCCTAGGTCAACTACAAGGCAGCAAAAGCGGCCAAAAATTGAGTTTTAAAAAACTAAACCCTGACTTGCTCTGCTCCTTACTTGTCGACTGCAACAACTTAGATGCTTAAATTACGTACATGGTGGTGCACCCGCAAGGCTCATCACGCGACATTAACTGCCAGAAGATAAATGTAAACGTTCCGATAGAAATGCGTCCATTGTGACGATTTGCAGTTACGTCATTTCGAAAACAAATGTATTAAACGTAAGATTTTCTGCGGTTTTTTCTACTCAATACCACTTCTAGCTTTTTCTTGTATAATGTGGCTACCAGAGCTCGGTTCGTGCCAAATCTGAAGGTCCTAGGTCAATTACAAGGCACAAAAAGCGGCCAAACATTGAGTGTTTAAAAACTAAAACTTGACTTGCTGTGCTCCTTTCTTGTAAACTGCAACAACTTAGATGCTTAAATTACGTACAGAGTGGTGCGCCCGCAAGGCTCATCACGCGACTTCAACTGCCAGAAGATAAATACAAACGTTTCCGATAGAAATGCGTCCATTGTGACGATTTGCAGTTACGTCATTTCGAAAACAAATGTAGTAAACGTAAGATTTTCTGCGGTTTTTTCTACTCATTACCACTTCTGGATTTTTCTTGTGTAATGTGGTTGCCAGAGCTCGGTTCGAGCCAATTCTTGAGGTCCTAGGTCAACTACAAGGCAGCAAACGCGGCCAAAAATTGAGTTTTCAAAATCTAAAACTTGACTTGCTGTGCTCCTTACTTGTCGACTGCAACAACTTAGATGTTTAAATTACGTACAGAGTGGTGCACCCGCAAGGCTCAACACGCGACTTTAACTGCCAGAAGATAAATGTAAACGTTTCCGATAGAAATGCGTCCATTGTGACGATTTGCAGTTACGTCATTTCTAAAACAAATGTATTAAACGAAAGATTTTCTGCGGTTTTTTCTACTCAATACCACTTCTGGCTTTTTCTTGTGTAATGTGGCTGCCAGAGCTCGGTTCGTGCCAAATCTTAAGGTCCTAGGTCAACTAAAGGCAGCAAAAGCGGCCAAAAATTGAGTTTTCAAAAACTAAAACTTGACTTGCTATGCTCCTTACTTGTCGACTGCAACAACTTAGATACTTAAATTACGTACAGGGTGGTCCACCCGCAATGCTCATCACGCGACTTTAACTGCCTGAAGATAAATGTAAACGTTTCCGATAGAAATGCGTCCATTGTGACGATTTGCAGTTACGTCATTTCGAAAACAAATGTATTAAACGTAAGATTTTCTGCGGTTTTTTGTACTCATTACCACTTCTGGCTTTTTCTTGTGTAATGTGGCTGCCAGAGCTCGGTTCGTGCCAAATCATAAGGTCCTACGTCAACTACAAGGCAGCAAAAGCAGCCAAAATTTGAGTTTTCAAAAACAAAAACATGACTTGCTGTGCTCCTTACTTGTCGACTGCAACAACTTAGATACTTAAATTACGTACAGGGTGGTCCACCCGCAAGGCTCATCACGCGACATTAACTGCCAGAAGATAAATGTAAACGTTTCCGATAGAAATGCGTCCATTGTGACGATTTGCAGTTACGTCATTTCGAAAACAAATGTATTAAACGTAAGATTTTCTGCGGTTTTTTCTACACATTACCACTTCTGGCTTTTTCTTGTGTAATGTGGCTGCCAGAGCTCGGTTCGTGCCAAATCTTAAAGTCCTAGGTCAACTACCAGGCAGCAAAAGCGGCCAAAAATTGAGTTTTAAAAAACTAAACCTTGACTTGCTCTGCTCCTTATTTGTCGACTGCAACAACATAGATGCTTAAATTACGTACAGGGTGGTGCACCCGCAAGGCTCATCACGCGACATTAACTGCCAGAAGATAAATATAAACGTTCCGATAGAAATGCGTCCATTGTGAAGATTTGCAGTTACGTCATTTCGAAAACAAATGTATTAAACGTAAGATTTTCTGCGGTTTTTTCAACACATTACCACATCTGGCTTTTTCTTGTGTAATGTGGTTGCCAGAGCTCGGTTCGTGCCAAATCTTAAGGTCCTAGGTCAACTACAAGGCAGCAAAAGCGGCAAAAAATTGAGTTATCAAAAACTAAAACTTGAGTTGCTGAGATCCTTAGTTGTCGACTGCAACAACTTAGATGCTTAAATTACGTACAGGGTGGTGCATCGGCAAGGCTCATCACGCGACTTTAACTGCCAGAAGATAAATGTAAACGTTTCCGAGAGAAATGCGTCCATTGTGAAGATTTGCAGTTACGTCATTTCGAAAACAAATGTATTAAACGTAAGATTTTCTGCGGTTTTTTCAACACATTACCACTTCTGGCTTTTTCTTGTGTAATGTGGCTGCCAGAGCTCGGTTCATGCCAAATCTTAAGGTCCTAGGTGAACTACAAGGCAGCAAAAGCAGCCAAAATTTGAGTTTTCAAAAACAAAAACATGACTTGCTGTGCTCCTTACTTGTCGACTGCAACAACTTAGATACTTAAATTACGTACAGGGTGGAGCACACGCAAGGCTCATCACGCTACTTTAACTGCCAGAAGATAAATGTAAACGTTTCCGATAGAAATGCGTCCATAGTGACGATTTGCAGTTACGTCATTTCGAAAACAAATGTATTAAACGTAAGATTTTCTGCGGTTTTTTCTACACATTACCACTTCTAGCTTTTGCTTGTGTAATGTGGCTACCAGAGCTCGGTTCGTGCCAAATCTGAAGGTCCTAGGTCAACTAAAAGGCAGCAAAAGCGGCCAAACATTGAGTTTTTAAAAACTAAAACTTGACTTGCTCTGCTCCTTACTTGTCGACTGCAACAACTTAGATGCTTAAATTACGTGCAGGGTGGTCCACCCGCAAGGCTCATCACGCGACTTTAACTGCCAGAAGATAAATGTAAACGTTTCCGATAGAAATGCGTCCATTGTGACGATTTGCAGTTACGTCATTTCGAAAACAAATGTATTAAACGTAAGATTTTCTGCGGTTTTTTGTACTCATTACCACTTCTGGCTTTTTCTTGTGTAATGTGGCTGCCAGAGCTCGGTTCGTGCCAAATCATAAGGTCCTAGGTCAACTACAAGGCAGCAAAAGCAGCCAAAATTTGAGTTTTCAAAAACAAAAACATGACTTGCTGTGCTCCTTACTTGTCGACTGCAACAACTTAGATACTTAAATTACGTACAGGGTGGTCCACCCGCAAGGCTCATCACGCGACATTAACTGCCAGAAAATAAATGTAAATGTTTCCGATAGAAATGCGTCCATTGTGACGATTTGCAGTTACGTCATTTCGAAAACAAATGTATTAAACGTAAGATTTTCTGCGGTTTTTTCTACACATAACCACTTCTGACTTTTTCTTGTGTAATGTGGCTGCCAGAGCTCGGTTCGTGCCAAATCTTAAGGTCCTAGGTCAACTACAAGGCAGCAAAAGCGGCCAAAAATTGAGTTTTAAAAAACTAAACCTTGACTTGCTCTGCTCCTTACTTGTCGACTGCAACAACTTAGATGCTTAAATTACGTACATGGTGGTGCACCCGCAAGGCTCATCACTCGACATTAACTGCCAGAAGATAAATGTAAACGTTCCGATAGAAATGCGTCCATTGTGACGATTTGCAGTTACGTCATTTCGAAAACAAATGTATTAAACGTAAGATTTTCTGCGGTTTTTTCTACACATTACCACTTCTAGCTTTTTCTTGTATAATGTGGCTACCAGAGCTCGGTTCGTGCCAAATCTGAAGGTCCTAGGTCAATTACAAGGCACCAAAAGCGGCCAAACATTGAGTTTTTAAAAACTAAAACTTGACTTGCTGTGCTCCTTTCTTGTAAACTGCAACAACTTAGATGCTTAAATTACGTACAGAGTGGTGCGCCCGCAAGGCTCATCACGCGACTTCAACTGCCAGAAGATAAATACAAACGTTTCCGATAGAAATGCGTCCATTGTGTGGATTTGCAGTTACGTCATTTCGAAAACAAATGTATTAACAGTAAGATTATCTGCGGTTTTTTCTACACATTACCACTTCTGGCTTTTTCTTTTGTAATGTGGCTGCCAGATCTCGGTTAGTGCCAAATCTTAAGGTCCTAGGTCAACTACAAGGCAGCAAAAGCGGCCAAAAATTGAGTTTTCAAAAACTAAAACATGACTTGCTCTGCTCCTTACTTGTCGACTGCAACATCTTAGATGCTTAAATTACGTACAGGGTGGTGCACCCGCAAGGTTCATCACGCGACTTTAACTGCCAGAAGATAAATTAAACATTTCCGATAGAAATGCGTCCATTGTGACGATTTGCAGTTACGTCATTTCGAAATCAAATGTATTAAACGTAAGATTTTCTGCGGTTTTTTCTACACATTACCACTTCTGGCTTTATCTTGTGTAATGTGGCTGCCAGAGCTCGGTTCGTGCCAAATCTTAAGGTCCTAGGTCAACTAAAGGCAGCAAAAGCGGCCAAAAATTGAGTTTTTAAAAACTAAAACTTGACTTGCTATGCTCCTTACTTGTCGACTGCAACAACTTAGATACTTAAATTACGTACAGGGTGGTCCACCCGCAAGGCTCATCACGCGACTTTAACTGCCTGAAGATAAATGTAAACGTTTCCGATAGAAATGCGTCCATTGTGACGATTTGCAGTTACGTCATTTCGAAAACAAATGTATTAAACGTAAGATTTTCTGCGGTTTTTTGTACTCATTACCACTTCTGGCTTTTTCTTGTGTAATGTGGCTGCCAGAGCTCGGTTCGTGCCAAATCATAAGGTCCTAGGTCAACTACAAGGCAGCAAAAGCAGCCAAAATTTGAGTTTTCAAAAACAAAAACATGACTTGCTGTGCTCCTTACTTGTCGACTGCAACAACTTAGATACTTAAATTACGTACAGGGTGGTCCACCCGCAAGGCTCATCACGCGACATTAACTGCCAGAAGATAAATGTAAACGTTTCCGATAGAAATGCGTCCATTGTGACGATTTGCAGTTACGTCATTTCGAAAACAAATGTATTAAACGTAAGATTTTCTGCGGTTTTTTCTACACATTACCACTTCTGGCTTTTTCTTGTGTAATGTGGCTGCCAGAGCTCGGTTCGTGCCAAATCTTAAGGTCCTAGGTCAACTACCAGGCAGCAAAAGCGGCCAAAAATTGAGTTTTAAAAAACTAAACCTTGACTTGCTCTGCTCCTTATTTGTCGACTGCAACAACTTAGATGCTTAAATTACGTACAGGGTGGTGCACCCGCAAGGCTCATCACGCGACATTAACTGCCAGAAGATAAATATAAACGTTCCGATAGAAATGCGTCCATTGTGACGATTTGCAGTTACGTCATTTCTAAAACAAATGTATTAAACGTAAGGTTTTCTGCGGGTTTTTTCTACACATTACCACTTCTGGCTTTTTCTTGTGTAATGTGGCTGCCAGAGCTCGGTTCGTGCCAAATCATAAGGTCCTAGGTCAACTACAAGGCAGCAAAAGCAGCCCAAATTTGAGTTTTCAAAAACAAAAACATGACTTGCTGTGCTCCTTACTTGTCGACTGCAACAACTTAGATACTTAAATTACGTACAGGGTGGTCCACCCGCAAGGCTCATCACGCGACATTAACTGCCAGAAGATAAATGTAAACGTTTCCGATAGAAATGCGTCCATTGTGACGATTTGCAGTTACGTCATTTCGAAAACAAATGTATTAAACGTAAGATTTTCTGCGGTTTTTTCTACACATTACCACATCTGGCTTTTTCTTGTGTAATGTGGTTGCCAGAGCTCGGTTCGTGCCAAATCTTAAGGTCCTAGGTCAACTACAAGGCAGCAAAAGCGGCCAAAAATTGAGTTATCAAAAACTAAAACTTGAGTTGCTGAGATCCTTAGTTGTCGACTGCAACAACTTAGATGCTTAAATTACGTACAGGGTGGTGCATCGGCAAGGCTCATCACGCGACTTTAACTGCCAGAAGATAAATGTAAACGTTTCCGAGAGAAATGCGTCCATTGTGAAGATTTGCAGTTACGTCATTTCGAAAACAAATGTATTAAACGTAAGATTTTCTGCGGTTTTTTCTACACATTACCACTTCTGGCTTTTTCTTGTGTAATGTGGCTGCCAGAGCTCGGTTCATGCCAAATCTTAAGGTCCTAGGTGAACTACAAGGCAGCAAAAGCAGCCAAAATTTGAGTTTTCAAAAACAAAAACATGACTTGCTGTGCTCCTTACTTGTCGACTGCAACAACTTAGATACTTAAATTACGTACAGGTTGGAGCACACGCAAGGCTCATCACGCTACTTTAACTGCCAGAAGATAAATGTAAACGTTTCCGATAGAAATGCGTCCATAGTGACGATTTGCAGTTACGTCATTATGAAAACAAATGTATTAAACGTAAGATTTTCTGCGGTTTTTTGTACACATTACCACTTCTGGCTTTTTCTTGTGTAATGTGGCTCCCAGAGCTCGGTTCGTGCCAAATCTTAAGGTCCTAGGTCAACTACAAGGCAGCAAAAGCGGCCAAAAATTGACTTTTAAAAAACTAAACCTTGACTTGCTCTGCTCCTTACTTGTCGACTGCAACAACTTAGATGCTGAAATTACGTACAGGGTGGTGCACCCGCAAGGCTCATCACGCGACATTAACTGCCAGAAGATAAATGTAAACGTTCCGATAGAAATGCGTCCATTGTGACGATTTGCAGTTACGTCATTTCGAAAACAAATGTATTAAACGTAAGATTTTCTGCGGTTATTTCTACACATTACCACTTCTAGCTTTTGCTTGTGTAATGTGGCTACCAGAGCTCGGTTCGTGCCAAATCTGAAGGTCCTAGGTCAACTAAAAGGCAGCAAAAGCGGCCAAACATTGAGTTTTTAAAAACTAAAACTTGACTTGCTCTGCTCCTTACTTGTCGACTGCAACAACTTAGATGCTTAAATTACGTGCAGGGTGGTCCACCCGCAAGGCTCATCACGCGACTTTAACTGCCAGAAGATAAATGTAAACGTTTCCGATAGAAATGCGTCCATTGTGACGATTTGCAGTTACGTCATTTCGAAAACAAATGTATCAAACGTAAGATTTTCTGCGGTTTTTTGTACTCATTACCACTTCTGGCTTTTTCTTGTGTAATGTGGCTGCCAGAGCTATGTTCGTGCCAAATCATAAGGTCCTAGGTCAACTACAAGGCAGCAAAAGCAGCCAAAATTTGAGTTTTCAAAAACAAAAACATGACTTGCTGTGCTCCTTACTTGTCGACTGCAACAACTTAGATACTTAAATTACGTACATGGTGGTGCACCCGCAAGGCTCATCACTCGACATTAACTGCCAGAAGATAAATGTAAACGTTCCGATAGAAATGCGTCCATTGTGACGATTTGCAGTTACGTCATTTCGAAAACAAATGTATTAAACGTAAGATTTTCTGCGGTTTTTTCTACACATTACCACTTCTAGCTTTTTCTTGTATAATGTGGCTACCAGAGCTCGGTTCGTGCCAAATCTGAAGGTCCTAGGTCAATTACAAGGCACCAAAAGCGGCCAAACATTGAGTTTTTAAAAACTAAAACTTGACTTGCTGTGCTCCTTTCTTGTAAACTGCAACAACTTAGATGCTTAAATTACGTACAGAGTGGTGCGCCCGCAAGGCTCATCACGCGACTTCAACTGCCAGAAGATAAATACAAACGTTTCCGATAGAAATGCGTCCATTGTGACGATTTGCAGTTACGTCATTTCGAAAACAAATGTATTAAACGTAAGATTTTCTGCGGTTTTTTCTACTCATTACCACTTCTGGATTTTTCTTGTGTAATGTGGTTGCCAGAGCTCGGTTCGTGCCAATTCTTAAGGTCCTAGGTCAACTACAAGGCAGCAAATGCGGCCAAAAATTGAGTTTTCAAAATCTAAAACTTGACTTGCTGTGCTCCTTACTTGTCGACTGCAACAACTTAGATGTTTAAATTACGTACAGAGTGGTGCACCCGCAAGGCTCAACACGCGACTTTAACTGCCAGAAGATAAATGTAAACGTTTCCGATAGAAATGCGTCCATTGTGACGATTTGCAGTTACGTCATTTCTAAAACAAATGTATTAAACGTAAGATTTTCTGCGGTTTTTTCTACTCAATACCACTTCTGGCTTTTTCTTGTGTAATGTGGCTGCCAGAGCTCGGTTCGTGCCAAATCTTAAGGTCCTTGGTCAAATACAAGATAGCAAAAGCGGCCAAAATTTGAGTTTTCAAAAACTAAAACTTGACTTGCTGTGCTCCTTACTTGTCGACTGCAACAACTTAGATGCTTAAATTACGTACAGGGTGGTGCACCCGCAAGGCTCATCACGTGACTTTAACTGCCAGAAGATAAATGTAAACGTTTCCGATAGAAATGCGTCCATTGTGACGATTTGCAGTTACGTCATTTCTAAAACAAATGTATTAAACGTAAGATTTTCTGCGGTTTTTTCTACTCATTACAACTTCTGGCTTTTTCTTGTGTAATGTGGCTGCCAGAGCTCGGTTCGTGCCAAATCTTAAGGTCCTTGGTCAACTACAAGATAGCAAAAGCGGACAAAAATTGAGTTTTCAAAAACTAAAACTTGACTTGCTGTGCTCCTTACTTGTCAACTGCAACAACTTAGATGCTTAAATTACGTACAGAGTGGTGGGCCCGCAAGGCTCATCACGCGACTTTAACTGCCAGAAGATAAATGTTAACGTTTCCGATAAATTTGCGTCCATTGTGACGATATACAGTTACGTCATTTCGAAAACAAATGTATTAAACGTAAGATTTTCTGCGGTTTTTCCTACACATAACCACTTCTGGCTTTTTCTTGTGTAATGTGGCTGCCAGAGCTCGGTTTGTGCCAAATCTTAAGGTCCTAGGTCAACTACAAGGCCGCAAAAGCGGCCAAAAATTGAGTTTTCGAAAACTAAACTTGAATTGCTCTGCTCCTTACTTGTCGACTGCAACATCTTAGATGCTTAAATTACGTACAGGGTGGTGCACCCGCAAGGCTCATCACGCGACTTTAACTGCCAGTAGATAAATGTAAACGTTCCGATAGAAATGCGTCCATTGTGACGATTTGCAGTTACGTCATTTCGAAAACAAATGTATTAAACGTAAGATTTTCTGCGGTTTTTTCTACACATTACCACTTCCAGCTCTTTCTTGTGTAATGTGGCTACCGGAGCTCGGTTCGTGCCAAATCTGAAGGTCCTAGGTCAACTACAAGGCAGCAAAAGCATCCAAAATTTGAGCTTTCAAAAACAAAAACATGACTTGCTGTGCTCCTTACTTGTCGACTGCAACAACTTAGATACTTAAATTACGTACAGGGTGGAGCACACGCAAGGCTCATCACGCTACTTTAACTGCCAGCAGATAAATGTAAACGTTTCCGATAGAAATGCGTCCATAGTGACGATTTGCAGTTACGTCATTATGAAAACAAATGTATTAAACGTAAGATTTTCTGCGGTTTTTTCTACACATTACCACTTCTGGCTTTTTCTTGTGTAATGTGACTCCCACAGCTCGGTTCGTGCCAAATCTTAAGGTCCTAGGTCAACTACAAGGCAGCAAAAGCGGCCAAAAATTGACTTTTAAAAAACTAAACCTTGACTTGCTCTGCTCCTTACTTGTCGACTGCAACAACTTAGATGCTTAAATTACGTACAGAGTGGTGCGCCCGCAAGGCTCATCACGCGACTTCAACTGCCAGAAGATAAATACAAACGTTTCCGATAGAAATGCGTCCATTGTGACGATTTGCAGTTACGTCATTTCGAAAACAAATGTATTAAACGTAAGATTTTCTGCGGTTTTTTCTACTCATTACCACTTCTGGATTTTTCTTGTGTAATGTGGTTGCCAGAGCTCGGTTCGTGCCAATTCTTAAGGTCCTAGGTCAACTACAAGGCAGCAAATGCGGCCAAAAATTGAGTTTTGAAAATCTAAAACTTGACTTGCTGTGCTCCTTACTTGTCGACTGCAACAACTTAGATGTTTAAATTACGTACAGAGTGGTGCACCCGCAAGGCTCAACACGCGACTTTAACTGCCAGAAGATAAATGTAAACGTTTCCGATAGAAATGCGTCCATTGTGACGATTTGCAGTTACGTCATTTCTAAAACAAATGTATTAAACGTAAGATTTTCTGCGGTTTTTTCTACTCAATACCACTTCTGGCTTTTTCTTGTGTAATGTGGCTGCCAGAGCTCGGTTCGTGCCAAATCTTAAGGTCCTTGGTCAAATACAAGATAGCAAAAGCGGCCAAAATTTGAGTTTTCAAAAACTAAAACTTGACTTGCTGTGCTCCTTACTTGTCGACTGCAACAACTTAGATGCTTAAATTACGTACAGGGTGGTGCACCCGCAAGGCTCATCACGTGACTTTAACTGCCAGAAGATAAATGTAAACGTTTCCGATAGAAATGCGTCCATTGTGACGATTTGCAGTTACGTCATTTCTAAAACAAATGTATTAAACGTAAGATTTTCTGCGGTTTTTTCTACTCATTACAACTTGTGGCTTTTTCTTGTGTAATGTGGCTGCCAGAGCTCGGTTCGTGCCAAATCTTAAGGTCCTTGGTCAACTACAAGATAGCAAAAGCGGACAAAAATTGAGTTTTCAAAAACTAAAACTTGACTTGCTGTGCTCCTTACTTGTCAACTGCAACGACTTAGATGCTTAAATTACGTACAGATTGGTGGGCCCGCAAGGCTCATCACGCGACTTTAACTGCCAGAAGATAAATGTTAACGTTTCCGATAAATTTGCGTCCATTGTGACGATATACAGTTACGTCATTTCGAAAACAAATGTATTAAACGTAAGATTTTCTGCGGTTTTTCCTACACATAACCACTTCTGGCTTTTTCTTGTGTAATGTGGCTGCCAGAGCTCGGTTTGTGCCAAATCTTAAGGTCCTAGGTCAACTACAAGGCCGCAAAAGCGGCCAAAAATTGAGTTTTCGAAAACTAAACTTGAATTGCTCTGCTCCTTACTTGTCGACTGCAACATCTTAGATGCTTAAATTACGTACAGGGTGGTGCACCCGCAAGGCTCATCACGCGACTTTAACTGCCAGTAGATAAATGTAAACGTTCCGATAGAAATGCGTCCATTGTGACGATTTGCAGTTACGTCATTTCGAAAACAAATGTATTAAACGTAAGATTTTCTGCGGTTTTTTCTACACATTACCACTTCCAGCTCTTTCTTGTGTAATGTGGCTACCGGAGCTCGGTTCGTGCCAAATCTGAAGGTCCTAGGTCAACTACAAGGCAGCAAAAGCATCCAAAATTTGAGCTTTCAAAAACAAAAACATGACTTGCTGTGCTCCTTACTTGTCGACTGCAACAACTTAGATACTTAAATTACGTACAGGGTGGAGCACACGCAAGGCTCATCACGCTACTTTAACTGCCAGCAGATAAATGTAAACGTTTCCAATAGAAATGCGTCCATAGTGACGATTTGCAGTTACGTCATTATGAAAACAAATGTATTAAACGTAAGATTTTCTGCGGTTTTTTCTACACATTACCACTTCTGGCTTTTTCTTGTGTAATGTGGCTCCCACAGCTCGGTTCGTGCCAAATCTTAAGGTCCTAGGTCAACTACAAGGCAGCAAAAGCGGCCAAAAATTGACTTTTAAAAAACTAAACCTTGACTTGCTCTGCTCCTTACTTGTCGACTGCAACAACTTAGATGCTCAAATTACGTACAGGGTGGTGCACCCGCAAGGCTCATCACGCGACATTAACAGCCAGAAGATAAATGTAAACGTTCCGATAGAAATGCGTCCATTGTGACGATTTGCAGTTACGTCATTTCGAAAACAAATGTATTAAACGTAAGATTTTCTGCGGTTTTTTCTACACATTACCACTTCTGGCTTTTTCTTGTGTAATGTGGCTGCCAGAGCTCGGTTCATGCCAAATCTTAAGGTCCTAGGTCAACTACAAGGCAGCAAAAGCGGCCAAAAATTGAGTTTTAAAAAACTAAACCTTGACTTGCTCTGCTCCTTACTTGTCGACTGCAACAACTTAGATGCTTAAATTACGTGCAGGGTGGTGCACCCGCAAGGCTCATCACGCGACTTTAACTGCCAGAATATAAATGTAAACCTTTCCGATAGAAATGCGTCCATTGTGGCGATTTGCAGTTACGTCATTTCGAAAACAAATGTATCAAACGTAAGATTTTCTGCGGTTTTTTGTACTCATTACCACTTCTGGCTTTTTCTTGTGTAATGTGGCTGCCAGAGCTCGGTTCGTGCCAAATCATAAGGTCCTAGGTCAACTACAAGGCAGCAAAAGCAGCCAAAATTTGAGTTTTCAAAAACAAAAACATGACTTGCTGTGCTCCTTACTTGTCGACTGCAACAACTTAGATACATAAATTACGTACAGGGTGGTCCACCCGCAAGGCTCATCACGCGACATTAACTGCCAGAAAATAAATGTAAACGTTTCCGATAGAAATGCGTCCATTGTGACGATTTGCAATTACGTCATTTCGAAAACAAGTGTATTAAACGTAAGATTTTCTGTGGTTTTCTCTACACATAACCACTTCTGGCTTTTTCTTGTGTAATGTGGCTGCCAGAGCTCGGTTCGTGCCAAATCGTAAGGTCCTAGGTCAACTACAAGGCAGCAAAAGCGGCCAAAAATTGAGTTTTAAAAAACTCAACCCTGACTTGCTCTGCTCCTTACTTGTCGACTGCAACAACTTAGATGCTTAAATTACGTACATGGTGGTGCACCCGCAAGGCTCATCACGCGACTTCAACTGCCAGAAGATAAATACAAACGTTTCCGATAGAAATGCGTCCATTGTGACGATTTGCAGTTACGTCATTTCGAAAACAAATGTATTAAACGTAAGATTTTCTGCGGTTTTTTCTACACATTACCACTTCTAGCTTTTGCTTGTGTAATGTGGCTACCAGAGCTCGGTTCGTGCCAAATCTGAAGGTCCTAGGTCAACTACAAGGCACCAAAAGCGGCCAAACATTTAGTTTTTAAAAACTAAAACTTGACTTGCTGTGCTCCTTTCTTGTAAACTGCAATAACTTAGATGCTTAAATTACGTACAGAGTGGTGCGCCCGCAAGGCTCATCACGCGACTTCAACTGCCAGAAGATAGATACAAACGTTTCCGATAGAAATGCGTCCATTGTGACGATTTGCAGTTACGTCATTTCGAAAACAAATGTATTAAACGTAAGATTTTCTGCGGTTTTTTCTACACATTACCAGTTCTGGCTTTTTCCTGTGTAATGTGGCTGCCAGAGCTCGGTTCGTGCCAAATCTTAAGGTCCTAGATCAACTACAAGGCCGCAAAAGCGGCCAAAAATTGAGTTTTCAAAAACTAAAACTTGACTTGTTGTGCTCCTTACTTGTCGACTGCAACAACTTAGATACTTAAATTACGTACAGGGTGGAGCACACGCAAGGCTCATCACGCTACTTTAACTGCCAGAAGATAAATGTAAACGTTTCCGATAGAAATGCGTCCATAGTGACGATTTGCAGTTACGTCATTATGAAAACAAATGTATTAAACGTAAGGTTTTCTGCGGTTTTTCTACACATTACCACTTCTGGCTTTTTCTTGTGTAATGTGGCTCCCAGAGCTCGGTTCGTGCCAAATCTTAAGGTCCTAGGTCAACTACAAGGCAGCAAAAGCAGCCAAAATTTGAGTTTTCAAAAACAAAAACATGACTTGCCGTGCTCCTTACTTGTCGACTGCTACAACTTAGATACATAAATTACGTACAGGGTGGTCCACCCGCAAGGCTCATCACGCGACATTAACTGCCAGAAAATAAATGTAAACGTTTCCGATAGAAATGCGTCCATTGTGACGATTTGCAATTACGTCATTTCGAAAACAAATGTATTAAACGTAAGATTTTCTGCGGTTTTCTCTACACATAACCACTTCTGGCTTTTTCTTGTGTAATGTGGCTGCCAGAGCTCGGTTCGTGCCAAATCGTAAGGTCCTAGGTCAACTACAAGGCAGCAAAAGCGGCCAAAAATTGAGTTTTAAAAAACTCAACCCTGACTTGCTCTGCTCCTTACTTGTCGACTGCAACAACTTAGATGCTTAAATTACGTACATGGTGGTGCACCCGCAAGGCACATCACGCGACATTAACTGCCAGAAGATAAATGTAAACGTTCCGATAGAAATGCGTCCATTGTGACGATTTGCAGTTACGTCATTTCGAAAACAAATGTATTAAACGTAAGATTTTCTGCGGTTTTTTCTACACATTACCACTTCTAGCTTTTGCTTGTGTAATGTGGCTACCAGAGCTCGGTTCGTGCCAAATCTGAAGGTCCTAGGTCAACTAAAAGGCAGCAAAAGCAGCCCAAATTTGAGTATTCAAAAACAAAAACATGACTTGCTGTGCTCCTTACTTGTCGACTGCCACAACTTAGATGCTTAAATTACGTACATAGTGGTCCACCCGTAAGGCTCATCACGCGACTTTAACTGCCAGAAGATAAATGTAAACGTTTCCGATAGAAATGCGTCCATTGTGACGATTTGCAGTTACGTCATTACGAAAACAAATGTATTAAACGTAAGATTTTCTGCGGTTTTTTCTACACATTACCACTTCTGGCTTTTTCTTGTGTAATGTGGCTGCCAGAGCTCGGTTCATGCCAAATCTTAAGGTCCTAGGTCAACTACAAGGCAGCAAAAGCGGCCAAAAATTGAGTTTTAAAAAACTAAACCTTGACTTGCTCTGCTCCTTACTTGTCGACTGCAACAACTTAGATGCTTAAATTACGTGCAGGGTGGTCCACCCGCAAGGCTCATCACGCGACTTTAACTGCCAGAAGATAAATGTAAACGTTTCCGATAGAAATGCGTCCATTGTGACGATTTGCAGTTACGTCATTTCGAAAACAAATGTATCAAACGTAAGATTTTCTGCGGTTTTTTGTACTCATTACCACTTCTGGCTTTTTCTTGTGTAATGTGGCTGCCAGAGCTCGGTTCGTGCCAAATCATAAGGTCCTAGGTCAACTACAAGGCAGCAAAAGCAGCCAAAATTTGAGTTTTCAAAAACAAAAACATGACTTGCTGTGCTCCTTACTTGTCGACTGCAACAACTTAGATACTTAAATTACGTACAGGGTGGTCCACCCGCAAGGCTCATCACGCGACATTAACTGCCAGAAAATAAATGTAAACGTTTCCGATAGAAATGCGTCCATTGTGACGATTTGCAATTACGTCATTTCGAAAACAAATGTATTAAACGTAAGATTTTCTGCGGTTTTTTCTACACATAACCACTTCTGGCTTTTTCTTGTGTAATGTGGCTGCCAGAGCTCGGTTCGTGCCAAATCTTAAGGTCCTAGGTCAACTACAAGGCAACAAAAGCGGCCAAAAATTGAGTTTTAAAAAACTAAACCCTGACTTGCTCTGCTCCTTACTTGTCGACTGCAACAACTTAGATGCTTAAATTACTTACATGGTGGTGCACCCGCAAGGCTCATCACGCGACATTAACTGCCAGAAGATAAATGTAAACGTTCCGATAGAAATGCGTCCATTGTGACGATTTGCAGTTACGTCATTTCGAAAACAAATGTATTAAACGTAAGATTTTCTGCGGATTTTTCTACACATTACCACTTCTAGCTTTTTCTTGTATAATGTGGCTACCAGAGCTCGGTTCGTGCCAAATCTGAAGGTCCTAGGTCAACTACAAGGCACCAAAAGCGGCCAAACATTTAGTTTTTAAAAACTAAAACTTGACTTGCTGTGCTCCTTTCTTGTAAACTGCAACAACTTAGATGCTTAAATTACGTACAGAGTGGTGCGCCCGCAAGGCTCATCACGCGACTTCAACTGCCAGAAGATAAATACAAACGTTTCCGATAGAAATGCGTCCATTGTGACGATTTGCAGTTACGTCATTTCGAAAACAAATGTATTAAACGTAAGATTTTCTGCGGTTTTTTCTACTCATTACCACTTCTGGATTTTTCTTGTGTAATGTGGTTGCCAGAGCTCGGTTCGTGCCAATTCTTAAGGTCCTAGGTCAACTACAAGGCAGCAAATGCGGCCAAAAATTGAGTTTTCAAAATCTAAAACTTGACTTGCTGTGCTCCTTACTTGTCGACTGCAACAACTTAGATGTTTAAATTACGTACAGAGTGGTGCACCCGCAAGGCTCAACACGCGACTTTAACTGCCAGAAGATAAATGTAAACGTTTCCGATAGAAATGCGTCCATTGTGACGATTTGCAGTTACGTCATTTCTAAAACAAATGTATTAAACGAAAGATATTCTGCGGTTTTTTCTACTCATTACAACTTCTGGCTTTTTCTTGTGTAATGTGGCTGCCAGAGCTCGGTTCGTGCCAAATCTTAAGGTCCTTGGTCAACTACAAGACAGCAAAAGCGGACAAAAATTGAGTTTTCAAAAACTAAAACTTGACTTGCTGTGCTCCTTACTTGTCGACTGCAACAACTTAGATGCTTAAATTACGTACAGAGTGGTGGGCCCGCAAGGCTCATCACGCGACTTTAACTGCCAGAAGATAAATGTAAACGTTTCCGATAGAAATGCGTCCATTGTGACGATATACAGTTACGTCATTACGAAAACAAATGTATTAAACGTAAGATTTTCTGCGGTTTTTCCTACACATAACCACTTCTGGCTTTTTCTTGTGTAATGTGGCTGCCAGAGCTCGGTTTGTGCCAAATCTTAAGGTCCTAGGTCAACTACAAGGCCGCAAAAGCGGCCAAAAATTGAGTTTTCGAAAACTAAAACTTGAATTGCTCTGCTCCTTACTTGTCGACTGCAACATCTTAGATGCTTAAATTACGTACAGGGTGGTGCACCCGCAAGGCTCATCACGCGACTTTAACTGCCAGTAGATAAATGTAAACGTTCCGATAGAAATGCGTCCATTGTGACGATTTGCAGTTACGTCATTTCGAAAACAAATGTATTAAACGTAAGATTTTCTGCGGTTTTTTCTACACATTACCACTTCTAGCTTTTTCTTGTGTAATGTGGCTACCGGAGCTCGGTTCGTGCCAATTCTGAAGGTCCTAGGTCAACTACAAGGCAGCAAAAGCGCCCAAAAATTGAGTTTTCAAAAACTAAAACTTGACTTGCTGTGCTCCTTACTTGTCGACTGCAACAACTTAGATGCTTAAATTACGTACAGGGTGGTGCACCCGCAAGGCTCATCACGCGACTTTAACTGCCAGTAGATAAATGTAAACGTTCCGATAGAAATGCTTCCATTGTGACGATTTGCAGTTACGTCATTTCGAAAACAAATGTATTAAACGTAAGATTTTCTGCGGATTTTTCTACACATTACCACTTCTGGCTTTTTCTTGTGTAATGTGGCTGCCAGAGCTCGGTTCGTGCCAAATCTTAAGGTCCTAGGTCAACTACAAGTCAGCAAATGCGGCCAAAAATTGAGTTTTCAAAAACTAAAACTTGACTTGCTGTGCTCCTTACTTGTCGACTGCAACAACTTAGATGCTTAAATTACGTACAGGGTGGTGCACCCGCAAGGCTCATCACGCGACTTTAACTGCCAGTAGATAAATGTAAACGTTCCGATAGAAATGCCTCCATTGTGACGATTTGCAGTTACGTCATTTCGAAAACAAATGTATTAAACGTAAGATTTTCTGCGGTTTTTTCTACACATTACCACTTCTAGCTTTTTCTTGTGTAATGTGGCTACCAGAGCTCAGTTCGTGCCAAATCTGAAAGTCCTAGGTCAACTTCAAGGCAGCAAAAGCGCCCAAAAATTGAGTTTTCAAAAACTAAAACTTGACTTGCTGTGCTCCTTACTTGTCGACTGCAACAACTTAGACGCTAAAATTACGTACAGAGTGGTGCACCCGCAAGGCTCATCACGCGACTTTAACTGCCAGAAGATAAATGTAAACGTTTCCGATAGAAATTCGTCCATTGTGACGATTTGCTGTTACGTCATTTTCGAAAACAAATGTATTAAACGTAAGATTTTCCGCGGTTTTTTCTACACATTACGACTTCTGGCTTTTTCTTGTGTAATGTGGCTACCAGAGCTCGATTCGTGCCAAATCTTAAGGTCCTAGGTCAACTACAAGGCCGCAAAAGCGGCCAAAAATTGAGTTTTCAAAAACTAAAACTTGACTTGCTGTGCTCCTTAGTTGTCGACTGCAACAACTTAGACGCTAAAATTACGTACAGAGTGGTGCACCCGCAAGGCTCATCACGCGACTTTAACTGCCAGAAGATAAATGTAAACGTTTCCGATAGAAATTCGTCCATTGTGACGATTTGCTGTTACGTCATTTTCGAAAACAAATGTATTAAACGTAAGATTTTCCGCGGTTTTTTCTACACATTACGACTTCTGGCTTTTTCTTGTGTAATGTGGCTACCAGAGCTCGGTTCGTGCCAAATCTTAAGGTCCTAGGTCAACTACAAGGCAGCAAAAGCGGCCAAAAATTGAGTTTTCAAAAACTAAAACTTGACTTGCTCTGCTCCTTACTTGTCGACTGCAACATCTTAGATGCTTAAATTACGTACAGGGTGTTGCAACCGCAAGGTTCATCACGCGACATTAACTGCCAGAAGATAAATTAAACGTTTCCGATAGAAATGCGTCCATTGTGACGATATGCTGTTACGTCATTTCGAAAACAAATGTATTAAACGTAAGATTTTCTGCGGTTTTTTCTACACATTACCACTTCTGGCATTTTCTTGTGTAATGTGGCTGCCAGAGCTCGGTTCGTGCCAAATCTTAGGGTCCTAGGTCAACTACAAGGCAGCTAAAGCGGCCAAAAATTGAGTTTTCAAAAACTAAAACTTGACTTGCTGTGCTCCTTACTTGTCGACTGCAACAACTTAGATGCTTAAATTACGTACAGGGTGGTCCACCCGCAAGGCTCATCACGCGAATTTAACTGCCAGAAGATAAAAGTAAACGTTTCCGATAGAAATGTGTCCATTGTGACGATTTGCAGTTACGTCATTTCGAAAACAAATGTATTAAACGTAAGATTTTCTGCGGTTTTTTCTACACATTACCACTTCTGGCTTTTTCTTGTGTAATGTGGCTGCCAGAGCTCGGTTCGTGCCAAATCTTAAGGTCCTAGGTCAACTACAAGGCCGCTATAGCGGCCAAAAATTGAGTTTTCAAAAACTAAAACTTGAATTGCTCTGCTCCTTACTTGTCGACTGCAACTTCTTAGATGCTTAAATTACGTACAGGATGGAGCACCCGCAAGGTTCATCACGCGACTTTAACTGCCAGAAGATAAATGTAAACGTTTCCGATAGAAATGCTTCCCTTGTGACGATTTGCTGTTACGTCATTTCGAAAACAAATGTATTAAACGTAAGATTTTCTGCGGTTTTTTCTACACATTACCACTTCTGGCTTTTTCTTGTGTAATATGGCTGCCAGAGCTCGGTTCGTGCCAAATCTTAAGGTCCTAGCTCAATTACAAGTCAGCTAAAGCGGCCAAAAATTGAGTTTTCAAAAACTAAAACTTGACTTGCTATGCTCCTTACTTGTCGACTGCAACAACTTAGATGCTTAAATTACGTACAGGGTGGTGCACCCGCAAGGCTCATCACGCGACTTTAACTGCCAGAAGATAAATGTAAACGTTTCCGATAGAAATGCGTCCATTGTGACGATTTGCAGTTACGTCATTTCAAAAACAAATGTATTAAACGTAAGATTTTCTGCGGTTTTTTCTACACATTACAACTTCTGGCTTTTTCTTGTGTAATGCGGCTACCAGAGCTCGGTTCACGGAAAATCTTAAGGTCCTAGGTCAACTACAAGGCAGCAAAAGCGGCCAAAAATTGAGTTTTCAAAAACTGAAACTTGACATGCTGTGTTCCTTACTTGTCGACTGCAACAACTTAGACGCTAAAATTACGTACAGAGTGGTGCACCCGCAAGGCTCATCACGCGACTTTAACTGCCAGAAGATAAATGTAAACGTTTCCGATAGAAATTCGTCCATTGTGACGATTTGCTGTTACGTCATTTTCGAAAATAAATGTATTAAACGTAAGATTTTCCGCGGTTTTTTCTACACATTACGACTTCTGGCTTTTTCTTGTGTAATGTGGCTACCAGAGCTCGGTTCGTGCCAAATCTTAAGGTCCTAGGTCAACTACAAGGCCGCAAAAGCGGCCAAAAATTGAGTTTTCAAAAACTAAAACTTGACTTGCTCTGCTCCTTACTTGTCGACTGCAACATCTTAGATGCTTAAATTACGTACTGGGTGTTGCAACCGCAAGGTTCATCACGCGACATTAACTGGCAGAAGATAAATTAAACGTTTCCGATAGAAATGCGTCCATTGTGACGATATGCTGTTACGTCATTTCGAAAGCAAATGTATTAAACGTAAGATTTTCTGCGGTTTTTTCTACACATTACCACTTCTGGCATTTTCTTGTGTAATGTGGCTGCCAGAGCTCGGTTCGTGCCAAATCTTAGGGTCCTAGGTCAACTACAAGGCAGCAAAAGCGGCCAAAAATTGAGTTTTCAAAAACTAAAACTTGACTTGCTGTGCTCCTTACTTGTCGACTGCAACAACTTAGATGCTTAAATTACGTACAGGGTGGTCCACCCGCAAGGCTCATCACGCGAATTTAACTGCCAGAAGATAAAAGTAAACGTTTCCGATAGAAATGTGTCCATTGTGACGATTTGCAGTTACGTCATTTCGAAAACAAATGTATTAAACGTAAGATTTTCTGCGGGTTTTTCTACACATTACCACTTCTAGCTTTTTCTAGTGTAATGTGGCTACCATAGCTCGGTTCGTGCCAAATCTTAAGGTCCTAGGTCAACTACAAGGCAGCAAAAGCGGCCAAACATTGAGTTTTTAAAACCTAATACTTGACTTGCTGTGCACCTTACTTGTAAGTTGCAACAACTTAGATGCTTAAATTACGAACAGAGTGGTGCGCCCGCAAGGCTCATCACGCGACTTTAACGGCCACAAGATAAATGTAAACGTTTCCGATAGAAATGCGTCCATTGTGACGATTTGAAGTTACGTCATTTCGAAAACAAATGTATTAAACGTAAGATTTTCTGCGGCTTTTTCTGCACATTACCACTTCTGGCTTTTTCTTGTGTAATTTGGCTGCCAGAGCTCGGTTCGTGCCAAATCTTAAGGTCCTTGGTCAACTACAAGATAGCAAAAGCGGCCAAAAATTGAGTTTTCAAAAACTAAAACTTGACTTGCTGTGCTCCTTACTTGTCGACTGCAACAACTTAGATGCTTAAATTACGTACAGAGTGGTGGGCCCGCAAGGCTCATGACGCGACTTTAACTGCCAGAAGATAAATGTAAACGTATCCAATAGAAATGCGTCCTTTGTGACGATTTGCAGTTACGTCATTTCGAAAACAAATGTAATAAAAGTAAGATTTTCTGCGGTTTTTTTTACACATTACCACTATTGGCTTTTTCTTGTGTAATGTGGCTGCCAGAGCTCGGTTCGTGCCAAATCTTATGGTCCTAGGTCAACTACAAGGCCGCAAAAGCGGCCAAACATTGAGTTTTTTAAAACTAAAACGTGACTTGCTGTGCTCCTTACTTGTCGACTGCAACAACTTAGATGCTCAAATTACGTACAGGGTGGTGCACCCGCAAGGCTCATCACGCGACTTTAACTGCCAGAAGATAAATGTAAACGTTTCCGAGAGAAATGCGTCCATTGTGACGATTTGCAGTTACCTCATTTCGAAAACAAATGTATTAAACGTAAGATTATCTGCGGTTTTTTCTACCCATTACCACTTCTGGCTTTTTCTTGTCTAATGTGGCTGCCAGAGCTCGGTTCGTTCCAAAACTTAAGGTCCTAGGTCAACTACAAGGCAGCAAAAGCGGCCAAAAATTGAGTTTTCAAAAACTAAAACTTGACTTGCTGTGCTCCTTACTTGTCGACTGCAACAACTTAGATGCTTAAATTACGTACAGGGTGGAGCAACCGCAAGGCTCATCACGCGACTTTAACTGCCAGAAGATAAATGTAAACGTTTCCGATAGAAATTCGTCCATTGTGACGATTTGCAGTTACGTCATTTCGAAAACAAATGTATTAAACGTAAGATTTTCTGCGCATTTTTCTGCACATTACCACTTCTGGCATTTTCTTGTGTAATGTGCCTACCAGAGCTCGGTTCGTGCCAAATCTTAAGGTCCTAGGTCAACTACAAGGCAGCCAAAGCGGCCAAACATTGAGTTTTTTAAAACTAAAACGTGACTTGCTGTGCTCCTTACTTGTCGACTGCAACAACTTAGATGCTCAAATTACGTACAGGGTGGTGCACCCGCAAGGCTCATCACGCGACTTTAACTGCCAGAAGATAAATGTAAACGTTTCCGAGAGAAATGCGTCCATTGTGACGATTTGCAGTTACCTCATTTCGAAAACAAATGTATTAAACGTAAGATTATCTGCGGTTTTTTCTACCCATTACCACTTCTGGCTTTTTCTTGTCTAATGTGGCTGCCAGAGCTCGGTTCGTTCCAAAACTTAAGGTCCTAGGTCAACTACAAGGCAGCAAAAGCGGCCAAAAATTGAGTTTTCAAAAACTAAAACTTGACTTGCTGTGCTCCTTACTTGTCGACTGCAACAACTTAGATGCTTAAATTACGTACAGGGTGGAGCAACCGCAAGGCTCATCACGCGACTTTAACTGCCAGAAGATAAATGTAAACGTTTCCGATAGAAATTCGTCCATTGTGACGATTTGCAGTTACGTCATTTCGAAAACAAATGTATTAAACGTAAGATTTTCTGCGCATTTTTCTGCACATTACCACTTCTGGCATTTTCTTGTGTAATGCGGCTACCAGAGCTCGGTTCACGCCAAATCTTAACGTCCTAGGTCAACTACAAGGCAGCAAAAGCGGCCAAACATTGAATTTTTAAAAACTAAAACTTTACCTGCTGTGCTCCTTACTTGTAAACTGCAACAACTTAGATGCTTAAATTAGGTACAGAGTGGTGCGCCCGCAAGGCTCATCACGCGACTTTAACTGCCACAAGATAAATGTAAACGTTTCCGATAGAAATGCGTCCATTGTGACGATTTGAAGTTACGTCATTTCGAAAACAAATGTATTAAACGTAAGATTTTCTGCGGCTTTTTCTGCACATTACCACTTCTGGCTTATTCTTGTGTAATTTGGCTGCCAGAGCTCGGTTCGTGCCAAATCTTAAGGTCCTTGGTCAACTACAAGATAGCAAAAGCGGCCAAAAATTGAGTTTTCAAAAACTAAAACCTGACTTGCTGTGCTCCTTACTTGTCGACTGCAACAACTTAGATGCTTAAATTACGTACAGAGTGGTGGGCCCGCAAGGCTCATGACGCGACTTTAACTGCCAGAAGATAAATGTAAACGTTTCCAATAGAAATGCGTCCTTTGTGACGATTTGCAGTTACGTCTTTTCGAAAACAAATGTATTAAACGTAAGATTTTCTGCGGTTTTTTCTACACATTACCACTTCTGGCTTTTTCTTGTGTAATGTGCCTACCAGAGCTCGGTTCGTGCCAAATCTTAAGGTCCTAGGTCAACTACAAGGCAGCCAAAGCGGCCAAACATTGAGTTTTTTAAAACTAAAACGTGACTTGCTGTGCTCCTTACTTGTAGACTGCAACAACTTAGATGCTCAAATTACGTACAGGGTGGTGCACCCGCAAGGCTCATCACGCGACTTTAACTGCCAGAAGATAAATGTAAACGTTTCCGAGAGAAATGCGTCCATTGTGACGATTTGCAGTTACCTCATTTCGAAAACAAATGTATTAAACGTAAGATTATCTGCGGTTTTTTCTACCCATTACCACTTCTGGCTTTTTCTTGTCTAATGTGGCTGCCAGAGCGCGGTTCGTTCCAAAACTTAAGGTCCTAGGTCAACTACAAGGCAGCAAAAGCGGCCAAAAATTGAGTTTTCAAAAACTAAAACTTGACTTGCTCTGCTCCTTACTTGTCGACTGCAACATCTTAGATGCTTACATTACGTACAGGGTGGTGCACCCGCAAGGTTCATCACGCGACTTTAACTGCCAGAAGATAAATGTAAACGTTTCCGATAGAAATGCGTCCATTGTGACGATGTGCTGTTACGTCATTGCGAAAACAAATGTATTAAACGTAAGATTTTCTGCGGTTTTTTCTACTCATTAGCACTTCTGGAATTTTTCTTGTGTAATGTGGCTGCCAGAGCTCGGTTCGTGCCAAATCTTAAGGTCCTTGGTCCACTACAAGATAACAAAAGCGGCCAAAAAGTGAGTTTTCAAAAACTAAAACTTGACTTGCTGTGCTCCTTACTTGTCGACTGCAACAACTTAGATGCTTAAATTACGTACAGAGTGGTGCACCCGCAGGGCTCATCACGCGACTTTAACTGCCAGAAGATAAATGTAAAAGTTTCCGATAGAAATTCGTCCATTGTGACGATTTGCAGTTACGTCATTTCGAAAACAAATGTATTAAACGTAAGATTTTCTGCGGGTTTTTCTACACATTACCACTTCTGGCTTTATCTTGTGTAATGTGGCTGCCAGAGCTCGGTTCGTGCCAAATCTTAAGGTCCTAGGTCAACTACAAGGCAGCAAAAGCGGCCAAAAATTGAGTTTTCAAAAACTAAAACTTGACTTGCTCTGCTCCTTACTTGTCGACTGCAACAACTTAGATGCTTAAATTACGAAAAGGGTGGTGCACCCGCAAGGAATCATCACGCGGCTTTAACTGCCACAAGATAAATGTAAACGTTTCCGAGAGAAATGCGTCCATTGTGACGATTTGCAGTTACGTCATTTCGAAAACAAATGTATTAAACGTAAGATTTTCTGCGGTTTTTTCTACACATTACCACTTCTGGCTTTTTCTTGTGTAATGTGGCTGCCAGAGCTCGGTTCGTGCCAAATCTTAAGGTCCTAGGTCAACTACAAGGCCGCAAAAGCGGCCAAAAATTGAGTTTTCAAAAACTAAAACTTGACTTGCTGTGCTCCTTACTTGTCGACTGCAACATCTTTGATGCTTAAATTACGTACAGAGTGGTGCACCCGCAAGGCTCATCACGCGACTTTAACTGCCAGAAGATAAAAGTAATCGTTTCCGGTAGAAATTCGTCCATTGTAACGATTTGCAGTTACGTCATTTCGAAATCAAATGTATTAAACGTAAGATTTTCTGCGGGTTTTTCTACACAATACCACTTCTGGCAGTTTCTTGTGTAATGTGGCTTCCAGAGCTCGGTTCGTGCCAAATCTTAAGGTCCTAGGTCAACTACAAGGCAGCAAAAGCGGCCAAAAATTGAGTTTTCAAAAACTAAAACTTCACTTGCTGAGCTCCTTACTTGTCGACTGCAACAACTTAGATGCTTAAATTACGTACAGGGTGGTGCACCCGCAAGGCTCATCACGCGACTTTAACTGCCACAAGATAAATGTAAACGTTTCCGAGAGAAATGCGTCCATTGTAACGATTTGCAGTTACGTCATTTCGAAAACAAATGTATTAAACGTAAGATTCTCTGCGGTTTTTTCTACACATTACCACTTCTGGCTTTTTCTAGGGAAATGTGGCTGCAAAAGCTCGGTTCGTGCCAAATCTTAAGGTCCTAGGTCAACTACAAGGCAGCAAAAGCGGCCAAAAATTGAGTTTTCAAAAACTAAAACTTGACTTGCTGAGCTCCTTACTTGCCGACTGCAACAACTTTGATGCTTAAATTACTTACAGAGTGGTGCACCCGTAAGGCCCATCACGCGACTTTAACTGCCAGAAGATCAATGTAAACGTTTCCGATAGAAAATCGTCCATTGTGACGATTTGCAGTTACGTCATTTCGAAAACAAATGTATTAAACGTAAGTTTTGCTGCGGTTTTTTCTACACATTACCACTTCTGGCTTTATCTAGTGTAATGTGGCTGCCAGAGCTCGGTTCGTGCCAAATCTTAAGGTCCGAGGTCAACTACAAGGCAGCAAAAGCAGCCAAAAATTGAGTTTTCAAAAACAAAAACATGATTTGCTGTGCTCCTTACTTGTCGAATGCAACAACTTATATGCTTAAATTACGTACAGGGTGGAGCACACGCAAGGCTCATCACGCTACTTTAACTGCCAGAAGATAAATGTAAACGTTTCCGATAGAAATGCCTCCATTGTGGCGATTTGCAGTTACGTCATTTCGAAAGCAAATGTATTAAACGTAAGATTTTCTGCGGTTTTTTCTACACATTACCACTTCTGGCTTTTTCGTGTGTAATGTAGCTGCCAGAGCTCGGTTCGTGCCAAATCTTAAGGTCCTAGGTCAACTACAAGGCAGCAAAAGCGGCCAAAAATTGAGTTATCAAAAACTAAATCTTGACTTGCTGTGCTCCTAACTTGTCGACTGCAACAACTTAGATGCTTAAATTACGTACAGGGTGGTGCACCCGCAAGGCTCATCACGCGACTTTAACTGCCACAAGATAAATGTAAACGTTTCCGAGAGAAATGCGTCCATTGTAACGATTTGCAGTTACGTCATTTCGAAAACAAATGTATTAAACGTAAGATTCTCTGCGGTTTTTTCTACACATTACCATTTCTGGCTTTTTCTAGGGAAATGTGGCTGCAAAAGCTCGGTTCGTGCCAAATCTTAAGGTCCTAGGTCAACTACAAGGCAGCAAAAGCGGCCAAAAATTGAGTTTTCAAAAACTAAAACTTGACTTGCTGAGCTCCTTACTTGCCGACTGCAACAACTTTGATGCTTAAATTACTTACAGAGTGGTGCACCCGTAAGGCCCATCACGCGACTTTAACTGCCAGAAGATCAATGTAAACGTTTCCGATAGAAAATCGTCCATTGTGACGATTTGCAGTTACGTCATTTCGAAAACAAATGTATTAAACGTAAGTTTTGCTGCGGTTTTTTCTACACATTACCACTTCTGGCTTTATCTAGTGTAATGTGGCTGCCAGAGCTCGGTTCGTGCCAAATCTTAAGGTCCGAGGTCAACTACAAGGCAGCAAAAGCAGCCAAAAATTGAGTTTTCAAAAACAAAAACATGATTTGCTGTGCTCCTTACTTGTCGAATGCAACAACTTATATGCTTAAATTACGTACAGGGTGGAGCACACGCAAGGCTCATCACGCTACTTTAACTGCCAGAAGATAAATGTAAACGTTTCCGATAGAAATGCCTCCATTGTGGCGATTTGCAGTTACGTCATTTCGAAAGCAAATGTATTAAACGTAAGATTTTCTGCGGTTTTTTCTACACATTACCACTTCTGGCTTTTTCGTGTGTAATGTAGCTGCCAGAGCTCGGTTCGTGCCAAATCTTAAGGTCCTAGGTCAACTACAAGGCAGCAAAAGCGGCCAAAAATTGAGTTATCAAAAACTAAATCTTGACTTGCTGTGCTCCTAACTTGTCGACTGCAACAACTTAGATGCTTAAATTATGTACAGGGTGGAGCACCCGCAAGGCTCATCACGCGACTTTAACTGCCAGAAGATAAATGTAAACGATTCCGATAGAAATGCGTCCATTGTGGCGATATGCATTTACGTCATTTCGAAAACAAATGTATTAAACGTAAGATTTTCTGCGGTTTTTTCTACACATTACCACTTCTGGCTTTATCTTGTGTAATGTGGCTGCCAGAGCTCTGTTCGTGCCAAATCTTAAGGTCCTAGGTCAACTACAAGGCAGCAAAAGCGGCCAAAAATTGAGTTTTCAAAAACTAAAACTTGACTTGCTGTGCTCCTTACTTGTCGACTGCAACAACTTAGATGCTTAAATTACGTACAGGGTGGAGCAACCGCAAGGCTCATCACGCGACTTTAACTGCCAGAAGATAAATGTAAACGTTTCCGATAGAAATTCGTCCATTGTGACGATTTGCAGTTACGTCATTTCGAAAACAAATGTATTAAACGTAAGATTTTCTGCGGTTTTTTCTACACATTACCACTTCTGGCTTTATCTTGTGTAATGTGGCTGCCAGAGCTCTGTTCGTGCCAAATCTTAAGGTCCTAGGTCAACTACAAGGCAGGAAAAGCGGCCAAACATTGAGTTTTTAAAAACTAAAACTTTACTTGCTGTGCTCCTTACTTGTAAACTGCAACAACTTAGATGCTTAAATTACGTACAGAGTGGTGCGCCCGCAAGGCTCATCACGCGACTTTAACTGCCAGAAGATAAATGTAAACGTTTCCGAGAGAAATGCGTCCATTGTGACGATTTGCAGTTACGTCATTTCTAAAACAAATGTATTAAACGTAAGATTTTCTGCGGGTTTTTCTACACATTACCACTTCTAGCTTTTTCTTGTGTAATGTGGCTACCATAGCTCGGTTCGTGCCAAATCTTAAGGTCCTAGGTCAACTACAAGGCAGCAAAAGCGGCCAAACATTGAGTTTTTAAAACCTAATACTTGACTTGCTGTGCACCTTACTTGTAAGTTGCAACAACTTAGATGCTTAAATTACGAACAGAGTGGTGCGCCCGCAAGGATCATCACGCGACTTTAACTGCCACAAGATAAATGTAAACGTTTCCGATAGAAATGCGTCCATTGTGACGATTTGAAGTTACGTCATTTCGAAAACAAATGTATTAAACGTAAGATTTTCTGCGGCTTTTTCTGCACATTACCACTTCTGGCTTTTTCTTGTGTAATTTGGCTGCCAGAGCTCGGTTCGTGCCAAATCTTAAGGTCCTTGGTCAACTACAAGATAGCAAAAGCGGCCAAAAATTGAGTTTTCAAAAACTAAAACTTGACTTGCTGTGCTCCTTACTTGTCGACTGCAACAACTTAGATGCTTAAATTACGTACAGAGTGGTGGGCCCGCAAGGCTCATGACGCGACTTTAACTGCCAGAAGATAAATGTAAACGTTTCCAATAGAATTGCGTCCTTTGTGACGATTTGCCGTTACGTCTTTTCGAAAACAAATGTATTGAAAGTAAGATTTTCTGCGGTTCTTTTACACATTACCACTATTGGCTTTTTCTTGTGTAATGTGGCTGCCAGAGCTCGGTTCGTGCCAAATCTTAAGGTCCTAGGTCAACTACAAGGCCGCAAAAGCGGCCAAAAATTGAGTTTTCAAAAACTAAAACTTGACTTGCTGTGCTCCTTACTTGTCGACTGCAACATCTTAGATGCTTAAATTACGTACAGAGTGGTGCACCCGCAAGGCTCATCACGCGACTTTAACTGCCAGAAGATAAATGTAATCGTTTCCGTTAGAAATTCGTCCATTGTAACGATTTGCAGTTACGTCATTTCGAAAACAAATGTATTAAACGTAAGATTTTCTGCGGTTGTTTCTACACATTACCACTTCTGGCTTTTTCTTGTGTAATGTGCCTACCAGAGCTCGGTTCGTGCCAAATCTTAAGGTCCTAGGTCAACTACAAGGCAGCCAAAGCGGCCAAACATTGAGTTTTTTAAAACTAAAACGTGACTTGCTGTGCTCCTTACTTGTAGACTGCAACAACTTAGATGCTCAAATTACGTACAGGGTGGTGCACCCGCAAGGCTCATCACGCGACTTTAACTGCCAGAAGATAAATGTAAACGTTTCCGAGAGAAATGCGTCCATTGTGACGATTTGCAGTTACCTCATTTCGAAAACAAATGTATTAAACGTAAGATTATCTGCGGTTTTTTCTACCCATTACCACTTCTGGCTTTTTCTTGTCTAATGTGGCTGCCAGAGCTCGGTTCGTTCCAAACTTAAGGTCCTAGGTCAACTACAAGGCAGCAAAAGCGGCCAAAAATTGAGTTTTCAAAAACTAAAACTTGACTTGCTCTGCTCCTTACTTGTCGACTGCAACATCTTAGATGCTTACATTACGTACAGGGTGGTGCACCCGCAAGGTTCATCACGCGACTTTAACTGCCAGAAGATAAATGTAAACGTTTCCGATAGAAATGCGTCCATTGTGACGATTTGCTGTTACGTCATTTCGAAAACAAATGTATTAAACGTAAGATTTTCTGCGGTTTTTTCTACTCATTAGCACTTCTGGAATTTTTCTTGTGTAATGTGGCTGCCAGAGCTCGGTTCGTGCCAAATCTTAAGGTCCTTGGTCCACTACAAGATAACAAAAGCGGCCAAAAATTGAGTTTTCAAAAACTAAAACTTGACTTGCTGTGCTCCTTACTTGTCGACTGCAACAACTTAGATGCTTAAATTACGTACAGAGTGGTGCACCCGCAGGGCTCATCACGCGACTTTAACTGCCACAAGATAAATGTAAAAGTTTCCGATAGAAATTCGTCCATTGTGACGATTTGCAGTTACGTCATTTCGAAAACAAATGTATTAAACGTAAGATTTTTTGCGGGTTTTTCTACACATTACCACTTCTGGCTTTATCTTGTGTAATGTGGCTGCCACAGATCGGTTCGTGCCAAATCTTAAGGTCCTAGGTCAACTACAAGGCAGCAAAAGCGGCCAAAAATTGAGTTTTCAAAAACTAAAACTTGACTTGCTCTGCACCTTACTTGTCGACTGCAACAACTTAGATGCTTAAATTACGAAAAGGGTGGTGCACCCGCAAGGTTCATCACGCGGCTTTAACTGCCACAAGATAAATGTAAACGTTTCCGAGAGAAATGCGTCCATTGGGACGATTTGCAGTTACGTCATTTCGAAAACAAATGTATTAAACGTAAGATTTTCTGCGGTTTTTTCTACACATTACCACTTCTGGCTTTTTCTTGTGTAATGTGGCTGCCAGAGCTCGGTTCGTGCCAAATCTTAAGGTCCTAGGTCAGCTACAAGGCCGCAAAAGCGGCCAAAAATTGAGTTTTCAAAAACTAAAACTTGACTTGCTGTGCTCCTTACTTGTCGACTGCAACATCTTTGATGCTTAAATTACGTACAGAGTGGTGCACCCGCAAGGCTCATCACGCGACTTTAACTGCCAGAAGATAAAAGTAATCGTTTCCGTTAGAAATTCGTCCATTGTAACGATTTGCAGTTACGTCATTTCGAAATCAAATGTATTAAACGTAAGATTTTCTGCGGGTTTTTCTACACAATACCACTTCTGGCTGTTTCTTGTGTAATGTGGCTTCCAGAGCTCGGTTCGTGCCAAATGTTAAGGTCCTAGGTCAACTATAAGGCAGCAAAAGCGGCCAAAAATTGAGTTTTCAAAAACTAAAACTTCACTTGCTGAGCTCCTTACTTGTCGACTGCAACAACTTAGATGCTTAAATTACGTACAGGGTGGTGCACCCGCAAGGCTCATCACGCGACTTTAACTGCCACAAGATAAATGTAAACGTTTCCGAGAGAAATGCGTCCATTGTGACGATTTGCAGTTACGTCATTTCGAAAACAAATGTATTAAACGTAAGATTCTCTGCGGTTTTTTCTACACATTACCACTTCTGGCTTTTTCTAGGGAAATGTGGCTGCAAAAGCTCGGTTCGTGCCAAATCTTAAGGTCCTAGGTCAACTACAAGGCAGCAAAAGCGGCCAAAAATTGAGTTTTCAAAAACTAAAACTTGACTTGCTGAGCTCCTTACTTGCCGACTGCAACAACTTTGATGCTTAAATTACTTACAGAGTGGTGCACCCGTAAGGCCCATCACGCGACTTTAACTGCCAGAAGATCAATGTAAACGTTTCCGATAGAAAATCGTCCATTGTGACGATTTGCAGTTACGTCATTTCGAAAACAAATGTATTAAACGTAAGTTTTGCTGCGGTTTTTTCTACACATTACCACTTCTGGCTTTATCAAGTGTAATGTGGCTGCCAGAGCTCGGTTCGTGCCAAATCTTAAGGTCCGAGGTCAACTACAAGGCAGCAAAAGCAGCCAAAAATTGAGTTTTCAAAAACAAAAACATGATTTGCTGTGCTCCTTACTTGTCGAATGCAAGAACTTATATGCTTAAATTACGTACAGGGTGGAGCACACGCAAGGCTCATCACGCTACTTTAACTGCCAGAAGATAAATGTAAACGATTCCGATAGAAATGCGTCCATTGTGGCGATATGCATTTACGTCATTTCGAAAACAAATGTATTAAACGTAAGATTTTCTGCGGTTTTTTCTACACATTACCACTTCTGGCTTTATCTTGTGTAATGTGGCTGCCAGAGCTCGGTTCGTGCCAAATCTTAAGGTCCTAGGTCAACTACAAGGCAGGAAAAGCGGCCAAACATTGAGTTTTCAAAAACTAAAACTTGACTTGCTGTGCTCCTTACTTGTCGACTGCAACAACTTAGATGCTTAAATTACGTACAGGGTGGAGCAACCGCAAGGCTCATCACGCGACTTTAATTGCCAGAAGATAAATGTAAACGTTTCCGATAGAAATTCGTCCATTGTGACGATTTGCAGTTACGTCATTTCGAAAACAAATGTATTAAACGTAAGATTTTCTGCGCATTTTTCTGCACATTACCACTTCTGCCTTTTTCTTGTGTAATGTGGCTGCCAGAGCTCGGTTCGTGCCAAATCTGAAGGTCCTAGGTCAACTACAAGGCCGCAAAAGCGGCCAAAAATTGAGTTTTCAAAAACTAAAACTTGACTTGCTGTGCTCCTTAGTTGTCGACTGAAACAACTTAGACGCTTAAATTACGTACAGAGTGGTGCACCCGCAAGGCTCATCACGCGACTTTAACTGCCAGTAGATAAATGTAAACGTTCCGATAGAAATGCCTCCATTGTGACGATTTGCAGTTACGTCATTTCGAAAACAAATGTATTAAACGTAAGATTTTCCGCGGTTTTTTCTACAGATTACCACTTCTGGCATTTTCTTGTGTAATGTGGCTGCCAGAGTTCGGTTCGTGCCAAATCTTTGGGTCCTAGGTCAACTACAAGGCAGCAAAAGCGGCCAAAAATTGAGTTTTCAAAAACTAAAACTTGACTTGCTGTGCTCCTTACTTGTCGACTGCAACAACTTAGATGCTTAAAGTACGTACAGGGTGGTCCACCCGCAAGGCTCATCACGCGACTTTAACTGCCAGAAGATAAAAGTAAACGTTTCCGATAGAAATGCGTCCATTGTGACGATTTGCAGTTACGTCATTTCGAAAACAAATGTATTAAACGTAAGATTTTCTGCGGTTTTTTCTACACATTACCACTTCTGGCTTTTTCTTGTGTAATGTGGCTGCCAGAGCTCGGTTCGTGCCAAATCTTAAGGTCCTAGGTCAACTACAAGGCCGCTAATGCGGCCAAAAATTGAGTTTTTAAAAACTAAAACTTGACTTGCTCTGCTCCTTACTTGTCGACTGCAACATCTTAGATGCTTAAATTACGTACAGGGTGGAGCACCCGCAAGGTTCATCACGCGACTTTAACTGCCAGAAGATAAATGTATACGTTTGCAATAGAAATGCTTCCATTGTGACGATTTGCTGTTACGTTATTTCGAAAACAAATGTATTAAACGTAAGATTTTCTGCGGTTTTTTCTACACATTACCACTTCTGGCTTTTTCTTGTCTAATGTGGCTGCCAGAGCTCGGTTCGTTCCAAAACTTAAGGTCCTAGGTCAACTACAAGGCAGCAAAAGCGGCCAAAAGTTGAGTTTTCAAAAACTGAAACTTGACATGCTGTGTTCCTTACTTGTCGACTGCAACAACTTAGACGCTAAAATTACGTACAGAGTGGTGCACCCGCAAGGCTCATCACGCGACTTTAACTGCCAGAAGATAAATGTAAACGTTTCCGATAGAAATTCGTCCATTGTGACGATTTGCTGTTACGTCATTTTCGAAAATAAATGTATTAAACGTAAGATTTTCCGCGGTTTTTTCTACACATTATGACTTCTGGCTTTTTCTTGTGTAATGTGGCTACCAGAGCTCGGTTCGTGCCAAATCTTAAGGTCCTAGGTCAACTACAAGGCCGCAAAAGCGGCCAAAAATTGAGTTTTCAAAAACTAAAACTTGACTTGCTCTGCTCCTTACTTGTCGACTGCAACATCTTAGATGCTTAAATTACGTACTGGGTGTTGCAACCGCAAGGTTCATCACGCGACATTAACTGCCAGAAGATAAATTAAACGTTTCCGATAGAAATGCGTCCATTGTGACGATATGCTGTTACGTCATTTCGAAAGCAAATGTATTAAACGTAAGATTTTCTGCGGTTTTTTCTACACATTACCACTTCTGGCATTTTCTTGTGTAATGTGGCTGCCAGAGCTCGGTTCGTGCCAAATCTTAGGGTCCTAGGTCAACTACAAGGCAGCAAAAGCGGCCAAAAATTGAGTTTTCAAAAACTAAAACTTGACTTGCTGTGCTCCTTACTTGTCTACTGCAACAACTTAGATGCTTAAATTACGTACAGGGTGGTCCACCCGCAAGGCTCATCACGCGAATTTAACTGCCAGAAGATAAAAGTAAACGTTTCCGATAGAAATGTGTCCATTGTGACGATTTGCAGTTACGTCATTTCGAAAACAAATGTATTAAACGTATGATTTTCTGCGGGTTTTTCTACACATTACCACTTCTAGCTTTTTCTAGTGTAATGTGGCTACCATAGCTCGGTTCGTGCCAAATCTTAAGGTCCTAGGTCAACTACAAGGCAGCAAAAGCGGCCAAACATTGAGTTTTTAAAACCTAATACTTGACTTGCTGTGCACCTTACTTGTAAGTTGCAACAACTTAGATGCTTAAATTACGAACAGAGTGGTGCGCCCGCAAGGCTCATCACGCGACTTTAACGGCCACAAGATAAATGTAAACGTTTCCGATAGAAATGCGTCCATTGTGACGATTTGAAGTTACGTCATTTCGAAAACAAATGTATTAAACGTAAGATTTTCTGCGGCTTTTTCTGCACATTACCACTTCTGGCTTTTTCTTGTGTAATTTGGCTGCCAGAGCTCGGTTCGTGCCAAATCTTAAGGTCCTTGGTCAACTACAAGATAGCAAAAGCGGCCAAAAATTGAGTTTTCAAAAACTAAAACTTGACTTGCTGTGCTCCTTACTTGTCGACTGCAACAACTTAGATGCTTAAATTAAGTACAGAGTGGTGGGCCCGCAAGGCTCATGACGCGACTTTAACTGCCAGAAGATAAATGTAAACGTATCCAATAGAAATGCGTCCTTTGTGACGATTTGCAGTTACGTCATTTCGAAAACAAATGTAATAAAAGTAAGATTTTCTGCGGTTTTTTTTACACATTACCACTATTGGCTTTTTCTTGTGTAATGTGGCTGCCAGAGCTCGGTTCGTGCCAAATCTTAAGGTCCTAGGTCAACTACAAGGCCGCAAAAGCGGCCAAACATTGAGTTTTTTAAAACTAAAACGTGACTTGCTGTGCTCCTTACTTGTCGACTGCAACAACTTAGATGCTCAAATTACGTACAGGGTGGTGCACCCGCAAGGCTCATCACGCGACTTTAACTGCCAGAAGATAAATGTAAACGTTTCCGAGAGAAATGCGTCCATTGTGACGATTTGCAGTTACCTCATTTCGAAAACAAATGTATTAAACGTAAGATTATCTGCGGTTTTTTCTACCCATTACCACTTCTGGCTTTTTCTTGTCTAATGTGGCTGCCAGAGCTCGGTTCGTTCCAAAACTTAAGGTCCTAGGTCAACTACAAGGCAGCAAAAGCGGCCAAAAATTGAGTTTTCAAAAACTAAAACTTGACTTGCTGTGCTCCTTACTTGTCGACTGCAACAACTTAGATGCTTAAATTAAGTACAGGGTGGAGCAACCGCAAGGCTCATCACGCGACTTTAACTGCCAGAAGATAAATGTAAACGTTTCCGATAGAAATTCGTCCATTGTGACGATTTGCAGTTACGTCATTTCGAAAACAAATGTATTAAACGTAAGATTTTCTGCGCATTTTTCTGCACATTACCACTTCTGGCATTTTCTTGTGTAATGTGCCTACCAGAGCTCGGTTCGTGCCAAATCTTAAGGTCCTAGGTCAACTACAAGGCAGCCAAAGCGGCCAAACATTGAGTTTTTTAAAACTAAAACGTGACTTGCTGTGCTCCTTACTTGTCGACTGCAACAACTTAGATGCTCAAATTACGTACAGGGTGGTGCACCCGCAAGGCTCATCGCGCGACTTTAACTGCCAGAAGATAAATGTAAACGTTTCCGAGAGAAATGCGTCCATTGTGACGATTTGCAGTTACCTCATTTCGAAAACAAATGTATTAAACGTAAGATTATCTGCGGTTTTTTCTACCCATTACCACTTCTGGCTTTTTCTTGTCTAATGTAGCTGCCAGAGCTCGGTTCGTTCCAAAACTTAAGGTCCTAGGTCAACTACAAGGCAGCAAAAGCGGCCAAAAATTGAGTTTTCAAAAACTAAAACTTGACTTGCTGTGCTCCTTACTTGTCGACTGCAACAACTTAGATGCTTAAATTACGTACAGGGTGGAGCAACCGCAAGGCTCATCACGCGACTTTAACTGCCAGAAGATAAATGTAAACGTTTCCGATAGAAATTCGTCCATTGTGACGATTTGCAGTTACGTCATTTCGAAAACAAATGTATTAAACGTAAGATTTTCTGCGCATTTTTCTGCACATTACCACTTCTGGCATTTTCTTGTGTAATGCGGCTACCAGAGCTCGGTTCACGCCAAATCTTAACGTCCTAGGTCAACTACAAGGCAGCAAAAGCGGCCAAACATTGAGTTTTTAAAAACTAAAACTTTACTTGCTGTGCTCCTTACTTGTAAACTGCAACAACTTAGATGCTTAAATTACGTACAGAGTGGTGCGCCCGCAAGGCTCATCACGCGACTTTAACTGCCACAAGATAAATGTAAACGTTTCCGATAGAAATGCGTCCATTGTGAAAATTTGAAGTTACGTCATTTCGAAAACAAATGTATTAAACGTAAGATTTTCTGCGGCTTTTTCTGCACATTACCACTTCTGGCTTATTCTTGTGTAATTTGGCTGCCAGAGCTCGGTTCGTGCCAAATCTTAAGGTCCTTGGTCAACTACAAGATAGCAAAAGCGGCCAAAAATTGAGTTTTCAAAAACTAAAACCTGACTTGCTGTGCTCCTTACTTGTCGACTGCAACAACTTAGATGCTTAAATTACGTACAGAGTGGTGGGCCCGCAAGGCTCATGACGCGACTTTAACTGCCAGAAGATAAATGTAAACGTTTCCAATAGAAATGCGTCCTTTGTGACGATTTGCAGTTACGTCTTTTCGAAAACAAATGTATTAAACGTAAGATTTTCTGCGGTTTTTTCTACACATTACCACTTCTGGCTTTTTCTTGTGTAATGTGCCTACCAGAGCTCGGTTCGTGCCAAATCTTAAGGTCCTAGGTCAACTACAAGGCAGCCAAAGCGGCCAAACATTGAGTTTTTTAAAACTAAAACGTGACTTGCTGTGCTCCTTACTTGTAGACTGCAACAACTTAGATGCTCAAATTACGTACAGGGTGGTGCACCCGCAAGGCTCATCACGCGACTTTAACTGCCAGAAGATAAATGTAAACGTTTCCGAGAGAAATGCGTCCATTGTGACGATTTGCAGTTACCTCATTTCGAAAACAAATGTATTAAACGTAAGATTATCTGCGGTTTTTTCTACCCATTACCACTTCTGGCTTTTTCTTGTCTAATGTGGCTGCCAGAGCGCGGTTCGTTCCAAAACTTAAGGTCCTAGGTCAACTACAAGGCAGCAAAAGCGGCCAAAAATTGAGTTTTCAAAAACTAAAACTTGACTTGCTCTGCTCCTTACTTGTCGACTGCAACATCTTAGATGCTTACATTACGTACAGGGTGGTGCACCCGCAAGGTTCATCACGCGACTTTAACTGCCAGAAGATAAATGTAAACGTTTCCGATAGAAATGCGTCCATTGTGACGATTTGCTGTTACGTCATTGCGAAAACAAATGTATTAAACGTAAGATTTTCTGCGGTTTTTTCTACTCATTAGCACTTCTGGAATTTTTCTTGTGTAATGTGGCTGCCAGAGCTCGGTTCGTGCCAAATCTTAAGGTCCTTGGTCCACTACAAGATAACAAAAGCGGCCAAAAAGTGAGTTTTCAAAAACTAAAACTTGACTTGCTGTGCTCCTTACTTGTCGACTGCAACAACTTAGATGCTTAAATTACGTACAGAGTGGTGCACCCGCAGGGCTCATCACGCGACTTTAACTGCCAGAAGATAAATGTAAAAGTTTCCGATAGAAATTCGTCCATTGTGACGATTTGCAGTTACGTCATTTCGAAAACAAATGTATTAAACGTAAGATTTTCTGCGGGTTTTTCTACACATTACCACTTCTGGCTTTATCTTGTGTAATGTGGCTGCCAGAGCTCGGTTCGTGCCAAATCTTAAGGTCCTAGGTCAACTACAAGGCAGCAAAAGCGGCCAAAAATTGAGTTTTCAAAAACTAAAACTTGACTTGCTCTGCTCCTTACTTGTCGACTGCAACAACTTAGATGCTTAAATTACGAAAAGGGTGGTGCACCCGCAAGGAATCATCACGCGGCTTTAACTGCCACAAGATAAATGTAAACGTTTCCGAGAGAAATGCGTCCATTGTGACGATTTGCAGTTACGTCATTTCGAAAACAAATGTATTAAACGTAAGATTTTCTGCGGTTTTTTCTACACATTACCACTTCTGGCTTTTTCTTGTGTAATGTGGCTGCCAGAGCTCGGTTCGTGCCAAATCTTAAGGTCCTAGGTCAACTACAAGGCCGCAAAAGCGGCCAAAAATTGAGTTTTCAAAAACTAAAACTTGACTTGCTGTGCTCCTTACTTGTCGACTGCAACATCTTTGATGCTTAAATTACGTACAGAGTGGTGCAACCGCAAGGCTCATCACGCGACTTTAACTGCCAGAAGATAAAAGTAATCGTTTCCGTTAGAAATTCGTCCATTGTAACGATTTGCAGTTACGTCATTTCGAAATCAAATGTATTAAACGTAAGATTTTCTGCGGGTTTTTCTACACAATACCACTTCTGGCAGTTTCTTGTGTAATGTGGCTTCCAGAGCTCGGTTCGTGCCAAATCTTAAGGTCCTAGGTCAACTACAAGGCAGCAAAAGCGGCCAAAAATTGAGTTTTCAAAAACTAAAACTTGACTTGCTGTGCTCCTTACTTGTCGACTGCAACAACTTAGATGCTTAAATTATGTACAGGGTGGAGCACCCGCAAGGCTCATCACGCGACTTTAACTGCCAGAAGATAAATGTAAACGATTCCGATAGAAATGCGTCCATTGTGGCGATATGCATTTACGTCATTTCGAAAACAAATGTATTAAACGTAAGATTTTCTGCGGTTTTTTCTACACATTACCACTTCTGGCTTTATCTTGTGTAATGTGGCTGCCAGAGCTCTGTTCGTGCCAAATCTTAAGGTCCTAGGTCAACTACAAGGCAGGAAAAGCGGCCAAAAATTGAGTTTTCAAAAACTAAAACTTGACTTGCTGTGCTCCTTACTTGTCGACTGCAACAACTTAGATGCTTAAATTACGTACAGGGTGGAGCAACCGCAAGGCTCATCACGCGACTTTAACTGCCAGAAGATAAATGTAAACGTTTCCGATAGAAATTCGTCCATTGTGACGATTTGCAGTTACGTCATTTCGAAAACAAATGTATTAAACGTAAGATTTTCTGCGGTTTTTTCTACACATTACCACTTCTGGCTTTATCTTGTGTAATGTGGCTGCCAGAGCTCTGTTCGTGCCAAATCTTAAGGTCCTAGGTCAACTACAAGGCAGGAAAAGCGGCCAAACATTGAGTTTTTAAAAACTAAAACTTTACTTGCTGTGCTCCTTACTTGTAAACTGCAACAACTTAGATGCTTAAATTACGTACAGAGTGGTGCGCCCGCAAGGCTCATCACGCGACTTTAACTGCCAGAAGATAAATGTAAACGTTTCCGAGAGAAATGCGTCCATTGTGACGATTTGCAGTTACGTCATTTCTAAAACAAATGTATTAAACGTAAGATTTTCTGCGGGTTTTTCTACACATTACCACTTCTAGCTTTTTCTTGTGTAATGTGGCTACCATAGCTCGGTTCGTGCCAAATCTTAAGGTCCTAGGTCAACTACAAGGCAGCAAAAGCGGCCAAACATTGAGTTTTTAAAACCTAATACTTGACTTGCTGTGCACCTTACTTGTAAGTTGCAACAACTTAGATGCTTAAATTACGAACAGAGTGGTGCGCCCGCAAGGATCATCACGCGACTTTAACTGCCACAAGATAAATGTAAACGTTTCCGATAGAAATGCGTCCATTGTGACGATTTGAAGTTACGTCATTTCGAAAACAAATGTATTAAACGTAAGATTTTCTGCGGCTTTTTCTGCACATTACCACTTCTGGCTTTTTCTTGTGTAATTTGGCTGCCAGAGCTCGGTTCGTGCCAAATCTTAAGGTCCTTGGTCAACTACAAGATAGCAAAAGCGGCCAAAAATTGAGTTTTCAAAAACTAAAACTTGACTTGCTGTGCTCCTTACTTGTCGACTGCAACAACTTAGATGCTTAAATTACGTACAGAGTGGTGGGCCCGCAAGGCTCATGACGCGACTTTAACTGCCAGAAGATAAATGTAAACGTTTCCAATAGAAATGCGTCCTTTGTGACGATTTGCCGTTACGTCTTTTCGAAAACAAATGTATTGAAAGTAAGATTTTCTGCGGTTTTTTTACACATTACCACTATTGGCTTTTTCTTGTGTAATGTGGCTGCCAGAGCTCGGTTCGTGCCAAATCTTAAGGTCCTAGGTCAACTACAAGGCCGCAAAAGCGGCCAAAAATTGAGTTTTCAAAAACTAAAACTTGACTTGCTGTGCTCCTTACTTGTCGACTGCAACATCTTAGATGCTTAAATTACGTACAGAGTGGTGCACCCGCAAGGCTCATCACGCGACTTTAACTGCCAGAAGATAAATGTAATCGTTTCCGTTAGAAATTCGTCCATTGTAACGATTTGCAGTTACGTCATTTCGAAAACAAATGTATTAAACGTAAGATTTTCTGCGGTTTTTTCTACACATTACCACTTCTGGCTTTTTCTTGTGTAATGTGCCTACCAGAGCTCGGTTCGTGCCAAATCTTAAGGTCCTAGGTCAACTACAAGGCAGCCAAAGCGGCCAAACATTGAGTTTTTTAAAACTAAAACGTGACTTGCTGTGCTCCTTACTTGTAGACTGCAACAACTTAGATGCTCAAATTACGTACAGGGTGGTGCACCCGCAAGGCTCATCACGCGACTTTAACTGCCAGAAGATAAATGTAAACGTTTCCGAGAGAAATGCGTCCATTGTGACGATTTGCAGTTACCTCATTTCGAAAACAAATGTATTAAACGTAAGATTATCTGCGGTTTTTTCTACCCATTACCACTTCTGGCTTTTTCTTGTCTAATGTGGCTGCCAGAGCTCGGTTCGTTCCAAACTTAAGGTCCTAGGTCAACTACAAGGCAGCAAAAGCGGCCAAAAATTGAGTTTTCAAAAACTAAAACTTGACTTGCTCTGCTCCTTACTTGTCGACTGCAACATCTTAGATGCTTACATTACGTACAGGGTGGTGCACCCGCAAGGTTCATCACGCGACTTTAACTGCCAGAAGATAAATGTAAACGTTTCCGATAGAAATGCGTCCATTGTAACGATTTGCTGTTACGTCATTTCGAAAACAAATGTATTAAACGTAAGATTTTCTGCGGTTTTTTCTACTCATTAGCACTTCTGGAATTTTTCTTGTGTAATGTGGCTGCCAGAGCTCGGTTCGTGCCAAATCTTAAGGTCCTTGGTCCACTACAAGATAACAAAAGCGGCCAAAAATTGAGTTTTCAAAAACTAAAACTTGACTTGCTGTGCTCCTTACTTGTCGACTGCAACAACTTAGATGCTTAAATTACGTACAGAGTGGTGCACCCGCAGGGCTCATCACGCGACTTTAACTGCCACAAGATAAATGTAAAAGTTTCCGATAGAAATTCGTCCATTGTGACGATTTGCAGTTACGTCATTTCGAAAACAAATGTATTAAACGTAAGATTTTTTGCGGGTTTTTCTACACATTACCACTTCTGGCTTTATCTTGTGTAATGTGGCTGCCAGAGCTCGGTTCGTGCCAAATCTTAAGGTACTAGGTCAACTACAAGGCAGCAAAAGCGGCCAAAAATTGAGTTTTCAAAAACTAAAACTTGACTTGCTCTGCACCTTACTTGTCGACTGCAACAACTTAGATGCTTAAATTACGAAAAGGGTGGTGCACCCGCAAGGTTCATCACGCGGCTTTAACTGCCGCAAGATAAATGTAAACGTTTCCGAGAGAAATGCGTCCATTGTGACGATTTGCAGTTACGTCATTTCGAAAACAAATGTATTAAACGTAAGATTTTCTGCGGTTTTTTCTACACATTACCACTTCTGGCTTTTTCTTGTGTAATGTGGCTGCCAGAGCTCGGTTCGTGCCAAATCTTAAGGTCCTAGGTCAACTACAAGGCCGCAAAAGCGGCCAAAAATTGAGTTTTCAAAAACTAAAACTTGACTTGCTGTGCTCCTTACTTGTCGACTGCAACATCTTTGATGCTTAAATTACGTACAGAGTGGTGCACCCGCAAGGCTCATCACGCGACTTTAACTGCCAGAAGATAAAAGTAATCGTTTCCGTTAGAAATTCGTCCATTGTAACGATTTGCAGTTACGTCATTTCGAAATCAAATGTATTAAACGTAAGATTTTCTGCGGGTTTTTCTACACAATACCACTTCTGGCTGTTTCTTGTGTAATGTGGCTTCCAGAGCTCGGTTCGTGCCAAATGTTAAGGTCCTAGGTCAACTATAAGGCAGCAAAAGCGGCCAAAAATTGAGTTTTCAAAAACTAAAACTTCACTTGCTGAGCTCCTTACTTGTCGACTGCAACAACTTAGATGCTTAAATTACGTACAGGGTGGTGCACCCGCAAGGCTCATCACGCGACTTTAACTGCCACAAGATAAATGTAAACGTTTCCGAGAGAAATGCGTCCATTGTGACGATTTGCAGTTACGTCATTTCGAAAACAAATGTATTAAACGTAAGATTCTCTGCGGTTTTTTCTACACATTACCACTTCTGGCTTTTTCTAGGGAAATGTGGCTGCAAAAGCTCGGTTCGTGCCAAATCTTAAGGTCCTAGGTCAACTACAAGGCAGCAAAAGCGGCCAAAAATTGAGTTTTCAAAAACTAAAACTTGACTTGCTGAGCTCCTTACTTGCCGACTGCAACAACTTTGATGCTTAAATTACTTACAGAGTGGTGCACCCGTAAGGCCCATCACGCGACTTTAACTGCCAGAAGATCAATGTAAACGTTTCCGATAGAAAATCGTCCATTGTGACGATTTGCAGTTACGTCATTTCGAAAACAAATGTATTAAACGTAAGTTTTGCTGCGGTTTTTTCTACACATTACCACTTCTGGCTTTATCAAGTGTAATGTGGCTGCCAGAGCTCGGTTCGTGCCAAATCTTAGGGTCCTAGGTCAACTACAAGGCAGCAAAAGCGGCCAAAAATTGAGTTTTCAAAAACTAAAACTTGACTTGCTGTGCTCCTTACTTGTCGACTGCAACAACTTAGATGCTTAAAGTACGTACAGGGTGGTCCACCCGCAAGGCTCATCACGCGACTTTAACTGCCAGAAGATAAAAGTAAACGTTTCCGATAGAAATGCGTCCATTGTGACGATTTGCAGTTACGTCATTTCGAAAACAAATGTATTAAACGTAAGATTTTCTGCGGTTTTTTCTACACATTACCACTTCTGGCTTTTTCTTGTGTAATGTGGCTGCCAGAGCTCGGTTCGTGCCAAATCTTAAGGTCCTAGGTCAACTACAAGGCCGCTAATGCGGCCAAAAATTGAGTTTTTAAAAACTAAAACTTGACTTGCTCTGCTCCTTACTTGTCGACTGCAACATCTTAGATGCTTAAATTACGTACAGGGTGGAGCACCCGCAAGGTTCATCACGCGACTTTAACTGCCAGAAGATAAATGTATACGTTTCCAATAGAAATGCTTCCATTGTGACGATTTGCTGTTACGTTATTTCGAAAACAAATGTATTAAACGTAAGATTTTCTGCGGTTTTTTCTACACATTACCACTTCTGGCTTTTTCTTGTGTAATGTGGCTGCCAGAGCTCGGTTCGTGCCAAATCTTAAGGTCCTAGGTCAACTACAAGTCAGCAAAAGCGGCCAAAAATTGAGTTTTCAAAAACTAAAACTTGACTTGCTATGCTACTTACTTGTCGACTGCAACAACTTAGATGCTTAAATTACGTACAGGGTGGTGCACCCGCAAGGCTCATCACGCGACTTTAACTGCCAGAAGATAAATGTAAACGTTTCCGATAGAATTGCGTCCATTGTGACGATTTGCAGTTACGTCATTTCAAAAACAAATGTATTAAACGTAAGATTTTCTGCGGTTTTTTCTACACATTACAACTTCTGGCATTTTCTTGTGTAATGCGGCTACCATAGCTCGGTTCGTGCCAAATCTTAAGGTCCTAGGTCAACTACAAGGCAGCAAAAGCGGCCAAACATTGAGTTTTTAAAAACTAAAACTTTACTTGCTGTGCTCCTTACTTGTAAACTGCAACAACTTAGATGCTTAAATTACGAACAGAGTGGTGCGCCCGCAAGGCTCATCACGCGACTTTAACTGCCACAAGATAAATGTAAACGTTTCCGATAGAAATGCGTCCATTGTGACGATTTGAAGTTACGTCATTTCGAAAACAAATGTATTAAACGTAAGATTTTCTGCGGCTTTTTCTGCACATTACCACTTCTGGCTTTTTCTTGTGTAATTTGGCTGCCAGAGCTCGGTTCGTGCCAAATCTTAAGGTCCTTGGTCAACTAAAAGATAGCAAAAGCGGCCAAAAATTGAGTTTTCAAAAACTAAAACTTGACTTGCTGTGCTCCTTACTTGTCGACTGCAACAACTTAGATGCTTAAATTACTTACAGGGTGGAGCACCCGCAAAGCTCATCACGCGACTTTAACTGCCTGAAGATAAATGTAAACGTTTCCGATAGAAATGCGTCCATTGTGGCGATTTGCAGTTACGTCATTTTGAAAACAAATGTATTTAACGTAAGATATTCTCGGTTTTTTCTACACATTACCACTTCTGGCTTTTTCTTGTGTAATGTGGCTACCAGAGCTCGGTTCGTCCCAAATCTTAAGGTCCTAGGTCAACTACAAGGCCGCAAAAGCGGCCAAAAATTGAGTTTTCAAAAACTAAAACTTGACTTGCTGTGCTCCTTACTTGTCGACTGCAACATCTTAGATGCTTAAATTACGTACAGAGTGGTGCACCCGCAAGGCTCATCACGCGACTTTAACTGCCAGAAGATAAATGTAAACGTTTCCGAGAGAAATGCGTCCATTGTGACGATTTGCAGTTACGTCATTTCGAAAACAAATGTATTAAACGTAAGATTATCTGCGGTTTTTTCTACCCATTACCACTTCTGGCTTTTACGTGTCTAATGTGGCTGCCAGAGCTCGGTTCGTGCCAAAACTTAAGGTCCTAGGTCAACTACAAGGCAGCAAAAGCGGCCAAAAATTGAGTTTTCAAAAACCAAAACTTGACTTGCTCTGCTCCTTACTTGTCGACTGCAACATCTTAGATGCTTACATTACGTACAGGGTGGTGCACCCGCAAGGTTATCACGCGACTTTAACTGCCAGAAGATAAATGTAAACGTTTCCGATAGAAATGCGTCCATTGTGACAATTTGCTGTTACGTCATTTCGAAAACAAATGTATTAAACGTAAGATTTTCTGCGGTTTTTTCTACTCATTAGCACTTCTGGAATTTTTCTTGCGTAATGTGGCTGCCAGAGCTCGGTTCGTGCCAAATCTTAAGGTCCTTGGTCCACTACAAGATAACAAAAGCGTCCAAAAATTGAGTTTTCAAAAACTAAAACTTGACTTGCTCTGCACTTTACTTGTCGACTGCAACAACTTAGATGCTTAAATTACGAACAGGGTGGTGCACCCGCAAGTTTCATCACGCGGCTTTAACTGCCACAAGATAAATGTAAACGTTTCCGAGAGAAATGCGTCCATTGTGACGATTTGCAGTTACGTCATTTCGAAAACAAATGTATTAAACGTAAGATTTTTTGCGGTTTTTTCTACACATTACCACTTCTGGCTTTTTCCTGTGTAATGTGGCTGCCAGAGCTCGGTTAGTGCCAAATCTTAAAGTCCTAGGTCAACTACAAGGCAGCAAAAGCGGCCAAAAATTGAGTTTTCAAAAACTAAAACTTCACATGCTGAGCTCCTTACTTGTCGACTGCAACAACTTAGATGCTTAAATTACGTACAGGGTGGTGCACCCGCAAGGCTCATCACGCGACTTTAACTGCCAGAAGATAAATGTAAACGTTTCCGAGAGAAATGCGTCCATTGTGACGATTTGCAGTTACGTCATTTCGAAAACAAATGTATTAAACGTAAGATTTTCTGCGGTTTTTTCTACACATTACCACTTCTGGCTTTATCTTGTGTAATGTGGCTACCAGAGCTCGGTTCGAGCCAAATATGAAGGTCCTAGGTCAACTACAAGGCAGGAAAAGCGGCCAAAAATTGAGTTTTCAAAAACTAAAACTTGACTTGCTGTGCTCCTTACTTGTCGACTACAACAACTTAGATGCTTAAATTACGTACAGGGTGGAGCAACCGCAAGGCTCATCACGCGACTTTAACTGCCAGAAGATAAATGTAAACGTTTCCGATAGAAATTCGTCCATTGTGACGATTTGCAGTTACGTCATTTCGAAAACAAATGTATTAAACGTAAGATTTTCTGCGCATTTTTCTGCACATTACCACTTCTGCCTTTTTCTTGTGTAATGTGGCTGCCAGAGCTCGGTTCGTGCCAAATCTTAGAGTCCTAGGTCAACTACAAGGCAGCAAAAGCGGCCAAAAATTGTGTTTTCAAAATCTACAACTTGACTTGCTCTGCTCCTTACTTGTCGACTGCAACAACTTAGATGCATAAATTACGTACAGGGTGGTGCACCCGCCAGGCTCATCACGCGACTTTAACTGCCAGAAGATAAATGTAAACGTGTCCGAGAGAAATGCGTCCATTGTGACGATTTGCAGTTACGTCATTTCGAAAACAAATGTATTAAACGTAAGATTTTCTGCGGTTTTTTCTACAGATTACCACTTTTGGATTTTTCTTGTGTAATGTGGCTGCCAGAGCTCGGTTCGTGCCAAATCTTAAGGTCCGAGGTCAACTACAAGGCAGCAAAAGCAGCCAAAAATTGAGTTTTCAAAAACAAAAACATGACTTGCTGTGCTCCTTACTTGTCGAATGCAACAACTTATATGCTTAAATTACGTACAGGGTGGAGCACACGCAAGGCTCATCACGCTACTTTAACTGCCAGAAGATAAATGTAAACGTTTCCGATAGAAATGCGTCCATTGTGGCGATTTGCAGTTACGTCATTTCGAAAACAAATGTATTAAACGTAAGATTTTCTGCGGTTTTTTCTACACATTACCACTTCTGGCTTTTTCTTGTGTAATGTAGCTGCCAGAGCTCGGTTCGTGCCAAATCTTAAGGTCCTAGGTGAACTACAAGGCAGCAAAAGCGGCCAAAAATTGAGTTTTCAAAAACTAAATCTTGACTTGCTGTGCTCCTTACTTGTCGACTGCAACAACTTAGATGCTTAAATTACGTACAGGGTGGTGCACCCGCATTGCTAATCACGCGACTTTAACTGCCAGAAGATAAATGTAAACGTGTCCGAGAGAAATGCGTCCATTGTGACGATTTGCAGTAACGTCATTTCGAAAACAAATGTATTAAACGTAAGATTTTCTGCGGTTTTTTCTACACATTACCACTTCTGGCTTTTTCTTGTGTAAATTGGCAACCAGAGCTCGGTTCGTCCCAAATCTTAAGGACCTAGGTCAACTACAAGGCAGCAAAAGCGGCCAAAAATTGAGTTTTCAAAAAATAAAACTTGACTTGCTGTGCTCCTTACTTGTCGACTGCAACAACTTAGATGCTTAAATTACTTACAGGGTGGAGCACCCACAAAGCTCATCACGCGACTTTAACTGCCTGAAGATAAATGTAAACGTTTCCGATAGAAATGCGTCCATTGTGGCGATTTGCAGTTACGTCATTTTGAAAACAAATGTATTTAACGTAAGATATTCTCGGTTTTTTCTACACATTACCACTTCTGGCTTTTTCTTGTGTAATGTGGCTACCAGAGCTCGGTTCGTCCCAAATCTTAAGGTCCTAGGTCAACTACAAGGCAACAAAAGCGGCCAAAAATTGAGTTTTAAAAAACTAAAACTTGACTTGCTGAGCTCATTACTTGCCGACTGCAACAACTTAGATGCTTAAATTACGTACAGAGTGGTGCCCCCGTAAGGCCCATCACGCGACTTTAACTGCCAGAAGATAAATGTAAACGTTTCCGATAGAAAATCGTCCATTGTGACGATTTGCAGTTACGTCATTTCGAAAACAAATGTATTAAACGTAAGATTTTCTGCGGTTTTTTCTACACATTACCACTTCTGGCTTTATCTTGTGTAATGTGGCTGCCAGAGCTCGGTTCGTGCCAAATCTTAAGGTCCGAGGTCAACTACAAGGCAGCAAAAGCAGCCAAAAATTGAGTTTTCAAAAACAAAAACATGACTTGCTGTGCTCCTTACTTGTCGAATGCAACAACTTATATGCTTAAATTACGTACAGGGTGGAGCACACGCAAGGCTCATCACGCTACTTTAACTGCCAGAAGATAATTGTAAACGTTTCCGATAGAAATGCGTCCATTGTGGCGATTTGCAGTTACGTCATTTCGAAAACAAATGTATTAAACGTAAGATTTTCTGCGGTTTTTTCTACACATTACCTCTTCTGGCTTTTTCTTGTGTAATGTGGCAACCAGAGCTCGGTTCGTCCCAAATGTTAAGGTCCTAGGTCAACTACAAGGCAGCAAAGGCGACCAAAAATTGAGTTTTCAAAAAATAAAACTTGACTTGCTGTGCTCCTTACTTGTCGACTGCAACAACTTAGATGCTAAAATTACTTACAGGGTGGAGCACCGGCAAGGCTCATCACGCGACTTTAACTGCCAGAAGATAAATGTAAACGTTTCCGATAGAAATGCGTCCATTGTGGCGATTTGCAGTTACGTCATTTCGAAAACAAATGTATTTAACGTAAGATATTCTCGGTTTTTTCTACACATTACCACTTCTGGCTTTTTCTTGTGTAATGTGGCTACCAGAGCTCGGTTCGTCCCAAATCTTAAGGTCCTAGGTCAACTACAAGGCAGCAAAAGCTGCCAAAAATTGAGTTTTCAAAAACTAAAACTTGACTTGCTCTGCTCCTTACTTGTCGACTGCAACAACTTAGATGCTTAAATTACGTACAGAGTGGTGCACCCGCAAGGCTCATCACGCGACTTTAACTGCCAGAAGATAACTGTAAACGTTCCGGATAGAAATGCGTCCATTGTGACGATTTGCAGTTACGTCATTTCGAAAACAAATGTATTAAACGTAAGATTTTCTGCGGTTTTTTCTACACATTACCACTTCTGGCTTTTTCTTGTGTAATGTAGCTGCCAGAGCTCGGTTCGTGCCAAATCTTACGGTCCTAGGTCAATTACAAGGCAGCAAAAGCGGCCAAAAATTGAGTTTTCAAAAACTAAAACTTGACTTGGTGTGCTCCTTACTTGTCGACTTCAACAACTTAGATGCTTAAATTACGTACAAGGTGGTGCACCTGCAAGGCTCATCACGCGACTTTAACTGCCAGAAGTTAAATGTAATGGTTTCCGATAGAAATGCGTCCATTGATACGATTTGCTGTTATGCCATTTCAAAAACTAACGTATTAAAAGTAAGATTTTCTGCGGTTTTTTCTACACATTACCAATTCTGGCTTTATCTTGTGTAATGTGGCTGCCAGAGCTCGGTTCGTGCCAAACCTTAAGGTCCTAGGTCAACTACAAGGCAGCAAAAGCGGCCAAAAATTGAGTTTTCAAAAACTAAAACTTGACTTGGTGTGCTCCTTACTTGTCGACTTCAACAACTTAGATGCTTAAATTACGTACAAGGTGGTGCACCTGCAAGGCTCATCACGCGACTTTAACTGCCAGAAGTTAAATGTAATGGTTTCCGATAGAAATGCGTCCATTGATACGATTTGCTGTTATGCCATTTCAAAAACTAACGTATTAAAAGTAAGATTTTCTGCGGTTTTTTCTACACATTACCAATTCTGGCTTTATCTTGTGTAATGTGGCTGCCAGAGCTCGGTTCGTGCCAAACCTTAAGGTCCTAGGTCAACTACAAGGCAGCAAAAGCGGCCAAAAATTGAGTTTTCAAAAACTAAAACTTGACTTGGTGTGCTCCTTACTTGTCGACTTCAACAACTTAGATGCTTAAATTACGTACAAGGTGGTGCACCTGCAAGGCTCATCACGCGACTTTAACTGCCAGAATATAAACGTAAACGTTTCCGATAGAAATGCGTCCGTTGTGATGATTTGCAGTTACGTCATTTCGAAAACAAATGTATTAAACGTAAGATTTTCTGAGGTTTTTTCTACAGATTAACACTTCCTCTTTTCTCTTGTGTAATGTTGCTGCCAGAGCTCGTTTCGTGCCAAATCTTAAGGTCCTAGGTCAACTACAAGGCAGCAAAAGCGGCCAAAAATTGAGTTTTCAAAAACAGCAACGTGACTTGCTGTGCTCCTTACTTGTCTACTCCAACAACTTAGATGCTTATATTAAGTACAGAGTGGTGTGCCCGCAAGGCTCATCACGCGACTTTAACTGCCAAAGATAAATGTAAACATTTCCGATAGAAATGCGTCCATTGTGACGATTTGCAGTATTGTCATTTCGAAAACAAATGTATTAAACGTAAGATTTTCTGCGGTTTTTTCTACACATTACCACTTCTCGCTTTTTCTTGTGTAATGATGCTGCTAGAGCTCAGTTCGTGCCAAATCTTAAGGTCCTAGGTCAACTACAAGGCAGCAAAAGCGGTCAAAAATTGAGTTTTCAAAAACTAAAACTTGACTTGCTATACTCCTTACTTGTCGACTGCAACTACTTAGATGCTGAAATTACGCACAGAGTGGTGCGCCCGCAAGGCTCATCACGCGACTTTAACTGCCAGAAGATAAATGTAAACGTTTCCGAGAGAAATACGTCCATTGTGACGATTTGCAGTTACGTCATTTCGAAAACAAATGTATTAAACGTAAGATTTTCTGCGGTTTTTTTCTACACATTACCACTTCTCGCTTTTTCTTGTGTAATGTTGCTGCCAGAGCTCGGTTCTTGTCTAATCTTAAGGCCCTAGGTCAACTACAAGGCAGCAAAAGCGGCCAAAAATTGAGTTTTCAAAAACAAAAACTTGACTTGCTATACTCCTAACTTGTCGACTGCAACTACTTAGATGCTTCAATTACGTACAGAGTGGAATGCCTGCAAGGCTTATCACGCAACTTTAACTGCCAGAAGATAAATGTAAACGTTTCCGATAGGAATGCGTCCATTGTGACGATTTGCAGTTACGTCATTTCGAAAATAAATGTTTTAAAGGTAAGATTTTCTGCGGTTTTTTCTACACATTACCACTTCTCGCTTTTTCTTGTGTAATGTTGCTGCCAGAGATGGGTTCTTGCCAAATCTTAAGGTCCTAGGTCAACTACAAGGCAGCAAAAGCGGCCAAAAATTGAGTTTTCAAAAACTAAAATCTGACTTGCCGTGCTCCTTACTTGTCGACTGCAACAACTTAGATGCTTATATTACGTACAGAGTGGTGCGACCGCAAGGCTCATCGCCCGACAATAACTGCCATAAGATAAATAAAAACGTTTCTGAGACAAATACGTCCATTGTGAAGATTTGCAGTTACGTCATTTCGAAAACAAAGGTATTAAACGTAGAATTTTCTTTGTTTTTTTCTACACATTACCACTTCTCGCTTTTTCTCGTGTAATGTTGCTGCAGGAGGTCGGTGCGTGCCAAATCTTAAAGTCCTAGGTCAACTACAAGGCAGCAAAAGAGGCCTAAAATTGAGTTTCCAAAAACTAAAACGTGACTTGCTGTGGTCCTTACTTGTCGACTGCAACAACATAGATGCTTATAATACGTACAGAGTGGTGCGCCCGCAAGTCTCATCAGCCGACAATAACTGCCAGAAGATAAATGTAAACGTTTCCGAGAGGAATGCGTCCATTGTGACGATTTGCAGTTAAGTCATTTCGAAAACAAATGTATTAAACGTACGATTTTCTGCGGTTTTTTCTACACATTACCACTTCTCGCATTTTCTCGTGTAATGTGGCTGCCAGAGCTCGGTACGTGCCAAATCTTAAAGTCCTAGGTCAACTACAAGGCAGCAAAAGCGGCCAAAAATTGAGTTTTCAAAAACTAAAACGTGACTTGCTGTGCTTCTTACTTGTGGACTGCAACAACATTGATGCTTATATAACGTACAGAGTGATGCGACCGCAAGGCTCATCATGCGACAATAACTGCCAGAAGATAAATGTAAACGTTTCTGAGAAAAATGCGTCCATTGTGACAATTTGCAGTTACGTCATTTCGAAGACAAATGTATTAAACGTAATATATTCGGTGGTTTTTTCTACACATTACCACTTCTCCCTTTTCCTCGTGCAATGTGGTTGTCAAAGCGCGGTGCGTGCCAAATCTTATTGTCCTAGGTCAACTGCAAGTCATCAAAATCGGCCAAAAATTGAGTTTTCAAAAACTAAAACGTGACTTGCTGTGCTCCTTACTTGTCGACTGCAACAACTTTGATGCCTATATTACGTACAGAGTGGTGCGACCGCAAGGCTCATCATGCGAAAATAACTGATAGAAGGTAAATGTAAACATTTCCGACAGAAATGCGTCCATTGTGACGATTTTCAGCTACGTCATTACGAAAAACTAATTTAATAAACGTACGATTTTCTGCGGTTTTTTCTACACATTACCACCTGTCGCATTCTCTCGTGTAATGTGGCTGCCAGAGCTCGGTGCGAGCCAAATCTTAAGGTCCTAGGTCAACTACAAGGCAGCAAAAGCGGCCAAAAATTGAGTTTTCAAAAACTTAAACGTGAGTTGCTGTGCTCCTTACTTGTCGACTGCAACAACTTAGATGCTTATACTATGTACAGAGTGGTGCGAAAATGTGAAAGTGTTAATATGTAGTAAAAACCTAAGAAAATCTCCCGTCATTTACTTATGATTCGACGTAACGCCAAATCGTCACATTGGTCGCTTTTCTCTCTGAAACGGTTACATTTATCGTTTGCAAGCCTTGTCGCGTGCTGCGGTTTGCGGAGATACTACAAGCAGCACAGTAGAACACAGAAGACGCATCTAAGTTGATGCAATCGCCCAGTAAGAAGAGCTACACTTCAAGTTTTAGCTATCGATTATTGAATTATTGGTCGGTTTAATGCCTTGGACATGACCGAGGATCTTAAGATTTTGCACGAACCGAGGACTGGCAGCCACGTAACACGAGAAATTGTGAAAAGTGTTAGTAAGTAGTAAAAACCTAAAAAATCTCCCGTTTCCGTCATTTACTATCGCATCGACGTAATGCCAGATCGTCATATTGGTCGCTTTTCTCTCGGAAACGCTTACATTTATCGTCTGCAAGCCCTTGTCTCGTGCTGCGGTATGCGGTGACACTACAAGCTGCACAGTAGAAGACAGTACAGGCTTCTAAGTTGATGCATCGACCAGTAAGAAGAGCGACATTTCAAGTTGTAGTTATCAATTATTGAATTATTCCCCGGTTAGGTGCCACGGACATGACCGAAGCCCTTATGATTTTGCATGAACCGAGGACTGGCAGCCACGTAACACGAGAAAATTTGAAAAGTGTTAATATGTAATGTAAACCTAAGAAAATCTCCCGTTTCCGTCTTTTCATATCGAATCGAAGTAGTGGCAGATCGTCACATTGGTCGCTTTTCTCTCTGAAACGGTTACATTTATCGTCTGCAAGCCCTTGTCTCAAGCTGCGGTATGCCGTCAAACTACAATCTGCACAGTAGAACACAGTAGAGGCTTCTAAGTTCATGCAATCGGCCAGTAAGAAGAGCTGCGTTTCAAGTTTTAGTTATCGATTATCGAATTGTTGGCCTGTTTGGTGCCTTGGACATGACCGAGGACCTTAAGATTTTGCATGAACCGAGGACTGGGTGTCACGTAACACAAGAGAATGTGAAAAGTGTTAATATGTAGTGAAAACCTAAGAAAATCTCCCGTTTCCGTCTTTTACTATCGCATCGACGTAACGACAAATCGACACATTTTTCGCTTTCCTCTCTGAAAGGGATTCATTTATCGTCTGCAAGCCCTTGTCGCGTGCTGCGGTATGCGGCGACACTGCAAGCAGCACAGTGGAACACAGTAGAGGCTTCGAAGTAGATGCAATCGGCCAGTAAGAAGACCTGCGTTTCAAGTTTTAGTTATCAATTATTGAATTATTGCCTGGTTTGGTGCCTTGGACATGACCGAGGACCTTAAGATTTTGCATGAACCGAGGTCTGGCAGCCACTTAACACGAGAGAATGTGAAATGTGTTAATATGTAGTGAAAACCTAAGGAATTCTCCCGTCTCCGTCATTTTCTATCGCAACAATGTAATGCCAGATCGTCAAATTGGTCGCTTTCCTCAATAACATGGTTACATTTATCATCTGCAAGCCCTTGTCGCGTGCTGCGGTATGCGGAGACACTACAAGCTGCACAGTAGAACACAGTAGAAGCTTCTAAGTTGATGCAAACGGCCAGTAAGAAGAGATACATTTCAAGTGTTACTTATCGACAATTTAATTATTGGCCGGTTTGGTGCCTTGGACGTGTCCGAGGACCTTAAGATTTAGCATGAACCGAGGACTGGCAAGCATGTAACAAGAGAAAATGTGAAAAGTGTTAATATGTAGTAAAAACCTAAGAACATCACCCGTTTCAGTCATTTACTATCGAGTCTACATAACGCCAGAGCGTCACATTGGTCGCTTCTCTCTCTGAAACGGTTACATTTATCGTCTGCACGCCCTTGTAGCGTGTTGCAGTATGCGGTGACACTACAAGCTGCACAGTAAAACACAGTAGCAGCTTCTAAGTTGATGCAATCAGAATGTAAGAATAGCTACATTTCAAGTTTTAGCTATCGATTATTGAATTATTGGCCTTTTTGGTGCCTTGGACATGACCGAATACCTTGTGATTCTGCATGAACCGAGGACTGTCAGCCTCGTCAAGCTTCTGTGAGTGTGGTACGAGACGACGGCGGTGACGTGTTCGCGACGCTGTCACGCGCCACGGGGCAACACCGCCCGCGTACCCAAGGCTGTAAACAGAACAGCAAAGCTAGGCTCACGCGATCTAAGAACGGATCACACACCCAAGCTAAAAGACTAATGTTGAAATCATATCGTAAATGTTAAATCAATCATCACAGAGACAATTGTTACTATCGTAACGCACATTGTGACTTTTGCAAACGAAAAGGGCACAAATCAGATGTGTGTAATAAGAAAAGTGTACAGTCTAGAAATAAGTTTGGCAATTAGAAAGTGCTTAATTTTAAGAAGTATGTCTCCAATGCGTGTGATGATATGAATAGGAAAGACTATATTCAGGTTTCAAAAGTTAAACATAAAGTTAATGCTGTTGTACAAAACAGGAACAAATCTTTGTATGTCACATTACTGGTGAACAAAATACCTATCAAATTCCAAATAGACACAGGATCGTCGATCTCTATCATAAATCTGCACTCGCATAAACGACTAGGTTCTCCGAAATTGCAGCATTTTGAAAGCTCACAGTATGGCTACAGTAATCAACACATTGCAGTCAAAGGTGCCCTGACGATGGAAGTAACTTACAGTTTCCCGAGATAGCTACTTCAGCCGTACTTAACACCCATAAGGCAGCAAACTTGCTGGGTCTGGATCTCTTTAACGAATTAGGCTTCACAATCCATGAAGCGAAACAGGTCACACCTGAAGTTCCGAAAGGAAAATTAGTGTTGCAGACGTACGAAGATATTATTTCCTCCGTGACAGGCAGTGTAACAGATTGCTACTGTCTAATTACGACTACGAGATCTTATATAGATTGACGGCAAAACATGCCAACGCCGATGTACTTTCACGTCTACCGGCGGATCAAGATGAACACTTTGACAAATCAGAGGACATATGTTTTCAGATCGACGTCATCAGTGAGGACGAAGTGGAAAATTTCCCCGTCAATGCCACCTTAATAGCTAAGTTGGTGCCCAAAGATCCAGTGTTATCAAAGATAAAGCAGTATATTCTTACGGAATGGCCAACCCATAAGGACATGTTAGCTTAGCCAGAAGTGAAATCTTATTGGAACATGAGACATGCTCTCACAAAGGCGTCATATTAGTTCACAGTGAAACGGGAAAAAGTAGAGTAATACCCAAAGCTCACAGGAATAAAGTGTTAAAAATGTTACACCAATGTCATTGGGGCTTAGTACGCACAAAACACATGGGCAGGAAACATTGCTACTAGAAGAACATTGATAAAGATATTGAAACAATGCTTTATAACTGTAAATTATGTCAGACGCATCAATCAGCTCCGCCAAGACAACATTTTCCGTGGCCACAGGCAACAGAACCTTGGTCAAGATTGCATATTGACTATGCAGGTCCTTTTCTTGGAACTTCTTGGTTAATTGTCATTGATGTATTTTCAAAATTCCCTTTTGTACTACGAATGCGTACACCTTCTTCGGCGACAACAATTAAAGCGTTGTCAAAGATCCTTTCCACTGAAGGTTTGCCTCAAATCATAGTGACCGATAGCGGTACACAATTTACGTCGCATTACAGTCCTTCTGTCAGATGAACGGAATTGTACATTATAGGACGGCACCATTTCACCCTGAAGCTAATGGGCTCGCCGAACGATTCGTACGAACATTCAAGGTACACATGACCAAGTTGGTGCAACAGTACAACAAAGAGACTTCCTTATTAATTTTTCTGTCACAATACTGAGCTACTCCGCACGAGACACAGTCAACAGCAGAAAAACTGCACGGGTGACAACACAGGACTTTGATGTCTATCCTAAAACCTACAACGCATCCAGCAAATGATCAACGAACGTCAAAAGGACGACGATTCAACGTAAACGACGAAGTCCTCGTAACTGTCTACAGTCGAGGAAAGCGTACTTGGACCCAAGGAATCATTGTAGAAGGCACTGGATATCTCATGCATAGAATAAGAACGCAAAGCGGCATAGTTATTCGCCATACCAATCAATTACGGCGGTAAAGACAGCAGTCACATATAGGCAGAACTCCTAGGCTGTTTCATTTTGCAGACTCACAAGCAGATGTCAACCCCGAGCAGCTCGCAGGATTCCAGACGCCGTCACCGGCAGCCGCCGACGACGCCGACGACACCGACGCCGACGCAGCACCTTCAGAGCCAGCCGACTACACCAGCCGTCATCCCCAGAGAAGATGGACATCGAAGAAGAATTAGATTTAAGCTATGACCAAAGTACCGATGTTGAAATGCAATTATGTAACAAAAATATTTGCGTCTCCGGTTCCCTGTTCCGCAGGTTTTGAGTGGGTTTTCCTAGCGGACCGCGGGCGAATGCCACGGGGAGCAACATGTGTGCACCCACAGACATACGCACGCCGGAAAGCAAGGAAACAGAAAAAAAGGCTATTCAAACAAACTTAAAAAGCTCTTTTCCTTCCTCCGGAAGGGAGGGATGTTGTGTACATAGTTCCGAGTAGTCACCGCGTACACACATTTCCCCCTAGAGCGCGCCCTGCTAACAAGGGAACCTCCCCATCGCACCCCCCTCAGATTTAGTTATAAGTTGGCACAGTGGATAGCCCTTGAAAAACTGAACACAGATCAATCGAGAAAACAGGAAGAAATTGTATGGAACTGTGAAAAAATAAGCAAAATATACGAACTGAGTAGTTTATGTGCAAGATAAGCAATATCAACGATAGTGTGAGCTTAAGAACGCCGTGGTTTCGTGGTTAGCGTGAGCAGCTGCGGAGCGAGAGGTCCATGGTTCAGGCCTTCCCTCGGGTGAAAAGTTTAACTTTCTATTTTCAGTTTATGTGACAACCTCTTATGTTTTCGTCTCTTTTTTGGGAGTGATTATCACATCCACAAGAAAATAAATCGGCAAGGTAGAAGAGTATTTTTACCCATTCGCCAAGTGTACAAGTTAGGTGAGTCGACAACATATTCGTTTCATGTGACGCACATGCCGTCACCAGTGTCGTATAGAATATATGAGACGTGTTTTCCTGTGGAGGAATCGGTTGACCTATGACCTTGCGATCAAATGTTTTCGGTTCCCATTGGAGAGGCACGTCCTTTCGTCTACTAATCGCACGGTTTTTAGGTGCGCTCGCAAAACACAGACACAAAACTTATTACAGTGAACAGAGACGTCAATGAACGAACGGACAGATCATAACTTTGCGAAAATGAAGAAAGTAAACTTTTCACCCGAGGAAAGAATTGAACCAAGGACCTCTCATGCCGCAACTGCTCACGCTAACCACGAGACCACGGCGCTCTTGAGCTTACACTATCCTTGATGTTGCATATCTTGCACATAAACTACTCAGTTTGTATATTTTGCTTATTTTGTCATAGTTCCACACAACTTCTTCCTGTTTTCTCGATTGATCTGTGTTTAGTTTTTCAAGGCCTATCGAATGTGTCAACTTATAACTAAATCTGAGGGGGGTGCGATGGGGAAGTTCCCTTGTAAGCACAACAGCGCAGGCGCAGCGCTCGTCCGTCTCCGCACTACGAGATGGCGCTCTCATAGAGACGGAACAAATTCTGCTTCCGCCGATCCGCGTATTAATATGTAACGCAGCCAGCCAATGAGATTGCTGCTAACGTAGAACGTTTTCTCCTCGCGGATCACACTCGCGCAGTGATACCTGAATGCTGCATTAATCTGTAGTCAAGTTTCAGTCCGCGCCTAATAAGATTATCGTATTCCTGTATTTAGCCATGAAGATAAATGTATAGTCACTTTCTCAAGTATCAGATATGTGAGAATAAGATTAACGTACCAAGACCAAAGGACCTTCAGATTGTCAATTGTAAACAGCATCCACAATCAAGTTACGTAATCTCTATCTTTTTTATTATTTTAATAAATGTGTGTGAAAATTAATCGAGTTCTGTTTAACGTTGGTCACCGTCAATCTGCTACTCTAATCGTGCAAGTGGCATTTCTATCGTCTGACCTAACGGCAGAAGATAAACACGCCACGATAAGACCACGAGACATATTGCTGACACTCGCCTACTTCGCTAGAGCGACAAGCAAAATAATCTGATGGTGTGTGTGCACCGAAGTTCTTACAGTACGCACACCACACGTCTACGTTACTAAAGTTCAGTTACACCAGTAGCACTACTTAAGAACTAAGAATAACGGTTTCGAAATTCTCTGCCAACTACGAAAGCAGCTACTTGTATTAATACTAGTACAACACAGCCGATACCAATACCAGCAAAACTTCACAAAATTATTGGCTAAAACCAAAAAATTAAAACGACCACTAACACTAAGCGAAGTTAAAACACTGAATGAAAGTTTTACTGAAATATTTCACTAGAAAGAATAATACACTTCAGTTGAAAACTAAAGCACGAAATTTACTAAACGACTTAAACACACTGAAAACTCTATAAAACACAGCGAGCGAACGATTACAAAAGTTTATTAAGTCATTATATCGCCAGAAACGGCACACAACACCACTGAAATCTATTAAATTTAGAAACTGTATTACAGAGCACAAACAAGTTCGTCAGTACTTAGCTTATAACCGCTACAGCTGCAGTGCACGCCGCAAAATGTAAACACACTAACGAGGCGCGAGGTTTAGATGAACGACGAAAGCATACTCACAAATAATAGACCACTCAAGTCAATAACACAGGAAGAAAGACTGAGATTAATGATAATCCACTAATAAGTTACTTTTACGGCAAATATTAAAACAAATAAACTTCAAAATACGTAAATGAAATCTAAAATTTATAAAATATTAACGAGCAATTTCAACAGAAATGCAGCTCACGTGACGTCACACCCATGATTATCTACCCCCCACACCCCCTTGGAAGATGCCTATCTACCCAACCCTCGAAATATGCCTCCACCCCTCGGAAGATGTCTGTCTACCTACCCCCTGTCAGAAGATGTCACCCCCACTCCAAAGATGTATGAGTACCTACCCCTCCCATCAGAAGATGTATGTCTACATACCCCACCCCCTGGAAGATATCTTTCACCTACAACCCCTTCAGAAGGTGTCTGTCTACCTACCAACCCATGGAAGATATGTGTCTACCTATCCCCCCCCCTTTCGGAAGAAGTCTTACCCCCCTCGGAAAGTGTCAGTCTGCCTACCCCCATACCCTCAGAAACTGTCTGTCTACCTTCCCCCTTCGGAAGATGTCAGTTTACCTACCCCCATATGATGATGTCTGTCTATCTACCCTCCCATCTGAAGATATCTGTCTACCTACCCCCTCTCGGAAGATGTTTGTCTACCCCCCCCTCGGAGATGTCTGTCCACCCCCCCCTCGGAAGATGCCTATGTACCACCCATGGGGAGATACCTACCTACCCATTCCTTTAAAGATGAATATCTACCCCCCCATTTTGGAAGATGGCATTCTACCCCCCCTCGGAAGATGCCTACCCACTCCCACCTCAGAAGATTATGTATCCTTCCACTCCACAGATGTCTATCTACCCCACTCTCCTCAGAAGACGTATATCCACCCCTCTCGCAAGATGTCCATCTACCCCCCCCCTCAGAAGATATTTATGTCATGTCTCGGAAGATTTCTACAGCCCCCCGACATTCGGAAGGTGTCTACCTCCCCCCCCCCCCACTCGGAAGATGTGTGCCTCCCAACCCCCTGTTCTGAAGATGTCGGTCTACCTACCCTCCCATCTCGGAAGATGTTTGTCAACCTACACCCCCACTGGAAGATGTCTGTCTACCTCCACCACTCGGAAGAAGTCTATCTATCCTCCCAAAGGAAGAAATCTATCTACCCTGCTCTCGGAAGATGTCTATCAACCCACCTTTCGGAAGATACACAAACCCCTTTTCGAGGATGTCTACCCCCTTCTCGGAAGAAGACTGTCTACCTCCCCTACCCCCTTGGGATATTGAAGTCTACTTACTGTCCCTCCTCTCAAGAAGATGTCTGTCTACCTAACCCCCTCGAAATATGTCCATCTATCCTCTCTCCAGAGGTATATGTTTACTTACCCCCCCTCAGAAGATTTGTATTGATCTTATCCCTCCCTCAGAAAATGTATGTCTCCGTACCGCCCCCTCTGAAGATATCAGTCTACCAACCCCCCTTTCTCAGAAGATGTCTGTCTAAATACCTCTAATCAGAAGACGTCTATCTATCCTCCCCATGGAAGAAATCTATCTACCCCCCATCTCAGAAGATATCTACCCACCGCTCTTCAAGGATGTCTAGCCCCCGTCTCGGAAGATGTCTGTCTACCTACCCCACCCCCTAGGAAGATGTAAGTCTATTTATCCCCCCTCGGAAGATGTTGCCTACCACCCCTCTTCAAGGATGTCTGTCTTCCTACCCCTCTTGGAAGTTGTCTAACCCCCCTTCTGAATATGTATAAAACCCCTAAGAAGATGTCTGTCTATCTGCTCACCCTCAGAATATGTCTGTCTACCCAACTCCCCCTCAGAAGATGATTGTCTACCAACCACACAGAAGAAGTCAGTCTACCTGCCCCCCCCCCACTACAGAAGATGCCTCTCTATCTACCCTGCCCATGTAAGATGTCTGTTTAATTACCCTCCCTCGGAAAATGACTTCCTACCTACCCCCCTCCTTAAAATATGTGTATCTTTCTAATCAACCCCCCTTGGAAGATATCTCTCTACCTAGCCCCCTCTGAATATATCTGTCTACCTAGGCCCCTCGGAACATGTCAGTCTACCTACACCTCCACACAGAAGATGTCTGTCTACATACTACTCAGAAGAAGTCTCTCTACCAACCCGCCACAATCAGAAGCTGCCATTCTACCTTTGGAAATTGACTAGACAGTTTACCCCCATTTGGAAAATGTCTGACAACCTAAGCTCCACCATCCACGGAAGATGCCTATCACCCCCCTCCCTCGCAAGATGTCTGTTTACCTACCCCTCCCCTGGAAGATATCTGTCTACATACCACCTTCCCTCGGAAGATGTCTGTCTAGATACCCAACCTTAGAAGATATCTGCCTACCTACCCCCCTCAGAAGAAATCTGTCTTCCTAGACTCCCCTCCCTCAGTGGAAGTCTGTCTACCCACTGCCACTTGGAATATGTATGTCTACCTACCACCCCTCAGATGAAGCCTCGGAAGATTTCTGTCTACCTATCCCACCATCACAAGATGTCTACCTGTCCCCCTCCATCTGAAGATGACTGTGTACCTACCCTCCCTCGGAAGAGGTCTGTTTACCATTTGAAGATATCTGTCTAACTACCCGCAGGACAATGTCTATCTATATACCCGCAGCCTCGGAAAATACATGACTACCTACACCCCCTCGCGGAAGAACTCTGTCTAATTACAATCCCTTCTTGGAAAATGTCTGTCTTCCTCCCCCCCTTATAAGCTGTCTGTCTACCTGCCTCACCTTAGAAGATGTCTGTCTGTCTACCTACCTCCCGAATCCTGGGAAGATGTATGTCTACCTACCCCTTATCAGAAAGTGTCTATCTACCTCAACCAACCTTGGAAAATATCTGTCTACCAACCCCCCATCCTTTGAAGAAGTCTGTCTACCAACCCCCCCATCAGAACATGTCTGTTTACGTACCCCCCCTTGAATAATGTGTGTCTACATACCCCTCATCAGATGATGTCTATCTACCAATCCCCCTTTGGAAAATGTCTGTCTACCTACCCCACTCCACAAACGAAATATGCCTATTCCCCCACCTTGATGATGCCTATCAACCCCCCTCTGAAGGTGTGTATCTAGGCACCTCACTCGGAAGATATCTGTCTGCAAAACGCCCCCTCTGAAAATGTCTGTCTACCTGCACCCTTCTCGGAAGATGTCTGTCTACCTACCATGCCTCGGAAGATCTCTGTCTACCTATCCCCCCTCTGGATGTGTTTGTCTACCTACCCCCCTTGGAAGATGTTAGTCTACACTTTGGAACATAACTGTCTACCTACCTCCCTTCGGAAGATGCCAGTCACCTATGTACCCTTGGAAGGTATCTGTGTACCTACATCAATAGAAAGATGTCTGTCCTCCTACCTGCCCTCAGAAGATGTCAGTCTACCTACCCCCCCTTTGGAAGAAGTCTGTCTAGAAACCCTACCTCAGAAGATGTCTGGCTACCTAACCCTTTCCACGGAAGATGTCTGTCTACCTACCCACTCCCCATCGGAAGATGACTGCCTACCATTCCCACCCCACATAAGATATCTGTCAATCTACCCTCCCTCGGAAGATGTCTGTCTACCTTAACCCCCCTCGGGAAATGTCTGTCTACCTTCTGCCCCGCTTGGACAATGTCCTTATACCTACCCTGCCTTCGGAAAATGTGTGTCTACATACTCCCTCCCCACTCAGAAGATATCTATCACTTCTGAAGTAGGGAGGTAGGTAGACAGACATCTTCCGTGAAAGAGGGGGTTGATAGACATCTTCCAGGGGGTAGACATCTTCTGAAGTGGGGATAAAGATTTTCCGGTGGGTGTAGATAGACGTCTGCTGAGGGTGGGGTAGATAGACATCTAACAAGGAGGTGTTATTAGTCATCCTCTGAATGGTGGGGTAGAGAGATATCTTCCACCTGGTGGTTTAGATAGTCATTTTCCAACGGGGTATAGACAGACATCTTTCGAGAGGGGGTAGAGAGACATCTACAGAGAGGGGGTAGGTAGACAGACATCTTCCGATAGGGGGGTTGGTATACAAACATCTTTCCGAGGGGGTGGTAGACACTGTCCGAAGGTTGGGGGCTGTAGACATCATCCGAGACTGGGGTAAATATATTCAGAGGGGGTGGCTAGATTGACATCTTCCAAGTGCTGGTGTGGGTGGAGGGGCTTCTATTGAGAGAGGGAGATAGATAGACATCTTCCGAGGGGGAGGTGTAGATAGACAGACATCTTCTGTGGAAGGAGTTACGTAGTCAGACATCTTCCTAGTGGGGGATTGAGGAAGGTAGACATTCTCTGAGGGGAGGTAGGTAAAGAGATATCTTCCGAGAGGAGGGTAGGTAGACAGATATCATCAGAGGGGTTGTTGGTAGACACACATCTTCCAAGGGGGGTAGGTAGACAGATATCTTCTGAGGAGTGTAGGTACCCAGACAGATATCTTCCAAGGGGGGTGGGTATGGAGACATCTTCTGAGGGGAGAAGGTAGACTGCCATCTTCCGATTGGGGGGGGGGATTTATATCTTCCAACTGGGGGTGGATGGATATCTAATGTGGGGCATAGATAGACATCTTCCGAGGGGGGGGGTAGATGTCTTCTGTGGGATGGGCAGATAGATATCTTCTGACTGGGAGGTAGATTGGCATCTTCCAAGGGTGTGTAGACCCCTTCCGAGAGCAGGTAGGTAGACAGACATCTTTCAATGGGGGGGTTGGTAGACAGACATCTTTCTGAGTGGGTGGTAGACACCCTCCGAAAGTTGGGGGGCTGCATACATCATCCGAGACTGGGGTAAACATCTTCCGAAGGGGGGCTAGATGGATATCTTCCAAGTGGTGGAGTAGGTGGATGGACATCTGAGAAAGTGGGTTATATAGACTTCTTCCAAGGGGGGGTAGATAGACATCTTTGGTGGGGTTGGATGGATAATCTTCAGAGGTGGGGTAGGTAGGCATCTTCCAAAGGAGGAGTGGGTAGGCATCTTTCAATGTAGGGGTAGGTAGGTATCTTCCCAACGTGGGTAGAGAGGCTTCTTCCAAGGGGGGGTAGAGAGATATCTTCCGAGAAGGGGGTAGACAAACATCTAACGAGAGACAGACTTCTTCCGATTTGGTGGTAGGTAGACAGGTGACTTCCAAGAGGGGGTAGGTAAACTGACATCTTCCGAGGGGGGTAGGTAGGCAGACCGTTTCAGAGGGGTTTGGTAGGTAGACTAAGTAAACTTAGGTCGACAAACATCTTCCAAGGGGGGTGGATAGACAGACATCTTCCAAAGGGGTTTATTACACAGACATCTTCCAAAGGGGTTAATTAGACAGACATCTTCTGAGGGGAGCGTAGGTAGACAGGCATCGCCCAAGGGGGGGGGGGTAGGTAGACAGACACCTTATTATGTGGTGTAGGTAGACTGACATCTTCTGAGGGGGGGAAGGTAGACAGACATGTTCCGAGGGAGGGTAAATAGACAGACATCTTCCGGGGGTGCCGGTAGACTGACATATTCCATGGTGTGGTATAGGTAGACAAACATCTTCTGGGGGCAAGTAGGTAGACAGACACCTTCCGAGGGGTCTATGGGTAGACAGACATCCTCCGATTGGGAGGGTTGGTAGACAGACATCTTCCGAGGGATGGTAGGTAGAACGTTATCTTCCGAGGGGGTAGCAGGTAGACAGACATCTGCCGAGTGAGAGGTAGGTAGACAACATCTTCTGAGGGGGCATTGGCAGACACTTGTTCTGAGTGATGGTAGCTAGACAGACATCTGCAGAGGGGGGGCGGGGGTACGTATACATACATCTTCCAAGGAAAGAGGTAGGTAGTCATATATCTTCTGAGGGGTTGGTTTAAGGAGACAGACATCTTCCGAGGAAGGGGTAGGTACACTGGCATCCTCCAAGGGGGGGGGTGACTGTCATCTTCCAGTGGGGTTAGGTAGACAGACATCTTCCGAGAGGGAATTGGAAGACAGACAACTTCCGAGGGGAGGGTGGACAGGTAGGCAGATATCTTCCGAAGTGTGGGTGTAGGTGGACAGACATCTTCTGAGGGGAGTTAGAAATCTTCCACATCTTCCAAGGGGTTGTAGGTAGACAGTCATCCTCCGAGATGGGGGTAAATATTCTCCGAGAGGGCCATCAGGCATGGCCCTAGAGGAGGGCTATATAGACATCTCCCGAAAGGGAGGGTAGGTAGAGTCCTTGCTTGGGACAGGGGGGGGGGTAGATATTCTTCTTCGAAAGGGGGAGTAGGTAGACAGACATCATCCGAGGTAGGAATAAGGTCGACAGACATTTTCCGAGGGAGGGATAAGTTCGACAGTCATATCTGAGGGGGGGGGGAGGGTAGACAGACATATTCTGAGGGGGGGAGAGGTACATTGACTTCTTTTGAGTGGAAGTAGGTAGACATCATCTGAGTGGGGGTTAAGTAGACAGTCATCTTCTGAGTGGGGTTACATAGACAGACATCTTCTGGGGGCGTAGATAGAGAGACATCTTCAGATGGGATATTGGTAAGTAGACAGACATCTTCTGAGGGGGAGGGGTAGTTTGACAGACATCTTCTATTGAAGGGGGTAGGTAGGCAGACATCTTCCAAGAGGGTGGGTAAGTAGACAGACATCTTCTGTGGGGCGTGTAGGAAGAGTGACATCTTCCGGGGGAGAGATAGGTAGTAATACATCTACCGAGGTGGGGGATTTTGTAGACAGAGAGCATCCTAGGGGGGTATGTACACAAACATCTTTCGCAGGGTGGTTGGTGACAGACATCTTCCAAGGGGGGCTAGGTATACAGACAGCTTCCGAGGTGCGTAGGTCACAGACATCTTTCGTACTGAGGGTAGGTGGACAGATCTCTTCCGAGGTGGGGTAGGTAGACAGACCTCTTCCGGGGGTGGGTAGATAGGCAGACAGTTTCTGAGTGGGAGGATGTATGTAGACAGACATCTTCCAAATGGGGGCACATAGACTGACTTTTTCCGAGGTGGGGTAGGTAGACAGACATCTTCTGAGGGGGTAAGGTAGACAGGCATATGCCGAGGGGGTAAGAAGCACACAGACTTCTTCTGGGGGGGGGGCTGGTGCAGGTAGACAGACATTTTCCCGGTGGGAGGGGGGTATGGTGGCAGTCATCGTCTGAGGGGAGGTAGGTAGACAGATATTTTCCGAGTGGGGGTAGGTAGACAGACAAATTCTGAGGGTGGGGGGGATGAAAGACACATCTTCCAAAGGGGGTAGGTAGACAGACATCTTCTGAGGGGGGCTAGGCAGACAGATATCTTACGAGGGGTGGTAGATAGCCATATTTCGAGGGTTCGGTAGATAGGCACCTTCCCAGGGGTTGGGGGGGGGGCAGATAATCATGGGTGTGACGTCACGTGAGCAGCATTTCTGTTGAAATAGCTCGTTAATATTTTATAAATTTTAGACTCCATTTACGTATTTTAAAGTATATTTGTGTTAATATTTACCGTAAAAGTAACTTATTAGTGGACTTTCATTAATCTCAGTATTTCTTCCTGTGTTATTGTCTCGACTGGTCTATTATTTGCGAGTGTGCTTTCGTCGTTCGTCTAACACTCGCGCCTAATTAGTGTGTTTACATTTTGCGGCGTGCACTGCAGCTGTAGCGGTTATAATCTAAGTAATGAACTTGTGTGTGCTCTGTAATACAGTTTCTAAATTCAATAGATTTCAGTGGCGTTGCGTGCCGTTTTTGGCGAAATAAGGACTTAATAAACTTTTGTAATCGTTCGCTCGCTGTGTTTTGTAGAGTTTTCAGCGTGTTGTAGTCGTTTAGTAAATTTCGTGCTTTAGTTTTCAACTGACGTTTATTATTCTTCCTGTTGTGTTGGCTTAAGAGCCAACACCGTGTTACTTGAGTAGGCCGAAATACAAGCGTTTCCGCTCACGCAGGCTGGAGGGAAAGACTATACTGACGTGAGGTCTGGAACATGACAAGGAATTGGAATTCAAAAAGAGGACGTAATTAGTTTGATACTTAACTTTAATCCATTAATGATGAACGTCGCTCTTGACGGTACATGAGTCACAATATTATCTGTTCAGAAGACATATAGCAACTGAATATGGCGCCTTGCTAGATCGTAGCAAAAGACATAGCTGAAGGCTATGCTACACTGTCGTCTCGGCAAATGAGAGCTTACGTAGACAGTGAACCATTGCTAGCAAAGTCGGCTATACAACTGGGGCGAATGCTAGGGGGTCTCTCTAGGCTAGACCTGACGTGTGGCGGCGCTCGGTCTGCAATCACTGATAGTGGCGACACGCGGGTCCGACGTATACTAACTGACCGCGGCCGATTTAAAGGCTACCACCGAGAAAGTGTGGTGTCTGGCGGCAACACCACACTTTCTAGTGAAATATTTCAGTAAAATTTTCATTCAGTGTTTTAACTTCGCTTAGTGCTACAGTGGTCGTTATAATTTTTTGGTTTTAGCCAATAATTTTGTGAAGTTTTGCTGGTATTGATATCTGCTGTGTTGTAGTAGTATTAATACAAGTAGCTGCTTTCTTAGTTGGCAGATAATTTCGAGACCATTATTGTTAGTTTTTAAATAGTGCTACTGGTGTATCTGAACTTTGGTAACATAGACGTATTGTTTTTTTTTCAGTAACTGTAAAATTTTACCATGAGTGAAAAGTGTGGGCTCTGTCGTAGGTTTGTGAGTAGTGGATTATGGTGTGGGATTTGTTCCAAGTATTTTCATTGGGGGGGGGGGGGGGAATGCAGTGGGGAAGCCAGTGGTCATTTTAGGGTGATCCTCTCCTGGGAATGTAGAATTTCTAGTAGAAACAAGTTAATAGAGGAGCAGGAGCGTAAGATCTGTGCCCTTCAGGTGCAGTTCCAATGCGTAAAGGAGGAACTAGATAGGTTGAGGAGGGTGAACGGTGCTGGGGAATGGGAACTGGCAGTTGGCAAGAAGGTAAGTTGGAAGAGGAGCTATTCAGACAGTTTTACTTTGCATACATGCCTAGTGCAGGTATAGCTCAGGTGGCTGAAAGCATAGGGGAGTTATGTAAGAATTTTACGAAGGAGGATCAGGTAGTGATAGTGGGTGGAGCAGGGAACAGTCCCGATAGGGACGTTGAATGTGATGTCAGTGGTGACTTGGTTAAGATACCTACTCAAACTGGTGGCACTAATGTGCGTTTTGTGCAACTGTTTCAGCGTCATGATCGGCCTCACCTTAATCCGGCTGTTAGGCGCGTTAGTGTGGGGCTGGGGAGGGCACTGATGGCGAAGGGCATGGGTCACATGTCAGTGGTGTCAGTTGGGTCTATCAGTAGATGGGGTATCATTATGCATGGGCTGCACCTCAGTAGGTATGGGAAGGGGAGGTTGGCTAAGCTTATAGAGGACAGTGTAGTGGGTGGTGGTGGTGGCAGTGGTGCCACTCATGGAAAAATTCCTGTAGTAGTTGGTGTTAGAGCTGCAACTTTTTTAAACTGAATTCAGCTGATAGGTATACCTAATTAAAGGAAGTGCCTCTAACTAAGGGCGCTCCTCCAGAGGATGTAATGTTTTTAAGTAGAGAAGGAATTAGCATATTTCATCAAAATATAAGAGATATTAAAGTTAATGAACTGCTAATAGATGTTAACTTAAATAATTTCATAATTCAGACGCTTCCTTTACCAGGCTACAGATTAGCTGGCTGTTTCTGAAGGAGACCCTTGCGGGGTGGGGGAGTGACACTGTACGTAAAAAACAGTATTTTATTTGAGTGCATAGACGTATCACGACACTGCACTGAACAGATATTTGAAAGTTGTGCAGCATTACTTGAATTTAGTGAAACTAAACTTCTAATTGCAGTTGTTTATAGGTCCTCTAACTCCGACTTCAGAGCATTTTGGCTTAAGCTAGAGAGTGTTCTTGATTCATTTGTAGGAAGTACCAGAAAGTAGTTATATGTGGTGACTTCAATATTAATTTTGTATATGATTGTGCAAGAAAAAAATATTTGTAGATCTCCTAAACTCATATGATCTGACACAAACTCTATTTTTTTCCATGGGAACAGCAGCACAGTCATAGACAATATTTTTATTCATTTTTCATTACTAGATGGTTATTCTGTTAGTAAAAGGGTGAATGACCTTTCAGACCATGATCCACAAATTTTAACACTAAAAGGTTTTTGTACTCAAACCAATGTCATATTTAGTTACAAACTACATAGGAAAGTTAATCCAACAGCAGTAGAGGGTTTTTTAAAACTTGTCAAGGAACAAGAGTGGCAAGACGTTTATAGTGCTGATAATATAGATGATATATACAATGCTTTCCATAACACATTTCTCATGCTTTTTGAGAGTTGCTTTCCATTAGAACATTCTAAACGGGGTACTAGCAGTAATGGACAACCCGATTGGCTGACTAGTGGGATAAGGATATCTTGTAGAACAAAGCGGGAATTATATCAAAATCTTAGAAGTAGTCACAATCAAGCTACAGTAGCCCATTACAAACAGTATTGTAAGGTGCTTAAAAATGTTATTAGCAAGGCAAAAAGTATGTGGTATGCAAATAGAATAGCTAATTCACAGGATAAAATTAAAGCCATACGGTCAGTTGTGAAGGAAGTGTTTGGTCATCAGCACAAGGTCGATGATATACAGTCAGTTTGCAGAGATAATATTTCCTTCACTGATGAATCAGATATATGTACAGTATTTAACAATCCTTTTCTGAGCATTGCCGGTGAACCAAATAAAAATTTAGTTTCTACAGGAAATCATATAAATTTCTTAGCAAATGCCTTTCCGAGATTGGCGTCTGAAATACTCCTCTGTGATACAGACAAGAGGTAGATTGAGTCAATAATTAAATCACTGAAGACTAAGGACTCTCATGGTTCTAATGGAGTGCCTAGCAGAATATTAAAGTACTGTGCTGCACATGTTAGCCCTGTATTTAGCCATATTTGTAATTTTTCCCTTAGGAATGGTCAGTACTGTGCTGCACATGTTAGCCCTGTATTTAGCTATATTTTTAATTTTTCCCTTAGGAATGGTCAGTTTCCTGAGCGATTAAAGTACTCAGTAGTAAAGCCGCTTTATAAAACTGGAATAAGGGATGATGTAGATAACTTTAGACCTATTTCTATGCCATCAGTGTTTGTAAAAGTTATCGAGAAGACTGTGTATGTAAGGTTAATTGATCATTTTATATCACACAATTTGCTAGCAAATGTACAGTTCGACTTTGGAAGTCGTTTCACAAATGAAAATGCTATATTCTCTTTTCTCTGTGAGATACTGGATGGGCTACACGAAAAGTTTCGAACGCTTGGCTTACTTTTGATTTAACAAATGCATTTGACTGTGTTGATCTCACAATATGGCTCCAGAAGTTGGACCTCTACGGAATAATGGGAGTAGCTCACAATTGGTTCACCTCTTACTTTAGCAATAGGCAGCAAAAGGTCATTACTCACTATGTTGATAACGGCTGTGATGTGGGATCTGAGTGGGGTACTGTCAAGTGGGGGGTGTCCCAGGGATCAGTGTTGGGGCCCCTCTTGTTTTTTGTTTATATAAATGATACGCCCTCTAGTATAATGGGTAACTAAAATATTTCTGTTTGCTGATGACACTAGCATGGTAGTAAAGGATGTTGTGTGCAACATTGACTCGGTTTCAAGTAGTGCAGTACATGACCTCAGTTTATGGCTTTTAGAAAAGAAACTAACCTTAAATGACAGTAAGACTCAGTTTCTACTGTTTGTAACACATAATTCAACAAAACCTGACATTTTAATCTCACAGAACGGGCATATGGTTACTGAAAATGAACAGATCAAATTTCTATGTGTTCAGCTAGATAGTAAGCCGCCGTGCAAAGTCCAACATCTTGTTCAAAGACTTAATACTGCCGTTTTCACTATCGAACGGTATCAAAAGTGAGTGATACTTTGACATGTAAATTAGTCTACTTTGCTGATTTTCATTCCCTTATGTCGTATGGTATTATGTTTTGGGGTAACTCTTCCCATTCTAGAAGGATATTTTGGCTCAGAAACGGGCAGTTCGGGCACTAAATGGTGTGAGTTCATGAACATCTTGTCGACCTCTGTTGTTTTGATTTAAACTCCATTAACTCATTCTTTTCCATGTTTAATTTAAACAAATTTAAATCAAACCAGGTATCTAATTTTGTTAAAGTATTTAATACAGATTGTGGAATTTGGTCAGTACCATTACTTTCAATTTAATTTCATATTTAATGGAAATGTTAACTGGCAAATATTGAAGCATGATTTTAATAAATTATTTTTCCCTTAGTTACTACTTGCATGAAAATGAGAGTATTTTCAATAAATTAAAATTTGGTACAAAAATATCAAATATCAAATGAAAATCAAATACTTCATTTTAGGGTCCTGTTCCTCTTTTGGCAGAAATGTGTCTAGCTCCTACCTCAGCCCCGTGTCCAGAGTTTAATTCCTGTCATGCAGCTGTAATCACATTGGACATGTTTTTAACAGGAATCACCCGAGTACAAATGATGGCCCCACCAATGCACTGGCCTTTTACACCTCCTGTATGTGGTACTGCTGCCGTCTGTATATGTGCACATCACTGCCCCATGACTTCTGTCGTCGCAGTGTATACAGCAAGTGTAATCTGCTGATGCAATGAGTGGGGTGCCATTTGTCTTTGGTTAATCTGAAGCACTCACTAATTTTATGTCAGTGAGTATCTACACTATCTCGATGCTGAGCTTTCAAAGAATGTGGCCGATTCCGTCCGTCACCCTGGGGATATACATCAGAAATGCTGTGACTGGATTTTCCTCTTTGAAGATCTCATTTTGCATGTATTGTGGTTTACCACATTAATCCTTCACGGAACATCCATTGTGTTTCAAAAATTGTCTTGCATTGATGTGGCCTTTCTCACTTGTTAAAAGTATTGTGATCATATGATGATTGTAGAGGCTACGTAAATACCAACCCATATGAGTAGGTTTGCAATATGTGTTATAGCCCATAATACAGTATGTTACTGTAAATGATGAGTTATCTGAAAAATCAGTTACCTGAATGCTAAATTTTAATGTTTTATTTATTGAGGAAAGGTGTTTGATTTGGTTGACTAAAGTATTGCCCTGACCACCTTGAAAGATGTAGTTGCAGACTAAAAGGACAAAAGAGCGATAAAGGGGCTGTATAAAAAGCAAGAACAGGCACAGAAAATTGTCAGTGAGGAAACATATGAGAGGTGGTAGACAAGGATATTGTTGGAACAACCTGACTGATTAAAACCTCGGAACTCTGCTTGTTGTGGGCAAGTCCTTTATGTTATTGAGCTATCCGAGCACGACTCGTGCCAGCTCTCACAGCCTTACATGTAAATTTTCAGAATTTCATGTCGGGAGTGTAGTATTATAAAGCAATGAACTGCGGACAGTCAGAAAGAAAGAGAGAGGAAAAGTGAAATGGAGTGACAATGATGAAGGAAGAAGTGCTTCTAGGAATAGAATAGGAAAGAAAAGGTATGGAATGATATGAATAAGGAAAAGATCTCAGCTAGAATGTATATATTGTAGAAAAATTATCTGCAACAAAGTCATGAAAAGAAATGCAGTAAGAAAGGGAGGGGGAAGAACATTGACAATTTGGATTGCTGGATGACATGAAAAATGGATGCAGTTAGCAGGTCAGGGAAAAGGCAGAGGGAAGAGAAGAACATCCATCTGATACCTGTCATGATACCATAAGAGGGGATGATCATGATTGTATAGGCTATAGTATTGCTATTAGGTCATCTTGCAGTGTTACTTATCTCCCAGAATTTTCTTTGATTTCTTTCATAGAGTGACATGAAAATTAAGTAATAGTGCTGATAAATAACGCCACCGATACAGATCAGGTTCTCAGCAAAGAATTACTTGCACAGCAGCATTTGAGGAGATGGTGTCAGATTGCTAGGGAACAGATTTATTAATAAGAACCCATTAGCTTTGAATAACAAGTTGTGGAATGTGTTGATGCAGCAGTTACACACTGTCAAGAAACTTGTGCAAGTAATGCAGGTAGGTGATTTTGAACTCAGAGTTCTGTCATGTCGGAATATTGCCCAATATGGTACTGTGATATGTGTATCAAGAAAGGAAGATGTCATTTTGAACTACTGAGAGCTCAGCTTACTGCAGTTCATCATCTACAGCTACATTTATACTCCGCAAGCCACCCAACGGTGTGTGGCGGGGGGCACTTTACGTTCCACTGTCATTACCTCCCTTTCCTGTTCCAGTCGCGTATGGTTAGCGGGAAAAACGACTGTCTGAAAGCCTCCGTGCGCGCTCTAATCTCTCTAATTTTGCATTCGTGATCTCCTCGGGAGGTATAAGTAGGGGGAAGCAATATATTCGATACCTCATCCAGAAACGCACCCTCTCGAAACCTGGCGAGCAAGCTACACTGCGATGCAGAGCGCCTCTCTTGCAGAGTCTGCCACTTGAGTTTATTAAACATCTCCGTAATGCTATCACGCTTACCAAATAACCCTGTGACGAAACGCGCCGCTCTTCTTTGGATCTTCTCTACCTCCTCCGTCAACCCGATCTGGTACGGATCCCACACTGATGAGCAATACTCAAGTATAGGTCGAACGAGTGTTTTGTAAGCCACCTCCTTTGTTGATGGACTACATTTTCTAAGCACTCTCCCAATGAATCTCAACCTGGTATCCACCTTACCAACAATTAATTTTATATGATCATTCCACTTCGAATCGTTCCGCACGCAAACTCCCAGATATTTTACAGAAGTAACTGCTACCAGTGTTTGTTCTGCTATCATATAATCATACAATAAAGGATCCTTCTTTCTATGTATTCGCAATACATTACATTTGTCTATGTTAAGGGACAGTTGCCACTCCATGCACCAAGTGCCTATCCGCTGCAGATCTTCCTTCATTTCACTACAATTTTCTAATGCTGCAACTTCTCTGTATACTACAGCATCATCCGCGAAAAGCCGCATGGAATATCCGACACTATCTACTAGGTCATTTATATATATTGTGAAAAGCAATGGTCCCATAACACTCCCCTGTGGCACGCCAGAGGTTACTTTAACGTCTGTAGACGTCTCTCCATTGATAACAACATGCTGTGTTCTGTTTGCTTAAAACTCTTCAATCCAGCCACACAGCTGGTCTGATATTCTGTAGGCTCTTACTTTGTTTATCAGGCGACAGTGCGGAACTGTATCGAACGCCTTTCGGAAGTCAAGAAAAATAGCATCTACCTGGGAGCCTGTATCTAATATTTTCTGGGTCTCATGAACAAATAAAGCGAGTTGGGTCTCACACGATCGCTGTTTCCGGAATCCATGTTGATTCCTACATAGTAGATTCTGGGTTTCCGAAAACGACATGATACGCGAGAAAAAACATGTTCTAAAATTCTACAACAGATCGACGTCAGAGATATAGGTCTATAGTTTTGCGCATCTGCTCGACGACCCTTCTTGAAGACTGGGACTACCTGTGCTCTTTTCCAATAATTTGGAACCCTCCGTTCCTCTAGAGACTTGCGGTACACTGCTGTTAGAAGGGGGGCAAGTTCTTTCGTGTACTCTGTGTAGAATCGAATTGGTATCCCGTCAGGTCCAGTGGACTTTCCTCTGCTGAGTGATTCCAGTTGCTTTTCTATTCCTTGGACACTTATTTCGACGACAGCCATTTTTTCGTTTGTGCGAGGATTTAGAGAAGGAACTGCAGTGCGGTCTTCCTCTGTGAAACAGCTTTGGAAAAAGGTGTTTAGTATATCAGCTTTACGCGTGTCATCCTCCGTTTCAATGCCATCGTCACCCCAGAGTGTTAGGATATGCTGTTTCGAGCCACTTACTGATTTAACGTAAGACCAGAACTTCCTAGGATTTTCTGTCAAGTCGGTACATAGAATTTTACTTTCGAATTCACTGAACGCTTCACGCATAGCCCTCCCTACGCTAACTTTGACATCGTTTAGCTTCTGTTTGTATGAGAGGTTTTGGCTGCGTTTAAACTTGGAGTGAAGCTCTCTTTGCTTTCGCAGTAGTTTCCTAACTTTGTTGTTGTACCACGGTGGGTTTTTCCCGTCCCTCGCAGTTTTACTGGGCACGTACCTGTCTAAAACGCATTTTACGATTGCCTTGAACTTTTTCCATAAACACTCAACATTGTCAGTGTCGGAACAGAAAATTTCGTTTTGATCTGTTAGGTAGTCTGAAATCTGCCTTCTATTACTCTTGCTAAACAGATAAACCTTCCTCCCTTTTTTTACATTCCTATTAACTTCCACATTCAGGGATGCTGCAACGGCCTTATGATCACTGATTCCCTGTTATGCACATACAGAGTCGAAAAGTTCGGGCCTGTTTGTTATCAGTAGGTCCAAGATGTTATCTCCACGAGTCGGTTCTCTGTTTAATTGCTCGAGGTAATTTTCGGATAGTGCACTCAGTATAATGTCACTCGATGCTCTGTCGCTACCACCAGTCCTAAACATCTGAGTGTCCCAGTCGATATCTGGTAAATTGAAATCTCCACCTAAGACTATAACATGATGAGGTCGGTAAAAGGAGCCTGTTATTAACCTAGCTCGGTTGTTGAGTGTAACCTCCACCCATAATAATTCACAGGAACTATCCACTTCTACTTCACTACAGGATAAACTACTACTAACAGCGACGAACACTCCACCACCGGTTGCATGCAATCTATCCTTTCTAAACACTGTCTGTACCTTTGTAAAAATTTCGGCAAAATTTATCTCTGGCTTCAGCCAGCTTTCTGTACCTATAACGATTTCAGCTTCGGTGCTTTCTATCAGCGCTTGAAGTTCCGGTACTTTACCAACGCAGCTTCGACAGTTGACAATTACAATACCGACTGCTGCTTGGTCCCTGCATGTCCTGACTTTGCCGCGCACCCGTTGAGGCTGTTGCCCTTTCTGTACTTGCCCAAGGCCATCTAACCTAAAAAACCGCCCAGCCCACGCCACACAACCCCTGCTACCCTTGATGCCGCTTGTTGCGTGTAGTGGACTCCTGACCTATCCAGCGGAACCCAAAACCCCACCACCCTACGGCGCAAGTCGAGGAATCTGCAGCCCACATGGTCGCAGAACCGTCTCAGCCTCTGATTCAGACCCTCCACTCGGCTCTGTACCAAAGGTCCGCAGTCAGTCCTGTCGACGATGCTGCAGATGGTGAGCTCTGCTTTCGTCCCGCTAGCGAGACTGGCAGTCTTCACCAAATCAGATAGTCGCCGGAAGCCAGAGAGGATTTCCTCCGATCCATAGCGACACACATCATTGGTGCTGACATGAACGACCACCTGCAGATGGGTGCACCATGTACCCTTCATGGCATCCGGAAGGACCCTTTCCACATCTGGAATGACTCCCCCCGATATGCACACGGAATGCACATTGGTTTTCTTCCCCTCTCTTGCTGCCATTTCCCTAAGGGGCCTCATTACGCGCCTGACGTTGGAGCTCCCAACTACCAGTAAGCCCACCCTCTGCGACCGCCCGGATCTTGCAGACTGAGGGGCAACCTCTGGAACAGGACAAGCAGCCATGTCAGGCCGAAGGTCAGTATCAGCCTGAGACAGAGCCTGAAACCGGTTCGTCAGACAAACTGGAGAGGCCTTCCTTTCAGCCCTCCTGAATGTCTTTGGCCCCCTGCCACACCTCGAGACGACCTTCCACTCTACTACAGGTGAGGGGTCAGCCTCAGTTAGGTGTTTTCACAGTTTAGAATTAAATATTCATTTCTGACAGTTACAGTTTTTTTATATTTTAGGTAATTTTGAAACAGAGGCCCAAGTCACCCCATATAAATCACATAAGACACATGCTTACTGAACCTACTGAACCACGAATGATAGTACTGTAATATGAGAGCAAAAACTGTAGTATGAAAACTTCGGCATAATTGTAATTGGAAGTGTTGTGCTTTGTTCAGTATTATCTCATATTTAATAATTTCATAAAATCTGTACAACATGGGATGAATAGTATAAACAGTTCATTGTACCTTTTTTTTATTTGTTATAGAGATGCTGTGCATTGTTCTCAATAAGTTCTTGCCCTTTGTCTTCAGGTATGTTTGTAAGTAGGCTGTTTAGGTTTCCTTATTGGTAACGCCACGTAGCGCTCTGTGTGAAAATCACTGGCTGTGCTGTGTGCAGTCTGTGGCTAGTTTGCATTGTTGTCTGCCATTTTAGTGTTGGGCAGCTGGATGTGAACAGTGCGTAGCGTTGCACACTTGGAGGTGAGCCGCCAGCAGTGGTGGATGTGGGGAGTGAGATGGCGGAGTTGTGAGAGTGGATGATCTGGACAGAGACAGTCAATTTGTAAGACTGGATGTCATGAACTGATATATATATAATATGACTTTTGAACAATATTAAGGTAAATACATTGTTAGTGCTCTATCAAAATCTTTCATTTGCTAACTATGCCTATCAGTAGTTAGTGCCTTCCGTAGTTTGGATCTTTTATTTAGCTGGCAGTAGTGGCGCTCGCTGTATTGCGGTAGTTCGAGTAACGAAGATTTTTGTGAGGTTAGTGATTTGTGAAAGGTATAGGTTAATGTTAGTCAGGGCCATTCTTTTGTAGGGATTATTGAAAGTCAGATTACTTTGCGCTAAAAAATATTGTGTGTCAGTTCAAACACAGTCATGTATAATTTTTCTAAGGGGACGTTTCATATGTCGGCCCTTAGCCAAGGATACCTCACTGGAATCTTCTGATTTTTTTTTTTGTAGTTTGTGTATTTAGTGTAGCTATTGTTTATTGCTAGCGCGTAATTGTAGAGAGAATTTCCTTTGTAGTTGTAGTTTTTCATTGTTGTACAGTAAAACAGTTGTGGCATGCATGTAGATTTGCACCAAGTATTCCACAGCTGCGCTTGCAATTAACTAGATATTATTTTCAGTGTTTTCTTATTTTGCTCTTCAAATTGTGCTTTTCTGTGTTGTTGTGTGAAATATTGTGACAATAATGGCGTGTGAAAAACGTAATACTAGGCTCCAAAGTAAACTGAGAAATGATAGTGAAGACGAAAGCAGTGTGTTAGCGCCACCGTGTAATGAATTAACTAATGTTGAAACTAGTAATTTGGTAATTGTGCATAGGGAAATGGAGCGCGCTGCAAATAATGGTGTAGACAGTGAAACAATTAGTGAACAGGAAAGCATTATCGATCGATCGGTCGGCCACAATTCGCCTCAGGAATTCAAAAAGACAGGACACAATCTAGCAAATACTGTAGATTCAGGTTTTGCGTCTTCACCGTTTTTTCAAATAAGTCGACACACATTTTCTGCTCGTCAAAATGTGAATGTTGCCGGTGCAAATGCACTGCCGAAAAGCATAGAGGAACAGATTCCATACACTAATATGTTATTATTGCAATTAATGCAACAAATGAAACAAAATCAGAGACAAACACAGCGACAGTTAGACACAATGGAACAAAATCTTCAAAAGTTAGACACCACGCTTGAACAAACACGTGAAGATTTAACTACTGAGTTACATAAAATCGAATCGAAATGTCAAAAAGTCTGTAATGACGTAAAAACACAAATTTGTGAGCATTCCAACCAATTTTTTTGCGTCATGAAAATGCATTACAGAATCACGAAGCAGCCATAAAAGAACTGCAAACTACTGTTCATGAAAATCATGAAACCTTGCAAGCTAAAATTGACTCAGTTGCATCTACCGATTCGGTTATGCAACTTGCAAAAACTCAGGAAAACTTACAGGACACAGTAGATACGATTTCAACACAAATGGACACTCTGAAACTTTGTTCAGAAAAACACACTGAGGAAATAAGTTCACTATCGGAGAAAGTAGCCGAACTTTCGGATCAGTTCACTAACTTATCTACAAAGGTGGATGATGATCTGAATGACACAAGACCTGTAGCCTTCACTGACACAGAAGAGTACGAACAAATTAGGAAATTCAAAATAAATCAGAATCAAATTAATACGCAACTCCAAAGAGAAATCCGGGAAGTACAAGATCAGTTGACACCGGTAATACAAGAATTACATATTTCAGAGGACACTCGCGCTCCAATACGGGAAGAGGGACATAGAAATACGGAACAGCCACAAAATAATAACACAGGGCACTTCGGAAATTACGAAAGAAATTGGCAAGGTACACAGAATTTTGAGGTGGAACCGCCGAAACAACGTAACAATGACCGACATGCGACTCGCCGACATGATGATTTTGACTATAAGCTGTTTATTACTACACGTAAATTCAAAACATTTAAGAATTCCGGCAACTATATTGATCCACAAGCGTGGCTTCATCAATTCTCACATTGTTTTCCTCCCAACTGGTCATTAGAGCAGAGATTAGAGAATGAATCAGCTGTAAGTATGCGATCGGTCATTCACGATTGCCACAGTGAAGGAGAATTTTATCATGCCTTCCTCTCAGCATATTGGTCTCAAGCTACACAAGACCGATTAAAACATAGCATCATAATGATGAAACATTTCGAACAATCTGAATTTTCCAGTCTTCTGAAATATTTTGAAGACATGCTGCACAAGAATCAGTATGTGTCAAACCCTTACAGCCCCTCAGAACTCATCCGCATTTGCTTAATCAAATTGCCTGAACATTTACGACATATTGTTTTGGCAGGACGTTGCAAAGACGACATTCAAGCTTTTCAGGGACTGTTATAAGAATTGGAAATTGACACTGACATTCGCGGAACGCGAAAGCAGGAGCACAACAACTACAGGTCACATCCGTCACAATTCCGCGATGACAGAAATAATAAATGGACACAAGGCTATTCTTACAACGTAAATCGTGACCAAAACAGACACCACCCGTATGACAACCGCTGGAAGAGTAGTAATAATTACAGGGAAAGATCACCTCTCTGCAGTAATTACTATCACAGAGACAATCAGAGAAACAGACAATATGGGAACCAAAATAATTATTATCAAGGGTGACAGAATAACTTCAGACGCAACGGTTCAGCGCGCAGTTACGATTCAGGGAGAAATTCTCCACCACGTGACCGACAAGAAAGAAACTATAGAATCTACCAACATGACGACAGACGATATGATCATGACGACAGACCTTAATTTCATCAGAACTGACGGGATTGAAACAGGGCTGGGCCCTCTCGGCAAGGTGAATTTGTAGAAGTTAGGTCTCCTCATCCCAGTACCGACGCACGCCAACAAAGAGATAGCAGGCAATGACTCGCACCGCAGGCAGACACGTGCGCCGGGTGCCTCAGAGAAAAATAACATCGACGCTAATCTTGAGAAAAATTTGAGCATTCTTTACCGATGTACCATACACCACATGATAATTCCGTTGAAGCTGGAGCTCTGCATACTAGGAAGAGTAAAGGTTTGCACCACATTTCATATGTAAAACCGTTTATTGAGAGATAATCTGCTTTTTAATTTAGTCTTTACTATAACATTTTTTACTTCACGTTACTAGTATGCTTTGTCACACTTAGAAACTGTTAACAAGCAACTATGATCTAAAGTTAACTATCCAGTCAAGAACCAAGAGAACTTATTTAAACAGAAATTACGAATGCATTGTTATAGTGAACAGACGACACAATGTTATTGTGTGTGTACATTCTTGCTTCTTAGTTGCACGATTATGTAACGACCATAAGGCTCACATACTTAGAACATGTACCGGTACTGCTAATGAGATTTTAATGCAACATTTTGGTTTACTTGAAAATACATTCTGGATTTAAAGTACTTTCTGAGAGATATCAGATGACACAGTGGTTAGTTTGACAGCTACATGATTATATCACGACGCTACTAATGAGTGACACAATTTATATTATTGCTTTTGCGCTGTATCTGTTTTTTATCTGCACAGTTTTTCTGAATTCTACTGGAAAGGAAAACATGTTTTAGTAGTAACTTTTGTGGTATAGCTAGAATGAGACAGCCTTTTTCGTAGCACAACAATACATTACAGTATAGTACTTTCTTGATCACGGTACTGTAAGTAATAACTACAATATCTATACGCATAGCATATCATTTTCGTTTATTACATGGTAAGCACATTGACTTCTACGGTACATTGCTTATGGACGACGATAATTACGACACTTGGCACATTTCTTACCCTCAAGTAATCACAGAGATTATGTTACAACAAGACGCACAATTTAGCACCGCAGTACACGTATTTGAGTGATTACTTTTGTACTTAAAACATTTATTTTTAAAGATTTTTGAATTACAAAGAAAGTTTTCCGTGATACATTTCATTCCTTTTCTGTAATCTGTAATACCTGAGGATATAATTACATTAATCCTCAGGGGGGACACGCTTACTTTGTGTACCATGTGTTTGGCAAGCACAAGTAGCCTGAGCTATTATGGTATTTGCTTATACAACTTTACACATCGGTACCATATTCTTCTAACACAGAATTACACAGTTGATTATTTAACAGAGAAACAAACATTTTTTTTTACTACGTCAGTGACAGATATTTACACAATTACCCAGTTGGATAACTTCACACTTATGAAATTGTATTTCGTCTGTACTTTGCGAACTGTTCATTGTTTTTTCGGAACCATTGTGATACTATGAGAGCTCTGAATGATGTATTTGGTATGGGATCATGATTTTAAAGTACGTTTGAGGTAGATGACACTATTGAAATAAGCAGAGAATTTTTTTAGGTTTTGAAATTATTGGAGGAAGCTACGATGATTTTGAGAACAGACTGAGATGTTATGATATTATTACGATGACGATGTGTATTTTGCTGTTGAGATATGTTTATGATCAATAAGATGATGCTACCATATATGAGGAATTTGATTATGCTATGTATTTATTATGATGAAATATTGAAGAAGTGTCGACGAATATGTATATGTATAACAAGGTAAGGAATAATGAGTAGTGGTTAGGGACTCTCATTTCTGGAAAAGGATGTTGTAAACCAAGAATAGTACTTTAAGAATTATGAAATGTATGTACATGCGTGAATGTATTACAATGCTGTCGAAAATGTTTTGGACACTGTTATATACATAGGATTTTGTTTCTACACATTTGCAACACAAAATCTCGACCCGTCAAATTTTTTATATGAGACTGTCACTGTAGTTCAAACTGGTGTCGTAAATATTTCGGTTAGAAAGCTAAGTGACCTTGACATGATGCATTATGGACGACCAGTTGTGCGAGTCGCCTGGAGAAAAAGCCATTAGGTAAAAAAAAAAAGACCATTAACCTCGTTATTGACATTCCTTTGTAGGAAGCATCGCAAATACGACACGCTCATTACTTGGAAACATATGATTACTCATACTTTGTGTTACTTACTGAAATGCTTATGAACTGATGGGAAATATTCGTACATCTGCACACCTGACAAGTGTCTTTTTACGAGAATTGAGAGAATTTCTACTAACTTATGAAATGCCTCATGACTACTGAATGATATTTTTATGCTTTACTTTGTATATAGTTGCTTATTTTATTTGATATCTGTTTTCCAGGTGTGTTGCATCGTTGGTTTTATAAAATACAATTAAATGATTTGCTAATGTGAACACTTTCTGTCAACAGATCTGTTAGATTATGATCCACATTCTTCAAAAAAAAAGGAGCACTTGGAAAGAAAAGAACAATAAGAAGGGACTAGTAACAGTAACTGCATACATAATTTTCTTTTCAAGTACTTGCTAATATTTATGGTAGAATAAATTATGGTGCACCACTTTAATGACATAGACATTAAAATGTGAATAGACATTTTCCTTATCTGCATTCTCTTTTACTGCTCAGATTTTGAGAAAAAAAAACACTGCAATTTTACTGTGATGAACGATCAGGACTGTCTTTATGGACTGTGAGAAAATTGTAGCTTTTGACCAACATTCTATCAATAAGTGTGTGCATTTGATTTCTTTGTTTATCATATGATATGCAATTTTGTATGTGTGTGTGGGGGTGAGGGGGGGGCGTGCATATGTAACTGCCACAGAAACATTTTAAAAAACCTGGTGCTTTTGTTGCTGTGACATTACAACATTGGAGAACAGACGTGTGTTACATTCAATGGTGTTTGCAATGAGGCAGCGTGCCAGTCACCTTCAGGTGCAAGGGTGCAGAGGACTTCCAACAAGCCTATTTATATGCTAGTGAGGTGCCAGTATAAGGGGTTCTGTGAGGTCATTCGAGGGAAAGTTGACGTCCAGCCACCTTCCACAGAAATGAAGCACAGATCCCGTGCTACACAGTATATGAGTCTTGTACTGGTTGTCGTGGTTTCAACCCCCCATTCAAGCATTTTCGCCAGATGATTTCTTTTGTGAGAAACACACAAGCTTAACATACTGCCACCATAAGGAGAACAGTCACTCAAATTCTGTGTCCACTCCCTGCTCATGTTGTTTAAAGCAGGTTGCTCTAAATGCCTAGTGGATCTGCTTCCTGTGATACCCATTCTAAACAAACTCGGAATGGTAGTCGGGAAAGTTGACATCTTTTAGAGAGTAAAATATGATGGCTAAAGATGTCCACCGAGTATTCCGATATACACTGAAATGAGCTTTGAAAAACAAATAATAATTGGTCACCTTCTCATGCCTCAATAGCTGCTGAGAACATTCACTGGTGAAGGAGGTTACGTCGTCGTTACATCCATTAGAGGCTTCTGTAGTTTGCTGAGAATGATGTGAAATAACTCTACCTTGTGATTTTCTGTACAGGGTGGAGTTCCAGAGTAAGTTCTATGCTAGTGCAGGATATTCATTCCAGCCATTCTCATTCGAGGCAATCCTGGATTCTGCATCTCAAGCACCGGAGGTTAGAAACAGCAAAGCAACCTCTGTCTTCCTGGCTGTGCACTATTTCTAAGTGCTGAGGTTGACAGTCTCTTCTCATTGTGCAGTACTTGTAGATTATTGTAAATAGATTACCTGTAATATTTAGCACACCTCATTATAAACTTTCCAAAGAATGAGACTTTTCTGTCATGACCATTTTTTGTATAAAGATAAATACCGCAAATTTGGTCGCATTTTGAGAAACTAATGGTGATTGTTGTAGTGTCTGTGTAAAATTAATGGTACTGGGTAATAACTACAAACTGATGTTCTGTTGAACTTTCACAGTATTAGAATTCCTATTCAGTTGGTGGCAGACTTTGCACATAATATACATTCAGAAAAGTAATGCCAATCAGCAGATAGTCAACAGTAATATCACTCCCTAAATCAGTTTTAGTTGTAAAAGATACATCTTAAAGTTCAAGCTCTTCAAGCAAATTCTTCGGAAACTCTGTAGAACGAGTATCCATGTTTTAATGTACTTTTCTGTCAGATATGAAAGTGAGAATAGCCAAATTCATTTGATACATTCCTTGTGCAGCTGCACATCAACTGTGAATATATATTTTTTTCTTTCAAGTTACCAGGAAGAGATCGAAGTACTTAAGACTATTCTTATTCACATTGTGGGTCCTGTTGACATAGTAATTTTAACTAATATGTTTCCATAATATATCGAAACAGTAGCTATAAGAGATGTATCATGCTTATCACATACATGACAAGATGCCGATTTGAGATACTCCAGATAATTAGTGTACTGGATAACTTTATACTCAGTCTGTCTGTAATATTGCATACTGTTTTTAAGTTCATTTGGAATACTATCAGATGGACTGTTAGAAGTCGATTCTGGAATATGAGAATAACTTATTTCGCCAGTTGTAGGTACAAGATCAAATAGGAAGTTAATTCCCGAGGTCGGCGCTGTTTCCCGAGGTCGGCGCTGTTACCCGATGTCGGCGCTGTTTCCCGAATATCGGTATAGTTCGATAAACATCGAAACACTACGTATTCCGAGATACCGGTATATTTCGAGATATCGATATATTTCTATATGTAGATATCTTTAGATATATCGATACATTTCGATATATAGTTATTTTACGGCGTACGTATTTATTTCGATATATCGATTTATGTCGAAGTACCCATAATCATTGACGTATCGATATATTTCGAGATATCGATATATTTCCAGATACCGATTTACTTCGACATGTAGATTTATTTCGATGTACCGATATATTTCGGGATATCGATGTATTCCGAGATATCTATTTATATCACCAACAACAAATATCGAAATTTACAACAATATAAGTGTTTCAGATCAATGCTGCCACATATTGCTCGTTTGTGCACCTATAATTGCTGCTTGTGAGCTGATGGTCAGCATAAAATGAGCCCAGAAAATTACTCGCCTCATTGATTTTAAACATAAACTCTTTTCGTTAGTGATGATACGCCACTGATCACAACAGAAGAAAGTTTTTGATTTTTTAAAAATGTGTGTAAAACGTGTTTTAACAATGAAAGCGTTAAATGACTGTGTTATTCTATTTACACCTACTTAGACTAATCACTTTCTTACCTGCTGTAAATGTGACTATGGGTTTATTTCAAAGAGGTCTTTCGACATGCCGATCTGTGTTGCCGAGCGGTTCTAGACGCTTAAGTCCGGAACCGCGATGCTGCTACGATCGCAGCTTTGAATCCTGCCTAGGGAATGGGTGTGTGTGATGTCCTTATGTTAGTTAGGTTGAAGTAGTTCTAAGTCTAGGGGACTGATGACCTCAGATTTTAAGTCCCATTGTGCTCAGAGCCATTTGAAATATTTTTTCTCGGTCGTTTTGATTAGTCTTGGAACATCCAAATTTTATTCCTGCCTAGTTGTCGACTCCTATGAATATCTAAGAAGTTCATCTCGTTCTACAATGTGGTATACAAATTCTGTATTACCTCAGCTGAATATTTTGCACATTTCCTCTGATCAACATACGCAGTCGTATATTTATCTTCGGGAAAATTTTGCAGAATTCATTGAGAGCAGAACTTTATCGCGGCTAAAAGTTCACTCTAAATGCCGCAGTCTTCAGCACTCCTAAAGATGAATCTACCCCACGGCAAGTCACGTGCCGGTTCTCACGTTTTAATACGCGTTCGCGATAGCGATTCGTCGACCAGCATTTGTATCGATATGGAGAGAAAATGAAAGACACATGGTCAATACTATCTCTGCGGCAAAGTTACGTAGGCTCGTCCACTGATACGAATCAGCAAGATAATGCACGCCAGAAGTGGACCAATGAGTTATTGACTTGCTCCGTACATGAAGCTCCTTCTCCTGAATAAATCATCCAACTTTTCTGAAATTGTAATCATTTATTTTTCTGTACATGTGCATAATATCTAGTGATTTCGACCTCATTCGGGTAGTTCCTTCCTGGTGCGTCGCTTTTTTCCCTTTCTTTTTTTTTGGGTACATTACTGGCGTCTTTCCATACTTAGATCTTTAGCCAACCCTTACGTATTTTTCAGTACTGCTCCCCAAATTTCAAACTCCTTTACTAGTTTAAGTGTCTCATTTCCTAATCTAATTCCCTCAGCATCACCCGACTTAATTTGACTACATTCCATTATCCTCGTTTAAAGCTGCATGCCCTCGGGAAAAATTACGGCTGTAGTTTCCCCTTGCTTTCAGCCGTTTACAGTACCAGCACAGCAAGGCCGTTTTGGTTAGTGTTACAAGGCCAGATCAGCGTTTGGACTACTCTGCAGAAATTTCGCTGGGAAGAGCGCTTACAGATCCTGCTTACGGTCGCAATCTCCCACGTGCGACGTCCATATTTTTAGAGCCGAAAGACATTCGTTGCCGTTTATTAGTTTCGGACGAAGAGGCGCACGCTTGAGTATAGTAATGGTTCTGTAGGCATCGCAAACATTTTTCCATGAAGGCATATACAGTCTTGTCGCATACTTGTGTAAACGTAATAACAATTATGGTGATCATTTTTGAAATAATAATAATTTCTTTAATTTTTCCCAACCGTCTCGCTTTCGTTTCAATACGCCTTAATGTGTCTCTCTTTTTTTTTCATCTCCACACAGAATTCTTTCTTTCAGACGGCTGTTTTCTACTAAAATGTTGAATTACGTCAGTCAATAAGTTTCATATCGGCAAACAAAACTAAAATTTACAGATTTAATCTTGGTATCTTGTCTGGAAAGGGGCATTTGCGTCAGTCAGTGGGGCTTGCTTGCAGTTGATTATGTCTCAGATTATGAATCTATAAATAAACAAGAAACGTCATGTTCCTTCAGGGATTACATATAAATATCGCCTGACTTTTAACTCGGGTAAAAGGCCCTGAAGCGTTAAAAATATAGCTGGATGCAGATTACGTTTCGAGTGCGACTTTGTAATCTCCACGTTAGTCCCTGGAAGATGATCTGGTAGCTTGCAGATACGACAATAGGGACGACAAGAGTTGACGACGCACGTTCCAGCCCGCTGTAAGCTATGTACAGTGTTATCGAGGGAGAACGGTCAGTAACAAAGATGTAACAAAAAAGTCAAATCATAATATTAATACGCGAACAACGAAATTGAAGTACAGATTTTGTATATTAATCGTACAAGGAGGCCAATGATCCTTATGTGATTCGAAAGATACTTTGCCATAGATGTGCGCTAAGAAAATTTAGCCATTAAGAGTCGCAAAAGGAAATAGAAGCTTTCACATTCGTAACACTAATCTTTCATTCTCTATCACGCATTAAAATCTCCAATGCCTGAAAATTGAAAATTGTAGAGCTTCCAACCTCTGCCTAGCGCACAGACGAAGTGCTAGAGTAAAAATGACACATGAAAGTGACAACATTTCGTGAGATCGTATTGTAGGGGCTTTCGTGTTTACATGGATTTGCAGTACAACATGCATATCTGGCATGTAAAATGCGACAACTTCTAAGTCAATGATGATGTCAGCAGTGAAAAATCATATCGTAGTAACGAATTCTGTAAATAGCGTTGTATATTGGCGTCGTTATTTCGCTTAATTTTGTGTAAGAGTAATTACGCGAACGTTTGCTGCCATTATCAGAAACTTTGTAGTAAGTTCCGAATTTGTTATTTCTTCATTTTGAATATGTAAGACTTCCGACTTCCCTTAGTATGCAGAAACAATATTTGTTTTAGGGCATGCCTAGAAGGAGAATGTTAACGGGTCAGTTTGAAAGACGCAGAGCTAGGCAGACACAGTTTTTACGTCGAGAAAGTAATAGCAATGTGGACATTCATAATGATAACGCATCTGTTTATCGAAAACTGAAGAACCGATTCTTAAAATTAATTATACAATATGGCAAATCAAACTTGCATAACGGGTAAGGAACTTCGCTGTAGATGTCAACAAAAGGAAACCATAATGTGTGTCCATAACCATTAGAATGGGTGAATAGAAGCACACACATATGAAAACTTTTCCTTTGTCTCTGACACTGCTACCAACCTCCAGGACCGAAGCTACTATGACGTTGAAGTTGTCAACAGTGAAAACGGAACGTAGTATCAAAGTCGTCGGGGACAACAAACGTTGTTTATTAACGTCGTTTTTTCACTTACTTTGGTCAAAGAGAAAACGGAACTAACTCTGTGTTCATTTTCCGCCGTCACCACAAATTTTAGTGTGTTCCTAATTTTCAGTATCTGCATTTTGAGTAGGTACGACGTTCTGTATTATAATGAAACTGTATTTGTTTTAGGCTATGCCTCGAAAAAGAACATTAACGGGTCGGACTGAAAGACGGAGAGCTAGAGACACACAATTTTTGCGTAGAGAAAGCAATAGTAATAATGCAGATGTCAGTAACGATAATTCTATTGCCGTTCTAAAAGATATAATTAAATGTGCACGGAACATAATTACAAATAATTTTGAGACTCTGTAATTGCGCTTTGATGAATTTACAACGCAGATATTGTAATGCAAATCATTTCGCGTCTGAGATGACCTTATGCGATACAATGGCATTCACACTGTGTTGTCATAAGTGTAAAGTTAATTTGACACCATTAACACAAAATTAATTTGTCAACGTTGTGTATCAATGACTCCCTTTAAATGCTTGTATAATTAAAGAGAATTTAAAGAACTGTTTCATAAACACACGTAGCTACAATGCGGCGTTTGCCAGGGATCAGTTCTGTGGCTAAAATTTCACTTTAAGATACATGACATTATCCATCGCATATGAGATTCATTGACGCAATTGGTCGAATTTTGACGACAGGCGGTACTAGTTCCATTAATACGCTTAGGTCTGTAGTAAAGCTGATCAGATAGCATAAAATGCCACACAGCAGGTGAAGAATGACTTTCTTGGTTGCAAAGTATGATTGGTTGATTTGGGAAGAGAGGGACAAACAACGAGGTCATCGGATCAAATGCAAAGTATGCATGACGCGTTTTGGAGTTACTTCCATCTTCAGAAACCCAAGTGCAAAGGAAGCACAAGGACAAGAGCGTTACTGGTCGTGTACATAACAAAGTCCAAAGCGGAATCACATGCTGCACAGAGAGGTCTCGATAACGTGCAGACGTCACGGTACACCTGACGGGTCCTTATGGTGAATTGTCTTCAAAGAAGAACGGATGGAGAATAAAGATGCTTGTGAATCCACGACACACGGTCACATACGGTCAGTGCAACGGCTCTTCATGCACAACACGCGATTTAACAGTACCCCAAATTCGGCAGGTCTGTCTATTCACTGCACACTGTAGTGTAAAATCAGCCTCTTCACTGTACAGAATATTACCCAGCTATAAGTCACCAACTTCGATCCGCGCCAGAAACTGGAGAGCAAATTCATAATGTTGTTGCGCATAGTGAGGTTTCAGTTGCTGCACTGTCTGGATGTTGTACGGGTACCAGAGTAAAGTAAATCGCAGAACTTCCGTGGTGTTGACCACGGGATGGATGATTATCGTGTCACTGCACGAGCTCTAGCCGGGGCATGTGCTGCGTAGTCACTGCAGCAGCGGCGACCTCGTCACTAACTTCCACCGGGGTAGGACGCCTTCCTCTTCCGGGTGTCACAGAACAGAGCCTCTCCCACGGCAAGCACACTACGGATTCGTAAATCACTTCAAATATATCGCCACCTGTGATTGTGCGATCCATAGGCATCACATCTAATAGCTTCCGAAAAACTGTAGTTCTGTGTCAACACGCGCACAAATATTGCAAGTCAGTTACATCAAACACTAATGAATAAGCGACAAAAGTGCTACGTTTCTGATTCAGTCGGTTATCCATTTCTGGGCCCATATCTCGGATCCCACGAGGAACTCCTTTTTATGTCCCAGAAATAATTCAATAATATACCGATCCCCTTCCGACCAAGGTTTTCGGGAGGTTTCCCTTAGTTGTACGGCGTATTCCGAAACTGGAAAGCCTCTCCCATATATTCCCAATTGGGATCCACCATCTGCCCCATTAGCAGCTTGTCTGATAATTGGCTGGGTAGAACAGCGGCTCTTTAATGGTTCGGCCCTCGAACAGCTCGCTCCACTCTTTGGGTTGGAGAACGTGGTAAAATATGTTTACTTGGAGAAAGAAACTTGTTCAGGTTTGAAACTTTGTGGCAGGTTAAAACTTTGTGCCGGACAGGTACTCGAACCCGGTACCTTCGCCTTGCTTTCTTCCAGGGATGCCAGTCATGCAAGTAAGACAGGAGAACTTCTGTGATGACTGGATGGTAGCAGGTACTGGTGGAAGTAGAGCTGTGAGGACGGGTCCTGAGTCGTGCTTGGGTAGCTCAGTCAGTAGAGCTCTTGCCCTTGAAAGGAAAAGATCACGGGTTCGAGTCCCGACCCGGTACACAATTTTAATTTGCCAGGTGGATCCATATCAGCTCACTTGCCACTGCCGAGCGTAAATTCATCCTTTCAAATATCTCTACTTCTTCTGGCGTCAATCACTCTACGACGGCCAAGAAACACGGTTGGAACAGGGGCTCCACTGAAAATGGTGTCCCACATGTTGCAGTGTTGTCAGCAGCTATTTAGCTTGCTCGTAATGCAGCATCAGACCAATGTTAATCGTAGTCAGCGATGTCAAATTATTTGCATGAAATGGCGAAATCTGTGGCGCAATACCGTGAGCAGGTTACCGACCTGACCACAGGTATAGTACAGCCCTTCCATCCGCCTTGGCACTTGGACAGAGGGCAGGTCCTTTGCCATGGCCAACCGTTACCACCTGGTAAGATGCCCAGTACTGAGAAGACCTGGGTTAGTCCTCGAAAGATTGGAGTGAGGAAAAATTACTGCCCCAACCCGTGCAAATTTGAGTGTGGTGTTTTATGTGGTGCTATCCCTGTCGATTTTTATCTGTATTCGTCTTTTTGTTGTGTTTATCAACGGGAGTTCCTAGCTACCATTTGGATGTGGTGTACTGAAGAATACTGTGTATTGTGACAAGAAACAGTTGTTACTCCAGTACACTGAGATAGTTACGTCATCGAACCTCCAACCTACACAAAAAGTGTAGCTCTTACTCCCCCAGGAAATAATTAAGAAATGGGCTTGCACAGCTAAGAATTGAAAATTACACAGTGAGTACTGATTGGTGAAATTACTGACCCTGAACAGATGATAGCTTCTTGTTGTTAGCATCCAACTATGCAGTAAACGTCTCTTCTTATTCCTTAATCATTGACTTACAAGGAACAGTTAAATCATCTGAATGAGCGAATAAATTCTCAATATCTTCTGGGTAACATCATAAGAATGCGTCAGGTCGGTCGTTGTTTGGGGAAGGAGACCAGACAGCGAGGTCATCGGTCTCATCGGATTAGGAAAAGAACCATCCCGGCATTTGCCTGGAGCGTTTTAGGGAAATCACGGATTGAACCGGCGTCCTCCCGAATGCGAGTTCAGTGTGCTAGCCACTGCGCCACCTTGCTCGGTGCGTCAGGTCGCTCCACATGTTATCTAACAAACTGCAGTCAGAAACATCAACCGTCGACCTACCCTAACGGCACCTGAGAGCTGACACCATCCAAAGAAAACTGCGAGTGCAAGTCAGTACATGTTTGAAGATAAATCACAATCTTCACGAGCAGCTGGTGGCCGTCCAACGTAGCACGATATTACACTGCAATGGGGAAGACTGTATTTATCGAAATAAAGCAGTAGCGAGTAGAACCATAAGCGTTTATACACACTGAAGTGCCAAAGAAACTGGTATAGCCATGCGTATTCCGATACAGAGATATGTAAATGGGCAGAATACGGCGCCGCGGTCGGCAACGCCTATATAAGATAAGTGTCTGGCGCAGTTGTTAGATCGGTTACTGCTGCTACAATTGCAGTTTGAATTTGGTGTTATAGTCGGCGCATGAACGAAGGGACACACCATCTCTGAGGTAGCAATGAAGTGGGGATTTTGCCGTACGACCATTTCACGAGCGAAGGGACACAGCATCTCCAAGGTCGCGATGAAGTGGGAATTTTGGTGTACGAACATTTCAGGAGTTGCCAGCCCCCGGTAGCTGAATGGTCAGCGTGACGGATTGTCAATCCCCTGGGCCTGGGTTCCATTCCCGACAGGATCGGGGAATTTTCTCCGCCCAGGCAATGGGTGTTGTGTTGTCCTCATCATCATCATATTATCCTCATCGACTGCAGGTCCTTACGTGGCGTCAAAGTGAAAGACCGGCACCTAGCGAACGGTCTGCCCGACGGGGGACCCTAGCGATACGATTAAATAAGTTAAATTTTACGAGTTTACCGTGAATATCAGATCCTACAACAATGGGACCAGCGACGACTGAAGAGAATCGTTCAACGTCACAGAAGTGCAACCCTTCCGCAAACTGCAGAAGATTTCAATACTGGGTCATAAACAAGTGTCAGCGTGCGAACCATTCAACAAAACATGATGGATATGGGTTTTGAGTCGAAGGCAAGCTCATCAACCCTTGATGAATGCACGACACTAAGCTTTACGCCTTACCGGGGCCCGTCAGCACCGACTAGAAACATGTTGCCTGATTTGACGAGTCTCGTTGTATCGAGCGGATGGACGTGTCTGGGTATGGAAACCTCATGTCAGCAGGGGACTGTTCAAGCTGGTGGAGGCTTTGTTATTGTGTGGGGCGTGTGCAGTTGCAGTGCTGTGGGACCCCAATACTTCTAGATACGAATCTGAAAGGTGACAGATACGTACGCATCCTGTCTGATCAGATGCATGCTTCCACTCATGTCCATTGTGATTTCCGACTGACTTGGGCAGTTCCAGCTGATCAATGTGACACGCCACACGTGCACAATTGCTACAGAGTGGTCCCAGGAACACTTCTGAATTTAAGCCCTTCCGCTGTCCACCAAACTCCCCAGACATGAACATTATTGAGAATATCTGGAATGCCTTGTAACGTGTTGTTCGGAAGAGATCGCCACCCCCTCATACTCTTACTGATTTATGGACAGCCAGACGGTTCATTTCCATTAAGACACTCATACTGGGCAATTACAATGTGACACCTGCCAGATCGTTGCTATTGTCAGCAGTGGAAAACAAAACATCGTACTGAAGAAGCCATAGATGGTAACACAGGCTGTACATAACGTTATTGGCCCATGCGTTTTCATTTACTTTTGTCTAATTGTCTAAGGGCAGTCGGAATTAACTTTGTCTTGATTTGTTGCCGTTACCACAAAATCTGATGTATTTTCCTACTTTTCGATTTCTTAATTTTGAATAGCTACGATTCTTCTTGTCGGACAGAAACTACACTTATCTTATGCTATGCCTCGAAAAAGAAACAGTAACGCTTCGGGCAGAAAGACGAAGAACTAGAGAGATGCTGCCTTTGCTAGACGAAGTATCCTCTTACCGTTGATAATGATAATTTAATGATAATTCTGTTATTTTTTCAAAGATAAATTTAAATATGGATTGAGCGTAACTCCAAATAATTTTGAGAATTATACACTCCTGGAAATTGAAATAAGAACACCGTGAATTCATTGTCCCAGGAAGGGGAAACTTTATTGACACATTCCTGGGGTCAGATACATCACATGATCACACTGACAGAACCACAGGCACATAGACACAGGCAACAGAGCATGCACAATGTCGGCACTAGTACAGTGTATATCCACCTTTCGCAGCAATGCAGGCTGCTATTCTCCCATGGAGACGATCGTAGAGATGCTGGATGTAGTCCTGTGGAACGGCTTGCCATGCCATTTCCACCTGGCGCCTCAGTTGGACCAGCGTTCGTGCTGGACGTGCAGACCGCGTCAGACGACGCTTCATCCAGTCCCAAACATGCTCAATGGGGGACAGATCCGGAGATCTTGCTGGCCAGGGTAGTTGACTTACACCTTCTAGAGCACGTTGGGTGGCACGGGATACATGCGGACGTGCATTGTCCTGTTGGAACAACAAGTTCCCTTGCCGGTCTAGGAATGATAGAACGATGGGTTCGATGACGGTTTGGATGTACCGTGCACTATTCAGTGTCCCCTCGACGATCACCAGTGGTGTACGGCCAGTGTAGGAGATCGCTCCCCACACCATGATGCCGGGTGTTGGCACTGTGTGCCTCGGTCGTATGCAGTCCTGATTGTGGCGCTCACCTGCAAGGCGCCAAACACGCATACGACCATCATTGGCACCAAGGCAGAAGCGACTCTCATCGCTGAAGACGACACGTCTCCATTCGTCCCTCCATTCACGCCTGTCGCGACACCACTGGAGGCGGGCTGCACCATGTTGGGGCGTGAGCGGAAGACGGCCTAACGGTGTGCGGGACCGTAGCCCAGCTTCATGGAGACGGTTGCGAATGGTCCTCGCCGATACCCCAGGAGCAACAGTGTCCCTAATTTGCTGGGAAGTGGCGGTGCGGTCCCCTACGGCACTGCGTAGGATCCTACGGTCTTGGCGTGCATCCGTGCGTCGCTGCGGTCCGGTCCCAGGTCGACGGGCACGTGCACCTTCCGCCGACCACTGGCGACAACATCGACGTACTGGGGAGACCTCACGCCCCACGTGTTGAGCAATTCGGCGTTACGTCCACCCGGCCTCCCGCATGCCCACTATACGCCCTCGCTCAAAGTCCGTCAACTGCACATACGGTTCACGTCCACGCTGTCGCGGCATGCTAACAGTGTTAAAGACTGCGATGGAGCTCCGTATGCCACGGCAAACTGGCTGACACTGACGGCGGCGTTGCACAAATGCTGCGCAGCTAGCGCCATTCGACGGCCAACACCGCGGTTCCTGGTGTGTCCGCTGTGCCGTGCGTGTGATCATTGCTTGTACAGCCCTCTCGCAGTGTCCGGAGCAAGTATGGTGGGTCTGACACACCAGTGTCAATGTGTTCTTTTTTCCATTTCCAGGAGTGTATGTAGTAAAAACCTAAGAAAATCTCCCGTTTCCGTCATTTACTATCGAATCGACATAACGCCAGATCGTTACATTGGTCGCTTTTCTCTCTGAAACGGTTACGTTTATCGTCTGCAAGCCCTTGTCGCGTGATGCGGTATGCAGACACAGTACAAGTAGCACACTAGAACACAGAATAAGAATCTACGTTGATGCAATCGGCCAGTAAGAAGAGCTACATTTCAAGTTTTAGTTATCGATTAATGAATTATTGGGCGGTTTGGTGCCTTGGACCAGACCGAGGACCTTAAGATTTTGCATGAACCAAGGACTGGCAGCCAGGTAACACGAGAAATTGTGTAAAGTGTTAATATGTAGTAAAAACCTAAGAAAATCTCCCGTTTCCGTCATTTACTATCGAATCGACATAACGCCAGACCGTCACAGTGGTCGCTTTTCTCTCTGAAACGGTTACATTTATCGTCTGCAAGCCCTTGTCGCGTGATGCGGTATGCAGACACAGTACAAGCAGCACACTAGAACACAGAATAAGAATCTACGTTGATGCAATCGGCCAGTAAAAAGAGCTACATTTCAAGTTTTAATTATCGATTAATGAATTATTGGGCGGTTTGGTGCCTTGGACCAGACCGAGGACCTTAAGATTTTGCATGAACCGAGGACTGGCAGCCAGGTAACACGAGAAATTGTGTAAAGTGTTAATATGTAGTAAAAACCTAAGAAAATCTCCCGTTTCCGTCATTTACTATCGAATCGACATAACGCCAGATCGTCACATTGGTCGCTTTTCTCTCTGAAACGGTTACATTTATCGTCTGCAAGCCCTTGTCGCGTGATGCGGTATGCAGACACAGTACAAGCAGCACACTAGAACACAGAATAAGAATCTACGTTGATGCAATCGGCCAGTAAGAAGAGCTACATTTCAAGTTTTAGTTATCGACTAATGAATTATTGGGCGGTTTGGTGCCTTGGACCAGACCGAGGACCTTAAGATTTTGCATGAACCGAGGACTGGCAGCCAGGTAACACGGGAAATTGTGTAAAGTGTTAATATGTAGTAAAAAACTAAGAAAATCTCCCGTTTCCGTCATTTACTATCGAATCGACATAACGCCAGATCGTCAAGGTGGTCGCTTTTCTCTCTGAAACGATTACATATATCGTCTGCAAGCCTTTGTCGCGTGATGCGGTATGCAGAGTCACTACAAGCGGCATAGTAGAACACTGAAGAAGCATCTACGTTTATGCAATCGCCCAGTAAGAAGAGCTACATTTCAAGTTTTAGTTATCGATTAATGAATTATTGGGCGGTTTGGTGCCTTGGACCAGACCGAGGACTTTAAGATTTTGCATGAGCCGAGGACTGGCAGCCAGGTAACACGAGAAATTGTGTAAAGTGTTAATATGTAGTAAAAACCTAAGAAAATCTCCCGTTTCGGTCATTTACTATCGAATCGACATAACGCCAGATCGTCACATTGGTCGCTTTTCTCTCTGAAACGGTTACATTTATCGTCTGCAAGCCCTTGTCGCGTGATGCGGTATGCAGAGTCACTACAAGCGGCATAGTAGAACACTGAAGAAGCATCTAAGTTTATGCAATCGCCCAGTAAGAAGAGCTACATTTCAAGTTTTAGTTATCGATTAATGAATTATTGGGCGGTTTGGTGCCTTGGACCAGACCGAGGACCTTAAGATTTTGCATGAACCGAGGACTGGCAGCCAGGTAACACGAGAAATTGTGTAAAGTGTTAATATGTAGTAAAAACCTAAGAAAATCTCCCGTTTCCGTCATTTACTATCGAATCGACATAACGCCAGATCGTCACAGTGGTCGCTTTTCTCTCTGAAACGGTTACATTTATCGTCTGCAAGCCCTTGTCGCGTGATGCGGTATGCAGACACAGTACAAGCAGCACACTAGAACACAGAATAAGAATCTACGTTGATGCAATCGGCCAGTAAGAAGAGCTACATTTCAAGATTTAGTTATCGATTAATGAATTATCGGGCGGTTTGGTGCCTTGGACCAGACCGAGGACCTTAAGATTTTGCATGAACCGAGGACTGGCAGCCAGGTAACACCAGAAATTGTGTAAAGTGTTAATATGTAGTAAAAACCTAAGAAAATCTCCCGTTTCCGTCATTTACTATCGAATCGACATAACGCCAGATCGTCATATTGGTCGCTTTTCTCTCTGAAACGGTTACATTTATCGTCTGCAAGCCCTTGTCGCGTGATGCGGTATGCAGACACAGTACAAGCAGCACACTAGAACACAGAATAAGAATCTACGTTGATGCAATCGGCCAGTAAGAAGAGCTACATTTCAAGTTTTAGTTATCGATTAATGAATTATTGGGCGGTTTGGTGCCTTGGACCAGACCGAGGACCTTAAGATTTTGCATGAACCGAGGACTGGCAGCCAGGTAACACGAGAAATTGTGTAAAGTGTTAATATGTAGTAAAAACCTAAGAAAATCTCCCGTTTCCGTCATTTACTATCGAATCGACATAACGCCAGATCGTCACAGTGGTCGCTTTTCTCTCTGAAACGGTTACATTTATCGTCTGCAAGCCCTTGTCGCGTGATGCGGTACGCAGAGTCACTACAAGCGGCATAGTAGAACACTGAAGAAGCATCTAAGTTTATGCAATCGCCCAGTAAGAAGAGCTACATTTCAAGTTTTAGTTATCGATTAATGAATTATTGGACGGTTTGGTGCCTTGGACCAGACCGAGGACCTTAAGATTTTGCATGAACCGAGGACTGGCAGCCAGGTAACACGAGAAATTGTGTAAAGTGTTAATATGTAGTATAAACCTAAGAAAATCTCCCGTTTCCGTCATTTACTATCGAATCGACATAACGCCAGATCGTCACATTGGTCGCTTTTCTCTCTGAAACGGTTACATTTATCGTCTGCAAGCCCTTGTCGCGTGATGCGGTATGCAGACACAGTACAAGCAGCACACTAGAACACAGAATAAGAATCTACGTTGATGCAATCGGCCAGTAAGAAGAGCTACATTTCAAGTTTTAGTTATCGATTAATGAATTATTGGGCGGTTTGGTGCCTTGGACCAGACCGAGGACCTTAAGATTTTGCATGAACCGAGGACTGGCAGCCAGGTAACACGAGAAATTGTGTAAAGTGTTAATATGTAGTAAAAACCTAAGAAAATCTCCCGTTTCCGTCATTTACTATCGAATCGACATAACGCCAGATCGTCACATTGGTCGCTTTTCTCTCTGAAACGGTTACATTTATCGTCTGCAAGCCGTTGTCGCGTGATGCGGTATGCAGACACAGTACAAGCAGCACACTAGAACACAGAATAAGAATCTACGTTGATGCAATCGGCCAGCAAGAAGAGCTACATTTCAAGATTTAGTTATCGATTAATGAATTATTGGGTGGTTTGGTGCCTTGGACCAGACCGAGGACCTTAAGATTTTGCATGAACCGAGGACTGGCCGCCAGGTAACACGAGAAATTGTGTAAAGTGTTAATATGTAGTAAAAACCTAAGAAAATCTCCCGTTTCCGTCATTTACTATCGAATCGACATAACGCCAGATCGTCACAGTGGTCGCTTTTCTCTCTGAAACGGTTACATTTATCGTCTGCAAGCCCTTGTCGCGTGATGCGGTATGCAGACACAGTACAAGCAGCACATTAGAACACAGAATAAGAATCTACGTTGATGCAATCGGCCAGTAAGAAGAGCTACATTTCAAGTTTTAGTTATCGATTAATGAATTATTGGGCGGTTTGGTGCCTTGGACCAGACCGAGGACCTTAAGATTTTGCATGAACCGAGGACTGGCAGCCAGGTAACACGAGAAATTGTGTAAAGTGTTAATATGTAGTAAAAACCTAAGAAAATCTCCCGTTTCCGTCATTTACTATCGAATCGACATAACGCCAGATCGTCACAGTGGTCGCTTTTCTCTCTGAAACGGTTACATTTATCGTCTGCAAGCCCTTGTCGCGTGATGCGGTATGCAGACACAGTACAAGCAGCACACTAGAACACAGAATAAGAATCTACGTTGATGCAATCGGCCAGTAAGAAGAGCTACATTTCAAGTTTTAGTTATCGATTAATGAATTATTGGGTGGTTTGGTGCCTTGGACCAGACCGAGGACCTTAAGATTTTGCATGAACCGAGGACTGGCAGCCAGGTAACACGAGAAATTGTGAAAAGTGTTAATATGTAGTAAAAACCCAAGAAAATCTCCCGTTTCCGTCATTTACTATCGAATCGACATAACGCCAGATCGTCACAGTGGTCGCTTTTCACTCTGAAACGGTTACATTTATCGTCTGCAAGCCCTTGTCGCGTGATGCGGTATGCAGACACAGTACAAGCTGCACACTAGAACACAGAATAAGAATCTACGTTGATGCAATCGGCCAGTAAGAAGAGCTACATTTCAAGTTTTAGTTATCGATTAATGAATGATTGGGCGGTTTGGTGCCTTGGACCAGACCGAGGACCTTAAGATTTTGCATGAACCGAGGACTGGCAGCCAGGTAACACGAGAAATTGTGTAAAGTGTTAATATGTAAGAAAAACCCAAGAAAATCTCCCGTTTCCGTCATTTACTATCGAATCGACATAACGCCAGATCGTCACAGTGGTCGCTTTTCTCTCTGAAACGGTTACATTTACCGTCTGCAAGCCCTTGTCGCGTGATGCGGTATGCAGAGTCACTACAAGCGGCATAGTAGAACACTGAAGAAGCATCTAAGTTTATGCAATCGGCCAGTAAGAAGAGCTACATTTCAAGTTTTAGTTATCGATTAATGAATTGTTGGGCGGTTTGGTGCCTTGGACCAGACCGAGGACCTTAAGATTTTGCATGAACCGAGGACTGGCAGCCAGGTAACACGAGAAATTGTGTAAAGTGTTAATATGTAGTAAAAACCTAAGAAAATCTCCCGTTTCCGTCATTTATTATCGAATCGACATAACGCCAGATCGTCACAGTGGTCGCTTTTCTCTCTGAAACGGTTACATTTATCGTCTGCAAGCCCTTGTCGCGTGATGCGGTATGCAGACACAGTACAAGCAGCACACTAGAACACAGAATAAGAATCTACGTTGATGCAATCGACAAAGTAAGAAGAGCTACATTTCAAGATTTAGTTATCGATTAATGAATTATCGGGCGGTTTGGTGCCTTGGACCAGACCGAGGACCTTAAGATTTTGCATGAACCGAGGACTGGCAGCCAGGTAACACCAGAAATTGTGTAAAGTGTTAATATGTAGTAAAAACCTAAGAAAATCTCCCGTTTCCGTCATTTACTATCGAATCGACATAACGCCAGATCGTCATATTGGTCGCTTTTCTCTCTGAAACGTTTACATTTATCGTCTGCAAGCCCTTGTCGCGTGATGCGGTATGCAGACACAGTACAAGCAGCACACTAGAACACAGAATAAGAATCTACGTTGATGCAATCGGCCAGTAAGAAGAGCTACATTTCAAGTTTTAGTTATCGATTAATGAATTGTTGGGCGGTTTGGTGCCTTGGACCAGACCGAGGACCTTAAGATTTTGCATGAACCGAGGACTGGCAGCCAGGTAACACGAGAAATTGTGTAAAGTGTTAATATGTAGTAAAAACCTAAGAAAATCTCCCGTTTCCGTCATTTACTATCGAATCGACATAACGCCAGATCGTCACAGTGGTCGCTTTTCTCTCTGAAACGGTTACATTTATCGTCTGCAAGCCCTTGACGCGTGATGCGGTACGCAGAGTCACTACAAGCGGCATAGTAGAACACTGAAGAAGCATCTAAGTTTATGCAATCGCCCAGTAAGAAGAGCTACATTTCAAGTTTTAGTTATCGATTAATGAATTATTGGGCGGTTTGGTGCCTTGGACCAGACCGAGGACCTTAAGAGTTTGCATGAACCGAGGACTGGCAGCCAGGTAACACGAGAAATTGTGTAAAGTGTTAATATGTAGTAAAAACCTAAGAAAATCTCCCGTTTCCGTCATTTACTATCGAATCGACATAACGCCAGATCGTCACAGTGGTCGCTTTTCTCTCTGAAACGGTTACATTTATCGTCTGCAAGCCCTTGTCGCGTGATGCGGTATGCAGACACAGTACAAGCAGCACACTAGAACACAGAATAAGAATCTACGTTGATGCAATCGGCCAGTAAGAAGAGCTACATTTCAAGTTTTAGTTATCGATTAATGAATTATTGGGCGGTTGGGTGCCTTGGACCAGACCGAGGACCTTAAGATTTTGCATGAACCGAGGACTGGCAGCCAGGTAACACGAGAAATTGTGTAAAGTGTTAATATGTAGTAAAAACCTAAGAAAATCTCCCGTTTCCGTCATTTACTATCGAATCGACATAACGCCAGATCGTCACAGTGGTCGCTTTTCTCTCTGAAACGGTTACATTTATCGTCTGCAAGCCCTTGTCGCGTGATGCGGTATGCAGACACAGTACAAGCAGCACACTAGAACACAGAATAAGAATCTACGTTGATGCATTCGGCCAGTAAGAAGAGCTACATTTCAAGTTTTAGTTATCGATTAATGAATTATTGGGTGGTTTGGTGCCTTGGACCATACCGAGGACCTTAAGATTTTGCATGAACCGAGGACTGGCAGCCAGGTAACACGAGAAATTGTGAAAAGTGTTAATATGTAGTAAAAACCCGAGAAAATCTCCCGTTTCCGTCATTTACTATCGAATCGACATAACGCCAGATCGTCACAGTGGTCGCTTTTCACTCTGAAACGGTTACATTTATCGTCTGCAAGCCGTTGTCGCGTGATGCGGTATGCAGACACAGTACAAGCAGCACACTAGAACACAGAATAAGAATCTACGTTGATGCAATCGGCCAGTAAGAAGAGCTACATTTCAAGTTTTAGTTATCGATTAATGAATTATTGGGCGGTTTGGTGCCTTGGACCAGACCGAGGACCTTAAGATTTTGCATGAACCGAGGACTGGCAGCCAGGTAACACGAGAAATTGTGTAAAGTGTTAATATGTAGGAAAAACCCAAGAAAATCTCCCGTTTCCGTCATTTACTATCGAATCGACATAACGCCAGATCGTCACAGTGGTCGCTTTTCTCTCTGAAACGGTTACATTTATCGTCTGCAAGCCCTTGTCGCGTGATGCGGTATGCAGAGTCACTAGAAGCGGCATAGTAGAACACTGAAGAAGCATCTAAGTTTATGCAATCGCCCAGTAAGAAGAGCTACATTTCAAGTTTTAGTTATCGATTAATGAATTATTGGGCGGTTTGGTGCCTTGGACCAGACCGAGGACCTTAAGATTTTGCATGAACCGAGGACTGGCAGCCAGGTAACACGAGAAATAGTGTAAAGTGTTAATATGTAGTAAAAACCTAAGAAAATCTCCCGTTTCCGTCATTTACTATCGAATCGACATAACGCCAGATCGTCACAGTGGTCGCTTTTCTCTCTGAAACGGTTACATTTATCGTCTGCAAGCCCTTGTCGCGTGATGCGGTATGCAGACACAGTACAAGCAGCACACTAGAACACAGAATAAGAATCTACGTTGATGCAATCGGCCAGTAAGAAGAGCTACATTTCAAGTTTTAGTTATCGATTAATGAATTATTGGGCGGTTTGGTGCCTTGGACCAGACCGAGGACCTTAAGATTTTGCATGAACCGAGGACTGGCAGCCAGGTAACACGAGAAATTGTGTAAAGTGTTAATATGTAGTAAAAACCTAAGAAAATCTCCCATTTCCGTCATTTACTATCGAATCGACATAACGCCAGATCGTCACATTGGTCGCTTTTCTCTCTGAAACGGTTACATTTACCGTCTGCAAGCCCTTGTCGCGTGATGCGGTATGCAGACACAGTACAAGCAGCACACTAGAACACAGAATAAGAATCTACGTTGATGCAATCGGCCAGTAAGAAGAGCTACATTTCAAGTTTTAGTTATCGACTAATAAATTATTGGGCGGTTTGGTGCCTTGGACCAGACCGAGGACCTTAAGATTTTGCATGTACCGAGGACTGGCAGCCAGGTAACACGAGAAATTGTGTAAAGTGTTAATATGTAGTAAAAACCTAAGAAAATCTCCCGTTTCCGTCATTTACTATCGAATCGACATAACGCCAGATCGTCACAGTGGTCGCTTTTCTCTCTGAAACGGTTACATTTATCGTCTGCAAGCCGTTGTCGCGTGATGCGGTATGCAGACACAGTACAAGCAGCACACTAGAACACAGAATAAGAATCTACGTTGATGCAATCGGCCAGTAAGAAGAGCTATATTTCAAGTTTTAGTTATCGATTAATGAATTATTGGGCGGTTTGGTGCCTTGGACCAGACCGAGGACCTTAAGTTTTGCATGAACCGAGGACTGGCAGCCAGGTAACACGAGAAATTGTGTAAAGTGTTAATATGTAGTAAAAACCTAAGAAAATCTCCCGTTTCCGTCATTTACTATCGAATCGACATAACGCCAGATCGTCACAGTGGTCGCTTTTCTCTCTGAAACGGTTACATTTATCGTCTGCATGCCCTTGTCGCATGATGCGGTATGCAGACACAGTACAAGCAGCACACTAGAACACAGAATAAGAATCTACGTTGATGCAATCGGCCAGTAAGAAGAGCTACATTTCAAGTTTTAGTTATCGATTAATGAATTATTGGACGGTTTGGTGCCTTGGACCAGACCGAGGACCTTAAGATTTTGCATGAACCGAGGACTGGCAGCCAGGTAACACGAGAAATTGTGTAAAGTGTTAATATGTAGTAAAAACCTAAGAAAATCTCCCGTTTCCGTCATTTACTATCGAATCGACATAACGCCAGATCGTCACATTGGTCGCTTTTCTCTCTGAAACGGTTACATTTATCGTCTACAAGCCCTTGTCGCGTGATGCGGTATGCAGACACAGTACAAGCAGCACACTAGAACACAGAATAAGAATCTACGTTGATGCAATCGGCCAGTAAGAAGAGCTGCATTTCAAGTTTTAGTTATCGATTAATGAATTATTGGGCGGTTTGGTGCCTTGGACCAGACCGAGGACCTTAAGATTTTGCATGAACCAAGGACTGGCAGCCAGGTAACACGAGAAATAGTGTAAAGTGTTAATATGTAGTAAAAACCTAAGAAAATCTCCCGTTTCCGTCATTTACTATCGAATCGACATAACGCCAGATCGTCACAGTGGTCGCTTTTCTCTCTGAAACGGTTACATTTATCGTCTGCAAGCCCTTGTCGCGTGATGCGGTATGCAGACACAGTACAAGCAGCACACTAGAACACAGAATAAGAATCTACGTTGATGCAATCGGCCAGTAAGAAGAGCTACATTTCAAGTTTTAGTTATCGATTAATGAATTATTGGGCAGTTTGGTGCCTTGGACCAGACCGAGGACCTTAAGATTTTGCATGAACCGAGGACTGGTAGCCAGGTAACACGAGAAATTGTGTAAAGTGTTAATATGTAGTAAAAACCTAAGAAAATCTCCCGTTTCCGTCATTTACTATCGAATCGACATAACGCCAGATCGTCACAGTGGTCGCTTTTCTCTCTGAAACGGTTACATTTATCGTCTGCAAGCCCTTGTCGCGTGATGCGGTATGCAGACACAGTACAAGCGGCACACTAGAACACAGAATAAGAACCTACGTTGATGCAATCGCCCAGTAAGAAGAGCTACATTTCAAGTTTTAGTTATCGATTAATGAATTATTGGGCGGTTTGGTGCCTTGGACCAGACCGAGGACCTTAAGATTTTGCATGAACCGAGGACTGGCAGCCAGGTAACACGAGAAATTGTGTAAAGTGTTAATATGTAGTAAAAACCTAAGAAAATCTCCCATTTCCGTCATTTACTATCGAATCGACATAACGCCAGATCGTCACATTGGTCGCTTTTCTCTCTGAAACGGTTACATTTACCGTCTGCAAGCCCTTGTCGCGTGATGCGGTATGCAGACACAGTACAAGCAGCACACTAGAACACAGAATAAGAACCTACGTTGATGCAATCGGCCAGTAAGAAGAGCTACATTTCAAGTTTTAGTTATCGACTAATGAATTATTGGGCGGTTTGGTGCCTTGGACCAGACCGAGGACCTTAAGATTTTGCATGAACCGAGGACTGGCAGCCAGGTAACACGAGAAATTGTGTAAAGTGTTAATATGTAGTAAAAACCTAAGAAAATCTCCCGTTTCCGTCATTTACTATCGAATCGACATAACGCCAGATCGTCACATTGGTCGCTTTTCTCTCTGAAACGGTTACATTTATCGTCTGCAAGCCCTTGTCGCGTGATGCGGTATGCAGACACAGTACAAGCGGCACACTAAAACACAGAATAAGAACCTACGTTCATGCAATCGCCCAGTATGAAGAGCTACATTTCAAGTTTTAGTTATCGATTAATGAATTATTGGGCGGTTTGGTGCCTTGGACCAGACCGAGGACCTTAAGATTTTGCATGAACCGAGGACTGGCAGCCAGGTAACACGAGAAATTGTGTAAAGTGTTAATATGTAGTAAAAACCTAAGAAAATCTCCCGTTTCCGTCATTTACTATCGAATCGACATAACGCCAGATCGTCACAGTGGTCGCTTTTCTCTCTGAAACGGTTACATTTATCGTCTGCAAGCCCTTGCCGCGTGATGCGGTATGCAGAGTCACTACAAGCGGCATAGTAGAACACTGAAGAAGCATCTAAGTTTATGCAATCGGCCAGTAAGAAGAGCTACATTTCAAGTTTTAGTTATCGATTAATGAATTATTGGGCGGTTTGGTGACTTGGACCAGACCGAGGACCTTAAGATTTTGCATGAACCGAGGACTGGCAGCCAGGTAACACGAGAAATTGTGTAAAGTGTTAATATGTAGTAAAAACCTAAGAAAATCTCCCGTTTCCGTCATTTACTATCGAATCGACATAACGCCAGATCGTCACAGTGGTCGCTTTTCTCTCTGAAACGGTTACATTTATCGTCTGCAAGCCCTTGTCGCGTGATGCGGTATGCAGACACAGTACAAGCAGCACACTAGAACACAGAATAAGAATCTACGTTGATGCAATCGGCCAGTAAGAAGAGCTACATTTCAAGTTTTGGTTATCGATTAATGAATTATTGGGCGGTTTGGTGCCTTGGACCAGACCGAGGACCTTAAGATTTTGCATGAACCGAGGACTGGCAGCCAGGTAACACGAGAAATTGTGTAAAGTGTTAATATGTAGTAAAAACCTAAGAAAATCTCCCGTTTCCGTCATTTACTATCGAATCGACATAACGCCAGATCGTCACATTGGTCGCTTTTCTCTCTGAAACGGTTACATTTATCGTCTACAAGCCCTTGTCGCGTGATGCGGTATGCAGACACAGTACAAGCAGCACACTAGAACACAGAATAAGAATCTACGTTGATGCAATCGGCCAGTAAGAAGAGCTACATTTCAAGTTTTAGTTATCGATTAATGAATTATTGGGCGGTTTGGTGCCTTGGACCAGACCGAGGACCTTAAGATTTTGCATGAACCGAGGACTGGCAGCCAGGTAACACGAGAAATAGTGTAAAGTGTTAATATGTAGTAAAAACCTAAGAAAATCTCCCGTTTCCGTCATTTACTATCGAATCGACATAACGCCAGATCGTCACAGTGGTCGCTTTTCTCTCTGAAACGGTTACATTTATCGTCTGCAAGCCCTTGTCGCGTGATGCGGTATGCAGACACAGTACAAGCAGCACACTAGAACACAGAATAAGAATCTACGTTGATGCAATCGGCCAGTAAGAAGAGCTACATTTCAAGTTTTAGTTATCGATTAATGAATTATTGGGCGGTTTGGTGCCTTGGACCAGACCGAGGACCTTAAGATTTTGCATGAACCGAGGACTGGCAGCCAGGTAACACGAGAAATTGTGTAAAGTGTTAATATGTAGTAAAAACCTAAGAAAATCTCCCGTTTCCGTCATTTACTATCGAATCGACATAACGCCAGATCGTCACATTGGTCGCTTTTCTCTCTGAAACGGTTACATTTATCGTCTGCAAGCCCTTGTCGCGTGATGCGGTATGCAGACACAGTACAAGCGGCACACTAGAACACAGAATAAGAACCTACGTTCATGCAATCGCCCAGTAAGAAGAGCTACATTTCAAGTTTTAGTTATCGATTAATGAATTATTGGGCGGTTTGGTGCCTTGGACCAGACCGAGGACCTTAAGATTTTGCATGAACCGAGGACTGGCAGCCAGGTAACACGAGAAATTGTGTAAAGTGTTAATATGTAGTAAAAACCTAAGAAAATCTCCCGTTTCCGTCATTTACTATCGAATCGACATAACGCCAGATCGTCACAGTGGTCGCTTTTCTCTCTGAAACGGTTACATTTATCGTCTGCAAGCCCTTGTCGCGTGATGCGGTATGCAGAGTCACTACAAGCGGCATAGTAGAACACTGAAGAAGCATCTAAGTTTATGCAATCGCCCAGTATGAAGAGCTACATTTCAAGTTTTAGTTATCGATTAATGAATTATTGGGCGGTTTGGTGCCTTGGACCAGACCGAGGACCTTAAGATTTTGCATGAACCGAGGACTGGCAGCCAGGTAACACGAGAAATTGTGTAAAGTGTTAATATGTAGTAAAAACCTAAGAAAATCTCCCGTTTCCGTCATTTACTATCGAATCGACATAACGCCAGATCGTCACAGTGGTCGCTTTTCTCTCTGAAACGGTTACATTTATCGTCTGCAAGCCCTTGCCGCGTGATGCGGTATGCAGAGTCACTACAAGCGGCATAGTAGAACACTGAAGAAGCATCTAAGTTTATGCAATCGGCCAGTAAGAAGAGCTACATTTCAAGTTTTAGTTATCGATTAATGAATTATTGGGCGGTTTGGTGCCTTGGACCAGACCGAGGACCTTAAGATTTTGCATGAACCGAGGACTGGCAGCCAGGTAACACGAGAAATTGTGTAAAGTGTTAATATGTAGTAAAAACCTAAGAAAATCTCCCGTTTCCGTCATTTACTATCGAATCGACATAACGCCAGATCGTCACAGTGGTCGCTTTTCTCTCTGAAACGGTTACATTTATCGTCTGCAAGCCCTTGTCGCGTGATGCGGTATGCAGACACAGTACAAGTAGCACACTAGAACACAGAATAAGAATCTACGTTGATGCAATCGGCCAGTAAGAAGAGCTACATTTCAAGTTTTGGTTATCGATTAATGAATTATTGGGCGGTTTGGTGCCTTGGACGAGACCGAGGACCTTAAGATTTTGCATGAACCGAGGACTGGCAGCCAGGTAACACGAGAAATTGTGTAAAGTGTTAATATGTAGTAAAAACCTAAGAAAATCTCCCGTTTCCGTCATTTACTATCGAATCGACATAACGCCAGATCGTCACATTGGTCGCTTTTCTCTCTGAAACGGTTACATTTATCGTCTACAAGCCCTTGTCGCGTGATGCGGTATGCAGACACAGTACAAGCAGCACACTAGAACACAGAATAAGAATCTACGTTGATGCAATCGGCCAGTAAGAAGAGCTACATTTCAAGTTTTAGTTATCGATTAATGAATTATTGGGCGGTTTGGTGCCTTGGACCAGACCGAGGACCTTAAGATTTTGCATGAACCGAGGACTGGCAGCCAGGTAACACGAGAAATAGTGTAAAGTGTTAATATGTAGTAAAAACCTAAGAAAATCTCCCGTTTCCGTCATTTACTATCGAATCGACATAACGCCAGATCGTCACAGTGGTCGCTTTTCTCTCTGAAACGGTTACATTTATCGTCTGCAAGCCCTTGTCGCGTGATGCGGTATGCAGACACAGTACAAGCAGCACACTAGAACACAGAATAAGAATCTACGTTCATGCAATCGCCCAGTAAGAAGAGCTACATTTCAAGTTTTAGTTATCGATTAATGAATTATTGGGCGGTTTGGTGCCTTGGACCAGACCGAGGACCTTAAGATTTTGCATGAACCGAGGACTGGCAGCCAGGTAACACGAGAAATTGTGTAAAGTGTTAATATGTAGTAAAAACCTAAGAAAATCTCCCGTTTCCGTCATTTACTATCGAATCGACATAACGCCAGATCGTCACATTGGTCGCTTTTCTCTCTGAAACGGTTACATTTATCGTCTGCAAGCCCTTGTCGCGTGATGCGGTATGCAGACACAGTACAAGCGGCACACTAGAACACAGAATAAGAACCTACGTTCATGCAATCGCCCAGTAAGAAGAGCTACATTTCAAGTTTCAGTTATCGATTAATGAATTATTGGGCGGTTTGGTGCCTTGGACCAGACCGAGGACCTTAAGATTTTGCATGAACCGAGGACTGGCAGCCAGGTAACACGAGAAATTGTGTAAAGTGTTAATATGTAGTAAAAACCTAAGAAAATCTCCCGTTTCCGTCATTTACTATCGAATCGACATAACGCCAGATCGTCACAGTGGTCGCTTATCTCTCTGAAACGGTTACATTTATCGTCTGCAAGCCCTTGCCGCGTGATGCGGTATGCAGAGGCACTACAAGCGGCATAGTAGAACACTGAAGAAGCATCTAAGTTTATGCAATCGGCCAGTAAGAAGAGCTACATTTCAAGTTTTAGTTATCGATTAATGAATTATTGGGCGGTTTGGTGCCTTGGACCAGACCGAGGACCTTAAGATTTTGCATGAACCGAGGACTGGCAGCCAGGTAACACGAGAAATTGTGTAAAGTGTTAATATGTAGTAAAAACCTAAGAAAATCTCCCGTTTCCGTCATTTACTATCGAATCGACATAACGCCAGATCGTCACAGTGGTCGCTTTTCTCTCTGAAACGGTTACATTTATCGTCTGCAAGCCCTTGTCGCGTGATGCGGTATGCAGACACAGTACAAGCAGCACACTAGAACACAGAATAAGAATCTACGTTGATGCAATCGGCCAGTAAGAAGAGCTACATTTCAAGTTTTGGTTATCGATTAATGAATTATTGGGCGGTTTGGTGCCTTGGACCAGACCGAGGACCTTAAGATTTTGCATGAACCGAGGACTGGCAGCCAGGTAACACGAGAAATTGTGTAAAGTGTTAATATGTAGTAAAAACCTAAGAAAATCTCCCGTTTCCGTCATTTACTATCGAATCGACATAACGCCAGATCGTCACAGTGGTCGCTTTTCCCTCTGAAACGGTTACATTTATCGTCTGCAAGCCGTTGTCGCGTGATGCGGTATGTAGAGTCACTACAAGCGGCATAGTAGAACACTGAAGATGCATCTAAGTTTATGCAATCGCCCAGTAAGAAGAGCTACATTTCAAGTTTTAGTTATCGATTAATGAATTATTGGGCGGTTTGGTGCCTTGGACCAGACCGAGGACCTTAAGATTTTGCATGAACCGAGGACTGGCAGCCAGGTAACACGAGAAATTGTGTAAAGTGTTAATATGTAGTAAAAACCTAAGAAAATCTCCCGTTTCCGTCATTTACTATCGAATCGACATAACGCCAGATCGTCACAGTGGTCGCTTTTCTCTCTGAAACGGTTACATTTATCGTCTGCAAGCCCTTGTCGCGTGATGCGGTATGCAGACACAGTACAAGCAGCACACTAGAACACAGAATAAGAATCTACGTTGATGCAATCGGCCAGTAAGAAGAGCTACATTTCAAGTTTTAGTTATCGATTAATGAATTATTGGGCGGTTTGGTGCCTTGGACCAGACCGAGGACCTTAAGATTTTGCATGAACCGAGGACTGGCAGCCAGGTAACACGAGATATTGTGTAAAGTGTTAATATGTAGTAAAAACCTAAGAAAATCTCCCGTTTCCGTCATTTACTATCGAATCGACATAACGCCAGATCGTCACAGTGGTCGCTTTTCTCTCTGAAACGGTTACATTAACGTCTGCAAGCCGTTGTCGCGTGATGCGGTATGTAGAGTCACTACAAGCGGCATAGTAGAACACTGAAGAAGCATCTAAGTTTATGCAATCGCCCAGTAAGAAGAGCTACATTTCAAGTTTTAGTTATCGATTAATGAATTATTGGGCGGTTTGGTGCCTTGGACCAGACCGAGGACCTTAAGATTTTGCATGAACCGAGGACTGGCAGCCAGGTAACACGAGAAATTGTGTAAAGTGTTAATATGTAGTAAAAACCTAAGAAAATCTCCCGTTTCCGTCATTTACTATCGAATCGACATAACGCCAGATCGTCACAGTGGTCGCTTTTCTCTCTGAAACGGTTACATTTATCGTCTGCAAGCCCTTGCCGCGTGATGCGGTATGCAGAGTCACTACAAGCGGCATAGTAGAACACTGAAGAAGCATCTAAGTTTATGCAATCGGCCAGTAAGAAGAGCTACATTTCAAGTTTTAGTTATCGATTAATGAATTATTGGGCGGTTTGGTGCCTTGGACCAGACCGAGGACCTTAAGATTTTGCATGAACCGAGGACTGGCAGCCAGGTAACACGAGAAATTGTGTAAAGTGTTAATATGTAGTAAAAACCTAAGAAAATCTCCCGTTTCCGTCATTTACTATCGAATCGACATAACGCCAGATCGTCACAGTGGTCGCTTTTCTCTCTGAAACGGTTACATTTATCGTCTGCAAGCCCTTGTCGCGTGATGCGGTATGCAGACACAGTACAAGCAGCACACTAGAACACAGAATAAGAATCTACGTTGATGCAATCGGCCAGTAAGAAGAGCTACATTTCAAGTTTTGGTTATCGATTAATGAATTATTGGGCGGTTTGGTGCCTTGGACCAGACCGAGGACCTTAAGATTTTGCATGAACCGAGGACTGGCAGCCAGGTAACACGAGAAATTGTGTAAAGTGTTAATATGTAGTAAAAACCTAAGAAAATCTCCCGTTTCCGTCATTTACTATCGAATCGACATAACGCCAGATCGTCACAGTGGTCGCTTTTCCCTCTCAAACGGTTACATTTATCGTCTGCAAGCCGTTGTCGCGTGATGCGGTATGTAGAGTCACTACAAGCGGCATAGTAGAACACTGAAGAAGCATCTAAGTTTATGCAATCGCCCAGTAAGAAGAGCTACATTTCAAGTTTTAGTTATCGATTAATGAATTATTGGGCGGTTTGGTGCCTTGGACCAGACCGAGGACCTTAAGATTTTGCATGAACCGAGGACTGGCAGCCAGGTAACACGAGAAATTGTGTAAAGTGTTAATATGTAGTAAAAACCTAAGAAAATCTCCCGTTTCCGTCATTTACTATCGAATCGACATAACGCCAGATCGTCACAGTGGTCGCTTTTCTCTCTGAAACGGTTACATTTATCGTCTGCAAGCCCTTGTCGCGTGATGCGGTATGCAGACACAGTACAAGCAGCACACTAGAACACAGAATAAGAATCTACGTTGATGCAATCGGCCAGTAAGAAGAGCTACATTTCAAGTTTTAGTTATCGATTAATGAATTATTGGGCGGTTTGGTGCCTTGGACCAGACCGAGGACCTTAAGATTTTGCATGAACCGAGGACTGGCAGCCAGGTAACACGAGAAATTGTGTAAAGTGTTAATATGTAGTAAAAACCTAAGAAAATCTCCCGTTTCCGTCATTTACTATCGAATCGACATAACGCCAGATCGTCACAGTGGTCGCTTTTCTCTCTGAAACGGTTACATTTATCGTCTGCAAGCCCTTGTCGCGTGATGCGGTATGCAGACACAGTACAAGCAGCACACTAGAACACAGAATAAGAATCTACGTTGATGCAATCGGCCAGTAAGAAGAGCTACATTTCAAGTTTTGGTTATCGATTAATGAATTATTGGGCGGTTTGGTGCCTTGGACCAGACCGAGGACCTTAAGATTTTGCATGAACCGAGGACTGGCAGCCAGGTAACACGAGAAATTGTGTAAAGTGTTAATAAGTAGTAAAAACCTAAGAAAATCTCCCGTTTCCGTCATTTACTATCGAATCGACATAACGCCAGATCGTCACAGTGGTCGCTTTTCCCTCTGAAACGGTTACATTAACGTCTGCAAGCCGTTGTCGCGTGATGCGGTATGTAGAGTCACTACAAGCGGCATAGTAGAACACTGAAGAAGCATCTAAGTTTATGCAATCGCCCAGTAAGAAGAGCTACATTTCAAGTTTTAGTTATCGATTAATGAATTATTGGGCGGTTTGGTGCCTTGGACCAGACCGAGGACCTTAAGATTTTGCATGAACCGAGGACTGGCAGCCAGGTAACACGAGAAATTGTGTAAAGTGTTAATATGTAGTAAAAACCTAAGAAAATCTCCCGTTTCCGTCATTTACTATCGAATCGACATAACGCCAGATCGTCACAGTGGTCGCTTTTCTCTCTGAAACGGTTACATTTATCGTCTGCAAGCCCTTGTCGCGTGATGCGGTATGCAGACACAGTACAAGCAGCACACTAGAACACAGAATAAGAACCTACGTTGATGCAATCGGCCAGTAAGAAGAGCTACATTTCAAGTTTTAGTTATCGATTAATGAATTATTGGGCGGTTTGGTGCCTTGGACCAGACCGAGGACCTTAAGATTTTGCATGAACCGAGGACTGGCAGCCAGGTAACACGAGAAATTGTGTAAAGTGTTAATATGTAGTAAAAACCTAAGAAAATCTCCCGTTTCCGTCATTTACTATCGAATCGACATAACGCCTGATCGTCACAGTGGTCGCTTTTCTCTCTGAAACGGTTACATTTATCGTCTGCAAGCCCTTGTCGGGTGATGCGGTATGCAAGGTCACTACAAGCGGCATAGTAGAACACTGAAGAAGCATCTAAGTTTATGCAATCGCCCAGTAAGAAGAGCTACATTTCAAGTTTTAGTTATCGATTAATGAATTATTGGGCGGTTTGGTGCCTTGGACCAGACCGAGGACCTTAAGATTTTGCATGAACCGAGGACTGGCAGCCAGGTAACACGAGAAATTGTGTAAAGTGTTAATATGTAGTAAAAACCTAAGAAAATCTCCCGATTCCGTCATTTACTATCGAATCGACATAACGCCAGATCGTCACAGTGGTCGCTTTTCTCTCTGAAACGGTTACATTTATCGTCTGCAAGCCCTTGCCGCGTGATGCGGTATGCAGAGTCACTACAAGCGGCATAGTAGAACACTGAAGAAGCATCTAAATTTATGCAATCGGCCAGTAAGAAGAGCTACATTTCAAGTTTTAGTTATCGATTAATGAATTATTGGGCGGTTTGGTGCCTTGGACCAGACCGAGGACCTTAAGATTTTGCATGAACCGAGGACTGGCAGCCAGGTAACACGAGAAATTGTGTAAAGTGTTAATATGTAGTAAAAACCTAAGAAAATCTCCCATTTCCGTCATTTACTATCGAATCGACATAACGCCAGATCGTCACATTGGTCGCTTTTCTCTCTGAAACGGTTACATTTACCGTCTGCAAGCCCTTGTCGCGTGATGCGGTATGCAGACACAGTACAAGCAGCACACTAGAACACAGAATAAGAGCCTACGTTGATGCAATCGGCCAGTAAGAAGAGCTACATTTCAAGTTTTAGTTATCGACTAATGAATTATTGGGCGGTTTGGTGCCTTGGACCAGACCGAGGACCTTAAGATTTTGCATGAACCGAGGACTGGCAGCCAGGTAACACGAGAAATTGTGTAAAGTGTTAATATGTAGTAAAAACCTAAGAAAATCTCCCGTTTCCGTCATTTACTATCGAATCGACATAACACCAGATCGTCACAGTGGTCGCTTTTCTCTCTGAAACGGTTACATTTATCGTCTGCAAGCCGTTGTCGCGTGATGCGGTATGCAGACACAGTACAAGCAGCACACTAGAACACAGAATAAGAATCTACGTTGATGCAATCGGCCAGTAAGAAGAGCTACATTTCAAGTTTTAGTTATCGATTAATGAATTATTGGGCGGTTTGGTGCCTTGGACCAGACCGAGGACCTTAAGATTTTGCATGAACCGAGGACTGGCAGCCAGGTAACACGAGAAATTGTGTAAAGTGTTAATATGTAGTAAAAACCTAAGAAAATCTCCCGTTTCCGTCATTTACTATCGAATCGACATAACGCCAGATCGTCACAGTGGTCGCTTTTCTCTCTGAAACGGTTACATTTATCGTCTGCAAGCCCTTGTCGCGTGATGCGGTATGCAGACACAGTACAAGCAGCACACTAGAACACAGAATAAGAATCTACGTTGATGCAATCGGCCAGTAAGAAGAGCTACATTTCAAGTTTTAGTTATCGATTAATGAATTATTGGACGGTTTGGTGCCTTGGACCAGACCGAGGACCTTAAGATTTTGCATGAACCGAGGACTGGCAGCCAGGTAACACGAGAAATTGTGTAAAGTGTTAATATGTAGTAAAAACCTAAGAAAATCTCCCGTTTCCGTCATTTACTATCGAATCGACATAACGCCAGATCGTCACATTGGTCGCTTTTATCTCTGAAACGGTTACATTTATCGTCTACAAGCCCTTGTCGCGTGATGCGGTATGCAGAGTCACTACAAGCAGCACACTAGAACACAGAATAAGAATCTACGTTGATGCAATCGGCCAGTAAGAAGAGCTACATTTCAAGTTTTAGTTATCGATTAATGAATTATTGGGCGGTTTGGTGCCTTGGACCAGACCGAGGACCTTAAGATTTTGCATGAACCGAGGACTGGCAGTCAGGTAACACGAGAAATTGTGTAAAGTGTTAATATGTAGTAAAAACCTAAGAAAATCTCCCGTTTCCGTCATTTACTATCGAATCGACATAACGCCAGATCGTCACAGTGGTCGCTTTTCTCTCTGAAACGGTTACATTTATCGTCTGCAAGCCCTTGTCGCGTGATGCGGTATGCAGAGTCACTACAAGCGGTATAGTAGAACACTGAAGAAGCATCTAAGTTTATGCAATCGCCCAGTATGAAGAGCTACATTTCAAGTTTTAGTTATCGATTAATGAATTATTGGGCGGTTTGGTGCCTTGGACCAGACCGAGGACCTTAAGATTTTGCATGAACCGAGGACTGGCAGCCAGGTAACACGAGAAATTGTGTAAAGTGTTAATATGCAGTAAAAACCTAAGAAAATCTCCCGTTTCCGTCATTTACTATCGAATCGACATAACGCCAGATCGTCACAGTGGTCGCTTTTCTCTCTGAAACGGTTACATTTATCGTCTGCAAGCCCTTGCCGCGTGATGCGGTATGCAGAGTCACTACAAGCGGCATAGTAGAACACTGAAGAAGCATCTAAGTTTATGCAATCGGCCAGTAAGAAGAGCTACATTTCAAGTTTTAGTTATCGATTAATGAATTATTGGGCGGTTTGGTGCCTTGGACCAGACCGAGGACCTTAAGATTTTGCATGAACCGAGGACTGGCAGCCAGGTAACACGAGAAATTGTGTAAAGTGTTAATATGTAGTAAAAACCTAAGAAAATCTCCCGTTTCCGTCATTTACTATCGAATCGACATAACGCCAGATCGTCACAGTGGTCGCTTTTCTCTCTGAAACGGTTACATTTATCGTCTGCAAGCCCTTGTCGCGTGATGCGGTATGCAGACACAGTACAAGCAGCACACTAGAACACAGAATAAGAATCTACGTTGATGCAATCGGCCAGTAAGAAGAGCTACATTTCAAGATTTGGTTATCGATTAATGAATTATTGGGCGGTTTGGTGCCTTGGACCAGACCGAGGACCTTAAGATTTTGCATGAACCGAGGACTGGCAGCCAGGTAACACGAGAAATTGTGTAAAGTGTTAATATGTAGTAAAAACCTAAGAAAATCTCCCGTTTCCGTCATTTACTATCGAATCGACATAACGCCAGATCGTCACAGTGGTCGCTTTTCCCTCTGAAACGGGTACATTTATCGTCTGCAAGCCCTTGTCGCGTGATGCGGTATGTAGAGTCACTACAAGCGGCATAGTAGAACACTGAAGAAGCATCTAAGTTTATGCAATCGCCCAGTAAGAAGAGCTACATTTCAAGTTTTAGTTATCGATTAATGAATTATTGGGCGGTTTGGTGCCTTGGACCAGACCGAGGACCTTAAGATTTTGCATGAACCGAGGACTGGCAGCCAGGTAACACGAGAAATTGTGTAAAGTGTTAATATGTAGTAAAAACCTAAGAAAATCTCCCGTTTCCATCATTTACTATCGAATCGACATAACGCCAGATCGTCACAGTGGTCGCTTTTCTCTCTGAAACGGTTACATTTATCGTCTGCAAGCCCTTGTCGCGTGATGCGGTATGCAGACACAGTACAAGCAGCACACTAGAACACAGAATAAGAATCTACGTTGATGCAATCGGCCAGTAAGAAGAGCTACATTTCAAGTTTTAGTTATCGATTAATGAATTATTGGGCGGTTTGGTGCCTTGGACCAGACCGAGGACCTTAAGATTTTGCATGAACCGAGGACTGGCAGCCAGGTAACACGAGAAATTGTGTAAAGTGTTAATATGTAGTAAAAACCTAAGAAAATCTCCCGTTTCCGTCATTTACTATCGAATCGACATAACGCCAGATCGTCACATTGGTCGCTTTTCTCTCTGAAACGGTTACATTTATCGTCTGCAAGCCCTTCTCGCGTGATGCGGTATGCAGACACAGTACAAGCAGGACACTAGAACACAGAATAAGAATCTACGTTGATGCAATCGGCCAGTAAGAAGAGCTACATTTCAAGTTTTAGTTATCGATTAATGAATTATTGGGCGGTTTGGTGCCTTGGACCAGACCGAGGACCTTAAGAATTTGCATGAACCGAGGACTGGCAGCCAGGTAACACGAGAAATTGTGTAAAGTGTTAATATGTAGTAAAAACCTAAGAAAATCTCCCGTTTCCGTCATTTACTATCGAATCGACATAACGCCAGATCGTCACAGTGGTCGCTTTTCTCTCTGAAACGGTTACATTTATCGTCTGCAAGCCGTTGTCGCGTGATGCGGTATGCAGAGTCACTACAAGCGGCATAGTAGAACACTGAAGAAGCATCTAAGTTTATGCAATCGCCCAGTAAGAAGAGCTACATTTCAAGTTTTAGTTATCGATTAATGAATTATTGGGCGGTTTGGTGCCTTGGACCAGACCGAGGACCTTAAGATTTTGCATGAACCGAGGACTGGCAGCAAGGTAACACGAGAAATTGTGTAAAGTGTTAATATGTAGTAAAAACCTAAGAAAATCTCCCGTTTCCGTCATTTACTATCGAATCGACATAACGCCAGATCGTCACAGTGGTCGCTTTTCTCTCTGAAACGGTTACATTTATCGTCTGCAAGCCCTTGCCGCGTGATGCGGTATGCAGAGTCACTACAAGCGGCATAGTAGAACACTGAAGAAGCATCTAAGTTTATGCAATCGCCCAGTAAGAAGAGCTACATTTCAAGTTTTAGTTATCGATTAATGAATTATTGGGCGGTTTGGTGCCTTGGACCAGACCGAGGACCTTAAGATTTTGCATGAACCGAGGACTGGCAGCCAGGTAACACGAGAAATTGTGTAAAGTGTTAATATGTAGTAAAAACCTAAGAAAATCTCCCGTTTCCATCATTTACTATCGAATCGACATAACGACAGATCGTCACAGTGGTCGCTTTTCTCTCTGAAACGGTTACATTTATCGTCTGCAAGCCCTTGTCGCGTGATGCGGTAAGCAGACACAGTACAAGCAGCACACTAGAACACAGAATAAGAATCTACGTTGATGCAATCGGCCAGTAAGAAGAGCTACATTTCAAGTTTTGGTTATCGATTAATGAATTATTGGGCGGTTTGGTGCCTTGGACCAGACCGAGGATCTTAAGATTTTGCATGAACCGAGGACTGGCAGCCAGGTAACACGAGAAATTGTGTAAAGTGTTAATATGTAGTAAAAACCTAAGAAAATCTCCCGTTTCCGTCATTTACTATCGAATCGACAAAACGCCAGATCGTCACAGTGGTCGCTTTTCCCTCTGAAACGGTTACATTTATCGTCTGCAAGCCGTTGTCGCGTGATGCGGTATGTAGAGTTACTACAAGCGGCATAGTAGAACACTGAAGAAGCATCTAAGTTTATGCAATCGCCCAGTAAGAAGAGCTACATTTCAAGTTTTAGTTATCGATTAATGAATTATTGGGCGGTTTGGTGCCTTGGACCAGACCGAGGACCTTAAGATTTTGCATGAACCGAGGACTGGCAGCCAGGTAACACGAGAAATTGTGTAAAGTGTTAATATGTAGTAAAAACCCAAGAAAATCTCCCGTTTCCGTCATTTACTATCGAATCGACATAACGCCAGATCGTCACAGTGGTCGCTTTTCTCTCTGAAACGGTTACATTTATCGTCTGCAAGCCGTTGTCGCGTGATGCGGTATGTAGAGTCACTACAAGTGGCATAGTAGAACACTGAAGAAGCATCTAAGTTTATGCAATCGGCCAGTAAGAAGAGCTACATTTCAAGTTTTAGTTATCGATTAATGAATTATTGGGCGGTTTGGTGCCTTGGACCAGACCGTGGACCTTAAGATTTTGCATGAACCAAGGACTGGCAGCCAGGTAACACGAGAAATTGCGTAAAGTGTTAATATGTAGTAAAAACCTAAGAAAATCTCCCGTTACCGTCATTTACTATCGAATCGACATAACGCCAGATCGTCACAGTGGTCGCTTTTCTCTCTGAAACGGTTACATTTATCGTCTGCAAGCCCTTGTCGCGTGATGCGGTATGCAGACACAGTACAAGCAGCACACTAGAACACAGAATAAGAATCTACGTTGATGCAATCGGCCAGTAAGAAGAGCTACATTTCAAGTTTTAGTTATCGATTAATGAATTATTGGGCGGTTTGGTGCCTTGGACCAGACCGAGGACCTTAAGATTTTGCATGAACCGAGGACTGGCAGCCAGGTAACACGAGAAATTGTGTAAAGTGTTAATATGTAGTAAAAACCTAAGAAAATCTCCCGTTTCCGTCATTTACTATCGAATCGACATAACGCCAGATCGTCACAGTGGTCGCTTTTCTCTCTGAAACGGTTACATTTATCGTCTGCAAGCCCTTGTCGCGTGATGCGGTATGCAGACACAGTACAAGCAGCACACTAGAACACAGAATAAGAATCTACGTTGATGCAATCGGCCAGTAAGAAGAGCTACATTTCAAGTTTTGGTTATCGATTAATGAATTATTGGGCGGTTTGGTGCCTTGGACCAGACCGAGGACCTTAAGATTTTGCATGAACCGAGGACTGGCAGCCAGGTAACACGAGAAATTGTGTAAAGTGTTAATATGTAGTAAAAACCTAAGAAAATCTCCCGTTTCCGTCATTTACTATCGAATCGACATAACGCCAGATCGTCACAGTGGTCGCTTTTCCCTCTGAAACGGTTACATTTATCGTCTGCAAGCCGTTGTCGCGTGATGCGGTATGTAGAGTCACTACAAGCGGCATAGTAGAACACTGAAGAAGCATCTAAGTTTATGCAATCGCCCAGTAAGAAGAGCTACATTTCAAGTTTTAGTTATCGATTAATGAATTATTGGGCGGTTTGGTGCCTTGGACCAGACCGAGGACCTTAAGATTTTGCATGAACCGAGGACTGGCAGCCAGGTAACACGAGAAATTGTGTAAAGTGTTAATATGTAGTAAAAACCCAAGAAAATCTCCCGTTTCCGTCATTTACTATCGAATCGACATAACGCCAGATCGTCACAGTGGTCGCTTTTCTCTCTGAAACGGTTACATTTATCGTCTGCAAGCCGTTGTCGCGTGATGCGGTATGTAGAGTCACTACAAGTGGCATAGTAGAACACTGAAGAAGCATCTAAGTTTATGCAATCGGCCAGTAAGAAGAGCTACATTTCAAGTTTTAGTTATCGATTAATGAATTATTGGGCGGTTTGGTGCCTTGGACCAGACCGTGGACCTTAAGATTTTGCATGAACCAAGGACTGGCAGCCAGGTAACACGAGAAATTGCGTAAAGTGTTAATATGTAGTAAAAACCTAAGAAATTCTCCCGTTACCGTCATTTACTATCGAATCGACATAACGCCAGATCGTCACAGTGGTCGCTTTTCTCTCGGAAACGGTTACATTTATCGTCTGCAAGCCCTTGTCTCGTGATGCGGTATGCAGACACAGTACAAGCAGCACACTAGAACACAGAATAAGAATCTACGTTGATGCAATCGGCCAGTAAGAAGAGCTACATTTCAAGTTTTAGTTATCGATTAATGAATTATTGGGCGGTTTGGTGCCTTGGACCAGACCGAGGACCTTAAGATTTTGCATGAACCGAGGACTGGCAGCCAGGTAACACGAGAAATTGTGTAAAGTGTTAATATGTAGTAAAAACCTAAGAAAATCTCCCGTTTCCGTCATTTACTATCGAATCGACATAACGCCAGATCGTCACAGTGGTCGCTTTTCTCTCTGAAACGGTTACATTTATCGTCTGCAAGCCCTTGTCGCGTGTTGCGGTATGCAGAGTCACTACAAGCGGCATAGTAGAACACTGAAGAAGCATCTAAGTTTATGCAATCGCCCAGTAAGAAGAGCTACATTTCAAGTTTTAGTTATCGATTAATGAATTATTGGGCGGTTTGGTGCCTTGGACCAGACCGAGGACCTTAAGATTTTGCATGAACCGAGGACTGGCAGCCAGGTAACACGAGAAATTGTGTAAAGTGTTAATATGTAGTAAAAACCTAAGAAAATCTCCCGTTTCCGTCATTTACTATCGAATCGACATAACGCCAGATCGTCACAGTGGTCGCTTTTCTCTCTGAAACGGTTACATTTATCGTCTGCAAGCCCTTGTCGCGTGATGCGGTATGCAGACACAGTACAAGCAGCACACTAGAACACAGAATAAGAATCTACGTTGATGCAATCGGCCAGTAAGAAGAGCTACATTTCAAGTTTTAGTTATCGATTAATGAATTATTGGGCGGTTTGGTGCCTTGGACCAGACCGAGGACCTTAAGATTTTGCATGAACCGAGGACTGGCAGCCAGGTAACACGAGAAATTGTGTAAAGTGTTAATATGTAGTAAAAACCCAAGAAAATCTCCCGTTTCCGTCATTTGCCTTGGACCTCAACGGGTGCGGGGCAAAGTCAGGACATGCGGGGACCAAGCAGCAATCGGTATTGTAATTGTAAACTGTCGAAGCTGCGTTGGTAAAGTACCGGAACTTCAAGCGCTGATAGAAAGCACCGAAGCTGAAATCGTTATAGGTACAGAAAGCTGGCTGAAGCCAGAGATAAATTCTGCCGAAATTTTTACAAAGGCACAGACGGTGTTTAGAAAGGATAGATTGCATGCAACCGGTGGCGGAGTGTTCGTCGCTGTTAGTAGTAGTTTATCCTGTAGTGAAGTAGAAGTGGATAGTTCCTGTGAATTATTATGGGTGGAGGTTACACTCAACAACCGAGCAAGGTTAATAATTGGCTCCTTTTACCGACCCCCCGACTCAGCAGCATTAGTGGCAGAACAACTGAGAGAAAATTTGGAATACATTTCACATAAATTTTCTCAGCATGTTATGGTCTTAGGTGGAGATTTCAATTTACCAGATATAGACTGGGACACTCAGATGTTTAGGACGGGTGGTAGGGACAGAGCATCGAGTGACATTATACTGAGTGCACTATCCGAAAATTACCTCGAGCAATTAAACAGAGAACCGACTCGTGGAGATAACATCTTGGACCTACTGATAACAAACAGACCCGAACTTTTCGACTCTGTAAGTGCAGAACAGGGAATCAGTGATCATAAGGCCGTTGCAGCATCCCTGAATATGGAAGTTAATAGGAATATAAAAAAAGGGAGGAAGGTTTATCTGTTTAGCAAGAGTAATAGAAGGCAGATTTCAGACTACCTAACAGATCAAAACGAAAATTTCTGTTCTGACACTGACAATGTTGAGTGTTTATGGAAAAAGTTCAAGGCAACCGTTAAATGCGTTTTAGACAGGTACGTGCCGAGCAAAACTGTGAGGGACGGGAAAAACCCACCGTGGTACAACAACAAAGTTAGGAAACTACTGCGAAAGCAAAGAGAGCTTCACTCCAAGTTTAAACGCAGCCAAAACCTCTCAGACAAACAGAAGCTAAACGATGTCAAAGTTAGCGTAAGGAGGGCTATGCGTGAAGCGTTCAGTGAATTCGAAAGTAAAATACTAGGTACCGACTTGACAGAAAATCCTAGGAAGTTCTGGTCTTACGTTAAATCAGTAAGTGGCTCGAAACATCATGTCCAGACACTCTGGGACGATGATGGCATTGAAACAGAGGATGACAAGCGTAAAGCTGAAATACTAAACACCTTTTTCCAAAGCTGTTTCACAGAGGAAGACCGCACTGCAGTTCCTTCTCTAAATCCTCGCACCAACGAAAAAATGGCTGACATTGAAATAAGTGTCCAAGGAACAGAAAAGCAACTGGAATCACTCAACAGAGGAAAGTCCACTGGACCTGACGGGATACCAATTCGATTCTACACAGAGTACGCGAAAGAACTTGCCCCCCTTCTAACAGCAGTGTACCGCAAGTCTCTAGAGGAACAGAAGGTTCCAAATGATTGGAAAAGAGCACAGGTAGTCCCAGTCTTCAAGAAGGGTCGTCGAGCAGATGCGCAAAACTATAGACCTATCTCTCTGACGTCGATCTGTTGTAGAATTTTAGAACATGTCTTTTGCTCGAGTATCATGTCGTTTTTGGAAACTCAGAATCTACTATGTAGGAATCAACATGGATTCCGGAAACGGCGATCGTGTGAAACCCAACTCGCATTATTTGTTCATGAAACCCAGAAAATATTAGATACAGGCTCCCAGGTAGATGCCATTTTCCTTGACTTCCGGAAGGCGTTCGATACAGTTCCGCACTGTCGTCTGATAAACAAAGTAAGAGCCTACGGAATATCAGACCAGCTGTGTGGCTGGATTGAAGAGTTTTTAGCAAACAGAACACAGCATGTTGTTATCAATGGAGAGACATCTACAGACGTTAAAGTAACCTCTGGCGTGCCACAGGGGAGTGTTATGGGACCATTGCTTTTCACAATATATATAAATGACCTAGTAGATAGTGTCGGAAGTTCCATGCGGCTTTTCGCGGATGATGCTGTAGTATACAGAGAAGTTGCAGCATTAGAAAATTGTAGCGAAATGCAGGAAGATCTGCAGCGGATAGGCACTTGGTGCAGGGAGTGGCAACTGACCCTTAACATAGACAAATGTAATGTATTGCGAATACATAGAAAGAAGGATCCTTTATTGTATGATTATATGATAGCGGAACAAACACTGGTAGCAGTTACTTCTGTAAAATAACTGGGAGTATGCGTGCGGAACGATTTGAAGTGGAATGATCATATAAAATTAATTGTTGGTAAGGCGGGTACCAGGTTGAGATTCATTGGGAGAGTCCTTAGAAAGTGTAGTCCATCAACAAAGGAGGTGGCTTACAAAACACTCGTTCGACCTATACTTGAGTATTGCTCATCAGTGTGGGATCCGTACCAGATCGGGTTGACGGAGGAGATAGAGAAGATCCAAAGAAGAGCGGCGCGTTTCGTCACAGGGTTATTTGGTAACCGTGATAGCGTTACGGAGATGTTTAACAAACTCAAGTGGCAGACTCTGCAAGAGAGGCGCTCTGCATCGCGGTGTAGCTTGCTCGCCAGGTTTCGAGAGGGTGCGTTTCTGGATGAGGTATCGAATATATTGCTTCCCCCTACTTATACCTCCCGAGGAGATCACGAATGTAAAATTAGAGAGATTAGAGCGCGCACAGAGGCTTTCAGACAGTCGTTCTTCCCGCGAACCTTACGCGACTGGAACAGGAAAGGGAGATAATGACAGTGGCACGTAAAGTGCCCTCCGCCACACACCGTTGGGTGGCTTGCGGAGTGTAAATGTAGATGTAGATTTACTATCGAATCGACATAACGCCAGATCGTCACAGTGGTCGCTTTTCTCTCTGAAACGGTTACATTTATCGTCTGCAAGCCCTTGTCGCGTGATGCGGTATGCAGACACAGTACAAGCAGCACACTAGAACACAGAATAAGAATCTACGTTGATGCAATCGGCCAGTAAGAAGAGCTACATTTCAAGTTTTAGTTATCGATTAATGAATTATTGGGCGGTTTGGTGCCTTGGACCAGACCGAGGACCTTAAGATTTTGCATGAACCGAGGACTGGCAGCCAGGTAACACGAGAAATTGTGTAAAGTGTTAATATGTAGTAAAAACCCAAGAAAATCTCCCGTTTCCGTCATTTGCCTTGGACCTCAACGGGTGCGGGGCAAAGTCAGGACATGCGGGGACCAAGCAGCAATCGGTATTGTAATTGTAAACTGTCGAAGCTGCGTTGGTAAAGTACCGGAACTTCAAGCGCTGATAGAAAGCACCGAAGCTGAAATCGTTATAGGTACAGAAAGCTGGCTGAAGCCAGAGATAAATTCTGCCGAAATTTTTACAAAGGCACAGACGGTGTTTAGAAAGGATAGATTGCATGCAACCGGTGGCGGAGTGTTCGTCGCTGTTAGTAGTAGTTTATCCTGTAGTGAAGTAGAAGTGGATAGTTCCTGTGAATTATTATGGGTGGAGGTTACACTCAACAACCGAGCAAGGTTAATAATTGGCTCCTTTTACCGACCCCCCGACTCAGCAGCATTAGTGGCAGAACAACTGAGAGAAAATTTGGAATACATTTCACATAAATTTTCTCAGCATGTTATGGTCTTAGGTGGAGATTTCAATTTACCAGATATAGACTGGGACACTCAGATGTTTAGGACGGGTGGTAGGGACAGAGCATCGAGTGACATTATACTGAGTGCACTATCCGAAAATTACCTCGAGCAATTAAACAGAGAACCGACTCGTGGAGATAACATCTTGGACCTACTGATAACAAACAGACCCGAACTTTTCGACTCTGTAAGTGCAGAACAGGGAATCAGTGATCATAAGGCCGTTGCAGCATCCCTGAATATGGAAGTTAATAGGAATATAAAAAAAGGGAGGAAGGTTTATCTGTTTAGCAAGAGTAATAGAAGGCAGATTTCAGACTACCTAACAGATCAAAACGAAAATTTCTGTTCTGACACTGACAATGTTGAGTGTTTATGGAAAAAGTTCAAGGCAACCGTTAAATGCGTTTTAGACAGGTACGTGCCGAGCAAAACTGTGAGGGACGGGAAAAACCCACCGTGGTACAACAACAAAGTTAGGAAACTACTGCGAAAGCAAAGAGAGCTTCACTCCAAGTTTAAACGCAGCCAAAACCTCTCAGACAAACAGAAGCTAAACGATGTCAAAGTTAGCGTAAGGAGGGCTATGCGTGAAGCGTTCAGTGAATTCGAAAGTAAAATACTAGGTACCGACTTGACAGAAAATCCTAGGAAGTTCTGGTCTTACGTTAAATCAGTAAGTGGCTCGAAACATCATGTCCAGACACTCTGGGACGATGATGGCATTGAAACAGAGGATGACAAGCGTAAAGCTGAAATACTAAACACCTTTTTCCAAAGCTGTTTCACAGAGGAAGACCGCACTGCAGTTCCTTCTCTAAATCCTCGCACCAACGAAAAAATGGCTGACATTGAAATAAGTGTCCAAGGAACAGAAAAGCAACTGGAATCACTCAACAGAGGAAAGTCCACTGGACCTGACGGGATACCAATTCGATTCTACACAGAGTACGCGAAAGAACTTGCCCCCCTTCTAACAGCAGTGTACCGCAAGTCTCTAGAGGAACAGAAGGTTCCAAATGATTGGAAAAGAGCACAGGTAGTCCCAGTCTTCAAGAAGGGTCGTCGAGCAGATGCGCAAAACTATAGACCTATCTCTCTGACGTCGATCTGTTGTAGAATTTTAGAACATGTCTTTTGCTCGAGTATCATGTCGTTTTTGGAAACTCAGAATCTACTATGTAGGAATCAACATGGATTCCGGAAACGGCGATCGTGTGAAACCCAACTCGCATTATTTGTTCATGAAACCCAGAAAATATTAGATACAGGCTCCCAGGTAGATGCCATTTTCCTTGACTTCCGGAAGGCGTTCGATACAGTTCCGCACTGTCGTCTGATAAACAAAGTAAGAGCCTACGGAATATCAGACCAGCTGTGTGGCTGGATTGAAGAGTTTTTAGCAAACAGAACACAGCATGTTGTTATCAATGGAGAGACATCTACAGACGTTAAAGTAACCTCTGGCGTGCCACAGGGGAGTGTTATGGGACCATTGCTTTTCACAATATATATAAATGACCTAGTAGATAGTGTCGGAAGTTCCATGCGGCTTTTCGCGGATGATGCTGTAGTATACAGAGAAGTTGCAGCATTAGAAAATTGTAGCGAAATGCAGGAAGATCTGCAGCGGATAGGCACTTGGTGCAGGGAGTGGCAACTGACCCTTAACATAGACAAATGTAATGTATTGCGAATACATAGAAAGAAGGATCCTTTATTGTATGATTATATGATAGCGGAACAAACACTGGTAGCAGTTACTTCTGTAAAATAACTGGGAGTATGCGTGCGGAACGATTTGAAGTGGAATGATCATATAAAATTAATTGTTGGTAAGGCGGGTACCAGGTTGAGATTCATTGGGAGAGTCCTTAGAAAGTGTAGTCCATCAACAAAGGAGGTGGCTTACAAAACACTCGTTCGACCTATACTTGAGTATTGCTCATCAGTGTGGGATCCGTACCAGATCGGGTTGACGGAGGAGATAGAGAAGATCCAAAGAAGAGCGGCGCGTTTCGTCACAGGGTTATTTGGTAACCGTGATAGCGTTACGGAGATGTTTAACAAACTCAAGTGGCAGACTCTGCAAGAGAGGCGCTCTGCATCGCGGTGTAGCTTGCTCGCCAGGTTTCGAGAGGGTGCGTTTCTGGATGAGGTATCGAATATATTGCTTCCCCCTACTTATACCTCCCGAGGAGATCACGAATGTAAAATTAGAGAGATTAGAGCGCGCACAGAGGCTTTCAGACAGTCGTTCTTCCCGCGAACCTTACGCGACTGGAACAGGAAAGGGAGATAATGACAGTGGCACGTAAAGTGCCCTCCGCCACACACCGTTGGGTGGCTTGCGGAGTGTAAATGTAGATGTAGATTTACTATCGAATCGACATAACGCCAGATCGTCACAGTGGTCGCTTTTCTCTCTGAAACGGTTACATTTATCGTCTGCAAGCCCTTGTCGCGTGATGCGGTATGCAGACACAGTACAAGCAGCACACTAGAACACAGAATAAGAATCTACGTTGATGCAATCGGCCAGTAAGAACAGCTACATTTCAAGTTTTAGTTATCGATTAATGAATTATTGGGTGGTTTGGTGCCTTGGACCAGACCGAGGACCTTAAGATTTTGCATGAACCGAGGACTGGCAGCCAGGTAACACGAGAAATTGTGTAAAGTGTTAATATGTAGTAAAAACCTAAGAAAATCTCCCGTTTCCGTCATTTACTATCGAATCGACATAACGCCAGATCGTCACAGTGGTCGCTTTTCTCTCTGAAACGGTTACATTTATCGTCTGCAAGCCCTTGTCCCGTGATGCGGTATGCAGAGTCACTACAAGCGGCATAGTAGAACACTGAAGAAGCATCTAAGTTTATGCAATCGCCCAGTAAGAAGAGCTACATATCAAGTTTTAGTTATCGATTAATGAATAATTGGGCGGTTTGGTGCCTTGGACCAGACCGAGGACCTTAAGATTTTGCATGAACCGAGGACTGGCAGCCAGGTAACACGAGAAATTGTGTAAAGTGTTAATATGTAGTAAAAACCTAAGAAAATCTCGTTTCCGTCATTTACTATCGAATCGACATAACGCCAGATCGTCACAGTGGTCGCTCTTCTCTCTGAAACGGTTACATTTATCGTCTGCAAGCCCTTGTCGCGTGATGCGGTATGCAGACACAGTACAAGCAGCACACTACAACACAGAATAAGGATCTACGTTGATGCAATCGGCCAGTAAGAAGAGCTACATTTCAAGTTTTAGTTATCGATTAATGAATTATTGGCGGTTTGGTGCCTTGGACCAGACCGAGGATCTTAAGATTTTGCATGAACCGAGGACTGGCAGCCAGGTAACACGAGAAATTGTGTAAAGTGTTAATATGTAGTAAAAGCCTAAGAAAATCTCCCGTTTCCGTCATTTACTATCGAATCGACATAACGCCAGATCGTCACATTGGTCGCTTTCTCTCTGAAACGGTTACATTTATCGTCTGCAAGCCCTTGTCGCGTGATGCGGTATGCAGACACAGTACAAGCAGCACACTAGAACACAGAATAAGAATCTACGTTGATGCAATCGGCCAGTAAGAAAAGCTACATTTCAAGTTTTAGTTATCGATTAATGAATTATTGGGCGGTTTGGTGCCTTGGACCAGACCGAGGACCTTAAGATTTTCCATGAACCGTGGACTGGCAGCCAGGTAACACGAGAAATTGTGTAAAGTGTTAATATGTAGTAAAAACCTAAGAAAATCTCCCGTTTCCGTCATTTACTATCGAATCGACATAACGCCAGATCGTCACATTGGTCGCTTTTCTCTCTGAAACGGTTACATTTATCGTCTGCAAGCCCTTGTCGCGTGATGCGGTATGCAGACACAGTACAAGCAGCACACTAGAACACAGAATAAGAATCTACGTTGATGCAATCGGCCAGTAAGAAGAGCTACATTTCAAGTTTTAGTTATCGATTAATGAATTATTGGGCGGTTTGTTGCCTTGGACCAGACCGAGGACCTTAAGATTTTGCATGAACCGAGGACTGGCAGCCAGGTAACACGAGAAATTGTGTAAAGTGTTAATATGTAATAAAAACCTAAGAAAATCTCCCGTTTCCGTCATTTACTATCGAATCGACATAACGCCAGATCGTCACAGTGGTCGCTTTTCTCTCTGAAACGGTTACATTTATCGTCTGCAAGCCCTTGTCGCGTGATGCGGTATGCAGAGTCACTACAAGCGGCATAGTAGAACACTGAAGAAGCATCTAAGTTTATGCAATCGCCCAGTAAGAAGAGCTACATTTCAAGATTTAGTTATCGATTAATGAATTATTGGGCGGTTTGGTGCCTTGGACCAGACCGAGGACCTTAAGATTTTGCATGAACCGAGGACTGGCAGCCAGGTAACACGAGAAATTGTGTAAAGTGTTAATATGTAGTAAAAACCTAAGAAAATCTCCCGTTTCCGTCATTTACTATCGAATCGACATAAAGCCAGATCGTCACAGTGGTCGCTTTTCTCTCTGAAACTGTTACATTTATCGTCTGCAAGCCCTTGTCGCGTGATGCGGTATGTAGAGTCACTACAAGCGGCATAGTAGAACACTGAAGATGCATCTAAGTTTATGCAATCGCCCAGTAAGAAGAGCTACATTTCAAGTTTTAGTTATCGATTAATGAATTATTGGGCGGTTTGGTGACTTGGACCAGACCGAGGACCTTAAGATTTTGCATGAACCGAGGACTGGCAGCCAGGTAACACGAGAAATTGTGTAAAGTGTTAATATGTAGTAAAAACCCAAGAAAATCTCCCGTTTCCGTCATTTACTATCGAATCGACATAACGCCAGATCGTCACAGTGGTCGCTTTTCTCTCTGAAACGGTTACATTTATCGTCTGCAAGCCCTTGTCGCGTGATGCGGTATGCAGACACAGTACAAGCAGCACAATAGAACACAGAATAAGAATCTACGTTGATGCAATCGGCCAGTAAGAAGAGCTACATTTCAAGTTTTAGTTATCGATTAATGAATTATTGGGCGGTTTGGTGCCTTGGACCAGACCGAGGACCTTAAGATTTTGCATGAACCGAGGACTGGCAGCCAGGTAACACCAGATATTGTGTAAAGTGTTAATATGAAGTAAAAACCTAAGAAAATCTCCCGTTTCCGTCATTTACTATCGAATCGACATAACGCCAGATCGTCACAGTGGTCGCTTTTCTCTCTGAAACGGTTACATTTATCGTCTGCAAGCCGTTGTCGCGTGATGCGGTATGCAGAGTCCCTACAAGCGGCATAGTAGAACACTGAAGAAGCATCTAAGTTTATGCAATCGCCCAGTAAGAAGGGCTACATTTCAAGTTTTAGTTATCGATTAATGAATTATTGGGCGGTTTGGTGCCTTGGACCAGACCGAGGACCTTAAGATTTTGCATGAAATGAGGACTGGCTGCCAGGTAACACGAGAAATTGTGTAAAGTGTTAATATGTAGTAAAAACCTAAGAAAATCTCCCGTTTCCGTCATTTACTATCGAATCGACATAACGGCATATCGTCACATTGGTCGCTTTTCTCTCTGAAACGGTTACATTTATCGTCTGCAAGCCCTTGTCGCGTGATGCGGTATGCAGACACAGTACAAGCAGCACACTAGAACACAGAATAAGAATCTACGTTGATGCAATCGGCCAGTAAGAGGAGCTACATTTCAAGTTTTAGTTATCGATTAATGAATTATTGGGCGGTTTGGTGCCTTGGACCAGACCGAGGACCTTAAGATTTTGCATGAACCGAGGACTGGCAGCCAGGTAACACGAGAAATTGTGTAAAGTGTTAATATGTAGTAAAAACCTAAGAAAATCTCCCGTTTCCGTCATTTACTATCGAATCGACATAACGCCAGATCGTCACAGTGGTCGCTTTTCTCTCTGAAACGGTTACATTTATCGTCTGCAAGCCCTTGTCGCGTGATGCGGTATGCAGACACAGTACAAGCAGCACAATAGAACACAGAATAAGAATCTACGTTGATGCAATCGGCCAGTAAGAAGAGCTACATTTCAAGTTTTAGGTATCGATTAATGAATTATTGGGCGGTTTCGTGCCTTGGACCAGACCGAGGACCTTAAGATTTTGCATGAACCGAGGACTGGCAGCCAGGTAACACGAGAAATTGTGTAAAGTGTTAATATGTAGTAAAAACCCAAGAAAATCTCCCGTTTCCGTCATTTACTATCGAATCGACATAACGCCAGATCGTCACAGTGGTCGCTTTTCTCTCTGAAACGGTTACATTTATCGTCTGCAAGCCCTTGTCGCGTGATGCGGTATGCAGAGTCACTACAAGCGGCATAGTAGAACACTGAAGAAGCATCTAAGTTTATGCAATCGCCCTGTAAGAAGAGCTACATTTCAAGTTTTAGTTATCGATTAATGAATTTTTGGGCGGTTTGGTGCCTTGGACCAGACCGAGGACCTTAAGATTTTGCATGAACCGAGGACTGGCAGCCAGGTAACACGAGAAATTGTGTAACGTGTTAATATGTAGTAAAAACCTAAGAAAATCTCCCGTTTCCGTCATTTACTATCGAATCGACATAACGCCAGATCGTCACAGTGGTCGCTTTTCTCTCTGAAACGGTTACATTTATCGTCTGCAAGCCCTTGTCGCGTGATGCGGTATGCAGACACAGTACAAGCAGCACACTAGAACACAGAATAAGAATCTACGTTGATGCAATCGGCCAGTAAGAAGAGCTACATTTCAAGTTTTAGTTATCGATTAATGAATTATTGGGCGGTTTGGTGCCTTGGACCAGACCGAGGACCTTAAGATTTTGCATGAACCGAGGACTGGCAGCCAGGTAACACGAGAAATTGTGTAAAGTGTTAATATGTAGTAAAAACCTAAGAAAATCTCCCGTTTCCGTCATTTACTATCGAATCGACATGAAGCCAGATCGTCACAGTGGTCGCTTTTCTCTCTGAAACGGTTACATTTATCGTCTGCAAGCCCTTGTCGCGTGATGCGGTATGCAGACACAGTACAAGCAGCACACTAGAACACAGAATAAGAATCTACGTTGATGCAATCGGCCAGTAAGAAAAGCTACATTTCAAGTTTTAGTTATCGATTAATGAATTATTGGGCGGTTTGGTGCCTTGGACCAGACCGAGGACCTTAAGATTTTCCATGAACCGAGGACTGGCAGCCAGGTAACACGAGAAATTGTGTAAAGCGTTAATATGTAGTAAAAACGTAAGAAAATCTCCCGTTTCCGTCATTTACTATCGAATCGACATAACGCCAGATCGTCACAGTGGTCGCTTTTCTCTCTGAAACGGTTACATTTATCGTCTGCAAGCCGTTGTCGCGTGATGCGGTATGCAGACACAGTACAAGCAGCACACTAGAACACAGAATAAGAATCTACGTTGATGCAATCGGCCAGTAAGAAGAGCTACATTTCAAGTTTTAGTTATCGATTAATGAATTATTGGGCGGTTTGGTGCCTTGGACCAGACCGAGGACCTTAAGATTTTGCATGAACCGAGGACTGGCAGCCAGGTAACACGAGAAATTGTGTAAAGTGTTAATATGTAGTAGAAACGCAAGAAATTCTCCCGTTTCCGTCATTTACTATCGAATCGACATAACGCCAGATCGTCACAGTGGTCGCTTTTCTCTCTGAAACGGTTACATTTATCGTCTGCAAACCCTTGTCGCGTGATGCGGTATGTAGAGTCACTACAGGCGGCATAGTAGAACACTGAAGAAGCATCTAAGTTTATGCAATCGCCCAGTAAGAAGAGCTACATTTCAAGTTTTAGTTATCGATTAATGAATTATTGGGCGGTTTGGTGCCTTGGACCAGACCGAGGACCTTAAGATTTTGCATGAACCGAGGACTGGCAGCCAGGTAACACGAGAAATTGTGTAAAGTGTTAATATGTAGTAAAAACCTAAGAAAATCTCCCGTTTCCGTCATTTACTATCGAATCGACATAACGCCAGATCGTCACAGTGGTCGCTTTTCTCTCTGAAACGGTTACATTTATCGTCTGCAAGCCCTTGTCGCGTGATGCGGTATGCAGACACAGTACAAGCAGGACACTAGAACACAGAATAAGAATCTACGTTGATGCAATCGGCCAGTAAGAAGAGCTACATTTCAAGTTTTAGTTATCGATTAATGAATTATTGGGCGGTTTGGTGCCTTGGACCAGACCGAGGACCTTAAGATTTTGCATGAACCGAGGACTGGCAGCCAGGTAACACGAGAAATTGTGTAAAGTGTTAATATGTAGTAAAAACCTAAGAAAATCTCCCGTTTCCGTCATTTACTATCGAATCGACATAACGCCAGATCGTCACATTGGTCGCTTTTCTCTCTGCAACGGTTACATTTATCGTCTGCAAGCCCTTGTCGCGTGATGCGGTATGCAGACACAGTACAAGCAGCACACTAGAACACAGAATAAGAATCTACGTTGATGCAATCGGCCAGTAAGAAGAGCTACATTTCAAGTTTTAGTTATCGATTAATGAATTATTGGGCGGTTTGGTGCCTTGGACCAGACCGAGGACCTTAAGATTTTGCATGAACCGAGGACTGGCAGCCAGGTAACACGAGAAATTGTGTAAAGTGTTAATATGTAGTAAAAACCTAAGAAAATCTCCCGTTTCCGTCATTTACTATCGAATCGACATAACGCCAGATCGTCACAGTGGTCGCTTTTCTCTCTGAAACGGTTACATTTATCGTCTGCAAGCCCTTGTCGCGTGATGCGGTATGCAGACACAGTACAAGCAGCACACTAGAACACAGAATAAGAATCTACGTTGATGCAATCGGCCAGTAAGAAGAGCTACATTTCAAGTTTTAGTTATCGATTAATGAATTATTGGGCGGTTTGTTGCCTTGGACCAGACCGAGGACCTTAAGATTTTGCATGAACCGAGGACTGGCAGCCAGGTAACACGAGAAATTGTGTAAAGTGTTAATATGTAGTAAAAACCCAAGAAAATCTCCCGTTTCCGTCATTTACTATCGAATCGACATAACGCCAGATCGTCACAGTGGTCGCTTTTCTCTCTGAAACGGTTACATTTATCGTCTGCAAGCCGTTGTCGCGTGATGCGGTATGCAGACACAGTACAAGCAGCACACTAGAACACAGAATAAGAATCTACGTTGATGCAATCGGCCAGTAAGAAGAGCTACATTTCAAGTTTTAGTTATCGATTAATGAATTATTGGGCGGTTTGGTGCCTTGGACCAGACCGAGGACCTTAAGATTTTGCATGAACCGAGGACTGGCAGCCAGGTAACACGAGAAATTGTGTAAAGTGTTAATATGTAGTAAAAACCTAAGAAAATCTCCCGTTTCCGTCATTTACTATCGAATCGACATAACGCCAGATCGTCACAGTGGTCGCTTTTCTCTCTGAAACGGTTACATTTATCGTCTGCAAGCCCTTGTCCCGTGATGCGGTATGCAGAGTCACTACAAGCGGCATAGTAGAACACTGAAGAAGCATCTAAGTTTATGCAATCGCCCAGTAAGAAGAGCTACATTTCAAGTTTTAGTTATCGATTAATGAATTATTGGGCGGTTTGGTGCCTTGGACCAGACCGAGGACCTTAAGATTTTGCATGAACCGAGGACTGGCAGCCAGGTAACACGAGAAATTGTGTAAAGTGTTAATATGTAGTAAAAACCTAAGAAAATCTCCCTTTTCCGTCATTTACTATCGAATCGACATAACGCCAGATCGTCACAGTGGTCGCTCTTCTCTCTGAAACGGTTACATTTATCGTCTGCAAGCCCTTGTCGCGTGATGCGGTATGCAGACACAGTACAAGCAGCACACTACAACACAGAATAAGGATCTACGTTGATGCAATCGGCCAGTAAGAAGAGCTACATTTCAAGTTTTAGTTATCGATTAATGAATTATTGGCGGTTTGGTGCCTTGGACCAGACCGAGGACCTTAAGATTTTGCATGAACCGAGGACTGGCAGCCAGGTAACACGAGAAATTGTGTAAAGTGTTAATATGTAGTAAAAACCTAAGAAAATCTCCCGTTTCCGTCATTTACTATCGAATCGACATAAAGCCAGATCGTCACAGTGGTCGCTTTTCTCTCTGAAACGGTTACATTTATCGTCTGCAAGCCCTTGTCGCGTGATGCGGTATGTAGAGTCACTACAAGCGGCATAGTAGAACACTGAAGATGCATCTAAGTTTATGCAATCGCCCAGTAAGAAGAGCTACATTTCAAGTTTTAGTTATCGATTAATGATTTATTGGGCGGTTTGGTGCCTTGGACCAGACCGAGGACCTTAAGATTTTGCATGAACCGAGGACTGGCAGCCAGGTAACACGAGAAATTGTGTAAAGTGTTAATATGTAGTAAAAACCCAAGAAAATCTCCCGTTTCCGTCATTTACTATCGAATCGACATAACGAAAGATCGTCACAGTGGTCGCTTTTCTTTCTGAAACGGTTACATTTATCGTCTGCAAGCCCTTGTCGCGTGATGCGGTATGCAGACACAGTACAAGCAGCACACTAGAACACAGAATAAGAATCTACGTTGATGCAATCGGCCAGTAAGAAGAGCTACATTTCAAGTTTTAGTTATCGATTAATGAATTATTGGGCGGTTTGGTGCCTTGGACCAGACCGAGGACCTTAAGATTTTTCATGAACCGAGGACTGGCAGCCAGGTAACACCAGAAATTGTGTAAAGTGTTAATATGAAGTAAAAACCTAAGAAAATCTCCCGTTTCCGTCATTTACTATCGAATCGACATAACGCCAGATCGTCACAGTGGTCGCTTTTCTCTCTGAAACGGTTACATTTATCGTCTGCAAGCCCTTGTCGCGTGATGCGGTATGCAGAGTCCCTACAAGCGGCATAGTAGAACACTGAAGAAGCATCTAAGTTTATGCAATCGCCCAGTAAGAAGGGCTACATTTCAAGTTTTAGTTATCGATTAATGAATTATTGGGCGGTTTGGTGCCTTGGACCAGACCGAGGACCTTAAGATTTTGCACGAAATGAGGACTGGCAGCCAGGTAACACGAGAAATTGTGTAAAGTGTTAATATGTAGTAAAAACCTAAGAAAATCTCCCGTTTCCGTCATTTACTATCGAATCGACATAACGCCAGATCGTCACATTGGTCGCTTTTCTCTCTGAAACGGTTACATTTATCGTCTGCAAGCCGTTGTCGCGTGATGCGGTATGCAGACACAGTACAAGCAGCACACTAGAACACAGAATAAGAATCTACGTTGATGCAATCGGCCAGTAAGAAGAGCTACATTTCAAGTTTTAGTTATCGATTAATGAATTATTGGGCGGTTTGGTGCCTTGGACCAGACCGAGGACCTTAAGATTTTGCATGAACCGAGGACTGGCAGCCAGGTAACACGAGAAATTGTGTAAAGTGTTAGAATGTAGTAAAAACCTAAGAAAATCTCCCGTTTCCGTCATTTACTATCGAATCGACATAACGCCAGATCGTCACAGTGGTCGCTTTTCTCTCTGAAACGGTTACATTTATCGTCTGCAAGCCGTTGTCGCGTGATGCGGTATGCAGACACAGTACAAGCAGCACACTAGAACACAGAATAAGAATCTACGTTGATGCAATCGGCCAGTAAGAAGAGCTACATTTCAAGTTTTAGTTATCGATTAATGAATTATTGGGCGGTTTGGTGCCTTGGACCTGACCGAGGACCTTAAGATTTTGCATGAACCGAGGACTGGCAGCCAGGTAACACGAGAAATTGTGTAAAGTGTTAATATGTAGTAAAAACCCAAGAAAATCTCCCGTTTCCGTCATTTACTATCGAATCGACATAAAGCCAGATCATCACAGTGGTCGCTTTTCTCTCTGAAACGGTTACATTTATCGTCTGCAAGCCCTTGTCGCGTGATGCGGTATGTAGAGTCACTACAAGCGGCATAGTAGAACACTGAAGATGCATCTAAGTTTATGCAATCGCCCTGTAAGAAGAGCTACATTTCAAGTTTTAGTTATCGATTAATGAATTATTGGGCGGTTTGGTGCCTTGGACCAGACCGAGGACCTTAAGATTTTGCATGAACCGAGGACTGGCAGCCAGGTAACACGAGAAATTGTGTAAAGTGTTAATATGTAGTAAAAACCCAAGAAAATCTCCCGTTTCCGTCATTTACTATCGAATCGACATAACGCCAGATCGTCACAGTGGTCGCTTTTCTTTCTGAAACGGTTACATTTATCGTCTGCAAGCCCTTGTCGCGTGATGCGGTATGCAGACACAGTACAAGCAGCACACTAGAACACAGAATAAGAATCTACGTTGATGCAATCGGCCAGTAAGAAGAGCTACATTTCAAGTTTTAGTTATCGATTAATGAATTATTGGGCGGTTTGGTGCCTTGGACCAGACCGAGGACCTTAAGATTTTGCATGAACCGAGGACTGGCAGCCAGGTAACACCAGAAATTGTGTAAAGTGTTAATATGAAGTAAAAACCTAAGAAAATCTCCCGTTTCCGTCATTTACTATCGAATCGCCATAACGCCAGATCGTCACAGTGGTCGCTTTTCTCTCTGAAACGGTTACATTTATCGTCTGCAAGCCCTTGTCGCGTGATGCGGTATGCAGAGTCCCTACAAGCGGCATAGTAGAACACTGAAGAAGCATCTAAGTTTATGCAATCGCCCAGTAAGAAGGGCTACATTTCAAGTTTTAGTTATCGATTAATGAATTATTGGGCGGTTTGGTGCCTTGGACCAGACCGAGGACCTTAAGATTTTGCATGAACAGTGGACTGGCAGCCAGGTAACACCAGAAATTGTGTAAAGTGTTAATATGTAGTAAAAACCTAAGAAAATCTCCCGTTTCCGTCATTTACTATCGAATCGACATAACGCCAGATCGTCACAGTGGTCGCATTTCTCTCTGAAACGGTTACATTTATCGTCTGCAAGCCGTTGTCGCGTGATGCGGTATGCAGACACAGTACAAGCAGCACACTAGAACACAGAATAAGAATCTACGTTGATGCAATCGGCCAGTAAGAAGAGCTACATTTCAAGTTTTAGTTATCGATTAATGAATTATTGTTCGGTTTGGTGCCTTGGACCAGACCGAGGACGTTAAGATTTTGCATGAACCGAGGACTGGCAGCCAGGTAACACGAGAAATTGTGTAAAGTGTTAATATGTAGTAAAAACCTAAGAATATCTCCCGTTTCCGTCATTTACCATCGAATCGACATAACGCCAGATCGTCACATTGGTCGCTTTTCTCGCTGAAACGTTTACATTTATCGTCTGCAAGCCCTTGTCGCGTGATGCGGTATGCAGACACAGTACACGCAGCACACTAGAACACAGAATAAGAATCTACGTTGATGCAATCGGCCAGTAAGAAGAGCTACATTTCAAGTTTTAGTTATCGATTAATGAATTATTGGGCGGTTTGGTGCCTTGGACCAGACCGAGGACCTTAAGATTTTGCATGAACCGAGGACTGGCAGCCAGGTAACACGAGAAATTATGTAAAGTGTTAATATGTAGTAAAAACCTAAGAAAATCTCCCGTTTCCGTCATTTACTATCGAATCGACATAACGCCAGATCGTCACAGTGGTCGCTTTTCTCTCTGAAACGGTTACATTTATCGTCTGCAAGCCCTTGTCGCGTGATGCGGTATGCAGACACAGTACAAGCAGCACACTAGAACACAGAATAAGAATCTACGTTGATGCAATCGGCCAGTAAGAACAGCTACATTTCAAGTTTTAGTTATCGATTAATGAATTATTGGGCGGTTTGGTGCCTTGGACCAGACCGAGGACCTTAAGATTTTGCATGAACCGAGGACTGGCAGCCAGGTAACACGAGAAATTGTGTAAAGTGTTAATATGTAGTAAAAACCCAAGAAAATCTCCCGTTTCCGTCATTTACTATCGAATCGACATAACGCCAGATCGTCACAGTGGTCGCTTTTCTCTCTGAAACGGTTACATTTATCGTCTGCAAGCCGTTGTCGCGTGATGCGGTATGCAGACACAGTACAAGCAGCACACTAGAACACAGAATAAGAATCTACGTTGATGCAATCGGCCAGTAAGAAGAGCTACATTTTAAGTTTTAGTTATCGATTAATGAATTATTGGGCGGTTTGGTGCCTTGGACCAGACCGAAGACCTTAAGATTTTGCATGAACCGAGGACTGGCAGCCAGGTAACACGAGAAATTGTGTAAAGTGTTAATATGTAGTAAAAACCTAAGAAAATCTCCCGTTTCCGTCATTTACTATCGAATCGACATAACGCCAGATAGTCACAGTGGTCGCTTTTATCTCTGAAACGGTTACATTTATCGTCTGCAAGCCCTTGTCGCGTGATGCGGTATGCAGAGTCACTACAAGCGGCATAGTAGAACACTGAAGAAGCATCTAAGTTTATGCAATCGCCCAGTAAGAAGAGCTACATATCAAGTTTTAGTTATCGATTAATGAATTATTGGGCGGTTTGGTGCCTTGGACCAGACCGAGGACCTTAAGATTTTGCATGAACCGAGGACTGGCAGCCAGGTAACACGAGAAATTGTGTAAAGTGTTAATATGTAGTAAAAACCTAAGAAAATCTCCCGTTTCCGTCATTTACTATCGAATCGACATAACGCCAGATCGTCACAGTGGTCGCTCTTCTCTCTGAAACGGTTACATTTATCGTCTGCAAGCCCTTGTCGCGTGATGCGGTATGCAGACACAGTACAAGCAGCACACTAGAACACAGAATAAGAATCTACGTTGATGCAATCGGCCAGTAAGAAAAGCTACATTTCAAGTTTTAGTTATCGATTAATGAATTATTGGGCGGTTTGGTGCCTTGGACCAGACCGAGGACCTTAAGATTTTGCATGAACCGAGGACTGGCAGCCAGGTAACACGAGAAATTGTGTAAAGTGTTAATATGTAGTAAAACCCTAAGAAAATCTCCCGTTTCCGTCATTTACTATCGAATCGACATAACGCCAGATCGTCACATTGGTCGCTTTTCTCTCTGAAACGGTTACATTTATCGTCTGCAAGCCCTTGTCGCGTGATGCGGTATGTAGAGTCACTACAAGCTGCATAGTAGAACACTGAAGAAGCATCTAAGTTTATGCAATCGCCCAGTAAGAAGAGCTACATTTCAAGTTTTAGTTATCGATTAATGAAGTATTGGGAGGTTTGGTGCCTTGGACCAGACCGAGGACCTTAAGATTTTGCATGAACCGAGTACTGGCAGCCAGGTAACACGAGAAATTGTGTAAAGTGTTAATATGTAGTAAAAACCTAAGAAACTCTCCCGTTTCCGTCATTTACTATCGAATCGACATAACGCCATATCGTCACAGTGGTCGCTTTTCTCTCTGAAACGGTTACATTTATCGTCTGCAAGCCCTTGTCGCGTGATGCGGTATGCAGACACAGTACAAGCAGCACACTAGAACACAGAATAAGAATCTACGTTGATGCAATCGGCCACTAAGAAGAGCTACATTTCAAGTTTTAGTTATCGATTAATGAATTATTGGGCGGTTTGGTGCCTTGGACCAGACCGAGGACCTTAAGATTTTGCATGAACCGAGGACTGGCAGCCAGGTAACACGAGAAATTGTGTAAAGTGTTAATATGTAGTAAAAACCTAAGAAAATCTCCCGTTTCCGTCAATTACTATCGAATCGACATAAAGCCAAATCGTCACAGTGGTCGCTTTTCTCTCTGAAACTGTTACATTTATCGTCTGCAAGCCCTTGTCGCGTGATGCGGTATGTAGAGTCACTACAAGCGGCATAGTAGAACACTGAAGAAGCATCTAAGTTTATGCAATCGCCCAGTAAGAAGAGCTACATTTCAAGTTTTAGTTATCGATTAATGAATTATTGGGCGGTTTGGTGCCTTGGACCAGACCGAGGACCTTAAGATTTTGCATGAACCGAGGACTGGCAGCCAGGTAACACCAGAAATTGTGTAAAGTGTTAATATGAAGTAAAAACCTAGGAAAATCTCCCGTTTCCGTCATTTACTATCGAATCGACATAACGCCAGATCGTCACAGTGGTCGCTTTTCTCTCTGAAACGGTTACATTTATCGTCTGCAAGCCCTTGTCGCGTGATGCGGTATGCAGAGTCACTACAAGCGGCATAGTAGAACACTGAAGAAGCATCTAAGTTTATGCAATCGCCCAGTAAGAAGGGCTACATTTCAAGTTTTAGTTATCGATTAATGAATTATTGGGCGGTTTGGTGCCTTGGACCAGACCGAGGACCTTAAGATTTTGCATGAAATGAGGACTGGCAGCCAGGTAACACCAGAAATTGTGTAAAGTGTTAATATGTAGTAAAAACCTAAGAAAATCTCCCGTTTCCGTCATTTACTATCGAATCGACATAACGCCAGATCGTGACATTGGTCGCTTTTCTCTCTGAAACGGTTACATTTATCGTCTGCAAGCCGTTGTCGCGTGATGCGGTATGCAGACACAGTACAAGCAGCACACTAGAACACAGAATAAGAATCTACGTTGATGCAATCGGCCAGTAAGAAGAGCTACATTTCAAGTTTTAGTTATCGATTAATGAATTATTGGGCGGTTTGGTGCCTTGGACCAGACCGAGGACCTTAAGATTTTGCATGAACCGAGGACTGGCAGCCAGGTAACACGAGAAATTGTGTAAAGTGTTAATATGTAGTAAAAACCTAAGAAAATCTCCCGTTTCCGTCATTTACTATCGAATCGACATAACGCCAGATCGTCACAGTGGTCGCTTTTCTCTCTGAAACGGTTACATTTATCGTCTGCAAGCCGTTGTCGCGTGATGCGGTATGCAGACACAGTACAAGCAGCACACTAGAACACAGAATAAGAATCTACGTTAATGCAATCGGCCAGTAAGAAGAGCTACATTTCAAGTTTTAGTTATCGATTAATGAATTATTGGGCGGTTTGGTGCCTTGGACCAGACCGAGGACCTTAAGATTTTGCATGAACCGAGGACTGGCAGCCAGGTAACACGAGAAATTGTGTAAAGTGATAATATGTAGTAAAAACCCAAGAAAATCTCCCGTTTCCGTCATTAACTATCGAATCGACATAACGCCAGATCGTCACAGTGGTCGCTTTTCTCTCTGAAACGGTTACATTTATCGTCTGCAAGCCGTTGTCGCGTGATGCGGTATGCAGAGTCACTACAAGCGGCATAGTAGAACACTGAAGAAGCATCTAAGTTTATGCAATCGCCCAGTAAGAAGAGCTACATTTCAAGTTTTAGTTATCGATTAATGAATTATTGGGCGGTTTGGTGCCTTGGGCCAGACCGAGGACCTTAAGATTTTGCATGAACCGAGGACTGGCAGCCAGGTAACACGAGAAATTGTGTAAAGTGTTAATATGTAGTAAAAACCTAAGAAAATCTCCCGTTTCCGTCATTTACTATCGAATCGACATAATGCCAGATCGTCACAGTGGTCGCTTTTCTCTCTGAAACGGTTACATTTATCGTCTGCAAGCCCTTGTCGCGTGATGCGGTATGCAGACACAGTACAAGCAGCACACTAGAACACAGAATAAGAATCTACGTTGATGCAATCGGCCAGTAAGAAGAGCTACATTTCAAGTTTTAGTTATCGATTAATGAATTATTGGGCGGTTTGGTGCCTTGGACCAGACCGAGGACCTTAAGATTTTGCATGAACCGAGGACTGGCAGCCAGGTAACACGAGAAATTGTGTAAAGTGTTAATATGTAGTAAAAACCCAAGAAAATCTCCCGTTTCCGTCATTTACTATCGAATCGACATAACGCCAGATCGTCACAGTGGTCGCTTTTCTCTCTGAAACGGTTACATTTATCGTCTGCAAGCCGTTGTCGCGTGATGCGGTATGCAGACACAGTACAAGCAGCACACTACAACACAGAATAAGAATCTACGTTGATGCAATCGGCCAGTAAGAAGAGCTACATTTCAAGTTTTAGTTATCGATTAATGAATTATTGGGCGGTTTGGTGCCTTGGACCAGACCGAGGACCTTAAGATTTTGCATGAAATGAGGACTGGCAGCCAGGTAACACCAGAAATTATGTAAAGTGTTAATATATAGTAAAAACCTAAGAAAATCTCCCGTTTCCGTCATTTACTATCGAATCGACATAACGCCAGATCGTGACATTGGTCGCTTTTCTCTCTGAAACGGTTACATTTATCGTCTGCAAGCCGTTGTCGCGTGATGCGGTATGCAGACACAGTACAAGCAGCACACTAGAACACAGAATAAGAATCTACGTTGATGCAATCGGCCAGTAAGAAGAGCTACATTTCAAGTTTTAGTTATCGATTAATGAATTATTGGGCGGTTTGGTGCCTTGGACCAGACCGAGGACCTTAAGATTTTGCATGAACCGAGGACTGGCAGCCAGGTAACACGAGAAATTGTGTAAAGTGTTAATATGTAGTAAAAACCTAAGAAAATCTCCCGTTTCCGTCATTTACTATCGAATCGACATAACGCCAGATCGTCACAGTGGTCGCTTTTCTCTCTGAAACGGTTACATTTATCGTCTGCAAGCCGTTGTCGCGTGATGCGGTATGCAGACACAGTACAAGCAGCACACTAGAACACAGAATAAGAATCTACGTTAATGCAATCGGCCAGTAAGAAGAGCTACATTTCAAGTTTTAGTTATCGATTAATGAATTATTGGGCGGTTTGGTGCCTTGGACCAGACCGAGGACCTTAAGATTTTGCATGAACCGAGGACTGGCAGCCAGGTAACACGAGAAATTGTGTAAATTGATAATATGTAGTAAAAACCCAAGAAAATCTCCCGTTTCCGTCATTAACTATCGAATCGACATAACGCCAGATCGTCACAGTGGTCGCTTTTCTCTCTGAAACGGTTACATTTATCGTCTGCAAGCCGTTGTCGCGTGATGCGGTATGCAGAGTCACTACAAGCGGCATAGTAGAACACTGAAGAAGCATCTAAGTTTATGCAATCGCCCAGTAAGAAGAGCTACATTTCAAGTTTTAGTTATCGATTAATGAATTATTGGGCGGTTTGGTGCCTTGGGCCAGACCGAGGACCTTAAGATTTTGCATGAACCGAGGACTGGCAGCCAGGTAACACGAGAAATTGTGTAAAGTGTTAATATGTAGTAAAAACCTAAGAAAATCTCCCGTTTCCGTCATTTACTATCGAATCGACATAATGCCAGATCGTCACAGTGGTCGCTTTTCTCTCTGAAACGGTTACATTTATCGTCTGCAAGCCCTTGTCGCGTGATGCGGTATGCAGACACAGTACAAGCAGCACACTAGAACACAGAATAAGAATCTACGTTGATGCAATCGGCCAGTAAGAAGAGCTACATTTCAAGTTTTAGTTATCGATTAATGAATTATTGGGCGGTTTGGTGCCTTGGACCAGACCGAGGACCTTAAGATTTTGCATGAACCGAGGACTGGCAGCCAGGTAACACGAGAAATTGTGTAAAGTGTTAATATGTAGTAAAAACCCAAGAAAATCTCCCGTTTCCGTCATTTACTATCGAATCGACATAACGCCAGATCGTCACAGTGGTCGCTTTTCTCTCTGAAACGGTTACATTTATCGTCTGCAAGCCGTTGTCGCGTGATGCGGTATGCAGACACAGTACAAGCAGCACACTACAACACAGAATAAGAATCTACGTTGATGCAATCGGCCAGTAAGAAGAGCTACATTTCAAGTTTTAGTTATCGATTAATGAATTATTGGGCGGTTTGGTGCCTTGGACCAGACCGAGGACCTTAAGATTTTGCATGAAATGAGGACTGGCAGCCAGGTAACACCAGAAATTATGTAAAGTGTTAATATATAGTAAAAACCTAAGAAAATCTCCCGTTTCCGTCATTTACTATCGAATCGACATAACGCCAGATCGTGACATTGGTCGCTTTTCTCTCTGAAACGGTTACATTTATCGTCTGCAAGCCGTTGTCGCGTGATGCGGTATGCAGACACAGTACAAGCAGCACACTAGAACACAGAATAAGAATCTACGTTGATGCAATCGGCCAGTAAGAAGAGCTACATTTCAAGTTTTAGTTATCGATTAATGAATTATTGGGCGGTTTGGTGCCTTGGACCAGACCGAGGACCTTAAGATTTTGCATGAACCGAGGACTGGCAGCCAGGTAACACGAGAAATTGTGTAAAGTGTTAATATGTAGTAAAAACCTAAGAAAATCTCCCGTTTCCGTCATTTACTATCGAATCGACATAACGCCAGATCGTCACAGTGGTCGCTTTTCTCTCTGAAACGGTTACATTTATCGTCTGCAAGCCGTTGTCGCGTGATGCGGTATGCAGACACAGTACAAGCAGCACACTAGAACACAGAATAAGAATCTACGTTAATGCAATCGGCCAGTAAGAAGAGCTACATTTCAAGTTTTAGTTATCGATTAATGAATTATTGGGCGGTTTGGTGCCTTGGACCAGACCGAGGACCTTAAGATTTTGCATGAACCGAGGACTGGCAGCCAGGTAACACGAGAAATTGTGTAAAGTGATAATATGTAGTAAAAACCCAAGAAAATCTCCCGTTTCCGTCATTAACTATCGAATCGACATAACGCCAGATCGTCACAGTGGTCGCTTTTCTCTCTGAAACGGTTACATTTATCGTCTGCAAGCCCTTGTCCCGTGATGCGGTATGCAGAGTCACTACAAGCGGCATAGTAGAACACTGAAGAAGCATCTAAGTTTATGCAATCGCCCAGTAAGAAGAGCTACATATCAAGTTTTAGTTATCGATTAATGAATTATTGGGCGGTTTGGTGCCTTGGACCAGACCGAGGACCTTAAGATTTTGCATGAACCGAGGACTGGCAGCCAGGTAACACGAGAAATTGTGTAAAGTGTTAATATGTAGTAAAAACCTAAGAAAATCTCCCGTTTCCGTCATTTACTATCGAATCGACATAACGCCAGATCGTCACAGTGGTCGCTCTTCTCTCTGAAACGGTTACATTTATCGTCTGCAAGCCCTTGTCGCGTGATGCGGTATGCAGACACAGTACAAGCAGCACACTAGAACACAGAATAAGAATCTACGTTGATGCAATCGGCCAGTAAGAAGAGCTACATTTCAAGTTTTAGTTATCGATTAATGAATTATTGGGCGGTTTGGTGCCTTGGACCAGACCGAGGACCTTAAGATTTTGCATGAACCGAGGACTGGCAGCCAGGTAACACGAGAAATTGTGTAAAGTGTTAAGATGTAATAAAAACCTAAGAAAATCTCCCGTTTCCGTCATTTACTATCGAATCGACATAACGCCAGATCGTCACAGTGGTCGCTTTTTTCTCTGAAACGGTTACATTTATCGTCTGCAAGCCCTTGTCGCGTGATGCGGTATGCAGAGTCACTACAAGCGGCATAGTAGAACACTGAAGAAGCATCTAAGTTTATGCAATCGCCCAGTAAGAAGAGCTACATTTCAAGATTTAGTTATCGATTAATGAATTATTGGGCGGTTTGGTGCCTTGGACCAGACCGAGGACCTTAAGATTTTGCATGAACCGAGGACTGGCAGCCAGGTAACACGAGAAATTGTGTAAAGTGTTAATATGTAGTAAAAACCTAAGAAAATCTCCCGTTTCCGTCATTTACTATCGAATCGACATAAAGCCAGATCGTCACAGTGGTCGCTTTTCTCTCTGAAACTGTTACATTTATCGTCTGCAAGCCCTTGTCGCGTGATGCGGTATGTAGAGTCACTACAAGCGGCATAGTAGAACACTGAAGAAGCATCTAAGTTTATGCAATCGCCCAGTAAGAAGAGCTACATTTCAAGTTTTAGTTATCGATTAATGAATTATTGGGCGGTTTGGTGCCTTGGACCAGACCGAGGACCTTAAGATTTTGCATGAACCGAGGACTGGCAGCCAGGTAACACGAGAAATTGTGTAAAGTGTTAATATGTAGTAAAAACCCAAGAAAATCTCCCGTTTCCGTCATTTACTATCGAATCGACATAACGCCAGATCGTCACAGTGGTCGCTTTTCTTTCTGAAACAGTTACATTTATCGTCTGCAAGCCCTTGTCGCGTGATGCGGTATGCAGACACAGTACAAGCAGCACACTAGAACACAGAATAAGAATCTACGTTGATGCAATCGGCCAGTAAGAAGAGCTACATTTCAAGTTTTAGTTATCGATTAATGAATTATTGGGCGGTTTGGTGCCTTGGACCAGACCGAGGACCTTAAGATTTTGCATGAACCGAGGACTGGCAGCCAGGTAACACCAGAAATTGTGTAAAGTGTTAATATGAAGTAAAAACCTAAGAAAATCTCCCGTTTCCGTCATTTACTATCGAATCGACATAACGCCAGATCGTCACAGTGGTCGCTTTTCTCTCTGAAACGGTTACATTTATCGTCTGCAAGCCCTTGTCGCGTGATGCGGTATGCAGAGTCACTACAAGCGGCATAGTAGAACACTGAAGAAGCATCTAAGTTTATGCAATCGCCCAGTAAGAAGGGCTACATTTCAAGTTTTAGTTATCGATTAATGAATTATTGGGCGGTTTGGTGCCTTGGACCAGACCGAGGACCTTAAGATTTTGCATGAAATGAGGACTGGCAGCCAGGTAACACCAGAAATTGTGTAAAGTGTTAATATGTAGTAAAAACCTAAGAAAATCTCCCGTTTCCGTCATTTACTATCGAATCGACATAACGCCAGATCGTCACATTGGTCGCTTTTCTCTCTGAAACGGTTACATTTATCGTCTGCAAGCCCTTGTCGCGTGATGCAGTATGCAGACACAGTACAAGCAGCACACTAGAACACAGAATAAGAATCTACGTTGATGCAATCGGCCAGTATGAAGAGCTACATTTCAAGTTTTAGTTATCGATTAATGAATTATTGGGCGGTTTGGTGCCTTGGACCAGACCGAGGACCTTAAGATTTTGCATGAGCCGAGGACTGGCAGCCAGGTAACACGAGAAATTGTGTAAAGTGTTAATATGTAGTAAAAACCTAAGAAAATCTCCCGTTTCCGTCATTTACTATCGAATCGACATAACGCCAGATCGTCACAGTGGTCGCTTTTCTCTCTGAAACGGTTACATTTATCGTCTGCAAGCCGTTGTCGCGTGATGCGGTATGCAGACACAGTACAAGCAGCACACTAGAACACAGAATAAGAATCTACGTTGATGCAATCGGCCAGTAAGAAGAGCTACATTTCAAGTTTTAGTTATCGATTAATGAATTATTGGGCGGTTTGGTGCCTTGGACCAGACCGAGGACCTTAAGATTTTGCATGAACCGAGGACTGGCAGCCAGGTAACACGAGAAATTGTGTAAAGTGTTAATATGTAGTAAAAACCCAAGAAAATCTCCCGTTTCCGTCATTTACTATCGAATCGACATAACGCCAGATCGTCACAGTGGTCGCTTTTCTTTCTGAAACGGTTACATTTATCGTCTGCAAGCCCTTGTCGCGTGATGCGGTATGCAGACACAGTACAAGCAGCACACTAGAACACAGAATAAGAATCTACGTTGATGCAATCGGCCAGTAAGAAGAGCTACATTTCAAGTTTTAGTTATCGATTAATGAATTATTGGGCGGTTTGGTGCCTTGGACCAGACCGAGTACCTTAAGATTTTGCATGAACGGAGGACTGGCAGCCAGGTAACACGAGAAATTGTGTAAAGTGTTAATATGTAGTAAAAACCTAAGAAAATCTCCCGTTTCCGTCATTTACTATCGAATCGACATAACGCCAGATCGTCACATTGGTCGCTTTTCTCTCTGAAACGGTTACATTTATCGTCTGCAAGCCCTTGTCGCGTGATGCGGTATGCAGAGTCACTACAAGCGGCATAGTAGAACACTGAAGAAGCATCTAAGTTTATGCAATCGCCCAGTAAGAAGAGCTACATTTCAAGTTTTAGTTATCGATTAATGAATTATTGGGCGGTTTGGTGCCTTGGACCAGACCGAGGACCTTAAGATTTTGCATGAGCCGAGGACTGGCAGCCAGGTAACACGAGAAATTGTGTAAAGTGTTAATATGTAGTAAAAACCTAAGAAAATCTCCCGTTACCGTCATTTACTATCGAATCGACATAACGCCAGATCGTCACATTGGTCGCTTTTCTCTCTGAAACGGTTACATTTATCGTCTGCAAGCCCTTGTCTCGTGATGCGGTATTCAGACACAGTACAAGCAGCACACTAGAACACAGAAAAAGGATCTACGTTGATGCAATCGGCCAGTAAGAAGAGCTACATTTCAAGTTTTAGTTATCGATTAATGAATTATTGGGCGGTTTGGTGCCTTGGACCAGACCGAGGACCTTAAGATTTTGCATGAACCGAGGACTGGCAGCCAGGTAACACAAGAAATTGTGTAAAGTGTTAATATGTAGTAAAAACCTAAGAAAATCTCCCGTTTCCGTCATTTACTATCGAATCGACATAACGCCAGATCGTCACAGTGGTCGCTTTTCTCTCTGAAACGGTTACATTTATCGTCTGCAAGCCCTTGTCGCGTGATGCGGTATGTAGAGTCACTACAAGCTGCATAGTAGAACACTGAAGAAGCATCTAAGTTTATGCAATCGCCCAGTAAGAAGAGCTACATTTCAAGTTTTAGTTATCGATTAATGAAGTATTGGGAGGTTTGGTGCCTTGGACCAGACCGAGGACCTTAAGATTTTGCATGAACCGAGTACTGGCAGCCAGGTAACACGAGAAATTGTGTAAAGTGTTAATATGTAGTAAAAACCTAAGAAACTCTCCCGTTTCCGTCATTTACTATCGAATCGACATAACGCCAGATCGTCACAGTGGTCGCTTTTCTCTCTGAAACGGTTACATTTATCGTCTGCAAGCCCTTGTCGCGTGATGCGGTATGCAGACACAGTACAAGCAGCACACTAGAACACAGAATAAGAATCTACGTTGATGCAATCGGCCACTAAGAAGAGCTACATTTCAAGTTTTAGTTATCGATTAATGAATTATTGGGCGGTTTGGTGCCTTGGACCAGACCGAGGACCTTAAGATTTTGCATGAACCGAGGACTGGCAGCCAGGTAACACGAGAAATTGTGTAAAGTGTTAATATGTAGTAAAAACCTAAGAAAATCTCCCGTTTCCGTCGTTTACTATCGAATCGACATAACGCCAGATCGTCACATTGGTCGCTTTTCTCTCTGAAACGGTTACGTTTATCGTCTGCAAGCCGTTGTCGCGTGATGCGGTATGCAGACACAGTACAAGCAGCACACTAGAACACAGAATAAGAATCTACGTTGATGCAATCGGCCAGTAAGAAGAGCTACATTTCAAGTTTTAGTTATCGATTAATGAATTATTGGGCGGTTTGGTGCCTTGGACCAGACCGAGGACCTTAAGGTTTTGCATGAACCGAGGACTGGCAGCCAGGTAACACGAGAAATTGTGTAAAGTGTTAATATGTAGTAAAAACCTAAGAAAATCTCCCGTTTCCGTCGTTTACTATCGAATCGACATAACGCCAGATCGTCACATTGGTCGCTTTTCTCTCTGAAACGGTTACATTTATCGTCTGCAAGCCCTTGTCGCGTGATGCGGTATGCAGACACAGTACAAGCAGCACACTAGAACACAGAATAAGAATCTACGTTGATGCAATCGGCCAGTAAGAAGAGCTACATTTCAAGTTTTAGTTATCGATTAATGAATTATTGGGCGGTTTGGTGCCTTGGACCAGACCGAGGACCTTAAGATTTTGCATGAACCGAGGACTGGCAGCCAGGTAACACGAGAAATTGTGTAAAGTGTTAATATGTAGTAAAAACCCAAGAAAATCTCCCGTTTCCGTCATTTACTATCGAATCGACATAACGCCAGATCGTCACAGTGGTCGCTTTTCTCTCTGAAACGGTTACATTTATCGTCTGCAAGCCCTTGTCGCGTGATGCGGTATGCAGAGTCACTACAAGCGGCATAGTAGAACACTGAAGAAGCATCTAAGTTTATGCAATCGCCCAGTAAGAAGAGCTACATTTCAAGTTTTAGTTATCGATTAATGAAGTATTGGGAGGTTTGGTGCCTTGGACCAGACCGAGGGCCTTAAGATTTTGCATGAACCGAGGACTGGCAGCCAGGTAACACGAGAAATTGTGTAAAGTGTTAATATGTAGTAAAAACCTAAGAAAATCTCCCGTTTCCGTCATTTACTATCGAATCGACATAACGCCAGATCGTCACAGTGGTCGCTTTTCTCTCTGAAACGGTTACATTTATCGTCTGCAAGCCCTTGTCGCGTGATGCGGTATGCAGACACAGTACAAGCAGCACACTAGAACACAGAATAAGAATCTACGTTGATGCAATCGGCCAGTAAGAAGAGCTACATTTCAAGTTTTAGTTATCGATTAATGAATTATTGGGCGGTTTGGTGCCTTGGACCAGACCGAGGACCTTAAGATTTTGCATGAACCGAGGACTGGCAGCCAGGTAACACGAGAAATTGTGTAAAGTGTTAATATGTAGTAAAAACCTAAGAAAATCTCCCGTTTCCGTCGTTTACTATCGAATCGACATAACGCCAGATCGTCACATTGGTCGCTTTTCTCTCTGAAACGGTTACATTTATCGTCTGCAAGCCCTTGTCGCGTGATGCGGTATGCAGACACAGTACAAGCAGCACACTAGAACACAGAATAAGAATCTACGTTGATGCAATCGGCCAGTAAGAAGAGCTACATTTCAAGTTTTAGTTATCGATTAATGAATTATTGGGCGGTTTGGTGCCTTGGACCAGACCGAGGACCTTAAGATTTTGCATGAACCGAGGACTGGCAGCCAGGTAACACGAGAAATTGTGTAAAGTGTTAATATGTAGTAAAAACCTAAGAAAATCTCCCGTTTCCGTCGTTTACTATCGAATCGACATAACGCCAGATCGTCACATTGGTCGCTTTTCTCTCTGAAACGGTTACATTTATCGTCTGCAAGCCGTTGTCGCGTGATGCGGTATGCAGACACAGTACAAGCAGCACACTAGAACACAGAATAAGAATCTACGTTGATGCAATCGGCCAGTAAGAAGAGCTACATTTCAAGTTTTAGTTATCGATTAATGAATTATTGGGCGGTTTGGTGCCTTGGACCAGACCGAGGACCTTAAGATTTTGCATGAACCGAGGACTGGCAGCCAGGTAACACGAGAAATTGTGTAAAGTGTTAATGTGTAGTAAAAACCCAAGAAAATCTCCCGTTTCCGTCATTTACTATCGAATCGACATAACGCCAGATCGTCACAGTGGTCGCTTTTCTTTCTGAAACGGTTACATTTATCGTCTGCAAGCCCTTGTCGCGTGATGCGGTATGCAGACACAGTACAAGCAGCACACTAGAACACAGAATAAGAATCTACGTTGATGCAATCGGCCAGTAAGAAGAGCTACATTTCAAGTTTTAGTTATCGATTAATGAATTATTGGGCGGTTTGGTGCCTTGGACCAGACCGAGGACCTTAAGATTTTGCATGAACCGAGGACTGGCAGCCAGGTAACACCAGAAATTGTGTAAAGTGTTAATATGAAGTAAAAACCTAAGAAAATCTCCCGTTTCCGTCATTTACTATCGAATCGACATAACGCCAGATCGTCACATTGGTCGCTTTTCTCTCTGAAACGGTTACATTTATCGTCTGCAAGCCCTTGTCGCGTGATGCGGTATGCAGAGTCACTACAAGCGGCATAGTAGAACACTGAAGAAGCATCTAAGTTTATGCAATCGCCCAGTAAGAAGGGCTACATTTCACGTTTTAGTTATCGATTAATGAATTATTGGGCGGTTTGGTGCCTTGGACCAGACCGAGGACCTTAAGATTTTGCATGAAATGAGGACTGGCAGCCAGGTAACACCAGAAATTGTGTAAAGTGTTAATATGTAGTAAAAACCTAAGAAAATCTCCCGTTTCCGTCATTTACTATCGAATCGACATAACGCCAGATCGTCACATTGGTCGCTTTTCTCTCTGAAACGGTTACATTTATCGTCTGCAAGCCCTTGTCGCGTGATGCAGTATGCAGACACAGTACAAGCAGCACACTAGAACACAGAATAAGAATCTACGTTGATGCAATCGGCCAGTAAGAAGAGCTACATTTCAAGTTTTAGTTATCGATTAATGAATTATTGGGCGGTTTGGTGCCTTGGACCAGACCGAGGACCTTAAGATTTTGCATGAACCGAGGACTGGAAGCCAGGTAACACGAGAAATTGTGTAAAGTGTTAATATGTAGTAAAAACCTAAGAAAATCTCCCGTTTCCGTCATTTACTATCGAATCGACATAACGCCAGATCGTCACAGTGGTCGCTTTTCTCTCTGAAACGGTTACATTTATCGTCTGCAAGCCGTTGTCGCGTGATGCGGTATGCAGACACAGTACAAGCAGCACACTAGAACACAGAATAAGAATCTACGTTGATGCAATCGGCCAGTAAGAAGAGCTACATTTCAAGTTTTAGTTATCGATTAATGAATTATTGGGCGGTTTGGTGCCTTGGACCAGACCGAGGACCTTAAGATTTTGCATGAACCAAGGACTGGCAGCCAGGTAACACGAGAAATTGTGTAAAGTGTTAATATGTAGTAAAAACCTAAGAAAATCTCCCGTTTCCGTCATTTACTATCGAATCGACATAACGCCAGACCGTCACAGTGGTCGCTTTTCTCTCTGAAACGGTTACATTTATCGTCTGCAAGCCCTTGTCGCGTGATGCGGTATGCAGAGTCACTACAAGCGGCATAGTAGAACACTGAAGAAGCATCTAAGTTTATGCAATCGCCCAGTAAGAAGAGCTACATTTCAAGTTTTAGTTATCGATTAATGAATTATTGGGCGGTTTGGTGCCTTGGACCAGACCGAGGACCTTAAGATTTTGCATGAACGGAGGACTGGCAGCCAGGTAACACGAGAAATTGTGTAAAGTGTTAATATGTAGTAAAAACCTAAGAAAATCTCCCGTTTCCGTCATTTACTATCGAATCGACATAACGCCAGATCGTCACATTGGTCGCTTTTCTCTCTGAAACGGTTACATTTATCGTCTGCAAGCCCTTGTCGCGTGATGCGGTATGCAGAGTCACTACAAGCGGCATAGTAGAACACTGAAGAAGCATCTAAGTTTATGCAATCGCCCAGTAAGAAGAGCTACATTTCAAGTTTTAGTTATCGATTAATGAATTATTGGGCGGTTTGGTGCCTTGGACCAGACCGAGGACCTTAAGATTTTGCATGAGCCGAGGACTGGCAGCCAGGTAACACGAGAAATTGTGTAAAGTGTTAATATGTAGTAAAAACGTAAGAAAATCTCCCGTTACCGTCATTTACTATCGAATCGACATAACGCCAGATCGTCACATTGGTCGCTTTTCTCTCTGAAACGGTTACATTTATCGTCTGCAAGCCCTTGTCTCGTGATGCGGTATTCAGACACAGTACAAGCAGCACACTAGAACACAGAAAAAGGATCTACGTTGATGCAATCGGCCAGTAAGAAGAGCTACATTTCAAGTTTTAGTTATCGATTAATGAATTATTGGGCGGTTTGGTGCCTTGGACCAGACCGAGGACCTTAAGATTTTGCATGAACCGAGGACTGGCAGCCAGGTAACACAAGAAATTGTGTAAAGTGTTAATATGTAGTAAAAACCTAAGAAAATCTCCCGTTTCCGTCATTTACTATCGAATCGACATAACGCCAGATCGTCACAGTGGTCGCTTTTCTCTCTGAAACGGTTACATTTATCGTCTGCAAGCCCTTGTCGCGTGATGCGGTATGTAGAGTCACTACAAGCTGCATAGTAGAACACTGAAGAAGCATCTAAGTTTATGCAATCGCCCAGTAAGAAGAGCTACATTTCAAGTTTTAGTTATCGATTAATGAAGTATTGGGAGGTTTGGTGCCTTGGACCAGACCGAGGACCTTAAGATTTTGCATGAACCGAGTACTGGCAGCCAGGTAACACGAGAAATTGTGTAAAGTGTTAATATGTAGTAAAAACCTAAGAAACTCTCCCGTTTCCGTCATTTACTATCGAATCGACATAACGCCATATCGTCACAGTGGTCGCTTTTCTCTCTGAAACGGTTACATTTATCGTCTGCAAGCCCTTGTCGCGTGATGCGGTATGCAGACACAGTACAAGCAGCACACTAGAACACAGAATAAGAATCTACGTTGATGCAATCGGCCACTAAGAAGAGCTACATTTCAAGTTTTAGTTATCGATTAATGAATTATTGGGCGGTTTGGTGCCTTGGACCAGACCGAGGACCTTAAGATTTTGCATGAACCGAGGACTGGCAGCCAGGTAACACGAGAAATTGTGTAAAGTGTTAATATGTAGTAAAAACCTAAGAAAATCTCCCGTTTCCGTCGTTTACTATCGAATCGACATAACGCCAGATCGTCACATTGGTCGCTTTTCTCTCTGAAACGGTTACATTTATCGTCTGCAAGCCGCTGTCGCGTGATGCGGTATGCAGACACAGTACAAGCAGCACACTAGAACACAGAATAAGAATCTACGTTGATGCAATCGGCCAGTAAGAAGAGCTACATTTCAAGTTTTAGTTATCGATTAATGAATTATTGGGCGGTTTGGTGCCTTGGACCAGACCGAGGACCTTAAGGTTTTGCATGAACCGAGGACTGGCAGCCAGGTAACACGAGAAATTTTGTAAAGTGTTAATATGTAGTAAAAACCTAAGAAAATCTCCCGTTTCCGTCGTTTACTATCGAATCGACATAACGCCAGATCGTCACATTGGTCGCTTTTCTCTCTGAAACGGTTACATTTATCGTCTGCAAGCCCTTGTCGCGTGATGCGGTATGCAGACACAGTACAAGCAGCACACTAGAACACAGAATAAGAATCTACGTTGATGCAATCGGCCAGTAAGAAGAGCTACATTTCAAGTTTTAGTTATCGATTAATGAATTATTGGGCGGTTTGGTGCCTTGGACCAGACCGAGGACCTTAAGATTTTGCATGAACCGAGGACTGGCAGCCAGGTAACACGAGAAATTGTGTAAAGTGTTAATATGTAGTAAAAACCCAAGAAAATCTCCCGTTTCCGTCATTTACTATCGAATCGACATAACGCCAGATCGTCACAGTGGTCGCTTTTCTCTCTGAAACGGTTACATTTATCGTCTGCAAGCCCTTGTCGCGTGATGCGGTATGCAGAGTCACTACAAGCGGCATAGTAGAACACTGAAGAAGCATCTAAGTTTATGCAATCGCCCAGTAAGAAGAGCTACATTTCAAGTTTTAGTTATCGATTAATGAAGTATTGGGAGGTTTGGTGCCTTGGACCAGACCGAGGGCCTTAAGATTTTGCATGAACCGAGGACTGGCAGCCAGGTAACACGAGAAATTGTGTAAAGTGTTAATATGTAGTAAAAACCTAAGAAAATCTCCCGTTTCCGTCATTTACTATCGAATCGACATAACGCCAGATCGTCACAGTGGTCGCTTTTCTCTCTGAAACGGTTACATTTATCGTCTGCAAGCCCTTGTCGCGTGATGCGGTATGCAGACACAGTACAAGCAGCACACTAGAACACAGAATAAGAATCTACGTTGATGCAATCGGCCAGTAAGAAGAGCTACATTTCAAGTTTTAGTTATCGATTAATGAATTATTGGGCGGTTTGGTGCCTTGGACCAGACCGAGGACCTTAAGATTTTGCATGAACCGAGGACTGGCAGCCAGGTAACACGAGAAATTGTGTAAAGTGTTAATATGTAGTAAAAACCTAAGAAAATCTCCCGTTTCCGTCGTTTACTATCGAATCGACATAACGCCAGATCGTCACATTGGTCGCTTTTCTCTCTGAAACGGTTACATTTATCGTCTGCAAGCCCTTGTCGCGTGATGCGGTATGCAGACACAGTACAAGCAGCACACTAGAACACAGAATAAGAATCTACGTTGATGCAATCGGCCAGTAAGAAGAGCTACATTTCAAGTTTTAGTTATCGATTAATGAATTATTGGGCGGTTTGGTGCCTTGGACCAGACCGAGGACCTTAAGATTTTGCATGAACCGAGGACTGGCAGCCAGGTAACACGAGAAATTGTGTAAAGTGTTAATATGTAGTAAAAACCTAAGAAAATCTCCCGTTTCCGTCGTTTACTATCGAATCGACATAACGCCAGATCGTCACATTGGTCGCTTTTCTCTCTGAAACGGTTACATTTATCGTCTGCAAGCCGTTGTCGCGTGATGCGGTATGCAGACACAGTACAAGCAGCACGCTAGAACACAGAATAAGAATCTACGTTGATGCAATCGGCCAGTAAGAAGAGCTACATTTCAAGTTTTAGTTATCGATTAATGAATTATTGGGCGGTTTGGTGCCTTGGACCAGACCGAGGACCTTAAGATTTTGCATGAACCGAGGACTGGCAGCCAGGTAACACGAGAAATTGTGTAAAGTGTTAATATGTAGTAAAAACCCAAGAAAATCTCCCGTTTCCGTCATTTACTATCGAATCGACATAACGCCAGATCGTCACAGTGGTCGCTTTTCTTTCTGAAACGGTTACATTTATCGTTTGCAAGCCCTTGTCGCGTGATGCGGTATGCAGACACAGTACAAACAGCACACTAGAACACAGAATAAGAATCTACGTTGATGCAATCGGCCAGTAAGAAGAGCTACATTTCAAGTTTTAGTTATCGATTAATGAATTATTGGGCGGTTTGGTGCCTTGGACCAGACCGAGGACCTTAAGATTTTGCATGAACCGAGGACTGGCAGCCAGGTAACACCAGAAATTGTGTAAAGTGTTAATATGAAGTAAAAACCTAAGAAAATCTCCCGTTTCCGTCATTTACTATCGAATCGACATAACGCCAGATCGTCACAGTGGTCGCTTTTCTCTCTGAAACGGTTACATTTATCGTCTGCAAGCCCTTGTCGCGTGATGCGGTATGCAGAGTCACTACAAGCGGCATAGTAGAACACTGAAGAAGCATCTAAGTTTATGCAATCGCCCAGTAAGAAGGGCTACATTTCAAGTTTTAGTTATCGATTAATGAATTATTGGGCGGTTTGGTGCCTTGGACCAGACCGAGGACCTTAAGATTTTGCATGAAATGAGGACTGGCAGCCAGGTAACACGAGAAATTGTGTAAAGTGTTAATATGTAGTAAAAACCTAAGAAAATCTCCCGTTTCCGTCATTTACTATCGAATCGACATAACGCCAGATCGTCACATTGGTCGCTTTTCTCTCTGAAACGGTTACATTTATCGTCTGCAAGCCCTTGTCGCGTGATGCAGTATGCAGACACAGTACAAGCAGCACACTAGAACACAGAATAAGAATCTACGTTGATGCAATCGGCCAGTAAGAAGAGCTACATTTCAAGTTTTAGTTATCGATTAATGAATTATTGGGCGGTTTGGTGCCTTGGACCAGACCGAGGACCTTAAGATTTTGCATGAACCGAGGACTGGCAGCCAGGTAACACGAGAAATTGTGTAAAGTGTTAATATGTAGTAAAAACCTAAGAAAATCTCCCGTTTCCGTCGTTTACTATCGAATCGACATAACGCCAGATCGTCACATTGGTCGCTTTTCTCTCTGAAACGGTTACATTTATCGTCTGCAAGCCGTTGTCGCGTGATGCGGTATGCAGACACAGTACAAGCAGCACGCTAGAACACAGAATAAGAATCTACGTTGATGCAATCGGCCAGTAAGAAGAGCTACATTTCAAGTTTTAGTTATCGATTAATGAATTATTGGGCGGTTTGGTGCCTTGGACCAGACCGAGGACCTTAAGATTTTGCATGAACCGAGGACTGGCAGCCAGGTAACACGAGAAATTGTGTAAAGTGTTAATATGTAGTAAAAACCCAAGAAAATCTCCCGTTTCCGTCATTTACTATCGAATCGACATAACGCCAGATCGTCACAGTGGTCGCTTTTCTTTCTGAAACGGTTACATTTATCGTCTGCAAGCCCTTGTCGCGTGATGCGGTATGCAGACACAGTACAAACAGCACACTAGAACACAGAATAAGAATCTACGTTGATGCAATCGGCCAGTAAGAAGAGCTACATTTCAAGTTTTAGTTATCGATTAATGAATTATTGGGCGGTTTGGTGCCTTGGACCAGACCGAGGACCTTAAGATTTTGCATGAACCGAGGACTGGCAGCCAGGTAACACCAGAAATTGTGTAAAGTGTTAATATGAAGTAAAAACCTAAGAAAATCTCCCGTTTCCGTCATTTACTATCGAATCGACATAACGCCAGATCGTCACAGTGGTCGCTTTTCTCTCTGAAACGGTTACATTTATCGTCTGCAAGCCCTTGTCGCGTGATGCGGTATGCAGAGTCACTACAAGCGGCATAGTAGAACACTGAAGAAGCATCTAAGTTTATGCAATCGCCCAGTAAGAAGGGCTACATTTCAAGTTTTAGTTATCGATTAATGAATTATTGGGCGGTTTGGTGCCTTGGACCAGACCGAGGACCTTAAGATTTTGCATGAAATGAGGACTGGCAGCCAGGTAACACGAGAAATTGTGTAAAGTGTTAATATGTAGTAAAAACCTAAGAAAATCTCCCGTTTCCGTCATTTACTATCGAATCGACATAACGCCAGATCGTCACATTGGTCGCTTTTCTCTCTGAAACGGTTACATTTATCGTCTGCAAGCCCTTGTCGCGTGATGCAGTATGCAGACACAGTACAAGCAGCACACTAGAACACAGAATAAGAATCTACGTTGATGCAATCGGCCAGTAAGAAGAGCTACATTTCAAGTTTTAGTTATCGATTAATGAATTATTGGGCGGTTTGGTGCCTTGGACCAGACCGAGGACCTTAAGATTTTGCATGAACCGAGGACTGGCAGCCAGGTAACACGAGAAATTGTGTAAAGTGTTAATATGTAGTAAAAACCTAAGAAAATCTCCCGTTTCCGTCATTTACTATCGAATCGACATAACGCCAGATCGCCACAGTGGTCGCTTTTCTCTCTGAAACGGTTACATTTATCGTCTGCAAGCCGTTGTCGCGTGATGCGGTATGCAGACACAGTACAAGCAGCACACTAGAACACAGAATAAGAATCTACGTTGATGCAATCGGCCAGTAAGAAGAGCTACATTTCAAGTTTTAGTTATCGATTAATGAATTATTGGGCGGTTTGGTGCCTTGGACCAGACCGAGGACCTTAAGATTTTGCATGAACCGAGGACTGGCAGCCAGGTAACACGAGAAATTGTTTAATGTGTTAATATGTAGTAAAAACCCAAGAAAATCTCCCGTTTCCGTCATTTACTATCGAATCGACATAACGCCAGATCGTCACAGTGGTCGCTTTTCTCTCTGAAACGGTTACATTTATCGTCTGCAAGCCCTTGTCGCGTGATGCGGTATGCAGAGTCACTACAAGCGGCATAGTAGAACACTGAAGAAGCATCTAAGTTTATGCAATCGCCCAGTAAGAAGAGCTACATTTCAAGTTTTAGTTATCGATTAATGAATTATTGGGCGGTTTGGTGCCTTGGACCAGACCGAGGACCTTAAGATTTTGCATGAACGGAGGACTGGCAGCCAGGTAACACGAGAAATTGTGTAAAGTGTTAATATGTAGTAAAAACCTAAGAAAATCTCCCGTTTCCGTCATTTACTATCGAATCGACATAACGCCAGATCGTCACATTGGTCGCTTTTCTCTCTGAAACGGTTACATTTATCGTCTGCAAGCCCTTGTCGCGTGATGCGGTATGCAGAGTCACTACAAGCGGCATAGTAGAACACTGAAGAAGCATCTAAGTTTATGCAATCGCCCAGTAAGAAGAGCTACATTTTAAGTTTTAGTTATCGATTAATGAATTATTGGGCGGTTTGGTGCCTTGGACCAGACCGAGGACCTTAAGATTTTGCATGAGCCGAGGACTGGCAGCCAGGTAACACGAGAAATTGTGTAAAGTGTTAATATGTAGTAAAAACCTAAGAAAATCTCCCGTTTCCGTCATTTACTATCGAATCGACATAACGCCAGATCATCACATTGGTCGCTATTCTCTCTGAAACGGTTACATTTATCGTCTGCAAGCCCTTGTCGCGTGATGCGGTATTCAGACACAGTACAAGCAGCACACTAGAACACAGAATAAGGATCTACGTTGATGCAATCGGCCAGTAAGAAGAGCTACATTTCAAGTTTTAGTTATCGATTAATGAATTATTGGGCGGTTTGGTGCCTTCGACCAGACCGAGGACCTTAAGATTTTGCATGAACCGAGGACTGGCAGCCAGGTAACACGAGAAATTGTGTAAAGTGTTAATATGTAGTAAAAACCTAAGAAAATCTCCCGTTTCCGTCATTTACTATCGAATCGACATAACGCCAGATCGTCACAGTGGTCGCTTTTCTCTCTGAAACGGTTACATTTATCGTCTGCAAGCCCTTGTCGCGTGATGCGGTATGTAGAGTCACTACAAGCTGCATAGTAGAACACTGAAGAAGCATCTAAGTTTATGCAATCGCCCAGTAAGAAGAGCTACATTTCAAGTTTTAGTTATCGATTAATGAAGTATTGGGAGGTTTGGTGCCTTGGACCAGACCGAGGACCTTAAGATTTTGCATGAACCGAGGACTGGCAGCCAGGTAACACGAGAAATTGTGTAAAGTGTTAATATGTAGTAAAAACCTAAGAAACTCTCCCGTTTCCGTCATTTACTATCGAATCGACATAACGCCAGATCGTCACAGTGGTCGCTTTTCTCTCTGAAACGGTTACATTTATCGTCTGCAAGCCCTTGTCGCGTGATGCGGTATGCAGACACAGTACAAGCAGCACACTAGAACACAGAATAAGAATCTACGCTGATGCAATCGGCCACTAAGAAGAGCTACATTTCAAGTTTTAGTTATCGATTAATGAATTATTGGGCGGTTTGGTGCCTTGGACCAGACCGAGGACCTTAAGATTTTGCATGAACCGAGGACTGGCAGCCAGGTAACACGAGAAATTGTGTAAAGTGTTAATATGTAGTAAAAACCTAAGAAAATCTCCCGTTTCCGTCGTTTACTATCGAATCGACATATCGCCAGATCGTCACATTGGTCGCTTTTCTCTCTGAAACGGTTACATTTATCGTCTGCAAGCCGTTGTCGCGTGATGCGGTATGCAGACACAGTACAAGCAGCACACTAGAACACAGAATAAGAATCTACGTTGATGCAATCGGCCAGTAAGAAGAGCTACATTTCAAGTTTTAGTTATCGATTAATGAATTATTGGGCGGTTTGGTGCCTTGGACCAACCGAGGACCTTAAGGTTTTGCATGAACCGAGGACTGCCAGCCAGGTAACACGAGAAATTGTGTAAAGTGTCAATATGTAGTAAAAACCTAAGAAAATCTCCCGTTTCCGTCGTTTACTATCGAATCGACATAACGCCAGATCGTCACATTGGTCGCTTTTCTCTCTGAAACGGTTACATTTATCGTCTGCAAGCCCTTGTCGCGTGATGCGGTATGCAGACACAGTACAAGCAGCACACTAGAACACAGAATAAGAATCTACGTTGATGCAATCGGCCAGTATGAAGAGCTACATTTCAAGTTTTAGTTATCGATTAATGAATTATTGGGCGGTTTGGTGCCTTGGACCAGACCGAGGACCTTAAGATTTTGCATGAACCGAGGACTGGCAGCCAGGAAACACGAGAAATTGTGTAAAGTGTTAATATGTAGTAAAAACCCAAGAAAATCTCCCGTTTCCGTCATTTACTATCGAATCGACATAACGCCAGATCGTCAATGTGGTCGCTTTTCTCTCTGAAACGGTTACATTTATCGTCTGCAAGCCCTTGTCGCGTGATGCGGTATGCAGAGTCACTACAAGCGGCATAGTAGAACACTGAAGAAGCATCTAAGTTTATGCAATCGCCCAGTAAGAAGAGCTACATTTCAAGTTTTAGTTATCGATTAATGAAGTATCGGGAGGTTTGGTACCTTGGACCAGACCGAGGGCCTTAAGATTTTGCATGAACCGAGGACTGGCAGCCAGGTAACACGAGAAATTGTGTAAAGTGTTAATATGTAGCAAAAACCTAAGAAAATCTCCCGTTTCAGTCATTTACTATCGAATCGACATAACGCCAGATCGTCACAGTGGTCGCTTTTCTCTCTGAAACGGTTACATTTATCGTCTGCAAGCCCTTGTCGCGTGATGCGGTATGCAGACACAGTACAAGCAGCACACTAGAACACAGAATAAGAATCTACGTTGATGCAATCGGCCAGTAAGAAGAGCTACATTTCAAGTTTTAGTTATCGATTAATGAATTATTGGGCGGTTTGGTGCCTTGGACCAGACCGAGGACCTTAAGATTTTGCATGAACCGAGGACTGGCAGCCAGGTAACACGAGAAATTGTGTAAAGTGTTAATATGTAGTAAAAACCTAAGAAAATCTCCCGTTTCCGTCGTTTACTATCGAATCGACATAACGCCAGATCGTCACATTGGTCGCTTTTCTCTCTGAAACGGTTACATTTATCGTCTGCAAGCCCTTGTCGCGTGATGCGGTATGCAGACACAGTACAAGCAGCACACTAGAACACAGAATAAGAATCTACGTTGATGCAATCGGCCAGTAAGAAGAGCTACATTTCATGTTTTAGTTATCGATTAATGAATTATTGGGCGGTTTGGTGCCTTGGACCAGACCGAGGACCTTAAGATTTTGCATGAACCGAGGACTGGCAGCCAGGTAACACGAGAAATTGTGTAAAGTGTTAATATGTAGTAAAAACCTAAGAAAATCTCCCGTTTCCGTCGTTTACTATCGAATCGACATAACGCCAGATCGTCACATTGGTCGCTTTTCTCTCTGAAACGGTTACATTTATCGTCTGCAAGCCGTTGTCGCGTGATGCGGTATGCAGACACAGTACAAGCAGCACGCTAGAACACAGAATAAGAATCTACGTTGATGCAATCGGCCAGTAAGAAGAGCTACATTTCAAGTTTTAGTTATCGATTAATGAATTATTGGGCGGTTTGGTGCCTTGGACCAGACCGAGGACCTTAAGATTTTGCATGAACCGAGGACTGGCAGCCAGGTAACACGAGAAATTGTGTAAAGTGTTAATATGTAGTAAAAACCCAAGAAAATCTCCCGTTTCCGTCATTTACTATCGAATCGACATAACGCCAGATCGTCACAGTGGTCGCTTTTCTCTCTGAAACGGTTACATTTATCGTCTGCAAGCCCTTGTCGCGTGATGCGGTATGCAGAGTCACTACAAGCGGCATAGTAGAACACTGAAGAAGCATCTAAGTTTATGCAATCGCCCAGTAAGAAGAGCTACATTTCAAGTTTTAGTTATCGATTAATGAATTATTGGGCGGTTTGGTGCCTTGGACCAGACCGAGGACCTTAAGATTTTGCATGAACGGAGGACTGGCAGCCAGGTAACACGAGAAATTGAGTAAAGTGTTAGTATGTAATAAAAACCTAAGAAAATCTCCCGTTTCCGTCATTTACTATCGAATCGACATAACGCCAGATCGTCACAGTGGTCGCTCTTCTCTCTGAAACGGTTACATTTATCGTCTGCTAGCCCTTGTCGCGTGATGCGGTATGCAGACACAGTACAAGCAGCACACTAGAACACAGAATAAGAATCTACGTTGATGCAATCGGCCAGTAAGAAGAGCTACATTTCAAGTTTTAGTTATCGATTAATGAATTATTGGGCGGTTTGGTGCCTTGGACCAGACCGAGGACATTAAGATTTTGCATGAACCGAGGACTGGCAGCCAGGTAACACGAGAAATTGTGTAAAGTGTTAATATGTAGTAAAAACCTAAGAAAATCTCCCGTTTCCGTCATTTACTATCGAATCGACATAACGCCAGATCGTCACAGTGGTCGCTTTTCTCTCTGAAACGGTTACATTTATCGTCTGCAAGCCCTTGTCCCGTGATGCGGTATGCAGAGTCACTACAAGCGGCATAGTAGAACACTGAAGAAGCATCTAAGTTTATGCAATCGCCCAGTAAGAAGAGCTACATATCAAGTTTCAGTTATCGATTAATGAATTATTGGGCGGTTTGGTGCCTTGGACCAGACCGAGGACCTTAAGATTTTGCATGAACCGAGGACTGGCAGCCAGGTAACACGAGAAATTGTGTAAAGTGTTAATATGTAGTAAAAACCTAAGAAAATCTCCCGTTTCCGTCATTTACTATCGAATCGACATAACGCCAGATCGTCACAGTGGTCGCTCTTCTCTCTGAAACGGTTACATTTATCGTCTGCAAGCCCTTGTCGCGTGATGCGGTATGCAGACACAGTACAAGCAGCACACTAGAACACAGAATAAGAATCTACGTTGATGCAATCGGCCAGTAAGAAGAGCTACATTTCAAGTTTTAGTTATCGATTAATGAATTATTGGGCGGTTTGGTGCCTTGGACCAGACCGAGGACCTTAAGATTTTGCATGAACCGAGGACTGGCAGCCAGGTAACACGAGAAATTGTGTAAAGTGTTAATATGTAGTAAAAACCCAAGAAAATCTCCCGTTTCCGTCATTTACTATCGAATCGACATAACGCCAGATCGTCACAGTGGTCGCTTTTCTTTCTGAAACGGTTGCATTTATCGTCTGCAAGCCGTTGTCGCGTGATGCGGTATGCAGACACAGTACAAGCAGCACACTAGAACACAGAATAAGAATCTACGTTGATGCAATCGGCCAGTAAGAAGAGCTACATTTCAAGTTTTAGTTATCGATTAATGAATTATTGGGCGGTTTGGTGCCTTGGACCAGACCGAGGACCTTAAGATTTTGCATGAACCGAGGACTGGCAGCCAGGTAACACCAGAAATTGTGTAAAGTGTTAATATGAAGTAAAAACCTAAGAAAATCTCCCGTTTCCGTCATTTACTATCGAATCGACATAACGCCAGATCGTCACAGTGGTCGCTTTTCTCTCTGAAACGGTTACATTTATCGTCTGCAAGCCCTTGTCGCGTGATGCGGTATGCAGAGTCACTACAAGCGGCATAGTAGAACACTGAAGAAGCATCTACGTTTATGCAATCGCCCAGTAAGAAGGGCTACATTTCAAGTTTTAGTTATCGATTAATGAATTATTGGGCGGTTTGGTGCCTTGGACCAGACCGAGGACCTTACGATTTTGCATGAAATGAGGACTGGCAGCCAGGTAACACCAGAAATTGTGTAAAGTGTTAATATGTAGTAAAAACCTAAGAAAATCTCCCGTTTCCGTCATTTACTATCGAATCGACATAACGCCAGATCGTCACAGTGGTCGCTTTTCTCTCTGAAACGGTTACATTTATCGTCTGCAAGCCGTTGTCGCGTGATGCGGTATGCAGACACAGTACAAGCAGCACACTAGAACACAGAATAAGAATCTACGTTAATGCAATCGGCCAGTAAGAAGAGCTACATTTCAAGTTTTAGTTATCGATTAATGAATTATTGGGCGGTTTGGTGCCTTGGACCAGACCGAGGACCTTAAGATTTTGCATGAACCGAGGACTGGCAGCCAGGTAACACGAGAAATTGTGTAAAGTGTTAATATGTAGTAAAAACCTAAGAAAATCTCCCGTTTCCGTCATTTACTATCGAATCGACATAACGCCAGATCGTCACAGTGGTCGCTTTTCTCTCTGAAACGGTTACATTTATCGTCTGCAAGCCCTTGTCGCGTGATGCGGTATGTAGAGTCACTACAAGCTGCATAGTAGAACACTGAAGAAGCATCTAAGTTTATGCAATCGCCCAGTAAGAAGAGCTACATTTCAAGTTTTAGTTATCGTTTAATGAAGTATTGGGAGGTTTGGTGCCTTGGACCAGACCGAGGACCTTAAGATTTTGCATGAACCGAGGGCTGGCAGCCAGGTAACACGAGAAATTGTGTAAAGTGTTAATATGTAGTAAAAACCTAAGAAAATCTCCCGTTTCCGTCATTTACTATCGAATCGACATAACGCCAGATCGTCACAGTGGTCGCTTTTCTCTATGAAACGGTTACATTTATCGTCTGCAAGCCCTTGTCGCGTGATGCGGTATGCAGACACAGTACAAGCAGCACACTAGAACACAGAATAAGAATCTACGTTGATGCAATCGGCCAGTAAGAAGAGCTACATTTCAAGTTTTAGTTATCGATTAATGAATTATTGGGCGGTTTGGTGCCTTGGACCAGACCGAGGACCTTAAGATTTTGCATGAACCGAGGACTGGCAGCCAGGTAACACGAGAAATTGTGTAAAGTGTTAATATGTAGTAAAAACCCAAGAAAATCTCCCGTTTCCGTCATTTACTACCGAATCGACATAACGCCCGAACGTCACAGTGGTCGCTTTTCTCTCTGAAACGGTTACATTTATCGTCTGCAAGCCGTTGTCGCGTGATGCGGTATGCAGACACAGTACAAGCAGCACACTAGAACACAGAATAAGAATCTACGTTGATGCAATCGGCCAGTAAGAAGAGCTACATTTCAAGTTTTAGTTATCGATTAATGAATTATTGGGCGGTTTGGTGCCTTGGACCAGACCGAGGACCTTAAGATTTTGCATGAACCGAGGACTGGCAGCCAGGTAACACGAGAAATTGTGTAAAGTGTTAATATGTAGTAAAAACCCAAGAAAATCTCCCGTTTCCGTCATTTACTATCGAATCGACATAACGCCTGATCGTCACAGTGATCGCTTTTCTCTCTGAAACGGTTACATTTATCGTCTGCAAGCCCTTGTCGCGTGATGCGGTATGCAGAGACACTACAAGCGGCATAGTAGAACACTGAAGAAGCATCTAAGTTTATGCAATCGCCCAGTAAGAAGAGCTACATTTCAAGTTTTAGTTATCGATTAATGAATTATTGGGCGGTTTGGTGCCTTGGACCAGACCGAGGACCTTAAGATTTTGCATGAAATGAGGACTGGCAGCCAGGTAACACCAGAAATTGTGTAAAGTGTTAATATGTAGTAAAAACCTAAGAAAATCTCCCGTTTCCGTCATTTACTATCGATTCGACATAACGCCAGATCGTCACAGTGGTCGCTTTTCTCTCTGAAACGGTTACATTTATCGTCTGCAAGCCGTTGTCGCGTGATGCGGTATGCAGACACAGTACAAGCAGCACACTAGAACACAGAATAAGAATCTACGTTGAAGCAATCGGCCAGTAAGAAGAGCTACATTTCAAGTTTTAGTTATCGATTAATGAATTATTGGGCGGTTTGGTGCCTTGGACCAGACCGAGGACCTTAAGATTTTGCATGAACCGAGCACTGGCAGCCAGGTAACACGAGAAATTGTGTAAAGTGTTAATATGTAGTAAAAACCCAAGAAAATCTCCCGTTTCCGTCATTTACTATCGAATCGACATAACGCCAGATCGTCACAGTGGTCGCTTTTCTCTCTGAAACGGTTACATTTATCGTCTGCAAGCCCTTGTCGCGTGATGCGGTATGCAGAGTCACAACAAGCGGCATAGTAGAACACTGAAGAAGCATCTAAGTTTATGCAATCGCCTAGTAAGAAGAGCTACATTTCAAGTTTTAGTTATCGATTAATGAATTATTGGGCGGTTTGGTGCCTTGGACCAGACCGAGGACCTTAAGATTTTGCATGAACCGAGGACTGGCAGCCAGGTAACACCAGAAATTGTGTAAAGTGTTAATATGTAGTAAAAACCTAAGAAAATCTCCCGTTTCCGTCATTTACTATCGAATCGACATAACGCCAGATCGTCACATTGGTCGCTTATCTCTCTGAAACGGTTACATCTATCGTCTGCAAGCCCTTGTCGCGTGATGCGGTATGCAGAGTCACTACAAGCGGCATAGTAGAACACTGAAGAAGCATCTAAGTTTATGCAATCGCCCAGTAAGAAGAGCTACATTTCAAGTTTTAGTTATCGATTAATGAATTATTGGGCGGTTTGGTGCCTTGGACCAGACCGAGGACCTTAAGAATTTGCATGAACCGAGGACTGGCAGCCAGGTAACACGAGAAATTGTGTAAAGTGTTAATATGTAGTAAAAACCTAAGAAAATCTCCCGTTTCCGTCATTTACTATCGAATCGACATAACGCCAGATCGTCACAGTGGTCGCTTTTTTCTCTGAAACGGTTACATTTATCGTCTGCAAGCCCTTGTCGCGTGATGCGGTATGCAGAGTCACTACAAGCGGCATAGTAGAACACTGAAGAAGCATCTAAGTTTATGCAATCGCCCAGTAAGAAGAGCTACATTTCAAGTTTTAGTTATCGATTAATGAATTATTGGGCGGTTTGGTGCCTTGGACCAGACCGAGGACCTTAAGATTTTGCATGAAATGAGGACTGGCAGCCAGGTAACACGAGAAATTGTGTAAAGTGTTAATATGTAGTAAAAACCTAAGAAAATCTCCCGTTTCCGTCATTTTCTATCGAATCGACATAACGCCAGATCGTCACAGTGGTCGCTTTTCTCTCTGAAACGGTTACATTTATCGTCTGCAAGCCCTTGTCGCGTGATGCGGTATGCAGACACAGTACAAGCAGCACACTAGAACACAGAATAAGAATCTACGTTGATGCAATCGGCCAGTAAGAAGAGCTACATTTCAAGTTTTAGTTATCGATTAATGAATTATTGGGCGGTTTGGTGCCTTGGACCAGACCGAGGACCTTAAGATTTTGCATGAACCGAGGACTGGCAGCCAGGTAACACGAGAAATTGTGTAAAGTGTTAATATGTAGTAAAAACCTAAGAAAATCTCCCGTTTCCGTCGTTTACTATCGAATCGACATAACGAGAGATCGTCACATTGGTCGCTTTTCTCTCTGAAACGGTTACATTTATCGTCTGCAAGCCGTTGTCGCGTGATGCGGTATGCAGACACAGTACAAGCAGCACACTAGAACACAGAATAAGAATCTACGTTGATGCAATCGGCCAGTAAGAGGAGCTACATTTCAAGTTTTAGTTATCGATTAATGAATTATTGGGCGGTTTGGTGCCTTGGACCAGACCGAGGACCTTAAGAATTTGCATGAACCGAGGACTGGCAGCCAGGTAACACGAGAAATTGTGTAAAGTGTTAATATGTAGTAAAAACCCAAGAAAATCTCCCGTTTCCGTCATTTACTATCGAATCGACATAACGCCAGATCGTCACAGTGGTCGCTTTTCTCTCTGAAACGGTTACATTTATCGTCTGCAAGCCCTTGTCGCGTGATGCGGTATGCAGAGTCACTACAAGCGGCATAGTAGAACACTGAAGAAGCATCTAAGTTTATGCAATCGCCCAGTAAGAAGAGCTACATTTCAAGTTTTAGTTATCGATTAATGAATTATTGGGCGGTTTGGTGCCTTGGACCAGACCGAGGACCTTAAGATTTTGCATGAAATGAGGACTGGCAGCCAGGTAACACGAGAAATTGTGTAAAGTGTTAATATGTAGTAAAAACCTAAGAAAATCTCCCGTTTCCGTCATTTACTATCGAATCGACATAACGCCAGATCGTCACAGTGGTCGCTTTTCTCTCTGAAACGGTTACATTTATCGTCTGCAAGCCCTTGTCGCGTGATGCGGTATGTAGAGTCACTACAAGCTGCATAGTAGAACACTGAAGAAGCATCTAAGTTTATGCAATCGCCCAGTAAGAAGAGCTACATATCAAGTTTTAGTTATCGATTAATGAATTATTGGGCGGTTTGGTGCCTTGGACCAGACCGAGGACATTAAGATTTTGCATGAACCGAGGACTGGCAGCCAGGTAACACGAGAAATTGTGTAAAGTGTTAATATGTAGTAAAAACCTAAGAAAATCTCCCGTTTCCGTCATTTACTATCGAATCGACATAACGCCAGATCGTCACAGTGGTCGCTCTTCTCTCTGAAACGGTTACATTTATCGTCTGCAAGCCCTTGTCGCGTGATGCGGTATGCAGACACAGTACAAGCAGCACACTAGAACACAGAATAAGAATCTACGTTGATGCAATCGGCCAGTAAGAAGAGCTACATTTCAAGTTTTGGTTATCGATTAATGAATTATTGGGCGGTTTGGTGCCTTGGACCAGACCGAGGACCTTAAGATTTTGCATGAACCGAGGACTGGCAGCCAGGTAACACGAGAAATTGTGTAAAGTGTTAATATGTAGTAAAAACCTAAGAAAATCTCCCGTTTCCGTCATTTACTATCGAATCGACATAAAGCCAGATCGTCACATTGGTCGCTTTTCTCTCTGAAACGGTTACATTTATGGTCTGCAAGCCCTTGTCGCGTGATGCGGTATGTAGAGTCACTACAAGCGGCATAGTAGAACACTGAAGAAGCATCTAAGTTTATGCAATCGCCCAGTAAGAAGAGCTACATTTCAAGTTTTAGTTATCGATTAATGAATTATTGGGCGGTTTGGTGCCTTGGACCAGACCGAGGACCTTAAGATTTTGCATGAACCGAGGACTGGCAGCCAGGTAACACGAGAAATTGTGTAAAGTCTTAATATGTAGTAAAAACCCAAGAAAATCTCCCGTTTCCGTCATTTACTATCGAATCGACATAACGCCAGATCGTCACAGTGGTCGCTTTTCTTTCTGAAACGGTTACATTTATCGTCTGCAAGCCGTTGTCGCGTGATGCGGTATGCAGACACAGTACAAGCAGCACACTAGAACACAGAATAAGAATCTACGTTGATGCAATCGGCCAGTAAGAAGAGCTACATTTCAAGTTTTAGTTATCGATTAATGAATTATTGGGCGGTTTGGTGCCTTGGACCAGACCGAGGACCTTAAGATTTTGCATGAACCGAGGACTGGCAGCCAGGTAACACCAGAAATTGTGTAAAGTGTTAATATGAAGTAAAAACCTAAGAAAATCTCCCGTTTCCGTCATTTACTATCGAATCGACATAACGCCAGATCGTCACAGTGGTCGCTTTTCTCTCTGAAACGGTTACATTTATCGTCTGCAAGCCCTTGTCGCGTGATGCGGTATGCAGAGTCACTACAAGCGGCATAGTAGAACACTGAAGAAGCATCTAAGTTTATGCAATCGCCCAGTAAGAGGGGCTACATTTCAAGTTTTAGTTATCGATTAATGAATTATTGGGCGGTTTGGTGCCTTGGACCAGACCGAGGACCTTACGATTTTGCATGAAATGAGGACTGGCAGCCAGGTAACACCAGAAATTGTGTAAAGTGTTAATATGTATTAAAAACCTAAGAAAATCTCCCGTTTCCGTCAATTACTATCGATTCGACATAACGCCAGATCGTCACATTGGTCGCTTTTCTCTCTGAAACGGTTACATTTATCGTCTGCAAGCCGTTGTCGCGTGATGCGGTATGCAGACACAGTACAAGCAGCACACTAGAACACAGAATAAGAATCTACGTTGATGCAATCGGCCAGTAAGAAGAGCTACATTTCAAGTTTTAGTTATCGATTAATGAATTATTGGGCGGTTTGGTGCCTTGGACCAGACCGAGGACCTTAAGATTTTGCATGAACCGAGGACTGGCAGCCAGGTAACACGAGAAATTGAGTAAAGTGTTAATATGTAGTAAAAACCTAAGAAAATCTCCCGTTTCCGTCATTTACTATCGAATCGACATAACGCCAGATCGTCACAGTGGTCGCTTTTCTCTCTGAAACGGTTACATTTATCGTCTGCAAGCCCTTGTCCCGTGATGCGGTATGCAGAGTCACTACAAGCGGCATAGTAGAACACTGAAGAAGCATCTAAGTTTATGCAATCGCCTAGTAAGAAGAGCTACATATCAAGTTTTAGTTATCGATTAATGAATTATTGGGCGGTTTGGTGCCTTGGACCAGACCGAGGACATTAAGATTTTGCATGAACCGAGGACTGGCAGCCAGGTAACACGAGAAATTGTGTAAAGTGTTAATATGTAGTAAAAACCTAAGAAAATCTCCCGTTTCCGTCATTTACTATCGAATCGACATAACGCCAGATCGTCACAGTGGTCGCTCTTCTCTCTGAAACGGTTACATTTATCGTCTGCAAGCCCTTGTCGCGTGATGCGGTATGCAGACACAGTACAAGCAGCACACTAGAACACAGAATAAGAATCTACGTTGATGCAATCGGCCAGTAAGAAGAGCTACATTTCAAGTTTTGGTTATCGATTAATGAATTATTGGGCGGTTTGGTGCCTTGGACCAGACCGAGGACCTTAAGATTTTGCATGAACCGAGGACTGGCAGCCAGGTAACACGAGAAATTGTGTAAAGTGTTAATATGTAGTAAAAACCTAAGAAAATCTCCCGTTTCCGTTATTTACTATCGAATCGACATAAAGCCAGATCGTCACATTGGTCGCTTTTCTCTCTGAAACGGTTACATTTATGGTCTGCAAGCCCTTGTCGCGTGATGCGGTATGTAGAGTCACTACAAGCGGCATAGTAGAACACTGAAGAAGCATCTAAGTTTATGCAATCGCCCAGTAAGAAGAGCTACATTTCAAGTTTTAGTTATCGATTAATGAATTATTGGGCGGTTTGGTGCCTTGGACCAGACCGAGGACCTTAAGATTTTGCATGAACCGAGGACTGGCAGCCAGGTAACACGAGAAATTGTGTAAAGTCTTAATATGTAGTAAAAACCCAAGAAAATCTCCCGTTTCCGTCATTTACTATCGAATCGACATAACGCCAGATCGTCACAGTGGTCGCTTTTCTTTCTGAAACGGTTACATTTATCGTCTGCAAGCCGTTGTCGCGTGATGCGGTATGCAGACACAGTACAAGCAGCACACGAGAACACAGAATAAGAATCTACGTTGATGCAATCGGCCAGTAAGAAGAGCTACATTTCAAGTTTTAGTTATCGATTAATGAATTATTGGGCGGTTTGGTGCCTTGGACCAGACCGAGGACCTTAAGATTTTGCATGAACCGAGGACTGGCAGCCAGGTAACACCAGAAATTGTGTAAAGTGTTAATATGAAGTAAAAACCTAAGAAAATCTCCCGTTTCCGTCATTTACTATCGAATCGACATAACGCCAGATCGTCACAGTGGTCGCTTTTCTCTCTGAAACGGTTACATTTATCGTCTGCAAGCCCTTGTCGCGTGATGCGGTATGCAGAGTCACTACAAGCGGCATAGTAGAACACTGAAGAAGCATCTAAGTTTATGCAATCGCCCAGTAAGAAGGGCTACATTTCAAGTTTTAGTTATCGATTAATGAATTATTGGGCGGTTTGGTGCCTTGGGCCAGACCGAGGACCTTACGATTTTGCATGAAATGAGGACTGGCAGCCAGGTAACACCAGAAATTGTGTAAAGTGTTAATATGTATTAAAAACCTAAGAAAATCTCCCGTTTCCGTCAATTACTATCGATTCGACATAACGCCAGATCGTCACATTGGTCGCTTTTCTCTCTGAAACGGTTACATTTATCGTCTGCAAGCCCTTGTCGCGTGATGCGGTATGCAGACACAGTACAAGCTGCACACTAGAACACAGAATAAGAATCTACGTTGATGCAATCGGCCAGTAAGAAGAGCTACATTTCAAGTTTTAGTTATCGATTAATGAATTATAGGGCGGTTTGGTGCCTTGGACGAGACCGAGGACCTTAAGATTTTGCATGAACCGAGGACTGGCAGCGAGGTAACACGAGAAATTGTGTAAAGTGTTAATATGTAGTAAAAACCCAAGAAAATCTCCCGTTTCCGTCATTTACTATCGAATCGACATAACGCCACATCGTCACAGTGGTCGCTTTTCTCTCTGAAACGGTTACATTTATCGTCTGCAAGCCCTTGTCGCGTGATGCGGTATGCAGAGTCACTACAAGCGGCATAGTAGAACACTGAAGAAGCATCTAAGTTTATGCAATCGCCCAGTAAGAAGAGCTACATTTCAAGTTTTAGTTATCGATTAATGAATTATTGGGCGGTTTGGTGCCTTGGACCAGACCGAGGACCTTAAGATTTTGCATGAACCGAGGACTGGCAGCCAGGTAACACGTGAAATTGTGTAAAGTGTTAATATGTAGTAAAAACCTAAGAAAATCTCCCGTTTCCGTCATTTACTATCGAATCGACATAACGCCAGATCGTCACAGTGGTCGCTTTTCTCTCTGAAACGGTTACATTTATCGTCTGCAAGCCCTTGTCGCGTGATGCGGTATGCAGAGTCACTACAAGCGGCATAGTAGAACACTGAAGAAGCATCTAAGTTTATGCAATCGCCCAGTAAGAAGAGCTACATTTCAAGTTTTAGTTATCGATTAATGAATTATTGGGCGGTTTGGAGCCTTGGACCAGACCGAGGACCTTAAGATTTTGCATGAGCCGAGGACTGGCAGCCAGGTAACACGAGAAATTGTGTAAAGTGTTAATATGTAGTAAAAACCTAAGAAAATCTCCCGTTTCCGTCATTTACTATCGAATCGACATAACGCCAGATCGTCACATTGGTCGCTTTTCTCTCTGAAACGGTTACATTTATCGTCTGCAAGCCCTTGTCGCGTGATGCGGTATGCAGACACAGTACAAGCAGCACACTAGAACACAGAATAAGGATCTACGTTGATGCAATCGGCCAGTAAGAAGAGCTACATTTCAAGTTTTAGTTATCGATTAATGAATTATTGGGCGGTTTGGTGCCTTGGACCAGACCGAGGACCTTAAGATTTTGCATGATCCGAGGACTGGCAGCCAGGTAACACGAGAAATTGTGTAAAGTGTTAATATGTAGTAAAAACCTAAGAAAATCTCCCGTTTCCGTCATTTACTATCGAATCGACATAACGCCAGATCGTCACAGTGGTCGCTTTTCTCTCTGAAACGGTTACATTTATCGTCTGCAAGCCCTTGTCGCGTGATGCGGTATGTAGAGTCACTACAAGCTGCATAGTAGAACACTGAAGAAGCATCTAAGTTTATGCAATCGCCCAGTAAGAAGCGCTACATTTCAAGTATTAGTTATCGATTAATGAAGTATTGGGAGGTTTGGTGCCTTGGACCAGACCGAGGACCTTAAGATTTTGCATGAACCGAGGACTGGCAGCCAGGTAACACGAGAAATTGTGTAAAGTGTTAATATGTAGTAAAAACCTAAGAAAATCTCCCGTTTCCGTCATTTACTATCGAATCGACATAACGCCAGATCGTCACAGTGGTCGCTTTTCTCTCTGAAACGGTTACATCTATCGTCTGCAAGCCCCTGTCGCGTGATGCGGTATGCAGACACAGTACAAGCAGCACACTAGAACACAGAATAAGAATCTACGTTGATGCAATCGGCCAGTAAGAAGAGCTACATTTCAAGTTTTAGTTATCGATTAATGAATTATTGGGCGGTTTGGTGCCTTGGACCAGACCGAGGACCTTAAGATTTTGCATGAACCGAGGACTGGCAGCCAGGTAACACGAGAAATTGTGTAAAGTGTTAATATGTAGTAAAAACCCAAGAAAATCTCCCGTTTCCGTCATTTACTATCGAATCGACATAACGCCAGATCGTCACAGTGGTCGCTTTTCTCTCTGAAACGGTTACATTTATCGTCTGCAAGCCCTTGTCGCGTGATGCGGTATGCAGACACAGTACAAGCAGCACACTAGAACACAGAATAAGAATCTACGTTGATGCAATCGGCCAGTAAGAAGAGCTACATTTCAAGTTTTAGTTATCGATTAATGAATTATTGGGCGGTTTGGTGCCTTGGACCAGACCGAGGACCTTAAGATTTTGCATGAACCGAGGACTGGCAGCCAGGTAACACGAGAAATTGTGTAAAGTGTTAATATGTAGTAAAAACCCAAGAAAATCTCCCGTTTCCGTCATTTACTATCGAATCGACATAACGCCTGATCGTCACAGTGATCGCTTTTCTCTCTGAAACGGTTACATTTATCGTCTGCAAGCCCTTGTCGCGTGATGCGGTATGCAGAGACACTACAAGCGGCATAGTAGAACACTGAAGAAGCATCTAAGTTTATGCAATCGCCCAGTAAGAAGAGCTACATTTCAAGTTTTAGTTATCGATTAATGAATTATTGGGCGGTTTGGTGCCTTGGACCAGACCGAGGACCTTAAGAGTTTGCATGAAATGAGGACTGGCAGCCAGGTAACACCAGAAATTGTGTAAAGTGTTAATATGTAGTAAAAACCTAAGAAAATCTCCCGTTTCCGTCATTTACTATCGAATCGACATAACGCCAGATCGTCACAGTGGTCGCTTTTCTCTCTGAAACGTTTACATTTATCGTCTGCAAGCCCTTGTCGCGTGATGCGGTATGCAGACACAGTACAAGCAGCACACTAGAACACAGAATAAGAATCTACGTTGAAGCAATCGGCCAGTAAGAAGAGCTACATTTCATTTTTTAGTTATCGATTAATGAATTATTGGGCGGTTTGGTGCCTTGGACCAGACCGAGGACCTTAAGATTTTGCATGAACCGAGGACTGGCAGCCAGGTAACACGAGAAATTGTGTAAAGTGTTAATATGTAGTAAAAACCCAAGAAAATCTCCCGTTTCCGTCATTTACTATCGAATCGACATAACGCCAGATCGTCACAGTGGTCGCTTTTCTCTCTGAAACGGTTACATTTATCGTCTGCAAGCCCTTGTCGCGTGATGCGGTATGCAGACACAGTACAAGCAGCACACTAGAACACAGAATAAGAATCTACGTTGATGCAATCGGCCAGTAAGAAGAGCTACATTTCAAGTTTTAGTTATCGATTAATGAATTATTGGGAGGTTTGGTGCCTTGGACCAGACCGAGGACCTTAAGATTTTGCATGAACCGAGGACTGGCAGCCAGGTAACACGAGAAATTGTGTAAAGTGTTAATATGTAGTAAAAACCCAAGAAAATCTCCCGTTTCCGTCATTTACTATCGAATCGACATAACGCCTGATCGTCACAGTGATCGCTTTTCTCTCTGAAACGGTTACATTTATCGTCTGCAAGCCCTTGTCGCGTGATGCGGTATGCGGAGACACTAAAAGCGGCATAGTAGAACACTGAAGAAGCATCTAAGTTTATGCAATCGCCCAGTAAGAAGAGCTACATTTCAAGTTTTAGTTATCGATTAATGAATTATTGGGCGGTTTGGTGCCTTGGACCAGACCGAGGACCTTAAGATTTTGCATGAAATGAGGACTGGCAGCCAGGTAACACCAGAAATTGTGTAAAGTGTTAATATGTAGTAAAAACCTAAGAAAATCTCCCGTTTCCGTCATTTACTATCGAATCGACATAACGCCAGATCGTCACAGTGGTCGCTTTTCTCTCTGAAACGTTTACATTTATCGTCTGCAAGCCCTTGTCGCGTGATGCGGTATGCAGACACAGTACAAGCAGCACACTAGAACACAGAATAAGAATCTATGTTGAAGCAATCGGCCAGTAAGAAGAGCTACATTTCATTTTTTAGTTATCGATTAATGAATTATTGGGCGGTTTGGTGCCTTGGACCAGACCGAGGACCTTAAGATTTTGCATGAACCGAGGACTGGCAGCCAGGTAACACGAGAAATTGTGTAAAGTGTTAATATGTAGTAAAAACCCAAGAAAATCTCCCGTTTCCGTCATTTACTATCGAATCGACATAACGCCAGATTGTCACAGTGGTCGCTTTTCTCTCTGAAACGGTTACATTTGTCGTCTGCAAGCCCTTGTCGCGTGATGCGGTATGCAGAGTCACTACAAGCGGCATAGTAGAACACTGAAGAAGCATCTAAGTTTATGCAATCGCCCAGTAAGAAGAGCTACATTTCAAGTTTTAGTTATCGATTAATGAATTATTGGGCGGTTTGGTGCCTTGGACCAGACCGAGGACCTTAAGATTTTGCATGAACCGAGGACTGGCAGCCAGGTAACACCAGAAATTGTGTAAAGTGTTAATATGTAGTAAAAACCTAAGAAAATCTCCCGTTTCCGTCATTTACTATCGAATCGACATAACGCCAGATCGTCACATTGGTCGCTTATCTCTCTGAAACGGTTACATCTATCGTCTGCAAGCCCTTGTCGCGTGATGCGGTATGCAGAGTCACTACAAGCGGCATAGTGGAACACTGAAGAAGCATCTAAGTTTATGCAATCGCCCAGTAAGAAGAGCTACATTTCAAGTTTTAGTTATCGATTAATGAATTATTGGGCGGTTTGGTGCCTTGGACCAGACCGAGGACCTTAAGAATTTGCATGAACCGAGGACTGGCAGCCAGGTAACACGAGAAATTGTGTAAAGTGTTAATATGTAGTAAAAACCCAAGAAAATCTCCCGTTTCCGTCATTTACTATCGAATCGACATAACGCCAGATCGTCACAGTGGTCGCTTTTCTCTCTGAAACGGTTACATTTATCGTCTGCAAGCCCTTGTCGCGTGATGCGGTATGCAGAGTCACTACAAGCGGCATAGTAGAACACTGAAGAAGCATCTAAGTTTATGCAATCGCCCAGTAAGAAGAGCTACATTTCAAGTTTTAGTTATCGATTAATGAATTATTGGGCGGTTTGGTGCCTTGGACCAGACCGAGGACCTTAAGATTTTGCATGAACCGAGGACTGGCAGCCAGGTAACACGAGAAATTGTGTAAAGTGTTAATATGTAGTAAAAACCCAAGAAAATCTCCCGTTTCCGTCATTTACTATCGAATCGACATAACGCCTGATCGTCACACTGATCGCTTTTCTCTCTGAAACGGTTACATTTATCGTCTGCAAGCCCTTGTCGCGTGATGCGGTATGCAGAGACACTACAAGCGGCATAGTAGAACACTGAAGAAGCATCTAAGTTTATGCAATCGCCCAGTAAGAAGAGCTACATTTCAAGTTTTAGTTATCGATTAATGAATTATTGGGCGGTTTGGTGCCTTGGACCAGACCGAGGACCTTAAGATTTTGCATGAAATGAGGACTGGCAGCCAGGTAACACCAGAATTTGTGTAAAGTGTTAATATGTAGTAAAAACCTAAGAAAATCTCCCGTTTCCGTCATTTACTATCGAATCGACATAACGCCAGATCGTCACAGTGGTCGCTTTTCTCTCTGAAACGTTTACATTTATCGTCTGCAAGCCCTTGTCGCGTGATGCGGTATGCAGACACAGTACAAGCAGCACACTAGAACACAGAATAAGAATCTACATTGAAGCAATCGGCCAGTAAGAAGAGCTACATTTCAAGTTTTAGTTATCGATTAATGAATTATTGGGCGGTTTGGTGCCTTGGACCAGACCGAGGACCTTAAGATTTTGCATGAACCGAGGACTGGCAGCCAGGTAACACGAGAAATTGTGTAAAGTGTTAATATGTAGTAAAAACCCAAGAAAATCTCCCGTTTCCGTCATTTACTATCGAATCGACATAACGCCAGATTGTCACAGTGGTCGCTTTTCTCTCTGAAACGGTTACATTTATCGTCTGCAAGCCCTTGTCGCGTGATGCGGTATGCAGAGTCACTACAAGCGGCATAGTAGAACACTGAAGAAGCATCTAAGTTTATGCAATCGCCCAGTAAGAAGAGCTACATTTCAAGTATTAGTTATCGATTAATGAATTATTGGGCGGTTTGGTGCCTTGGACCAGACCGAGGACCTTAAGATTTTGCATGAACCGAGGACTGGCAGCCAGGTAACACCAGAAATTGTGTAAAGTGTTAATATGTAGTAAAAACCTAAGAAAATCTCCCGTTTCCGTCATTTACTATCGAATCGACATAACGCCAGATCGTCACATTGGTCGCTTATCTCTCTGAAACGGTTACATCTATCGTCTGCAAGCCCTTGTCGCGTGATGCGGTATGCAGAGTCACTACAAGCGGCATAGTGGAACACTGAAGAAGCATCTAAGTTTATGCAATCGCCCAGTAAGAAGAGCTACATTTCAAGTTTTAGTTATCGATTAATGAATTATTGGGCGGTTTGGTGCCTTGGCCCAGACCGAGGACCTTAAGAATTTGCATGAACCGAGGACTGGCAGCCAGGTAACACGAGAAATTGTGTAAAGTGTTAATATGTAGTAAAAACCCAAGAAAATCTCCCGTTTCCGTCATTTACTATCGAATCGACATAACGCCAGATCGTCACAGTGGTCGCTTTTCTCTCTGAAACGGTTACATTTATCGTCTGCAAGCCCTTGTCGCGTGATGCGGTATACAGAGTCACTACAAGCGGCATAGTAGAACACTGAAGAAGCATCTAAGTTTATGCAATCGGCCAGTAAGAAGAGCTACATTTCAAGTTTTAGTTATCGATTAATGAATTATTGGGCGGTTTGGTGCCTTGGACCAGACCGAGGACCTTAAGATTTTGCATGAACCGAGGACTGGCAGCCAGGTAACACGAGAAATTGTGTAAAGTGTTAATATGTAGTAAAAACCTAAGAAAATCTCCCGTTTCCGTCATTTACTATCGAATCGACATAACGCCAGATCGTCACAGTGTTCGCTTTTCTCTCTGAAACGGTTACATTTATCGTCTGCAAGCCGTTGTCCCATGATGCGGTATGCAGACACAGTACAAGCAGCACACTAGAACACAGAATAAGAATCTACGTTGATGCAATCGGCCAGTAAGAAGAGCTACATTTCAAGTTTTAGTTATCGATTAATGAATTATTGGGCGGTTTGGTGCCTTGGACCAGACCGAGGACCTTAAGATTTTGCATGAACCGAGGACTGGCAGCCAGGTAACACGAGAAATTGTGTAACGTGTTAATATGTAGTAAAAACCCAAGAAAATCTCCCGTTTCCGTCATTTACTATCGAATCGACATAACGCCAGATCGTCACAGTGGTCGCTTTTCTCTCTGAAACGGTTACATTTATCGTCTGCAAGCCCTTGTCGCGTGATGCGGTATACAGAGTAACTACAAGCGGCATAGTAGAACACTGAAGAAGCATCTAAGTTTATGCAATCGCCCAGTAAGAAGAGCTACATTTCAAGTTTTAGTTATCGATTAATGAATTATTGGGCGGTTTGGTGCCTTGGACCAGACCGAGGACCTTAAGATTTTGCATGAACCGAGGACTGGCAGCCAGGTAACACCAGAAATTGTGTAAAGTGTTAATATGTAGTAAAAACCTAAGAAAATCTCCCGTTTCCGTCATTTACTATCGAATCGACATAACGCCAGATCGTCACATTGGTCGCTTATCTCTCTGAAACGGTTACATCTATCGTCTGCAAGCCCTTGTCGCGTGATGCGGTATGCAGAGTCACTACAAGCGGCATAGTAGAACACTGAAGAAGCATCTAAGTTTATGCAATCGCCCAGTAAGAAGAGCTACATTTCAAGTTTTAGTTATCGATTAATGAATTATTGGGCGGTTTGGTGCCTTGGACCAGACCGAGGACCTTAAGATTTTGCATGAGCCGAGGACTGGCAGCCAGGTAACACGAGAAATTGTGTAAAGTGTTAATATGTAGTAAAAACCTAAGAAAATCTCCCGTTTCCGTCATTTACTATCGAATCGACATAACGCCAGATCGTCACATTGGTCGCTTTTCTCTCTGAAACGGTTACATTTATCGTCTGCAAGCCCTTGTCGCGTGATGCGGTATGCAGACACAGTACAAGCAGCACACTAGAACTCAGAATAAGGATCTACGTTGATGCAATCGGCCAGTAAGAAGAGCTACATTTCAAGTTTTAGTTATCGATTAATGAATTATTGGGCGGTTTGGTGCCTTGGACCAGACCGAGGACCTTAAGATTTTGCATGAACCGAGGACTGGCAGCCAGGTAACACGAGAAATTGTGTAAAGTGTTAATATGTAGTAAAAACCTAAGAAAATCTCCCGTTTCCGTCATTTACTATCGAATCGACATAACGCCAGATCGTCACAGTGGTCGCTTTTCTCTCTGAAACGGATACATTTATCGTCTGCTAGCCCTTGTCGCGTGATGCGGTATGCAGAGTCACTACAAGCGGCATAGTAGATCACTGAAGAGGCATCTAAGTTTATGCAATCGGCCAGTAAGAAGAGCTACATTTCAAGTTTTAGTTATCGATTAATGAATTATTGGGCGGTTTGGTGCCTTGGACCAGACCGAGGACCATAAGAATTTGCATGAACCGAGGACTGGCAGCCAGGTAACACGAGAAATTGTGTAAAGTGTTAATATGTAGTAAAAACCTAAGAAAATCTCCCGTTTCCGTCATTTACTATCGAATCGACATAACGCCAGATCGTCACAGTGGTCGCTTTTCTCTCTGAAACGGTTACATTTATCGTCTGCAAGCCCTTGTCGCGTGATGCGGTATGCAGAGACTGCACAAGCAGCACACTAGAACACAGAATAAGAATCTACGTTGATGCAATCGGCCAGTAAGAAGAGCTACATTTCAATTTTAGTTATCGATTAATGAATTATTGGGCGGTTTGGTGCCTTGGACCAGACCGAGGACCTTAAGATTTTGCATGAACCGAGGACTGGCAGCCAGGTAACACGAGAAATTGTGTAAAGAGTTAATATGTAGTAAAAACCTAAGAAAATCTCCCGTTTCCGTCATTTACTATCGAATCGACATAACGCCAGATCGTCACAGTGGTCGCTTTTCTCTCTGAAACGGTTACATTTATCGTCTGCAAGCCGTTGTCGCGTGATGCGGTATGCAGACACAGTACAAGCAGCACACTAGAACACAGAATAAGAATCTACGTTGATGCAATCGGCCAGTAAGAAGAGCTACATTTCAAGTTTTAGTTATCGATTAATGAATTATTGGGCGGTTTGGTGCCTTGGACCAGACCGAGGACCTTAAGATTTTCCATGAACCGAGGACTGGCAGCCAGGTAACACGAGAAATTGTGTAAAGTGTTAATATGTAGTAAAAACCCAAGAAAATCTCCCGTTTCCGTCATTTACTATCGAATCGACATAACGCCAGATCGCCACAGTGGTCGCTTTTCTCTCTGAAACGGTTACATTTATCGTCTGCAAGCCCTTGTCGCGTGATGCGGTATGCAGACACAGTACAAGCAGCACACTAGAACACAGAATAAGAATCTACGTTGATGCAATCGGCCAGGAAGAAGAGCTACATTTCAAGTTTTAGTTATCGATTAATGAATTATTGGGCGGTTTGGCGCCTTGGACCAGACCGAGGACCATAAGAATTTGCATGAACCGAGGACTGGCAGCCAGGTAACACGAGAAATTGTGTAAAGTGTTAATATGTAGTAAAAACCTAAGAAAATCTCCCGTTTCCGTCATTTACTATCGAATCGACATAACGCCAGATCGTCACAGTGGTCGCTTTTCTCTCTGAAACGGTTACATTTATCGTCTGCAAGCCCTTGTCGCGTGATGCGGTATGCAGAGACTGCACAAGCAGCACACTAGAACACAGAATAAGAATCTACGTTGATGCAATCGGCCAGTAAGAAGAGCTACATTTCAATTTTAGTTATCGATTAATGAATTATTGGGCGGTTTGGTGCCTTGGACCAGACCGAGGACCTTAAGATTTTGCATGAACCGAGGACTGGCAGCCAGGTAACACGAGAAATTGTGTAAAGAGTTAATATGTAGTAAAAACCTAAGAAAATCTCCCGTTTCCGTCATTTACTATCGAATCGACATAACGCCAGATCGTCACAGTGGTCGCTTTTCTCTCTGAAACGGTTACATTTATCGTCTGCAAGCTGTTGTCGCGTGATGCGGTATGCAGACACAGTACAAGCAGCACACTAGAACACAGAATAAGAATCTACGTTGATGCAATCGGCCAGTAAGAAGAGCTACATTTCAAGTTTTAGTTATCGATTAATGAATTATTGGGCGGTTTGGTGCCTTGGACCAGACCGAGGACCTTAAGATTTTCCATGAACCGAGGACTGGCAGCCAGGTAACACGAGAAATTGTGTAAAGTGTTAATATGTAGTAAAAACCCAAGAAAATCTCCCGTTTCCGTCATTTACTATCGAATCGACATAACGCCAGATCGTCACAGTGGTCGCTTTTCTCTCTGAAACGGTTACATTTATCGTCTGCAAGCCCTTGTCGCGTGATGCGGTATGCAGACACAGTACAAGCAGCACACTAGAACACAGAATAAGAATCTACGTTGATGCAATCGGCCAGGAAGAAGAGCTACATTTCAAGTTTTAGTTATCGATTAATGAATTATTGGGCGGTTTGGTGCCTTGGACCAGACCGAGGAGCTTAAGATTTTGCATGAACCGAGGACTGGCAGCCAGATAACACGAGAAATTGTGTAAAGTGTTAATATGTGGTAAAAACCCAAGAAAATCTCCCGTTTCCGTCATTTACTATCGAATCGACATAACGCCAGATCGTCACAGTGGTCGCTTTTCTCTCTGAAACGGTTACATTTATCGTCTGCAAGCCCTTGTCGCGTGATGCGGTATGCAGAGTCACTACAAGCGGCATAGTAGAACACTGAAGAAGCATCTAAGTTTATGCAATCGCCCAGTAAGAAGAGCTACATTTCAAGTTTTAGTTACCGATTAATGAATTATTGGGCGGTTTGGTGCCTTGGACCAGACCGAGGACCTTAAGATTTTGCATGAAATGAGGACTGGCAGCCAGGTAACACGAGAAATTGTGTAAAGTGTTAATATGTAGTAAAAACCTAAGAAAATCTCCCGTTTCCGTCATTTACTATCGAATCGACATAACGCCAGATCGTCACATTGGTCGCTTTTCTCTCTGAAACGGTTACATTTATCGTCTGCAATCCCTTGTCGCGTGATGCGGTATGCAGACACAGTACAAGCAGCACACTAGAACACAGAATAAGAATCTACGTTGATGCAATCGGCCAGTAAGAAGAGCTACATTTCAAGTTTTAGTTATCGATTAATGAATTATTGGGCGGTTTGGTGCCTTGGACCAGACCGAGGACCTTAAGATTTTGCATGAACCGAGGACTGGCAGCCAGGTAACACGAGAAATTGTGTAAAGTGTTAATATGTAGTAAAAACCTAAGAAAATCTCCAGTTTCCGTCATTTACTATCGAATCGACATAACGCCAGATCGTCACAGTGGTCGCTTTTCTCTCTGAAACGGTTACATTTATCGTCTGCAAGCCCTTGTCGCGTGATGCGGTATGCAGAGTCACTACAAGCGGCATAGTAGAACACTGAAGAAGCATCTAAGTTTATGCAATCGCCCAGTAAGAAGAGCTACATTTCAAGTTTTAGTTATCGATTAATGAATTATTGGGCGGTTTGGTGCCTTGGACCAGACCGAGGACCTTAAAATTTTGCATGAACCGAGGACTGGCAGCCAGGTAACACGAGAAATTGTGTAAAGTGTTAATATGTAGTAAAAACCCAAGAAAATCTCCCGTTTCCGTCATTTACTATCGAATCGACATAACGCCAGATCGTCACAGTGGTCGCTTTTCTCTCTGAAACGGTTACATTTATCGTCTGCAAGCCCTTGTCGCGTGATGCGGTATGCAGAGTCACTACAAGCGGCATAGTAGAACACTGAAGAAGCATCTAAGTTTATGCAATCGCCCAGTAAGAAGAGCTACATTTCAAGTTTTAGTTATCGATTAATGAATTATTGGGCGGTTTGGTGCCTTGGACCAGACCGAGGACCTTAAGATTTTGCATGAAATGAGGACTGGCAGCCAGGTAACACGAGAAATTGTGTAAAGTGTTAATATGTAGTAAAAACCTAAGAAAATCTCCCGTTTCCGTCATTTACTATCGAATCGACATAACGCCAGATCGTCACATTGGTCGCTTTTCTCTCTGAAACGGTTACATTTATCGTCTGCAAGCCCTTGTCGCGTGATGCGGTATGCAGACACAGTACAAGCAGCACACTAGAACACAGAATAAGGATCTACGTTGATGCAATCGGCCAGTAAGAAGAGCTACATTTCAAGTTTTAGTTATCGATTAATGAATTATTGGGCGGTTTGGTGCCTTGGACCAGACCGAGGACCTTAAGATTTTGCATGAACCGAGGACTGGCAGCCAGGTAACACGAGAAATTGTGTAAAGTGTTAATATGTAGTAAAAACCTAAGAAAATCTCCCGTTTCCGTCATTTACTATCGAATCGACATAACGCCAGATCGTCACAGTGGTCGCTTTTCTCTCTGAAACGGTTACATTTATCGTCTGCAAGCCCTTGTCGCGTGATGCGGTAGGCAGAGTCACTACAAGCGGCATAGTAGATCACTGAAGAAGCATCTAAGTTTATGCAATCGCCCAGTAAGAAGAGCTACATTTCAAGTTTTAGTTATCGATTAATGAATTATTGGGCAGTTTGGTGCCTTGGACCAGACCGAGGACCTTAAGATTTTGCATGAACCGAGGACTGGCAGCCAGGTAACACGAGAAATTGTGCAAAGTGTTAATATGTAGTAAAAACCTAAGAAAATCTCCCGTTTCCGTCATTTACTATCGAATCGACATAACGCCAGATCGTCACAGTGGTCGCTTTTCTCTCTGAAACGGTTACATTTATCGTCTGCAAGCCCTTGTCGCGTGATGCGGTATGCAGAGTCACTACAAGCGGCATAGTAGAACACTGAAGAAGCATCTAAGTTTATGCAATCGCCCAGTAAGAAGAGCTACATTTCAAGTTTTAGTTATCGATTAATGAATTATTGGGCGGTTTGGTGCCTTGGACCAGACCGAGGACCTTAAGATTTTGCATGAAATGAGGACTGGCAGCCAGGTAACACCAGAAATTGTGTAAAGTGTTAATATGTAGTAAAAACCCAAGAAAATCTCCCGTTTCCGTCATTTACTATCGAATCGACATAACGCCAGATCGTCACATTGGTCGCTTTTCTCTCTGAAACGGTTCCATTTATCGTCTGCAAGCCCTTGTCGCGTGATGCGGTATGCAGACACAGTACAAGCAGCACACTAGAACACAGAATAAGAATCTACGTTGATGCAATCGGCCAGTAAGAAGAGCTACATTTCAAGTTTTAGTTATCGATTAATGAATTATTGGGCGGTTTGGTGCCTTGGACCAGACCGAGGACCTTAAGATTTTGCATGAACCGAGGACTGGCAGCCAGGTAACACGAGAAATTGTGTAAAGTGTTAATATGTAGTAAAAACCTAAGAAAATCTCCCGTTTCCGTCATTTACTATCGAATCGACATAACGCCAGATCGTCACAGTGGTCGCTTTTCTCTCTGAAACGGTTACATTTATTGTCTGCAAGCCGTTGTCGCGTGATGCGGTATGCAGACACAGTACAAGCAGCACACTAGAACACAGAATAAGAATCTACGTTGATGCAATCGGCCAGTAAGAAGAGCTACATTTCAAGTTTTAGTTATCGATTAATGAATTATTGGGCGGTTTGGTGCCTTGGACCAGACCGAGGACCTTAAGATTTTGCATGAACCGAGGACTGGCAGCCAGGTAACACGAGAAATTGTGTAAAGTGTTAATATGTAGTAAAAACCCAAGAAAATCTCCCGTTTCCGTCATTTACTATCGAATCGACATAACGCCAGATCGTCACAGTGGTCGCTTTTCTCTCTTAAACGGTTACATTTATCGTCTGCAAGCCCTTGTCGCGTGATGCGGTATGCAGAGTCACTACAAGCGGCATAGTAGAACACTGAAGAAGCATCTAAGTTTATGCAATCGCCCAGTAAGAAGAGCTACATTTCAAGTTTTAGTTATCGATTAATGAATTATTGGGCGGTTTGGTGCCTTGGACCAGACCGAGGACCTTAAGATTTTGCATGAACCGAGGACTGGCAGCCAGGTAACACCAGAAATTGTGTAAAGTGTTAATATGTAGTAAAAACCTAAGAAAATCTCCCGTTTCCGTCATTTACTATCGAATCGACATAACGCCAGATCGTCACATTGGTCGCTTATCTCTCTGAAACGGTTACATCTATCGTCTGCAAGCCCTTGTCGCGTGATGCGGTATGCAGAGTCACTACAAGCGGCATAGTAGAACACTGAAGAAGCATCTAAGTTTATGCAATCGCCCAGTAAGAAGAGCTACATTTCAAGTTTTAGTTATCGATTAATGAATTATTGGGCGGTTTGGTGCCTTGGACCACACCGAGGACCTTAAGATTTTGCATGAGCCGAGGACTGGCAGCCAGGTAACACGAGAAATTGTGTAAAGTGTTAATATGTAGTAAAAACCTAAGAAAATCTCCCGTTTCCGTCATTTACTATCGAATCGACATAACGCCAGATCGTCACATTGGTCGCTTTTCTCTCTGAAACGGTTACATTTATCGTCTGCAAGCCCTTGTCGCGTGATGCGGTATGCAGACACAGTACAAGCAGCACACTAGAACACAGAATAAGGATCTACGTTGATGCAATCGGCCAGTAAGAAGAGCTACATTTCAAGTTTTAGTTATCGATTAATGAATTATTGGGCGGTTTGGTGCCTTGGACCAGACCGAGGACCTTAAGATTTTGCATGAACTGAGGACTGGCAGCCAGGTAACACGAGAAATTGTGTAAAGTGTTAATATGTAGTAAAAACCTAAGAAAATCTCCCGTTTCCGTCATTTACTATCGAATCGACATAACGCCAGATCGTCACAGTGGTCGCTTTTCTCTCTGAAACGGTTACATTTATCGTCTGCAAGCCTTTGTCGCGTGATGCGGTATGCAGAGTCACTACAAGCGGCATAGTAGATCACTGAAGAAGCATCTAAGTTTATGCAATCGCCCAGTAAGGAGAGATACATTTCAAGTTTTAGTAATCGATTAATGAATTATTGGGCGGTTTGGTGCCTTGGACCAGACCGAGGACCTTAAGAATTTGCATGAACCGAGGACTGGCAGCCAGGTAACACGAGAAATTGTGTAAAGTGTTAATATGTAGTAAAAACCTAAGAAATTCTCCCGTTTCCGTCATTTACTATCGAATCGACATAACGCCAGATCGTCACAGTGGTCGCTTTTCTCTCTGAAACGGTTACATTAATCGTCTGCAAGCCCTTGTCGCGTGATGCGGTATGCAGACACTGTACAAGCAGCACACTAGAACACAGAATAAGAATCTACGTTGATGCAATCGGCCAGTAAGAAGAGCTACATTTCAAGTTTTAGTTATCGATTAATGAATTATTGGGCGGTTTGGTGCCTTGGACCAGACCGAGGACCTCAAGATTTTGCATGAACCGAGGACTGGCAGCCAGGTAACACGAGAAATTGTGTAAAGTGTTAATATGTAGTAAAAACCTAAGAAAATCTCCCGTTTCCGTCATTTACTATCGAATCGACATAACGTCAGATTGTCACAGTGGTCGCTTTTCTCTCTGAAACGGTTACATTTATCGTCTGCAAGCCCTTGTCGCGTGATGCGGTATGCAGAGTCACTACAAGCGGCATAGTAGAACACTGAAGGAGCATCTAAGTTTATGCAATCGCCCAGTAAGAAGAGCTACATTTCAAGTTTTAGTTATCGATTAATGAATTATTGGGCGGTTTGGTGCCTTGGACCAGACCGAGGACCTTAAGATTTTGCATGAACCGAGGACTGGCAGCCAGGTAACACGAGAAATTGTGTAAAGTGTTAATATGTAGTAAAAACCCAAGAAAATCTCCCGTTTCCGTCATTTACTATCGAATCGACATAACGCCAGATCGTCACATTGGTCGCTTTTCTCTCTGAAACGGTTACATTTATCGTCTGCAAGCCCTTGTCGCGTGATGCGGTCTGCAGACAGAGTACAAGCAGCACACTAGAACACAGAATAAGGATCTACGTTGATGCAATCGGCCAGTAAGAAGAGCTACATTTCAAGTTTTAGTTATCGATTAATGAATTATTGGGCGGTTTGGTGCCTTGGACCAGACCGAGGACCTCAAGATTTTGCATGAACCGAGGACTGGCAGCCAGGTAACACGAGAAATTGTGTAAAGTGTTAATATGTAGTAAAAACCTAAGAAAATCTCCCGTTTCCGTCATTTACTATCGAATCGACATAACGCCAGATTGTCACAGTGGTCGCTTTTCTCTCTGAAACGGTTACATTTAACGTCTGCAAGCCCTTGTCGCGTGATGCGGTATGCAGAGTCACTACAAGCGGCATAGTAGAACACTGAAGAAGCATCTAAGTTTATGCAATCGCCCAGTAAGAAGAGCTACATTTCAAGTTTTAGTTATCGATTAATGAATTATTGGGCGGTTTGGTGCCTTGGACCAGACCGAGGACCTTAAGATTTTGCATGAACCGAGGACTGGCAGCCAGGTAACACGAGAAATGGTGTAAAGTGTTAATATGTAGTAAAAACCCAAGAAAATCTCCCGTTTCCGTCATTTACTATCGAATCGACATAACGCCAGATCGTCACAGTGGTCGCTTTTCTCTCTGAAACGGTTACATTTACCGTCTGCAAGCCCTTATCGCGTGATGCGGTATGCAGACACAGTACAAGCAGCACACTAGAACACAGAATAAGAATCTACGTTGATGCAATCGGCCAGTAAGAAGAGCTACATTTCAAGTTTTAGTTATCGATTAATGAATTATTGGGCGGTATGGTGCCTTGGACCAGCCCGAGGACCTTAGGATTTTGCATGAACCGAGGACTGGCAGCCAGGTAACACGAGAAATTGTGTAAAGTGTTAATATGTAGTAAAAACCTAAGAAAATCTCCCGTTACCGTCATTTACTATCGAATCGACATAACGCCAGATCGTCACATTGGTCGCTTTTCTCTCTGAAACGGTTACATTTATCGTCTGCAAGCCGTTGTCACGTGATGCGGTATGCAGACACAGTACAAGCAGCACACTAGAACACAGAATAAGAAACTACGTTGATGCAATCGGCCAGTAAGAAGAGCTACATTTCAAGTATTAGTTATCGATTAATGAATTATTGGGCGGTTTGGTGCCTTGGACCAGACCGAGGACCTTAAGATTTTGCATGAACCGAGGACTGGCAGCCAGGTAACACAAGAAATTGTGTAAAGTGTTAATATGTAGTAAAAACCCAAGAAAATCTCCCGTTTCCGTCATTTACTATCGAATCGACATAACGCCAGATCGTCACAGTGGACGCTTTTCTCTCTGAAACGGTTACATTTATCGTCTGCAAGCCCTTGTCGCGTGATGCGGTATGCAGAGTGACTACAAGCGGCATAGTAGAACACTGAAGAAGCATCTAAGTTTATGCAATCGCCCAGTAAGAAGAGCTACATATCAAGTTCTAGTTATCGATTAATGAATTATTAAGCGGTTTGGTGCCTTGGACCAGACCGAGGACCTTAAGATTTTGCATGAACCGAGGACTGGCAGCCAGGTAACACGAGAAAATGTGTAAAGTGTTAATATGTAGTAAAAACCTAAGAAAATCTCCCGTTTCCGTCATTTACTATCGAATCGACATAACGCCGGATCGTCACAGTGGTCGCTTTTCTCTCTGACACGGTTACATTTATCGTCTGCAAGCCCTTGCCGCGTGATGCGGTATGCAGACACAGTACAAGCAGCACACTAGAACACAGAATAAGAATCTACGTTGATGCAATCGGCCAGTAAGAAGAGCTACATTTCAAGTTTTAGTTATCGATTAATGAATTATTGGGCGGTTTGGTGCCTTGGACCAGACCGAGGACCTTAAGATTTTGCATGAACCGAGGACTGGCAGCCAGGTAACACGAGAAATTGTGTAAAGTGTTAATATGTAGTAAAAACCTAAGAAAATCTCCCGTTTCCGTCATTTACTATCGAATCGACATAACGCCAGATCGACACAGTGGTCGCTTTTCTCTCTGAAACGGTTACATTTATCGTCTGCAAGCCCTTGTCGCGTGATGCGGTATGCAGAGTCACTACAAGCGGCATAGTAGAACACTGAAGAAGCATCTAAGTTTATGCAATCGCCCAGTAAGAAGAGCTACATTTCAAGTTTTAGTTATCGATTAATGAATTATTGGGCGGTTTGGTGCCTTGGACCAGACCGAGGACCTTAAGATTTTGCATGAACCGAGGACTGGCAGCCAGGTAACACGAGAAATTGTGTAAAGTATTAATATGTAGTAAAAACCTAAGAAAATCTCCCGTTTCCGTCATTTACTATCGAATCGACATAACGCCAGATCGTCACAGTGGTCGCTTTTCTCTCTGAAACGGTTACATTTATCGTCTGCAAGCCGTTGTCGCGTGATGCGGTATGCAGACACAGTACAAGCAGCACACTAGAACACAGAATAAGAATCTACGTTGATGCAATCGGCCAGTAAGAAGAGCTACATTTCAAGTTTTAGTTATCGATTAATGAATTATTGGGCGGTTTGGTGCCTTAGACCAGACCGAGGACCTTAAGATTTTGCATGAACCGAGGACTGGCAGCCAGGTAACACAAGAAATTGTGTAAAGTGTTAATATGTAGTAAAAACCCAAGAAAATCTCCCGTTTCCGTCATTTACTATCGAATCGACATAACGCCAGATCGTCACAGTGGACGCTTTTCTCTCTGAAACGGTTACATTTATCGTCTGCAAGCCCTTGTCGCGTGATGCGGTATGCAGAGTGACTACAAGCGGCATAGTAGAACACTGAAGAAGCATCTAAGTTTATGCAATCGCCCAGTAAGAAGAGCTACATTTCAAGTTCTAGTTATCGATTAATGAATTATTAAGCGGTTTGGTGCCTTGGACCAGACCGAGGACCTTAAGATTTTGCATGATCCGAGGACTGGCAGCCAGGTAACACGAGAAAATGTGTAAAGTGTTAATATGTAGTAAAAACCTAAGAAAATCTCCCGTTTCCGTCATTTACTATCGAATCGACATAACGCCAGATCGACACAGTGGTCGCTTTTCTCTCTGAAACGGTTACATTTATCGTCTGCAAGCCGTTGTCGCGTGATGCGGTATGCAGACACAGTACAAGCAGCACACTAGAACACAGAATAAGAATCTACGTTGATGCAATCGGCCAGTAAGAAGAGCTACATTTCAAGTTTTAGTTATCGATTAATGAATTAATGGGCGGTTTGGTGCCTTGGACCAGACCGAGGACCTTAAGATTTTGCATGAACCGAGGACTGGCAGCCAGGTAACACGAGAAATTGTGTAAAATGTTAATATGTAGTAAAAACCTAAGAAAATCTCCCGTTTCCGTCATTTACTATCGAATCGACATAACGCCAGATCGTCACAGTGGTCGCTTTTCTCTCTGAAACGGTTACATTTATCGTCTGCAAGCCCTTGTCGCGTGATGCGCTATGCAGACACAGTACAAGCAGCACACTAGAACACAGAATAAGAATCTACGTTGATGCAATCGGCCAGTAAGAAAAGCTACATTTCAAGTTTTAGTTATCGATTAATGAATTATTGGATGGTTTGGTGCCTTGGACCAGACCGAGGACCTTAAGATTTTGCATGAACTGAGGACTGGCAGCCAGGTAACACGAGAAATTGTGTAAAGTGTTAATATGTAGTAAAAACCCAAGAAAATCTCCCGTTTCCGTCATTTACTATCGAATCGACATAACGCCAGATCGTCACAATGGTCGCTTTTCTCTCTGAAACGGTTACATTTATCGTCTGCAAGCCGTTGTCGCGTGATGCGGTATGCAGACACAGTACAAGCAGCACACTAGAACACAGAATAAGAATCTACGTTGATGCAATCGGCCAGTAAGAAGAGCTACATTTCAAGTTTTAGTTATCGATTAATGAATTATTGGGCGGTTTGGTGCCTTGGACCAGACCGAGGACCTTAAGATTTTGCATGAACCGAGGACTGGCAGCCAGGTAACACGTGAAATTGTGTAAAGTGTTAATATGTAGTAAAAACCCAATAAAATCTCCCGTTTCCGTCATTTACTATCGAATCGACATAACGCCAGATCGTCACAGTGGTCGCTTTTCTCTCTGAAACGGTTACATTTATCGTCTGCAAGCCCTTGTCGCTTGATGCGGTATGCAGAGTCACTACAAGCGGCATAGTAGAACACTGAAGAAGCATCTAAGTTTATGCAATCGCCCAGTAAGAAGAGCTACATTTCAAGTTTTAGTTATCGATTAATGAATTATTGGGCGGTTTGGTGCCTTGGACCTGACCGAGGACCTTAAGATTTTGCATGAGTCGAGGACTGGCAGCCAGGTAACACGAGAAATTGTGTAAAGTGTTAATATGTAGTAAAAACCTAAGAAAATCTCCCGTTTCCGTCATTTACTATCGAATCGACATAACGCCAGATCGTCACATTGGTCGCTTTTCTCTCTGAAACGGTTACATTTATCGTCTGCAAGCCCTTGTCGCGTGATGCGGTATGCAGACACAGTACAAGCAGCACACTAGAACACAGAATAAGGATCTACGTTGATGCAATCGGCCAGTAAGAAGAGCTACATTTCAAGTTTTAGTTATCGATTAATGAAGTATTGGGTGGTTTGGTGCCTTGGAACAGACCGAGGACCTTAAGATTTTGCATGAACCGAGGACTGGCAGCCAGGTAACACGAGAAATTGTGTAAAGTGTTAATATGTAGTAAAAACCTAAGAAAATCTCCCGTTTCCGTCATTTACTATCGAATCGACATAATGCCAGATCGTCACAGTGGTCGCTTTTCTCTCTGAAACGGTTACATTTATCGTCTGCAAGCCGTTGTCACGTGATGCGGTATGCAGACACAGTACAAGCAGCACACTAGAACACAGAATAAGAATCTACGTTGATGCAATCGGCCAGGTAGAAGAGCTACATTTCAAGTTTTAGTTATCGATTAATGAATTATTGGGCGGTTTGGTGCCTTGGACCAGAACGAGGACCTTAAGATTTTGCATGAACCGAGGACTGGCAGCCAGGTAACACGAGAAATTGTGTATAGTGTTAATATGTAGTAAAAACCTAAGAAAATCTCCCGTTTCCGTCATTTACTATCGAATCGACATAACGCCAGATCGTCACATTGGTCGCATTTCTTTCTGAAACGGTTACATTTATCATCTGCAAGCCCTTGTCGCGTGATGCGGTATGCAGACACAGTACAAGCAGCACACTAGAACACAGAATAAGAATCTACGTTGATGCAATCGGCCAGTAAGAAGAGCTACATTTCAAGTTTCAGTTATCGATTAATGAATTATTGGGCGGTTTGGTGCCTTGGACCAGACCGAGGACCTTAAGATTTTGCATGAACCGAGGACTGGCAGCCAGGTAACACCAGAAATTGTGTAAAGTGTTAATATGTAGTAAAAACCTAAGAAAATCTCCCGTTTCCGTCATTTACTATCGAATCGACATAACGCCAGATCGTCTGCAAGCCCTTGTCGCGTGACGCGGTATGCAGACACAGTACAAGCAGCACACAAGAACACAGATTAAGAATCTACGTTGATGCAATCGGCCAGTAAGAAGAGCTACATTTCAAGTTTTAGTTATCGATTAATGAATTATTGGGCGGTTTGGTGCCTTGGACCAGACCGAGGACCTTAAGATTTTGCATGAACCGAGGACTGGCAGCCAGGTAACACCAGAAATTGTATAAAGTGTTAATATGTAGTAAAAACCTAAGAAAATCTCCCGTTTCCGTCATTTACTATCCAATCGACATAACGCCAGATCGTCACAGTGGTCGCTTTTCTCTCTGAAACGGTTACATTTATCGTCTGCAAGCCCTTGTCGCGTGATGCGGTATGCAGAGTCACTACAAGCGGCATAGTAGAACACTGAAGAAGCATCTAAGTTTATGCAATCGCCCAGTAAGAAGAGCTACATTTCAAGTTTTAGTTATCGATTAATGAATTATTGGGCGGTTTGGTGCCTTGGACCAGACCGAGGACCTTAAGATTTTGCATGAACCGAGGACTGGCAGCCAGGTAACACGAGAAATTGTGTAAAGTGTTAATATGTAGTAAAAACCTAAGGAAATCTCCCGTTTCCGTCATTTACTATCGAATCGACATAACGCCAGATCGTCACAGTGGTCGCTTTTCTCTCTGAAACGGTTACATTTATCGTCTGGAAGCCCTTGTCGCGTGATGCGGTATGCAGACACAGTACAAGCAGCACACTAGAAGACAGATTAACAATCTACGTTGATGCAATCGGCCAGTAAGAAGAGCTACATTTCAAGTTTTAGTTATCGATTAATGAATTATTGGGCGGTTTGGTGCCTTGGACCAGACTGAGGACCTTAAGATTATGCATGAACCGAGGACTGGCAGCCAGGTAACACGAGAAATTGTGTAAAGTGTTAATATGTAGTAAAAACCTAAGAAAATCTCCCGTTTCCGTCATTTACTATCGAATCGACATAACGCCAGATCGTCACAGTGGTCGCTTTTCTCTCTGAAACGGTTACATTTATCGTCTGCAAGCCCTTGTCGCGTGATGCGGTATGCAGACACAGTACAAGCAGCACACTAGAACACAGAATAAGAATCTACGTTGATGCAATCGGCCAGTAAGAAGAGCTACATTTCAAGTTTTAGTTATCGATTAATGAATTATTGGGCGGTTTGGTGCCTTGGACCAGACCGAGGACCTTAAGATTTTGCATGAACCGAGGACTGGCAGCCAGGTAACACGAGAAATTGTGTAAAGTGTTAATATGTAGTAAAAACCTAAGAAAATCTCCCGTTTCCGTCATTTACTATCGAATCGACATAACGCCAGATCGTCACAGTGGTCGCTTTTCTCTCTGAAACGGTTACATTTATCGTCTGCAAGCCGTTGTCGCGTGATGCGGTATGCAGACACAGTACAAGCACACACTAGAACACAGAATAAGAATCTACGTTGATGCAATCGGCCAGTAAGAAGAGCTACATTTCAAGTTTTAGTTATCGATTAATGAATTATTGGGCGGTTTGGTGCCTTGGACCAGACCGAGGACCTTAAGATTTTGCATGAACCGAGGACTGGCAGCCAGGTAACACCAGAAATTGTATAAAGTGTTAATATGTAGTAAAAACCTAAGAAAATCTCCCGTTTCCGTCATTTACTATCGAATCGACATAACGCCAGATCGACACATTGGTCGCTTTTCTCTCTGAAACGGTTACATTTATCGTCTGCAAGCCCTTGTCGCGTGATGCGGTATGCAGAGTCACTACAAGCTTCATAGTAGAACACTGAAGAAGCATCTAAGTTTATGCAATCGCCCAGTAAGAAGAGCTACATTTCAAGTTTTAGTTATCGATTAATGAATTATTGGGCGGTTTGGTGCCTTGGACCAGACCGAGGACCTTAAGATTTTGCATGAACCGAGGACTGGCAGCCAGGTAACACAAGAAATTGTGTAAAGTGTTAATATCTAGTAAAAACCCAAGAAAATCTCCCGTTTCCGTCATTTACTATCGAATCGACATAACGCCAGATCGTCACAGTGGTCGCATTTCTCTCTGAAACGGTTACATTTATCGTCTGCAAGCCCTTGTCGCGTGATGCGGTATGCAGAGTCACTACAAGCGGCATAGTAGAACACTGAAGAAGCATCTAAGTTTATGCAATCGCCCAGTAAGAAGAGCTACATTTCAAGTTTTAGTTATCGATTAATGAATTATTGGGCGGTTTGGTGCCTTGGACCAGACCGAGGACCTTAAGATTTTGCATGAGCCGAGGACTGGCAGCCAGGTAACACGAGAAATTGTGTAAAGTGTTAATATGTAGTAAAAACCTAAGAAAATCTCCCGTTTCCGTCATTTACTATCGAATCGACATAACGCCAGATCGTCACATTGGTCGCTTTTCTCTCTGAAACGGTTACATTTATCGTCTGCAAGCCCTTGTCGCGTGATGCGGTATGCAGACACAGTACAAGCAGCACACTAGAACACAGAATAAGAATCTACGTTGATGCAATCGGCCAGTAAGAAGAGCTACATTTCAAGCTTTAGTTATCGATTAATGAATTATTGGCCGGTTTTGTGCCTTGGACCAGACCGAGGACCTTAAGATTTTGCATGCACCGAGGACTGGCAGCCAGGTAACACGAGAAATTGTGTAAAGTGTTAATATGTAGTAAAAACCTAAGAAAATCTCCCGTTTCCGTCATTTACTATCGAATCGACATAACGCCAGATCGTCACAGTGGTCGCTTTTCTCTCTGAAACGGTTACATTTATCGTCTGCAAGCCCTTGTCGCGTGATGCGGTATGCAGACACAGTACAAGCAGCACACTAGAACACAGAATAAGAATCTACGTTGATGCAATCGGCCAGTAAGAAGAGCTACATTTCAAGTTTTAGTTATCGATTAATGAATTATTGGGCGGTTTGGTGCCTTGGACCAGACCGAGGACCTTAAGATTTTGCATGAACCGAGGACTGGCAGCCAGGTAACACGAGAAATTGTGTAAAGTGTTAATATGTAGTAAAAACCTAAGAAAATCTCCCGTTTCCGTCATTTACTATCGAATCGACATAACGCCAGATCGTCACATTGGTCGCTTTTCTCTCTGAAACGGTTACATTTATCGTCTGCAAGCCGTTGTCGCGTGATGCGGTATGCAGACACAGTACAAGCAGCACACTAGAACACAGAATAAGAATCTACGTTGATGCAATCGGCCAGTAAGAAGAGCTACATTTCAAGTTTTAGTTATCGATTAATGAATTATTGGGCGGTTTGGTGCCTTGGACCAGACCGAGGACCTTAAGATTTTGCATGAACCGAGGACTGGCAGCCAGGTAACACGAGAAATTGTGTAAAGTGTTAATATGTAGTAAAAACCTAAGGAAATCTCCCGTTTCCGTCATTTACTATCGAATCGACATAACGCCAGATCGTCACAGTGGTCGCTTTTCTCTCTGAAACGGTTACATTTATCGTCTGGAAGCCCTTGTCGCGTGATGCGGTATGCAGACACAGTACAAGCAGCACACTAGAAGACAGATTAACAATCTACGTTGATGCAATCGGCCAGTAAGAAGAGCTACATTTCAAGTTTTAGTTATCGATTAATGAATTATTGGGCGGTTTGGTGCCTTGGACCAGACTGAGGACCTTAAGATTATGCATGAACCGAGGACTGGCAGCCAGGTAACACGAGAAATTGTGTAAAGTGTTAATATGTAGTAAAAACCTAAGAAAATCTCCCGTTTCCGTCATTTACTATCGAATCGACATAACGCCAGATCGTCACAGTGGTCGCTTTTCTCTCTGAAACGGTTACATTTATCGTCTGCAAGCCCTTGTCGCGTGATGCGGTATGCAGACACAGTACAAGCAGCACACTAGAACACAGAATAAGAATCTACGTTGATGCAATCGGCCAGTAAGAAGAGCTACATTTCAAGTTTTAGTTATCGATTAATGAATTATTGGGCGGTTTGGTGCCTTGGACCAGACCGAGGACCTTAAGATTTTGCATGAACCGAGGACTGGCAGCCAGGTAACACGAGAAATTGTGTAAAGTGTTAATATGTAGTAAAAACCTAAGAAAATCTCCCGTTTCCGTCATTTACTATCGAATCGACATAACGCCAGATCGTCACAGTGGTCGCTTTTCTCTCTGAAACGGTTACATTTATCGTCTGCAAGCCGTTGTCGCGTGATGCGGTATGCAGACACAGTACAAGCACACACTAGAACACAGAATAAGAATCTACGTTGATGCAATCGGCCAGTAAGAAGAGCTACATTTCAAGTTTTAGTTATCGATTAATGAATTATTGGGCGGTTTGGTGCCTTGGACCAGACCGAGGACCTTAAGATTTTGCATGAACCGAGGACTGGCAGCCAGGTAACACCAGAAATTGTATAAAGTGTTAATATGTAGTAAAAACCTAAGAAAATCTCCCGTTTCCGTCATTTACTATCGAATCGACATAACGCCAGATCGACACATTGGTCGCTTTTCTCTCTGAAACGGTTACATTTATCGTCTGCAAGCCCTTGTCGCGTGATGCGGTATGCAGAGTCACTACAAGCTTCATAGTAGAACACTGAAGAAGCATCTAAGTTTATGCAATCGCCCAGTAAGAAGAGCTACATTTCAAGTTTTAGTTATCGATTAATGAATTATTGGGCGGTTTGGTGCCTTGGACCAGACCGAGGACCTTAAGATTTTGCATGAACCGAGGACTGGCAGCCAGGTAACACAAGAAATTGTGTAAAGTGTTAATATCTAGTAAAAACCCAAGAAAATCTCCCGTTTCCGTCATTTACTATCGAATCGACATAACGCCAGATCGTCACAGTGGTCGCATTTCTCTCTGAAACGGTTACATTTATCGTCTGCAAGCCCTTGTCGCGTGATGCGGTATGCAGAGTCACTACAAGCGGCATAGTAGAACACTGAAGAAGCATCTAAGTTTATGCAATCGCCCAGTAAGAAGAGCTACATTTCAAGTTTTAGTTATCGATTAATGAATTATTGGGCGGTTTGGTGCCTTGGACCAGACCGAGGACCTTAAGATTTTGCATGAGCCGAGGACTGGCAGCCAGGTAACACGAGAAATTGTGTAAAGTGTTAATATGTAGTAAAAACCTAAGAAAATCTCCCGTTTCCGTCATTTACTATCGAATCGACATAACGCCAGATCGTCACATTGGTCGCTTTTCTCTCTGAAACGGTTACATTTATCGTCTGCAAGCCCTTGTCGCGTGATGCGGTATGCAGACACAGTACAAGCAGCACACTAGAACACAGAATAAGAATCTACGTTGATGCAATCGGCCAGTAAGAAGAGCTACATTTCAAGCTTTAGTTATCGATTAATGAATTATTGGCCGGTTTTGTGCCTTGGACCAGACCGAGGACCTTAAGATTTTGCATGCACCGAGGACTGGCAGCCAGGTAACACGAGAAATTGTGTAAAGTGTTAATATGTAGTAAAAACCTAAGAAAATCTCCCGTTTCCGTCATTTACTATCGAATCGACATAACGCCAGATCGTCACAGTGGTCGCTTTTCTCTCTGAAACGGTTACATTTATCGTCTGCAAGCCCTTGTCGCGTGATGCGGTATGCAGACACAGTACAAGCAGCACACTAGAACACAGAATAAGAATCTACGTTGATGCAATCGGCCAGTAAGAAGAGCTACATTTCAAGTTTTAGTTATCGATTAATGAATTATTGGGCGGTTTGGTGCCTTGGACCAGACCGAGGACCTTAAGATTTTGCATGAACCGAGGACTGGCAGCCAGGTAACACGAGAAATTGTGTAAAGTGTTAATATGTAGTAAAAACCTAAGAAAATCTCCCGTTTCCGTCATTTACTATCGAATCGACATAACGCCAGATCGTCACATTGGTCGCTTTTCTCTCTGAAACGGTTACATTTATCGTCTGCAAGCCGTTGTCGCGTGATGCGGTATGCAGACACAGTACAAGCAGCACACTAGAACACAGAATAAGAATCTACGTTGATGCAATCGGCCAGTAAGAAGAGCTACATTTCAAGTTTTAGTTATCGATTAATGAATTATTGGGCGGTTTGGTGCCTTGGACCAGACCGAGGACCTTAAGATTTTGCATGAACCGAGGACTGGCAGCCAGGTAACACGAGAAATTGTGTAAAGTGTTAATATGTAGTAAAAACCCAAGAAAATCTCCCGTTTCCGTCATTTACTATCGAATCGACATAACGCCAGATCGTCACAGTGGTCGCTTTTCTCTTTGAAACGGTTACATTTATCGTCTGCAAGCCCTTGTCGCGTGATGCGGTACGCAGAGTCACTACAAGCGGCATAGTAGAACACTGAAGAAGCATCTAAGTTTATGCAATCGCCCAGTAAGAAGAGCTACATTTCAAGTTTTAGTTATCGATTAATGAATTATTGGGCGGTATGGTGCCTTGGACCAGACCGAGGACCTTAAGATTTTGCATGAACCGAGGACTGGCAGCCAGGTAACACAAGAAATTGTGTAAAGTGTTAATATCTAGTAAAAACCCAAGAAAATCTCCCGTTTCCGTCATTTACTATCGAATCGACATAACGCCAGATCGTCACAGTGGTCGCTTTTCTCTCTGAAACGGTTACATTTATCGTCTGCAAGCCCTTGTCGCGTGATGCGGTATGCAGAGTCACTACAAGCGGCATAGTAGAACACTGAAGAAGCATCTAAGTTTATGCAATCGCCCAGTAAGAAGAGCTACATTTCAAGTTTTAGTTATCGATTAATGAATTATTGGGCGGTTTGGTGCCTTGGACCAGACCGAGGACCTTAAGATTTTGCATGAGCCGAGGACTGGCAGCCAGGTAACACGAGAAATTGTGTAAAGTGTTAATATGTAGTAAAAACCTAAGAAAATCTCCCGTTTCCGTCATTTACTATCGAATCGACATAACGCCAGATCGTCACATTGGTCGCTTTTCTCTCTGAAACGGTTACATTTATCGTCTGCAAGCCCTTGTCGCGTGATGCGGTATGCAGACACAGTACAAGCAGCACACTAGAACACAGAATAAGAATCTACGTTGATGCAATCGGCCAGTAAGAAGAGCTACATTTCAAGTATTAGTTATCGATTAATGAATTATTGGGCGGTTTGGTGCCTTGGACCAGACCGAGGACCTTAAGATATTGCATGAACCGAGGACTGGCAGCCAGGTAACACGAGAAATTGTGTAAAGTGTTAATATGTAGTAAAAACCTAAGAAAATCTCCCGTTTCCGTCATTTACTATCGAATCGACATAACGCCAGATCGTCACAGTGGTCGCTTTTCTCTCTGAAACGGTTACATTTATCGTCTGCAAGCCCTTGTCGCGTGATGCGGTATGCACACACAGTACAAGCAGCACACTAGAACATAGAATAAGAATCTACGTTGATGCAATCGGTCAGTAAGAAGAGCTACATTTCAAGTTTTAGTTATCGATTAATGAATTATTGGGCGGTTTGGTGCCTTGGACCAGACCGAGGACCTTAAGATTTTGCATGAACCGAGGACTGGCAGCCAGGTAACACGAGAAGTTGTGTAAAGTGTTAATATGTAGTAAAAACCTAAGAAAATCACCCGTTTCCGTCATTTACTATCGAATCGACATAACGCCAGATCGTCACAGTGGTCGCTTTTCTCTCTGAAACGGTTACATTTATCGTCTGCAAGCCGTTGTCGCGTGATGCGGTATGCAGACACAGTACAAGCAGCACACTAGAACACAGAATAAGAATCTACGTTGATGCAATCGGCCAGTAAGAAGAGCTACATTTCAAGTTTTAGTTATCGATTAACGAATTATTGGGCGGTTTGGTGCCTTGGACCAGACCGAGGACCTTAAGATTTTGCATGAACCGAGGACTGGCAGCCAGGTAACACGAGAAATTGTGTAAAGTGTTAATATGTAGTAAAAACCTAAGTAAATCTCCCGTTTCCGTCATTTACTATCGAATCGACATAACGCCAGATCGTCACATTGGTCGCTTTTCTCTCTGAAACGGTTACATTTATCGTCTGCAAGCCCTTGTCGCGTGATGCGGTATGCAGACACAGTACAAGCACACACTAGAACACAGAATAAGAATCTACGTTGATGCAATCGGCCAGAAAGAAGAGCTACATTTCAAGTTTTAGTTATCGATTGATGAATTATTGGGCGGTTTGGTGCCTTGGACCAGACCGAGGACCTTAAGATTTTGCATGAACCGAGGACTGGCAGCCAGGTAACACGAGAAATTGTGTAAAGTGTTAATATGTAGTAAAAACCTAAGTAAATCTCCCGTTTCTGTCATTTACTATCGAATCGACATAACGCCAGATCGTCACATTGGTCGCTTTTCTCTCTGAAACGGTTACATTTATCGTCTGCAAGCCCTTGTCGCGTGATGCGGTATGCAGAGTCACTACAAGCGGCATAGTAGAACACTGAAGAAGCATCTAAGTTTATGCAATCGCCCAGTAAGAAGAGCTACATTTCAAGTTTTAGTTATCGATTAATGAATTATTGGGCGGTTTGGTGCCTTGGACCAGACCGAGGACCTTAAGATTTTGCATGAGCCGAGGACATGCAGCCAGGTAACACGAGACATTGTGTAAAGTGTTAATATGTAGTAAAAACCTAAGAAAATCTCCCGTTTCCGTCATTTACTATCGAATCGACATAACGCCAGATCGTCACAGTGGTCGCTTTTCTCTCTGAAACGGTTACATTTATCGTCTGCAAGCCCTTGTCGCGTGATGCGGTATGCACACACAGTACAAGCAGCACACTAGAACATAGAATAAGAATCTACGTTGATGCATCGGCCAGTAAGAAGAACTACATTTCAAGTTTTAGTTATCGATTAATGAATTATTGGGCGGTTTGGTGCCTTGGACCAGACCGAGGACCTTAAGATTTTGCATGAACCGAGGACTGGCAGCCAGGTAACACGAGAAGTTGTGTAAAGTGTTAATATGTAGTAAAAACCTAAGAAAATCTCCCGTTTCCGTCATTTTCTATCGAATCGACATAACGCCAGATCGTCACAGTGGTCGCTTTTCTCTCTGAAACGGTTACATTTATCGTCTGCAAGCCGTTGTCGCGTGATGCGGTATGCAGACACAGTACAAGCAGCACACTAGAACACAGAATAAGAATCTACGTTGATGCAATCGGCCAGTAAGAAGAGCTACATTTCAAGTTTTAGTTATCGATTAACGAATTATTGGGCGGTTTGGTGCCTTGGACCAGACCGAGGACCTTAAGATTTTGCATGAACCGAGGACTGGCAGCCAGGTAACACGAGAAATTGTGTAAAGTGTTAATATGTAGTAAAAACCCAAGAAAATCTCCCGTTTCCGTCATTTACTATCGAATCGACATAACGCCAGATCGTCACAGTGGTCGCTTTTCTCTCTGAAACGGTTACATTTATCGTCTGCAAGCCCTTGTCGCGTGATGCGGTATGCAGAGTCACTACAAGCGGCATAGTAGAACACTGAAGAAGCATCTAAGTTTATGCAATCGCCCAGTAAGAAGAGCTACATTTCAAGTTTTAGTTATCGATTAATGAATTATTGGGCGGTTTGGTGCCTTGGACCAGACCGAGGACCTTAAGATTTTGCATGAACCGAGGACTGGCAGCCAGGTAACACGAGAAATTGTGTAAAGTGTTAATATGTAGTAAAAACCTAAGAAAATCTCCCGTTTCCGTCATTTACTATCGAATCGACATAACGCCAGATCGTCACATTGGTCGCTTTTCTCTCTGAAACGGTTACATTTATCGTCTGCAAGCCCTTGTCGCGTGATGCGGTATGCAGACACAGTACAAGCAGCACACTAGAACACAGAATTAGAATCTACGTTGATGCAATCGGCCAGTAAGAAGAGCTACATTTCAAGCTTTAGTTATCGATTAATGAATTATTGGCCGGTTTTGTGCCTTGGACCAGACCGAGGACCTTAAGATTTTGCATGCACCGAGGACTGGCAGCCAGGTAACACGAGAAATTGTGTAAAGTGTTAATATGTAGTAAAAACCTAAGAAAATCTCCCGTTTCCGTCATTTACTATCGAATCGACATAACGCCAGATCGTCACAGTGGTCGCTTTTCTCTCTGAAACGGTTACATTTATCGTCTGCAAGCCCTTGTCGCGTGATGCGGTATGCAGACACAGTACAAGCAGCACACTAGAACACAGAATAAGAATCTACGTTGATGCAATCGGCCAGTAAGAAGAGCTACATTTCAAGTTTTAGTTATCGATTAATGAATTATTGGGCGGTTTGGTGCCTTGGACCAGACCGAGGACCTTAAGATTTTGCATGAACCGAGGACTGGCAGCCAGGTAACACGAGAAATTGTGTAAAGTGTTAATATGTAGTAAAAACCTAAGAAAATCTCCCGTTTCCGTCATTTACTATCGAATCGACATAACGCCAGATCGTCACATTGGTCGCTTTTCTCTCTGAAACGGTTACATTTATCGTCTGCAAGCCGTTGTCGCGTGATGCGGTATGCAGACACAGTACAAGCAGCACACTAGAACACAGAATAAGAATCTACGTTGATGCAATCGGCCAGTAAGAAGAGCTACATTTCAAGTTTTAGTTATCGATTAATGAATTATTGGGCGGTTTGGTGCCTTGGACCAGACCGAGGACCTTAAGATTTTGCATGAACCGAGGACTGGCAGCCAGGTAACACGAGAAATTGTGTAAAGTGTTAATATGTAGTAAAAACCCAAGAAAATCTCCCGTTTCCGTCATTTACTATCGAATCGACATAACGCCAGATCGTCACAGTGGTCGCTTTTCTCTTTGAAACGGTTACATTTATCGTCTGCAAGCCCTTGTCGCGTGATGCGGTACGCAGAGTCACTACAAGCGGCATAGTAGAACACTGAAGAAGCATCTAAGTTTATGCAATCGCCCAGTAAGAAGAGCTACATTTCAAGTTTTAGTTATCGATTAATGAATTATTGGGCGGTATGGTGCCTTGGACCAGACCGAGGACCTTAAGATTTTGCATGAACCGAGGACTGGCAGCCAGGTAACACAAGAAATTGTGTAAAGTGTTAATATCTAGTAAAAACCCAAGAAAATCTCCCGTTTCCGTCATTTACTATCGAATCGACATAACGCCAGATCGTCACAGTGGTCGCTTTTCTCTCTGAAACGGTTACATTTATCGTCTGCAAGCCCTTGTCGCGTGATGCGGTATGCAGAGTCACTACAAGCGGCATAGTAGAACACTGAAGAAGCATCTAAGTTTATGCAATCGCCCAGTAAGAAGAGCTACATTTCAAGTTTTAGTTATCGATTAATGAATTATTGGGCGGTTTGGTGCCTTGGACCAGACCGAGGACCTTAAGATTTTGCATGAGCCGAGGACTGGCAGCCAGGTAACACGAGAAATTGTGTAAAGTGTTAATATGTAGTAAAAACCTAAGAAAATCTCCCGTTTCCGTCATTTACTATCGAATCGACATAACGCCAGATCGTCACATTGGTCGCTTTTCTCTCTGAAACGGTTACATTTATCGTCTGCAAGCCCTTGTCGCGTGATGCGGTATGCAGACACAGTACAAGCAGCACACTAGAACACAGAATAAGAATCTACGTTGATGCAATCGGCCAGTAAGAAGAGCTACATTTCAAGTATTAGTTATCGATTAATGAATTATTGGGCGGTTTGGTGCCTTGGACCAGACCGAGGACCTTAAGATATTGCATGAACCGAGGACTGGCAGCCAGGTAACACGAGAAATTGTGTAAAGTGTTAATATGTAGTAAAAACCTAAGAAAATCTCCCGTTTCCGTCATTTACTATCGAATCGACATAACGCCAGATCGTCACAGTGGTCGCTTTTCTCTCTGAAACGGTTACATTTATCGTCTGCAAGCCCTTGTCGCGTGATGCGGTATGCACACACAGTACAAGCAGCACACTAGAACATAGAATAAGAATCTACGTTGATGCAATCGGTCAGTAAGAAGAGCTACATTTCAAGTTTTAGTTATCGATTAATGAATTATTGGGCGGTTTGGTGCCTTGGACCAGACCGAGGACCTTAAGATTTTGCATGAACCGAGGACTGGCAGCCAGGTAACACGAGAAGTTGTGTAAAGTGTTAATATGTAGTAAAAACCTAAGAAAATCACCCGTTTCCGTCATTTACTATCGAATCGACATAACGCCAGATCGTCACAGTGGTCGCTTTTCTCTCTGAAACGGTTACATTTATCGTCTGCAAGCCGTTGTCGCGTGATGCGGTATGCAGACACAGTACAAGCAGCACACTAGAACACAGAATAAGAATCTACGTTGATGTAATCGGCCAGTAAGAAGAGCTACATTTCAAGTTTTAGTTATCGATTAACGAATTATTGGGCGGTTTGGTGCCTTGGACCAGACCGAGGACCTTAAGATTTTGCATGAACCGAGGACTGGCAGCCAGGTAACACGAGAAATTGTGTAAAGAGTTAATATGTAGTAAAAACCCAAGAAAATCTCCCGTTTCCGTCATTTACTATCGAATCGACATAACGCCAGATCGTCACAGTGGTCGCTTTTCTCTCTGAAACGGTTACATTTATCGTCTGCAAGCCCTTGTCGCGTGATGCGGTATGCAGAGTCACTACAAGCGGCATAGTAGAACACTGAAGAAGCATCGAAGTTTATGCAATCGCCCAGTAAGAAGAGCTACATTTCAAGTTTTAGTTATCGATTAATGAATTATTGGGCGGTTTGGTGCCTTGGACCAGACCGAGGACCTTAAGATTTTGCATGAGCCGAGGACATGCAGCCATGTAACACGAGAAATTGTGTAAAGTGTTAATATGTAGTAAAAACCTAAGAAAATCTCCCGTTTCCGTCATTTACTATCGAATCGACATAACGCCAGATCGTCACATTGGTCGCTTTTCTCTCTGAAACGGTTACATTTATCGTCTGCAAGCCCTTGTCGCGTGATGCGGTATGCAGACACAGTACAAGCAGCACACTAGAACACAGAATAAGAATCTACGTTGATGCAATCGGCCAGTAAGAAGAGCTACATTTCAAGTTTTAGTTATCGATTAATGAATTATTGGGCGGTTTGGTGCCTTGGACCAGACCGAGGACCTTAAGATTTTGCATGAACCGAGGACTGGCAGCCAGGTAACACGAGAAATTGTGTAAAGTGTTAATATGTAGTAAAAACCCAAGAAAATCTCCCGTTTCCGTCATTTACTATCGAATCGACATAACGCCAGATCGTCACAGTGGTCGCTTTTCTCTTTGAAACGGTTACATTTATCGTCTGCAAGCCCTTGTCGCGTGATGCGGTACGCAGAGTCACTACAAGCAGCATAGTAGAACACTGAAGAAGCATCTAAGTTTATGCAATCGCCCAGTAAGGAGAGCTACATTTCAAGTTTTAGTTATCGATTAATGAATTATTGGGCGGTTTGGTGCCTTGGACCAGACCGAGGACCTTAAGATTTTGCATGAACCGAGGACTGGCAGCCATGTAACACCAGAAATTGTGTAAAGTGTTAATATGTAGTAAAAACCTAAGAAAATCTCCCGTTTCCGTCATTTACTATCGAATCGACATAACGCCAGATCGTCACATTGGTCGCTTTTCTCTCTGAAACGGTTCCATTTATCGTCTGCAAACCCTTGTCGCGTGATGCGGTATGCAGACACAGTACAAGCAGCACACTAGAACACAGAATAAGAATCTACGTTGATGCAATCGGCCAGTAAGAAGAGCTACATTTCAAGTTTTAGTTATCGATTAATGAATTATTGGGCGGTTTGGTGCCTTGGACCAGACCGAGGACCTTAAGATTTTGCATGAACCGAGGACTGGCAGCCAGGTAACACAAGAAATTGTGTAAAGTGTTAATATGTAGTAAAAACCCAAGAAAATCTCCCGTTTCCGTCATTTACTATCGAATCGACATAACGCCAGATCGTCACAGTGGTCGCTTTTCTATCTGAAACGGTTACATTTATCGTCTGCAAGCCCTTGTCGCGTGATGCGGTATGCAGAGTCACTACAAGCGGCATAGTAGAACACTGAAGAAGCATCTAAGTTTATGCAATCGCCCAGTAAGAAGAGCTACATTTCAAGTTTTAGTTATCGATTAATGAATTATTGGGCGGTTTGGTGCCTTGGACCAGACCGAGGACCTTAAGATTTTGCATGAGCCGAGGACATGCAGCCAGGTAACACGAGAAATTGTGTAAAGTGTTAATATGTAGTAAAAACCTAAGAAAATCTCCCGTTTCCGTCATTTACTATCGAATCGACATAACGCCAGATCGTCACATTGGTCGCTTTTCTCTCTGAAACGGTTCCATTTATCGTCTGCAAGCCCTTGTCGCGTGATGCGGTATGCAGACACAGTACAAGCAGCACACTAGAACACAGAATAAGAATCTACGTTGATGCAATCGGCCAGTAAGAAGAGCTACATTTCAAGTTTTAGTTATCGATTAATGAATTATTGGGCGGTTTGGTGCCTTGGACCAGACCGAGGACCTTAAGATTTTGCATGAACCGAGGACTGGCAGCCAGGTAACACGAGAAATTGTGTAAAGTGTTAATATGTAGTAAAAACCTAAGAAAATCTCCCGTTTCCGTCATTTACTATCGAATCGACATAACGCCAGATCGTCACAGTGGTCGCTTTTCTCTCTGAAACGGTTACATTTATCGTCTGCAAGCCCTTGTCGCGTGATGCGGTATGCAGACACAGTACAAGCAGCACACTAGAACACAGAATAAGAATCTACGTTGATGCAATCGGCCAGTAAGAAGAGCTACATTTCAAGTTTTAGTTATCGATTAATGAATTATTGGGCGGTTTGGTGCCTTGGACCAGACCGAGGACCTTAAGATTTTGCATGAACCGAGGACTGGCAGCCAGGTAACACGAGAAATTGTGTAAAGTGTTAATATGTAGTAAAAACCTAAGAAAATCTCCCGTTTCCGTCATTTACTATCGAATCGACATAACGCCAGATCGTCACAGTGGTCGCTTTTCTCTCTGAAACGGTTACATTTATCGTCTGCAAGCCCTTGTCGCGTGATGCGGTATGCAGACACAGTACAAGCACACACTAGAACACAGAATAAGAATCTACGTTGATGCAATCGGCCAGTAAGAAGAGCTACATTTCAAGTTTTAGTTATCGATTAATGAATTATTGGGCGGTTTGGTGCCTTGGACCAGACCGAGGACCTTAAGATTTTGCATGAACCGAGGACTGGCAGCCAGGTAACACGAGAAATTGTGTAAAGTGTTAATATGTAGTAAAAACCTAAGAAAATCTCCCGTTTCCGTCATTTACTATCGAATCGACATAACGCCAGATCGTCACATTGGTCGCTTTTCTCTCTGAAACGGTTACATTTATCGTCTGCAAGCCCTTGTCGCGTGATGCGGTATGCAGACACAGTACAAGCAGCACACTAGAACACAGAATAAGAATCTACGTTGATGCAATCGGCCAGTAAGAAGAGCTACATTTCAAGTTTTAGTTATCGATTAATGAATTATTGGGCGGTTTGGTGCCTTGGACCAGACCGAGGACCTTAAGATTTTGCATGAACCGAGGACTGGCAGCCAGGTAACACGAGAAATTGTGTAAAGTGTTAATATGTAGTAAAAACCCAAGAAAATCTCCCGTTTCCGTCATTTACTATCGAATCGACATAACGCCAGATCGTCACAGTGGTCGCTTTTCTCTTTGAAACGGTTACATTTATCGTCTGCAAGCCCTTGTCGCGTGATGCGGTACGCAGAGTCACTACAAGCGGCATAGTAGAACACTGAAGAAGCATCTAAGTTTATGCAATCGCCCAGTAAGAAGAGCTACATTTCAAGTTTTAGTTATCTATTAATGAATTATTGGGAGGTTTGGTGCCTTGGACCAGACCGAGGACCTTAAGATTTTGCATGAACCGAGGACTGGCAGCCATGTAACACCAGAAATTGTGTAAAGTGTTAATATGTAGTAAAAACCTAAGAAAATATCCCGTTTCCGTCATTTACTATCGAATCGACATAACGCCAGATCGTCACATTGGTCGCTTTTCTCTCTGAAACGGTTACATTTATCGTCTGCAAGCCCTTGTCGCGTGATGCGGTATGCAGACACAGTACAAGCAGCACACTAGAACACAGAATAAGAATCTACGTTGATGCAATCGGCCAGTAAGAAGAGCTACATTTCAAGTTTTAGTTATCGATTAACGAATTATTGGGCGGTTTGGTGCCTTGGACCAGACCGAGGACCTTAAGATTTTGCATGAACCGAGGACTGGCAGCCAGGTAACACGAGAAATTGTGTAAAGTGTTAATATGTAGTAAAAACCTAAGAAAATCTCCCGTTTCCGTCATTTACTATCGAATCGACATAACGCCAGATCGTCACAGTGGTCGCTTTTCTCTCTGAAACGGTTACATTTATCGTCTGCAAGCCCTTGTCGCGTGATGCGGTATGCAGACACAGTACAAGCAGCACACTAGAACACAGAATAAGAATCTACGTTGATGCAATCGGCCAGTAAGAAGAGCTACATTTCAAGTTTTAGTTATCGATTAATGAATTATTGGGCGGTTTGGTGCCTTGGACCAGACCGAGGACCTTAAGATTTTGCATGAACCGAGGACTGGCAGCCAGGTAACACAAGAAATTGTGTAAAGTGTTAATATGTAGTAAAAACCCAAGAAAATCTCCCGTTTCCGTCATTTACTATCGAATCGACATAACGCCAGATCGTCACAGTGGTCGCTTTTCTCTCTGAAACGGTTACATTTATCGTCTGCAAGCCCTTGTCGCGTGATGCGGTATGCAGACACAGTACAAGCAGCACACTAGAACACAGAATAAGAATCTACGTTGATGCAATCGGCCAGTAAGAAGAGCTACATTTCAAGTTTTAGTTATCGATTAATGAATTATTGGGCGGTTTGGTGCCTTGGACCAGACCGAGGACCTTAAGATTTTGCATGAACCGAGGACTGGCAGCCAGGTAACACGAGAAATTGTGTAAAGTGTTAATATGTAGTAAAAACCTAAGAAAATCTCCCGTTTCCATCATTTACTATCGAATCGACATAACGCCAGATCGTCACAGTGGTCGCTTTTCTCTCTGAAACGGTTACATTTATCGTCTGCAAGCCCTTGTCGCGTGATGCGGTATGCAGACACAGTACAAGCAGCACACTAGAACACAGAATAAGAATCTACGTTGATGCAATCGGCCAGTAAGAAGAGCTACATTTCAAGTTTTAGTTATCGATTAATGAATTATTGGGCGGTTTGGTGCCTTGGACCAGACCGAGGACCTTAAGATTTTGCATGAACCGAGGACTGGCAGCCAGGTAACACGAGAAATTGTGTAAAGTGTTAATATGTAGTAAAAACCTAAGAAAATCTCCCGTTTCCGTCATTTACTATCGAATCGACATAACGCCAGATCGTCACAGTGGTCGCTTTTCTCTCTGAAACGGTTACATTTATCGTCTGCAAGCCCTTGTCGCGTGATGCGGTATGCAGACACAGTACAAGCACACACTAGAACACAGAATAAGAATCTACGTTGATGCAATCGGCCAGTAAGAAGAGCTACATTTCAAGTTTTAGTTATCGATTAATGAATTATTGGGCGGTTTGGTGCCTTGGACCAGACCGAGGACCTTAAGATTTTGCATGAACCGAGGACTGGCAGCCAGGTAACACGAGAAATTGTGTAAAGTGTTAATATGTAGTAAAAACCTAAGAAAATCTCCCGTTTCCGTCATTTACTATCGAATCGACATAACGCCAGATCGTCACATTGGTCGCTTTTCTCTCTGAAACGGTTACATTTATCGTCTGCAAGCCCTTGTCGCGTGATGCGGTATGCAGAGTCACTACAAGCGGCATAGTAGAACACTGAAGAAGCATCTAAGTTTATGCAATCGCCCAGTAAGAAGAGCTACATTTCAAGTTTTAGTTATCGATTAATGAATTATTGGGCGGTTTGGTGCCTTGGACCAGACCGAGGACCTTAAGATTTTGCATGAGCCGAGGACATGCAGCCAGGTAACACGAGAAATTGTGTAAAGTGTTAATATGTAGTAAAAACCTAAGAAAATCTCCCGTTTCCGTCATTTACTATCGAATCGACATAACGCCAGATCGTCACATTGGTCGCTTTTCTCTCTGAAACGGTTACATTTATCGTCTGCAAGCCGTTGTCGCGTGATGCGGTATGCAGACACAGTACAAGCAGCAGACTAGAACACAGAATAAGAATCTACGTTGATGCAATCGGCCAGTAAGAAGAGCTACATTTCAAGTTTTAGTTATCGATTAATGAATTATTGGGCGGTTTGGTGCCTTGGACCAGACCGAGGACCTTAAGATTTTGCATGAACCGAGGACTGGCAGCCAGGTAACACGAGAAATTGTGTAAAGTGTTAATATGTAGTAAAAACCTAAGAAAATCTCCCGTTTCCGTCATTTACTATCGAATCGACATAACGCCAGATCGTCACATTGGTCGCTTTTCTCTCTGAAACGGTTACATTTATCGTCTGCAAGCCGTTGTCGCGTGATGCGGTATGCAGACACAGTACAAGCAGCACACTAGAACACAGAATAAGAATCTACGTTGATGCAATCGGCCAGTAAGAAGAGCTACATTTCAAGTTTTAGTTATCGATTAATGAATTATTGGGCGGTTTGGTGCCTTGGACCAGACCGAGGACCTTAAGATTTTGCATGAACCGAGGACTGGCAGTTAGGTAACACGAGAAATTGTGTAAAGTGTTAATATGTAGTAAAAACCTAAGAAAATCTCCCGTTTCCGTCATTTACTATCGAATCGACATAACGCCAGATCGTCACAGTGGTCGCTTTTCTCTCTGAAACGGTTACATTTATCGTCTGCAAGCCGTTGTCGCGTGATGCGGTATGCAGACACAGTACAAGCAGCACACTAGAACACAGAATAAGAATCTACGTTGATGCAATCGGCCAGTAAGAAGAGCTACATTTCAAGTTTTAGTTATCGATTAATGAATTATTGGGCGGTTTGGTGCCTTGGACCAGACCGAGGACCTTAAGATTTTGCATGAACCGAGGACTGGCAGCCAGGTAACACGAGAAATTGTGTAAAGTGTTAATATGTAGTAAAAACCTAAGAAAATCTCCCGTTTCCGTCATTTACTATCGAATCGACATAACGCCAGATCGTCACAGTGGTCGCTTTTCTCTCTGAAACGGTTACATTTATCGTCTGCAAGCCCTTGTCGCGTGATGCGGTATGCAGACACAGTACAAGCACACACTAGAACACAGAATAAGAATCTACGTTGATGCAATCGGCCAGTAAGAAGAGCTACATTTCAAGTTTTAGTTATCGATTAATGAATTATTGGGCGGTTTGGTGCCTTGGACCAGACCGAGGACCTTAAGATTTTGCATGAACCGAGGACTGGCAGCCAGGTAACACGAGAAATTGTGTAAAGTGTTAATATGTAGTAAAAACCTAAGAAAATCTCCCGTTTCCGTCATTTACTATCGAATCGACATAACGCCAGATCGTCACATTGGTCGCTTTTCTCTCTGAAACGGTTACATTTATCGTCTGCAAGCCCTTGTCGCGTGATGCGGTATGCAGAGTCACTACAAGCGGCATAGTAGAACACTGAAGAAGCATCTAAGTTTATGCAATCGCCCAGTAAGAAGAGCTACATTTCAAGTTTTAGTTATCGATTAATGAATTATTGGGCGGTTTGGTGCCTTGGACCAGACCGAGGACCTTAAGATTTTGCATGAGCCGAGGACATGCAGCCAGGTAACACGAGAAATTGTGTAATGTGTTAATATGTAGTAAAAACCTAAGAAAATCTCCCGTTTCCGTCATTTACTATCGAATCGACATAACGCCAGATCGTCACATTGGTCGCTTTTCTCTCTGAAACGGTTCCATTTATCGTCTGCAAGCCCTTGTCGCGTGATGCGGTATGCAGACACAGTACAAGCAGCACACTAGAACACAGAATAAGAATCTACGTTGATGCAATCGGCCAGTAAGAAGAGCTACATTTCAAGTTTTAGTTATCGATTAATGAATTATTGGGCGGTTTGGTGCCTTGGACCAGACCGAGGACCTTAAGATTTTGCATGAACCGAGGACTGGCAGCCAGGTAACACGAGAAATTGTGTAAAGTGTTAATATGTAGTAAAAACCTAAGAAAATCTCCCGTTTCCGTCATTTACTATCGAATCGACATAACGCCAGATCGTCACAGTGGTCGCTTTTCTCTCTGAAACGGTTACATTTATCGTCTGCAAGCCCTTGTCGCGTGATGCGGTATGCAGACACAGTACAAGCAGCACACTAGAACACAGAATAAGAATCTACGTTGATGCAATCGGCCAGTAAGAAGAGCTACATTTCAAGTTTTAGTTATCGATTAATGAATTATTGGGCGGTTTGGTGCCTTGGACCAGACCGAGGACCTTAAGATTTTGCATGAACCGAGGACTGGCAGCCAGGTAACACGAGAAATTGTGTAAAGTGTTAATATGTAGTAAAAACCTAAGAAAATCTCCCGTTTCCGTCATTTACTATCGAATCGACATAACGCCAGATCGTCACAGTGGTCGCTTTTCTCTCTGAAACGGTTACATTTATCGTCTGCAAGCCCTTGTCGCGTGATGCGGTATGCAGACACAGTACAAGCACACACTAGAACACAGAATAAGAATCTACGTTGATGCAATCGGCCAGTAAGAAGAGCTACATTTCAAGTTTTAGTTATCGATTAATGAATTATTGGGCGGTTTGGTGCCTTGGACCAGACCGAGGACCTTAAGATTTTGCATGAACCGAGGACTGGCAGCCAGGTAACACGAGAAATTGTGTAAAGTGTTAATATGTAGTAAAAACCTAAGAAAATCTCCCGTTTCCGTCATTTACTATCGAATCGACATAACGCCAGATCGTCACATTGGTCGCCTTTCTCTCTGAAACGGTTACATTTATCGTCTGCAAGCCCTTGTCGCGTGATGCGGTATGCAGACACAGTACAAGCAGCACACTAGAACACAGAATAAGAATCTACGTTGATGCAATCGGCCAGTAAGAAGAGCTACATTTCAAGTTTTAGTTATCGATTATTGAATTATTGGGCGGTTTGGTGCCTTGGACCAGACCGAGGACCTTAAGATTTTGCATGAACCGAGGACTGGCAGCCAGGTAACACGAGAAATTGTGTAAAGTGTTAATATGTAGTAAAAACCCAAGAAAATCTCCCGTTTCCGTCATTTACTATCGAATCGACATAACGCCAGATCGTCACAGTGGTCGCTTTTCTCTTTGAAACGGTTACATTTATCGTCTGCAAGCCCTTGTCGCGTGATGCGGTACGCAGAGTCACTACAAGCGGCATAGTAGAACACTGAAGAAGCATCTAAGTTTATGCAATCGCCCAGTAAGAAGAGCTACATTTCAAGTTTTAGTTATCTATTAATGAATTATTGGGCGGTTTGGTGCCTTGGACCAGACCGAGGACCTTAAGATTTTGCATGAACCGAGGACTGGCAGCCATGTAACACCAGAAATTGTGTAAAGTGTTAATATGTAGTAAAAACCTAAGAAAATATCCCGTTTCCGTCATTTACTATCGAATCGACATAACGCCAGATCGTCACATTGGTCGCTTTTCTCTCTGAAACGGTTCCATTTATCGTCTGCAAGCCCTTGTCGCGTGATGCGGTATGCAGAGTCACTACAAGCGGCATAGTAGAACTCTGAAGAAGCATCTAAGTTTATGCAATCGCCCAGTAAGAAGAGCTACATTTCAAGTTTTAGTTATCGATTAACGAATTATTGGACGGTTTGGTGCCTTGGACCAGACCGAGGACCTTAAGATTTTGCATGAGCCGAGGACATGCAGCCAGGTAACACGAGAAATTGTGTAAAGTGTTAATATGTAGTAAAAACCTAAGAAAATCTCCCGTTTCCGTCATTTACTATCGAATCGACATAACGCCAGATCGTCACATTTGTCGCTTTTCTCTCTGAAACGGTTACATTTATCGTCTGCAAGCCGTTGTCGCGTGATGCGGTATGCAGACACAGTACAAGCAGCACACTAGAACACAGAATAAGAATCTACGTTGATGCAATCGGCCAGTAAGAAGAGCTACATTTCAAGTTTTAGTTATCGATTAATGAATTATTGGGCGGTTTGGTGCCTTGGACCAGACCGAGGACCTTAAGATTTTGCATGAACCGAGGACTGGCAGCCAGGTAACACGAGAAATTGTGTAAAGTGTTAATATATAGTAAAAACCTAAGAAAATCTCCCGTTTCCGTCATTTACTATCGAATCGACATAACGCCAGATCGTCACAGTGGTCGCTTTTCTCTCTGAAACGGTTACATTTATCGTCTGCAAGCCCTTGTCGCGTGATGCGGTATGCAGACACAGTACAAGCACACACTAGAACACAGAATAAGAATCTACGTTGATGCAATCGGCCAGTAAGAAGAGCTACATTTCAAGTTTTAGTTATCGATTAATGAATTATTGGGCGGTTTGGTGCCTTGGACCAGACCGAGGACCTTAAGATTTTGCATGAACCGAGGACTGGCAGCCAGGTAACACGAGAAATTGTGTAAAGTGTTAATATGTAGTAAAAACCTAAGAAAATCTCCCGTTTCCGTCATTTACTATCGAATCGACATAACGCCAGATCGTCACATTGGTCGCTTTTCTCTCTGAAACGGTTACATTTATCGTCTGCAAGCCCTTGTCGCGTGATGCAGTATGCAGACACAGTACAAGCAGCACACTAGAACACAGAATAAGAATCTACGTTGATGCAATCGGCCAGTAAGAAGAGCTACATTTCAAGTTTTAGTTATCGATTAATGAATTATTGGGCGGTTTGGTGCCTTGGACCAGACCGAGGACCTTAAGATTTTGCATGAAACGAGGACTGGCAGCCAGGTAACACGAGAAATTGTGTAAAGTGTTAATATGTAGTAAAAACCTAAGAAAATCTCCCGTTTCCGTCATTTACTATCGAATCGACATAACGCCAGATCGTCACAGTGGTCGCTTTTCTCTTTGAAACGGTTACATTTATCGTCTGCAAGCCCTTGTCGCGTGATGCGGTACGCAGAGTCACTACAAGCGGCATAGTAGAACACTGAAGAAGCATCTAAGTTTATGCAATCGCCCAGTAAGAAGAGCTACATTTCAAGTTTTAGTTATCTATTAATGAATTATTGGGCGGTTTGGTGCCTTGGACCAGACCGAGGACCTTAAGATTTTGCATGAACCGAGGACTGGCAGCCATGTAACACCAGAAATTGTGTAAAGTGTTAATATGTAGTAAAAACCTAAGAAAATCTCCCGCTTCCGTCATTTACTATCGAATCGACATAACGCCAGATCGTCACATTGGTCGCTTTTCTCTCTGAAACGGTTCCATTTATCGTCTGCAAGCCCTTGTCGCGTGATGCGGTATGCAGACACAGTACAAGCAGCACACTAGAACACAGAATAAGAATCTACGTTGATGCAATCGGCCAGTAAGAAGAGCTACATTTCAAGTTTTAGTTATCGATTAATGAATTATTGGGCGGTTTGGTGCCTTGGACCAGACCGAGGACCTTAAGATTTTGCATGAACCGAGGACTGGCAGCCAGGTAACACGAGAAATTGTGTAAAGTGTTAATATGTAGTAAAAACCTAAGAAAATCTCCCGTTTCCGTCATTTACTATCGAATCGACATAACGCCAGATCGTCACAGTGGTCGCTTTTCTCTCTGAAACGGTTACATTTATCGTCTGCAAGCCCTTGTCGCGTGATGCGGTATGCAGACACAGTACAAGCAGCACACTAGAACACAGAATAAGAATCTACGTTGATGCAATCGGCCAGTAAGAAGAGCTACATTTCAAGTTTTAGTTATCGATTAATGAATTATTGGGCGATTTGGTGCCTTGGACCAGACCGAGGACCTTAAGATTTTGCATGAACCGAGGACTGGCAGCCAGGTAACACAAGAAATTGTGTAAAGTGTTAATATGTAGTAAAAACCCAAGAAAATCTCCCGTTTCCGTCATTTACTATCGAATCGACATAACGCCAGATCGTCACAGTGGTCGCTTTTCTCTCTGAAACGGTTACATTTATCGTCTGCAAGCCCTTGTCGCGTGATGCGGTACGCAGAGTCACTACAAGCGGCATAGTAGAACACTGAAGAAGCATCTAAGTTTATGCAATCGCCCAGTAAGAAGAGCTACATTTCAAGTTTTAGTTATCTATTAATGAATTATTGGGCGGTTTGGTGCCTTGGACCAGACCGAGGACCTTAAGATTTTGCATGAACCGAGGACTGGCAGCCATGTAACACCAGAAATTGTGTAAAGTGTTAATATGTAGTAAAAACCTAAGAAAATATCCCGTTTCCGTCATTTACTATCGAATCGACATAACGCCAGATCGTCACATTGGTCGCTTTTCTCTCTGAAACGGTTCCATTTATCGTCTGCAAGCCCTTGTCGCGTGATGCGGTATGCAGAGTCACTACAAGCGGCATAGTAGAACTCTGAAGAAGCATCTAAGTTTATGCAATCGCCCAGTAAGAAGAGCTACATTTCAAGTTTTAGTTATCGATTAATGAATTATTGGGCGGTTTGGTGCCTTGGACCAGACCGAGGACCTTAAGATTTTGCATGAACCGAGGACTGGCAGCCAGGTAACACGAGAAATTGTGTAAAGTGTTAATATGTAGTAAAAACCTAAGAAAATCTCCCGTTTCCGTCATTTACTATCGAATCGACATAACGCCAGATCGTCACAGTGGTCGCTTTTCTCTCTGAAACGGTTACATTTATCGTCTGCAAGCCCTTGTCGCGTGATGCGGTATGCAGAGTCACTACAAGCGGCATAGTAGAACACTGAAGAAGCATCTAAGTTTATGCAATCGCCCAGTAAGAAGAGCTACATTTCAAGTTTTAGTTATCGATTAATGAATTATTGGGCGGTTTGGTGCCTTGGACCAGACCGAGGACCTTAAGATTTTGCATGAGCCGAGGACTGGCAGCCAGGTAACACGAGAAATTGTGTAAAGTGTTAATATGTAGTAAAAACCTAAGAAAATCTCCCGTTTCCGTCATTTACTATCGAATCGACATAACGCCAGATCGTCACATTGGTCGCTTTTCTCTCTGAAACGGTTACATTTATCGTCTGCAAGCCCTTGTCGCGTGATGCGGTATGCAGACACAGTACAAGCAGCACACTAGAACACAGAATAAGAATCTACGTTGATGCAATCGGCCAGTAAGAAGAGCTACATTTCAAGTTTTAGTTATCGATTAACGAATTATTGGACGGTTTGGTGCCTTGGACCAGACCGAGGACCTTAAGATTTTGCATGAGCCGAGGACATGCAGCCAGGTAACACGAGAAATTGTGTAAAGTGTTAATATGTAGTAAAAACCTAAGAAAATCTCCCGTTTCCGTCATTTACTATCGAATCGACATAACGCCAGATCGTCACATTTGTCGCTTTTCTCTCTGAAACGGTTACATTTATCGTCTGCAAGCCGTTGTCGCGTGATGCGGTATGCAGACACAGTACAAGCAGCACACTAGAACACAGAATAAGAATCTACGTTGATGCAATCGGCCAGTAAGAAGAGCTACATTTCAAGTTTTAGTTATCGATTAATGAATTATTGGGCGGTTTGGTGCCTTGGACCAGACCGAGGACCTTAAGATTTTGCATGAACCGAGGACTGGCAGCCAGGTAACACGAGAAATTGTGTAAAGTGTTAATATGTAGTAAAAACCTAAGAAAATCTCCCGTTTCCGTCATTTACTATCGAATCGACATAACGCCAGATCGTCACAGTGGTCGCTTTTCTCTCTGAAACGGTTACATTTATCGTCTGCAAGCCCTTGTCGCGTGATGCGGTATGCAGACACAGTACAAGCACACACTAGAACACAGAATAAGAATCTACGTTGATGCAATCGGCCAGTAAGAAGAGCTACATTTCAAGTTTTAGTTATCGATTAATGAATTATTGGGCGGTTTGGTGCCTTGGACCAGACCGAGGACCTTAAGATTTTGCATGAACCGAGGACTGGCAGCCAGGTAACACGAGAAATTGTGTAAAGTGTTAATATGTAGTAAAAACCTAAGAAAATCTCCCGTTTCCGTCATTTACTATCGAATCGACATAACGCCAGATCGTCACATTGGTCGCTTTTCTCTCTGAAACGGTTACATTTATCGTCTGCAAGCCCTTGTCGCGTGATGCAGTATGCAGACACAGTACAAGCAGCACACTAGAACACAGAATAAGAATCTACGTTGATGCAATCGGCCAGTAAGAAGAGCTACATTTCAAGTTTTAGTTATCGATTAATGAATTATTGGGCGGTTTGGTGCCTTGGACCAGACCGAGGACCTTAAGATTTTGCATGAACCGAGGACTGGCAGCCAGGTAACACGAGAAATTGTGTAAAGTGTTAATATGTAGTAAAAACCCAAGAAAATCTCCCGTTTCCGTCATTTACTATCGAATCGACATAACGCCAGATCGTCACAGTGGTCGCTTTTCTCTTTGAAACGGTTACATTTATCGTCTGCAAGCCCTTGTCGCGTGATGCGGTACGCAGAGTCACTACAAGCGGCATAGTAGAACACTGAAGAAGCATCTAAGTTTATGCAATCGCCCAGTAAGAAGAGCTACATTTCAAGTTTTAGTTATCTATTAATGAATTATTGGGCGGTTTGGTGCCTTGGACCAGACCGAGGACCTTAAGATTTTGCATGAACCGAGGACTGGCAGCCATGTAACACCAGAAATTGTGTAAAGTGTTAATATGTAGTAAAAACCTAAGAAAATCTCCCGCTTCCGTCATTTACTATAGAATCGACATAACGCCAGATCGTCACATTGGTCGCTTTTCTCTCTGAAACGGTTCCATTTATCGTCTGCAAGCCCTTGTCGCGTGATGCGGTATGCAGACACAGTACAAGCAGCACACTAGAACACAGAATAAGAATCTACGTTGATGCAATCGGCCAGTAAGAAGAGCTACATTTCAAGTTTTAGTTATCGATTAATGAATTATTGGGCGGTTTGGTGCCTTGGACCAGACCGAGGACCTTAAGATTTTGCATGAACCGAGGACTGGCAGCCAGGTAACACGAGAAATTGTGTAAAGTGTTAATATGTAGTAAAAACCTAAGAAAATCTCCCGTTTCCGTCATTTACTATCGAATCGACATAACGCCAGATCGTCACAGTGGTCGCTTTTCTCTCTGAAACGGTTACATTTATCGTCTGCAAGCCCTTGTCGCGTGATGCGGTATGCAGACACAGTACAAGCAGCACACTAGAACACAGAATAAGAATCTACGTTGATGCAATCGGCCAGTAAGAAGAGCTACATTTCAAGTTTTAGTTATCGATTAATGAATTATTGGGCGGTTTGGTGCCTTGGACCAGACCGAGGACCTTAAGATTTTGCATGAACCGAGGACTGGCAGCCAGGTAACACAAGAAATTGTGTAAAGTGTTAATATGTAGTAAAAACCCAAGAAAATCTCCCGTTTCCGTCATTTACTATCGAATCGACATAACGCCAGATCGTCACAGTGGTCGCTTTTCTCTCTGAAACGGTTACATTTATCGTCTGCAAGCCCTTGTCGCGTGATGCGGTATGCAGAGTCACTACAAGCGGCATAGTAGAACACTGAAGAAGCATCTAAGTTTATGCAATCGCCCAGTAAGAAGAGCTACATTTCAAGTTTTAGTTATCGATTAATGAATTATTGGGCGGTTTGGTGCCTTGGACCAGACCGAGGACCTTAAGATTTTGCATGAGCCGAGGACATGCAGCCAGGTAACACGAGAAATTGTGTAAAGTGTTAATATGTAGTAAAAACCTAAGAAAATCTCCCGTTTCCGTCATTTACTATCGAATCGACATAACGCCAGATCGTCACAGTGGTCGCTTTTCTCTCTGAAACGGTTACATTTATCGTCTGCAAGCCCTTGTCGCGTGATGCGGTATGCAGACACAGTACAAGCAGCACACTAGAACACAGAATAAGAATCTACGTTGATGCAATCGGCCAGTAAGAAGAGCTACATTTCAAGTTTTAGTTATCGATTAATGAATTATTGGGCGGTTTGGTGCCTTGGACCAGACCGAGGACCTTAAGATTTTGCATGAACCGAGGACTGGCAGCCAGGTAACACGAGAAATTGTGTAAAGTGTTAATATGTAGTAAAAACCTAAGAAAATCTCCCGTTTCCGTCATTTACTATCGAATCGACATAACGCCAGATCGTCACAGTGGTCGCTTTTCTCTCTGAAACGGTTACATTTATCGTCTGCAAGCCCTTGTCGCGTGATGCGGTATGCAGACACAGTACAAGCAGCACACTAGAACACAGAATAAGAATCTACGTTGATGCAATCGGCCAGTAAGAGGAGCTACATTTCCAGTTTTAGTTATCGATTAATGAATTATTGGGCGGTTTGGTGCCTTGGACCAGACCGAGGACCTTAAGATTTTGCATGAACCGAGGACTGGCAGCCAGGTAACACGAGAAATTGTGTAAAGTGTTAATATGTAGTAAAAACCTAAGAAAATCTCCCGTTTCCGTCATTTACTATCGAATCGACATAACGCCAGATCGTCACAGTGGTCGCTTTTCTCTCTGAAACGGTTACATTTATCGTCTGCAAGCCCTTGTCGCGTGATGCGGTATGCAGACACAGTACAAGCACACACTAGAACACAGAATAAGAATCTACGTTGATGCAATCGGCCAGAAAGAAGAGCTACATTTCAAGTTTTAGTTATCGATTAATGAATTATTGGGCGGTTTGGTGCCTTGGACCAGACCGAGGACCTTAAGATTTTGCATGAACCGAGGACTGGCAGCCAGGTAACACGAGAAATTGTGTAAAGTGTTAATATGTAGTAAAAACCTAAGTAAATCTCCCGTTTCCGTCATTTACTATCGAATCGACATAACGCCAGATCGTCACATTGGTCGCTTTTCTCTCTGAAACGGTTACATTTATCGTCTGCAAGCCCTTGTCGCGTGATGCGGTATGCAGAGTCACTACAAGCGGCATAGTAGAACACTGAAGAAGCATCTAAGTTTATGCAATCGCCCAGTAAGAAGAGCTACATTTCAAGTTTTAGTTATCGATTAATGAATTATTGGGCGGTTTGGTGCCTTGGACCAGACCGAGGACCTTAAGATTTTGCATGAGCCGAGGACATGCAGCCAGGTAACACGAGACATTGTGTAAAGTGTTAATATGTAGTAAAAACCTAAGAAAATCTCCCGTTTCCGTCATTTACTATCGAATCGACATAACGCCAGATCGTCACATTGGTCGCTTTTCTCTCTGAAACGGTTACATTTATCGTCTGCAAGCCGTTGTCGCGTGATGCGGTATGCAGACACAGTACAAGCAGCACACTAGAACACAGAATAAGAATCTACGTTGATGCAATCGGCCAGTAAGAAGAGCTACATTTCAAGTTTTAGTTATCGATTAATGAATTATTGGGCGGTTTGGTGCCTTGGACCAGACCGAGGACCTTAAGATTTTGCATGAACCGAGGACTGGCAGCCAGGTAACACGAGAAATTGTGTAAAGTGTTAATATGTAGTAAAAACCTAAGAAAATCTCCCGTTTCCGTCATTTACTATCGAATCGACATAACGCCAGATCGTCACATTGGTCGCTTTTCTCTCTGAAACGGTTACATTTATCGTCTGCAAGCCCTTGTCGCGTGATGCGGTATGCAGACACAGTACAAGCAGCACACTAGAACACAGAATAAGAATCTACGTTGATGCAATCGGCCAGTAAGAAGAGCTACATTTCAAGTTTTAGTTATCGATTAATGAATTATTGGGCGGTTTGGTGCCTTGGACCAGACCGAGGACCTTAAGATTTTGCATGAACCGAGGACTGGCAGCCAGGTAACACGAGAAATTGTGTAAAGTGTTAATATGTAGTAAAAACCTAAGAAAATCTCCCGTTTCCGTCATTTACTATCGAATCGACATAACGCCAGATCGTCACAGTGGTCGCTTTTCTCTCTGAAACGGTTACATTTATCGTCTGCAAGCCCTTGTCGCGTGATGCGGTATGCAGACACAGTACAAGCACACACTAGAACACAGAATAAGAATCTACGTTGATGCAATCGGCCAGTAAGAAGAGCTACATTTCAAGTTTTAGTTATCGATTAATGAATTATTGGGCGGTTTGGTGCCTTGGACCAGACCGAGGACCTTAAGATTTTGCATGAGCCGAGGACATGCAGCCAGGTAACACGAGAAATTGTGTAAAGTGTTAATATGTAGTAAAAACCTAAGAAAATCTCCCGTTTCCGTCATTTACTATCGAATCGACATAACGCCAGATCGTCACAGTGGTCGCTTTTCTCTCTGAAACGGTTACATTTATCGTCTGCAAGCCCTTGTCGCGTGATGCGGTATGCAGACACAGTACAAGCAGCACACTAGAACACAGAATAAGAATCTACGTTGATGCAATCGGCCAGTAAGAAGAGCTACATTTCAAGTTTTAGTTATCGATTAATGAATTATTGGGCGGTTTGGTGCCTTGGACCAGACCGAGGACCTTAAGATTTTGCATGAACCGAGGACTGGCAGCCAGGTAACACGAGAAATTGTGTAAAGTGTTAATATGTAGTAAAAACCTAAGAAAATCTCCCGTTTCCGTCATTTACTATCGAATCGACATAACGCCAGATCGTCACAGTGGTCGCTTTTCTCTCTGAAACGGTTACATTTATCGTCTGCAAGCCCTTGTCGCGTGATGCGGTATGCAGACACAGTACAAGCAGCACACTAGAACACAGAATAAGAATCTACGTTGATGCAATCGGCCAGTAAGAAGAGCTACATTTCCAGTTTTAGTTATCGATTAATGAATTATTGGGCGGTTTGGTGCCTTGGACCAGACCGAGGACCTTAAGATTTTGCATGAACCGAGGACTGGCAGCCAGGTAACACGAGAAATTGTGTAAAGTGTTAATATGTAGTAAAAACCTAAGAAAATCTCCCGTTTCCGTCATTTACTATCGAATCGACATAACGCCAGATCGTCACAGTGGTCGCTTTTCTCTCTGAAACGGTTACATTTATCGTCTGCAAGCCCTTGTCGCGTGATGCGGTATGCAGACACAGTACAAGCACACACTAGAACACAGAATAAGAATCTACGTTGATGCAATCGGCCAGAAAGAAGAGCTACATTTCAAGTTTTAGTTATCGATTGATGAATTATTGGGCGGTTTGGTGCCTTGGACCAGACCGAGGACCTTAAGATTTTGCATGAACCGAGGACTGGCAGCCAGGTAACACGAGAAATTGTGTAAAGTGTTAATATGTAGTAAAAACCTAAGTAAATCTCCCGTTTCCGTCATTTACTATCGAATCGACATAACGCCAGATCGTCACATTGGTCGCTTTTCTCTCTGAAACGGTTACATTTATCGTCTGCAAGCCCTTGTCGCGTGATGCGGTATGCAGAGTCACTACAAGCGGCATAGTAGAACACTGAAGAAGCATCTAAGTTTATGCAATCGCCCAGTAAGAAGAGCTACATTTCAAGTTTTAGTTATCGATTAATGAATTATTGGGCGGTTTGGTGCCTTGGACCAGACCGAGGACCTTAAGATTTTGCATGAGCCGAGGACATGCAGCCAGGTAACACGAGACATTGTGTAAAGTGTTAATATGTAGTAAAAACCTAAGAAAATCTCCCGTTTCCGTCATTTACTATCGAATCGACATAACGCCAGATCGTCACATTGGTCGCTTTTCTCTCTGAAACGGTTACATTTATCGTCTGCAAGCCGTTGTCGCGTGATGCGGTATGCAGACACAGTACAAGCAGCACACTAGAACACAGAATAAGAATCTACGTTGATGCAATCGGCCAGTAAGAAGAGCTACATTTCAAGTTTTAGTTATCGATTAATGAATTATTGGGCGGTTTGGTGCCTTGGACCAGACCGAGGACCTTAAGATTTTGCATGAACCGAGGACTGGCAGCCAGGTAACACGAGAAATTGTGTAAAGTGTTAATATGTAGTAAAAACCTAAGAAAATCTCCCGTTTCCGTCATTTACTATCGAATCGACATAACGCCAGATCGTCACATTGGTCGCTTTTCTCTCTGAAACGGTTACATTTATCGTCTGCAAGCCGTTGTCGCGTGATGCGGTATGCAGACACAGTACAAGCAGCACACTAGAACACAGAATAAGAATCTACGTTGATGCAATCGGCCAGTAAGAAGAGCTACATTTCAAGTTTTAGTTATCGATTAATGAATTATTGGGCGGTTTGGTGCCTTGGACCAGACCGAGGACCTTAAGATTTTGCATGAACCGAGGACTGGCAGCCAGGTAACACGAGAAATTGTGTAAAGTGTTAATATGTAGTAAAAACCTAAGAAAATCTCCCGTTTCCGTCATTTACTATCGAATCGACATAACGCCAGATCGTCACAGTGGTCGCTTTTCTCTCTGAAACGGTTACATTTATCGTCTGCAAGCCCTTGTCGCGTGATGCGGTATGCAGACACAGTACAAGCACACACTAGAACACAGAATAAGAATCTACGTTGATGCAATCGGCCAGTAAGAAGAGCTACATTTCAAGTTTTAGTTATCGATTAATGAATTATTGGGCGGTTTGGTGCCTTGGACCAGACCGAGGACCTTAAGATTTTGCATGAACCGAGGACTGGCAGCCAGGTAACACGAGAAATTAAGTAAAGTGTTAATATGTAGTAAAAACCTAAGAAAATCTCCCGTTTCCGTCATTTACTATCGAATCGACATAACGCCTGATCGTCACATTGGTCGCTTTTCTGTCTGAAACGGTTACATTTATCGTCTGCAAGCCCTTGTCGCGTGATGCGGTATGCAGACACAGTACAAGCACACACTAGAACACAGAATAAGAATCTACGTTGATGCAATCGGCCAGTAAGAAGAGCTACATTTCAAGTTTTAGTTATCGATTAATGAATTATTGGGCGGTTTGGTGCCTTGGACCAGACCGAGGACCTTAAGATTTTGCATGAACCGAGGACTGGCAGCCAGGTAACACGAGAAATTAAGTAAAGTGTTAATATGTAGTAAAAACCTAAGAAAATCTCCCGTTTCCGTCATTTACTATCGATTCGACATAACGCCTGATCGTCACATTGGTCGCTTTTCTCTCTGAAACGGTTACATTTATCGTCTGCAAGCCCTTGTCGCGTGATGCGGTATGCAGACACAGTACAAGTAGCACACTAGAACACAGAATAAGAATCTACGTTGATGCAATCGGCCAGTAAGAAGAGCTACATTTCAAGTTTTAGTTATCGATTAATGAATTATTGGGCGGTTTGGTGCCTTGGACCAGACCGAGGACCTTAAGATTTTGCATGAACCGAGGACTGGCAGCCAGGTAACACGAGAAATTGTGTAAAGTGTTAATATGTAGTAAAAACCCAAGAAAATCTCCCGTTTCCATCATTTACTATCGAATCGACATAACGCCAGATCGTCACAGTGGTCGCTTTTCTCTTTGAAACGGTTACATTTATCGTCTGCAAGCCCTTGTCGCGTGATGCGGTATGCAGAGTCACTACAAGCGGCATAGTAGAACACTGAAGAAGCATCTAAGTTTATGCAATCGCCCAGTAAGAAGAGCTACATTTCAAGTTTTAGTTATCGATTAATGAATTATTGGGCGGTTTGGTGCCTTTGACCAGACCGAGGACCTTAAGATTTTGCATGAACCGAGGACTGGCAGCCATGTAACACCAGAAATTATGTAAAGTGTTAATATGTAGTAAAAACCTAAGAAAATCTCCCGTTTCCGTCATTTACTATCGAATCGACATAACGCCAGATCGTCACATTGGTCGCTTTTCTCTCTGAAACGGTTACATTTATCGTCTGCAAGCCCTTGTCGCGTGATGCGGTATGCAGACACAGTACAAGCAGCACACTAGAACACAGAATAAGAATCTACGTTGATGCAATCGGCCAGTAAGAAGAGCTACATTTCAAGTTTTAGTTATCGATTAATGAATTATTGGGCGGTTTGGTGCCTTGGACCAGACCGAGGACCTTAAGATTTTGCATGAACCGAGGACTGGCAGCCAGGTAACACGAGAAATTGTGTAAAGTGTTAATATGTAGTAAAAACCTAAGAAAATCTCCCGTTTCCGTCATTTACTATCGAATCGACATAACGCCAGATCGCCACAGTGGTCGCTTTTCTCTCTGAAACGGTTACATTTATCGTCTGCAAGCCCTTGTCGCGTGATGCGGTACGCAGAGTCACTACAAGCGGCATAGTAGAACACTGAAGAAGCATCTAAGTTTATGCAATCGGCCAGTAAGAAGAGCTACATTTCAAGTTTTAGTTATCGATTAATGAATTATTGGGCGGTTTGGTGCCTTGGACCAGACCGAGGACTTTAAGATTTTGCATGAACCGAGGACTGGCAGCCAGGTAACAGAAGAAATTGTGTAAAGTGTTAATATGTAGTAAAAACCTAAGAAAATCTCCCGTTTCCGTCATTTACTATCGAATCGACATAACGCCAGATCGTCACAGTGGTCGCTTTTCTCTCTGAAACGGTTACATTTATCGTCTGCAAGCCCTTGTCGCGTGATGCGGTATGCAGAGTCACTACAAGCGGCATAGTAGAACTCTGAAGAAGCATCTAAGTTTATGCAATCGCCCAGTAAGAAGAGCTACATTTCAAGTTTTAGTTATCGGTTAATGAATTATTGGGCGGTTTGGTGCCTTGGACCAGACCGAGGACCTTAAGATTTTGCATGAACCGAGGACTGGCAGCCAGGTAACACGAGAAATTGTGTAAAGTGTTAATATGTAGTAAAAACCTAAGAAAATCTCCCGTTTCCGTCATTTACTATCGAATCGACATAACGCCAGATCGTCACAGTGGTCGCTTTTCTCTCTGAAACGGTTACATTTATCGTCTGCAAGCCCTTGTCGTGTGATGCGGTATGCAGACACAGTACAAGCAGCACACTAGAACACAGAATAAGAATCTACGTTGATGCAATCGGCCAGTAAGAAGAGCTACATTTCAAGTTTTAGTTATCGATTAATGAATTATTGGGCGGTTTGGTGCCTTGGACCAGACCGAGGACCTTAAGATTTTGCATGAACCGAGGACTGGCAGCCAGGTAACACGAGAAATTGTGTAAAGAGTTAATATGTAGTAAAAACCTAAGAAAATCTCCCGTTTCCTTCATTTACTATCGAATCGACATAACGCCAGATCGTCACAGTGGTCGCTTTTCTCTCTGAAACGGTTACATTTATCGTCTGCAAGCCGTTGTCGCGTGATGCGGTATGCAGACACAGTACAAGCAGCACACTAGAACACAGAATAAGAATCTACGTTGATGCAATCGGCCAGTAAGAAGAGCTACATTTCAAGTTTTAGTTATCGATTAATGAATTATTGGGCGGTTTGGTGCCTCGGACCAGACCGAGGTCCCTAAGATTTTGCATGAACCGAGGACTGGCAGCCAGGTAACACGAGAAATTGTGTAAAGTGTTAATATGTAGTAAAAACCTAAGAAAATCTCCCGTGTCCGTCATTTACTATCGAATCGACATAACGCCAGATCGTCACAGTGGTCGCTTTTCTCTCTGAAACGGTTACATTTATCGTCTGCAAGCCGTTGTCGCGTGATGCGGTATGCAGTCACAGTACAAGCAGCACACTAGAACACAGAATAAGAATCTACGTTGATGCAATCGGCCAGTAAGAAGAGCTACATTTCAAGTTTTAGTTATCGATTAATGAATTATTGGGCGGTTTGGTGCCTTGGACCAGACCGAGGACCTTAAGATTTTGCATGAACCGAGGACTGGCAGCCAGGTAACACGAGAATTTGTGTATAGTGTTAATATGTAGTAAAAACCTAAGAAAATCTCCCGTTTCCGTCATTTACTATCGAATCGACATAACGCCAGATCGTCACATTGGTCGCTTTTCTCTCTGAAACGGTTACATTTATCGTCTGCAAGCCCTTGTCGCGTGATGCGGTATGCAGACACAGTACAAGCAGCACACTAGAACACAGAATAAGAATCTACGTTGATGCAATCGGCCAGTAAGAAGAGCTACATTTCAAGTTTTAGTTATCGATTAATGAATTATTGGGCGGCTTGGTGCCTTGGACTAGACCGAGGACCTTAAGATTTTGCATGAACCGAGGACTGGCAGCCAGGTAACACGAGAAATTGTGTAAAGAGTTAATATGTAGTAAAAACCTAAGAAAATCTCCCGTTTCCGTCATTTACTATCGAATCGGTATAACGCCAGATCGTCACAGTGGTCGCTTTTCTCTCTGAAACGGTTACATTTATCGTCTGCAAGCCGTTGTCGCGTGATGCGGTATGCAGACACAGTACAAGCAGCACACTAGAACACAGAATAAGAATCTACGTTGATGCAATCGGCCAGTAAGAAGAGCTACATTTCAAGTTTTAGTTATCGATTAATGAATTATTGGGCGGTTTGGTGCCTTGGACCAGACCGAGGACCTTAAGATTTTGCATGAACCGAGGACTGGCAGCCAGGTAACACGAGAAATTGTGTAAAGTGTTAATATGTAGTAAAAACCTAAGAAAATCTCCCGTTTCCGTCATTTACTATCGAATCGACATAACGCCAGATCGTCACAGTGGTCGCTTTTCTCTCTGAAACGGTTACATTTATCGTCTACAAGCCGTTGTCGCGTGATGCGGTATGCAGACACAGTACAAGCAGCACACTAGAACACAGAATAAGAATCTACGTTGATGCAATCGGCCAGTAAGAAGAGCTACATTTCAAGTTTTAGTTATCGATTAATGAATTATTGGGCGGTTTGGTGCCTTGGACCAGACCGAGGACCTTAAGATTTTGCATGAACCGAGGACTGGCTGCCAGGTAACACGAGAAATTGTGTAAAGTGTTAATATGTAGTAAAAACCTAAGAAAATCTCCCGTTTCCGTCATTTACTATCGAATCGACATAACGCCAGATCGTCACATTGGTCGCTTTTCTCTCTGAAACGGTTACATTTATCGTCTGCAAGCCCTTGTCGCGTGATGCGGTATGCAGACACAGTACAAGCAGCACACTAGAACATAGTATAAGAATCTACGTTGATGCAATCGGCCAGTAAGAAGAGCTACATTTCAAGTTTTAGTTATCGATTAATGAATTATTGGGCGGTTTGGTGCCTTGGACCAGACCGAGGACCTTAAGATTTTGCATGAACCGAGGACTGGCAGCCAGGTAACACGAGAAATTGTGTATAGTGTTAATATGTAGTAAAAACCTAAGAAAATCTCCCGTTTCCGTCATTTACTATCGAATCGACATAACGCCAGATCGTCACATTGGTCGCTTTTCTCTCTGAAACGGTTACATTTATCGTCTGCAAGCCCTTGTCGCGTGATGCGGTATGCAGACACAGTACAAGCAGCACACTAGAACACAGAATAAGAATCTACGTTGAAGCAATCGGCCAGTAAGAAGAGCTACATTTCAAGTTTTAGTTATCGATTAATGAATTATTGGGCGGCTTGGTGCCTTGGACCAGACCGAGGACCTTAAGATTTTGCATGAACCGAGGACTGGCAGCCAGGTAACACTAGAAATTGTGTAAAGTGTTAATATGTAGTAAAAACCTAAGAAAATCTCCCGTATCCGTCATTTACTATCGAATCGACATAACGCCAGATCGTCACATTGGTCGCTTTTCTCTCTGAAACGGTTACATTTATCGTTTGCAAGACCTTGTCGCGTGATGCGGTATGCAGACACAGTACAAGCAGCACACTAGAACACAGAATAAGAATCTACGTTGATGCAATCGGCCAGTAAGAAGAGCTACATTTCAAGTTTTAGTTATCGATTAATGATTTATTGGGCGGTTTGGTGCCTTGGACCAGACCGAGGACCTTAAGATTTTGCATGAACCGAGGACTGGCAGCCAGGTAACACGAGAAATTGTGTAAAGTTTTAATATGTAGTAAAAACCTAAGAAAATCTCCCGTTTCCGTCATTTACTATCGAATCGACATAACGCCAGATCGTCACAGTGGTCGCTTTTCTCTCTGAAACGGTTACATTTATCGTCTGCAAGCCCTTGTCGCGTGATGCGGTATGCAGAGTCACTACAAGCGGCATAGTAGAACACTGAAGAAGCATCTAAGTTTATGCAATCGCCCAGTAAGAAGAGCTACATTTCAAGTTTTAGTTATCGATTATTGAATTATTGGGCGGTTTGGTGCCTTGGACCAGACCGAGGACCTTAAGATTTTGCATGAACCGAGGACTGGCAGCCAGGTAACACGAGAAATGGTGTAAAGTTTTAATATGTAGTAAAAACCTAAGAAAATCTCCCGTTTCCGTCATTTACTATCGAATCGACATAACGCCAGATCGTCACAGTGGTCGCTTTTCTCTCTGAAACGGTTACATTTATCGTCTGCAAGCCGTTGTCGCGTGATGCGGTATGCAGACACAGTACAAGCAGCACACTAGAACACAGAATAAGAATCTACGTTGATGCAATCGGCCAGTAAGAAGAGCTACATTTCAAGTTTTAGTTATCGATTAATGAATTATTGGGCGGTTTGGTGCCTTGGACCAGACCGAGGACCTTAAGATTTTGCATGAACCGAGGACTGGCAGCCAGGTAACACGAGAAATTGTGTAAAGTGTTAATATGTAGTAAAAACCTAAGAAAATCTCCCGTTTCCGTCATTTACTATCGAATCGACATAACGCCAGATCGTCACATTGGTCGCTTTTCTCTCTGAAACGGTTACATTTATCGTCTGCAAGCCCTTGTCGCGTGATGCGGTATGCAGACACAGTACAAGCAGCACACTAGAACACAGAATAAGAATCTACGTTGATGCAATCGGCCAGTAAGAAGAGCTACATTTCAAGTTTTAGTTATCGATTAATGAATTATTGGGCGGTTTGGTGCCTTGGACCAGACTGAGGACCTTAAGATTTTGCATGAACCGAGGACTGGCAGCCAGGTAACACGAGAAATTGTGTAAAGTGTTAATATGTAGTAAAAACCTAAGAAAATCTCCCGTTTCCGTCATTTACTATCGAATCGACATAACGCCAGATCGTCACAGTGGTCGCTTTTCTCTCTGAAACGGTTACATTTATCGTCTGCAAGCCCTTGTCGCGTGATGCGGTATGCAGAGTCACTACAAGCGGCATAGTAGAACACTGAAGAAGCATCTAAGTTTATGCAATCGCCCAGTAAGAAGAGCTACATTTCAAGTTTTAGTTATCGATTAATGAATTATTGGGCGGTTTGGTGCCTTGGACCAGACCGAGGACCTTAAGATTTTGCATGAACCGAGGACTGGCAGCCAGGTAACACGAGAAATGGTGTAAAGTTTTAATATGTAGTAAAAACCTAAGAAAATCTCCCGTTTCCGTCATTTACTATCGAATCGACATAACGCCAGATCGTCACTGTGGTCGCTTTTCTCTCTGAAACGGTTACATTTATCGTCTGCAAGCCCTTGTCGCGTGATGCGCTATGCAGTGTCACTACAAGCGGCATAGTAGAACACTGATGAAGCATCTAAGTTTATGCAATCGCCCAGTAAGAAGAGCTACATTTCAAGTTTTAGTTATCGATTAATGAATTATTGGGCGGTTTGGTGCCTTGGACCAGACCGAGGACCTTAAGATTTTCCATGAACCGAGGACAGGCAGCCAGGTAACACGAGAAATTGTGTAAAGTGTTAATATGTAGTAAAAACCTAAGAAAATCTCCCGTTTCCTTCATTTACTATCGAATCGACATAACGCCAGATCGACACAGTGGTCGCTTTTCTCTCTGAAACGGTTACATTTATCGTCTGCAAGCCGTTGTCGCGTGATGCGGTATGCAGACACAGTACAAGCAGCACACTAGAACACAGAATAAGAATCTACGTTGATGCAATCGGCCAGTAAGAAGAGCTACATTTCAAGTTTTAGTTATCGATTAATGAATTATTGGGCGGTTTGGTGCCTTGGACCAGACCGAGGACCTTAAGATTTTGCATGAACCGAGGACTGGCAGCCAGGTAACACGAGAAATTGTGTAAAGTGTTAATATGTAGTAAAAACCTAAGAAAATCTCCCGTTTCCGTCATTTACTATCGAATCGACATAACGCCAGATCGTCACAGTGGTCGCTTTTCTCTCTGAAACGGTTACATTTATCGTCTGCAAGCCGTTGTCGCGTGATGCGGTATGCAGACACAGTACAAGCAGCACACTAGAACACAGAATAAGAATCTACGTTGATGCAATCGGCCAGTAAGAAGAGCTACATTTCAAGTTTTAGTTATCGATTAATGAATTATTGGGCGGTTTGGTGCCTTGGACCAGACCGAGGACCGTAAGATTTTGCATGAACCGAGGACTGGCAGCCAGGTAACACGAGAAATTGTGTAAAGTGTTAATATGTAGTAAAAACCTAAGAAAATCTCCCGTTTCCGTCATTTACTATCGAATCGACATAACGCCAGATCGTCACATTGGTCGCTTTTCTCTCTGAAACGGTTACATTTATCGTCTGCAAGCCCATGTCGCGTGATGCGGTATGCAGACACAGTACAAGCAGCACACTAGAACACAGAATAAGAATCTACGTTGATGCAATCGGCCAGTAAGAAGAGCTACATTTCAAGTTTTAGTAATCGATTAATGAAATATTGGGCGGTTTGGTGCCTTGGACCAGACCGAGGACCTTAAGATTTTGCATGAACCGAGGACTGGCAGCCAGGTAACACGAGAAATTGTGTAAAGTGTTAATATGTAGTAAAAACCTAAGAAAATCTCCCGTTTCCGTCATTTACTATCGAATCGACATAACGCCAGATCGTCACAGTGGTCGCTTTTCTCTCTGAAGCGGATACATTTATCGTCTGCAAGCCCTTGTCGCGTGATGCGGTATGCAGACACAGTACAAGCAGCACACTAGAACACAGAATAAGAATCTACGTTGATGCAATCGGCCAGTAAGAAGAGCTACAATTCAAGTTTTAGTTATCGATTAATGAATTATTGGGCGGTTTGGTGCCTTGGACCAGACCGAGGACCTTAAGATTTTGCATGAAACGAGGACTGGCAGCCAGGTAACACGAGAAATTGTGTAAAGTGTTAATATGTAGTAAAAACCCAAGAAAATCTCCCGTTTCCGTCATTTACTATCGAATCGACATAACGCCAGATCGTCACAGTGGTCGCTTTTCTCAATGAAACGGTTACATTTATCGTCTGCAAGCCCTTGTCGCGTGATGCGGTATGCAGACACAGTACAAGCAGCACACTAGAACACAGAATAAGAATCTACGTTGATGCAATCGGCCAGTAAGAAGAGCTACATTTCAAGTTTTAGTTATCGATTAATGAATTATTGGGCGGTTTGGTGCCTTGGACCAGACCGAGGACCTTAAGATTTTGCATGAACCGAGGACTGGCAGCCAGGTAACACGAGAAATTGTGTAAAGTGTTAATATGTAGTAAAAACCTAAGAAAATCTCCCGTTTCCGTCATTTACTATCGAATCGACATAACGCCAGATCGTCACAGTGGTCGCTTTTCTCTCTGAAACGGTTACATTTATCGTCTGCAAGCCCTTGTCGCGTGATGCGGTATGCAGAGTCACTACAAGCGGCATAGTAGAACACTGAAGAAGCATCTAAGTTTATGCAATCGCCCAGTAAGAAGAGCTACATTTCAAGTTTTAGTTATCGATTAATGAATTATTGGGCGGTTTGGTGCCTTGGACCAGACCGAGGACCTTAAGATTTTGCATGAACCGAGGACTGGCAGCCAGGTAACACGAGAAATTGTGTAAAGTGTTTAGTAAAAACCTAAGAAAATCTCCCGTTTCCGTCATTTACTATCGAATCGACATAACGCCAGATCGTCACATTGGTCGCTTTTCTCTCTGAAACGGTTACATTTATCGTCTGCAAGCCCTTGTCGCGTGATGCGGTATGCAGACACAGTACAAGCAGCACACTAGAACACAGAATAAGAATCTACGTTGATGCAATCGGCCAGTAAGAAGAGCTACATTTCAAGTTTTAGTTATCGATTAATGAATTATTGGGCGGTTTGGTGCCTTGGACCAGACCGAGGACCTTAAGATTTTGCATGAACCGAGGACTGGCAGCCAGGTAACACGAGAAATTGTGTAAAGTGTTAATATGTAGTAAAAACCTAAGAAAATCTCCCGTTTCCGTCATTTACTATCGAATCGACATAACGCCAGATCGTCACAGTGGTCGCTTTTCTCTCTGAAACGGTTACATTTATCGTCTGCAAGCCGTTGTCGCGTGATGCGGTATGCAGACACAGTACAAGCAGCACACTAGAACACAGAATAAGAATCTACGTTGATGCAATCGGCCAGTAAGAAGAGCTACATTTCAAGTTTTAGTTATCGATTAATGAATTATTGGGCGGTTTGGTGCCTTGGACCAGACCGAGGACCTTAAGATTTTGCATGAACCGAGGACTGGCAGCCAGGTAACACGAGAAATTGTGTAAAGTGTTAATATGTAGTAAAAACCTAAGAAAATCTCCCGTTTCCGTCATTTACTATCGAATCGACATAACGCCAGATCGTCACATTGGTCGCTTTTCTCTCTGAAACGGTTACATTTATCGTCTGCAAGCCGTTGTCGCGTGATTCGGTATGCAGACACAGTACAAGCAGCACACTAGAACACAGAATAAGAATCTACGTTGATGCAATCGGCCAGTAAGAAGAGCTACATTTCAAGTTTTAGTTATCGATTAATGAATTATTGGGCGGTTTGGTGCCTTGGACCAGACCGAGGACCTTAAGATTTTGCATGAACCGAGGCTGGCAGCCAGGTAACACGAGAAATTGTGTAAAGTGTTAATATGTAGTAAAAACCTAATTAAATCTCCCGTTTCCGTCATTTACTATCGAATCGACATAACGCCAGATCGTCACAGTGGTCGCTTTTCTCTCTGAAACGGTTACATTTATCGTCTGCAAGCCCTTGTCGCGTTATGCGGTATGCAGAGTCACTACAAGCGGCATAGTAGAACACTGAAGAAGCATCTAAGTTTATGCAATCGGCCAGTAAGAAGAGCTACATTTCAAGTTTTAGTTATCGATTAATGAATTATTGGGCGGTTTGGTGCCTTGGACCAGACCGAGGACCTTGAGATTTTGCATGAACCGAGGACTGGCAGCCAGGTAACACGAGAAATTGTGTAAAGTGTTAATATGTAGTAAAAACCTAAGAAAATCTCCCGTTTCCGTCATTTACTATCGAATCGACATAACGCCAGATCGTCACAGTGGTCGCTTTTCTCTCTGAAACGGTTACATTTATCGTCTGCAAGCCGTTGTCGCGTGATGCGGTATGCAGACACAGTACAAGCAGCACACTAGAACACAGAATAAGAATCTACGTTGATGCAATCGGCCAGTAAGAAGAGCTACATTTCAAGTTTTAGTTATCGATTAATGAATTATTGGGCGGTTTGGTGCCTTGGACCAGACCTAGGACCTTAAGATTTTGCATGAACCGAGGACTGGCAGCCAGGTAACACGAGAAATTGTGTAAAGTGTTAATATGTAGTAAAAACCCAAGAAAATCTCCCGTTTCCGTCATTTACTATCGAATCGACATAACGCCAGATCGTCACAGTGGTCGCTTTTCTCTCTGAAACGGTTACATTTATCGTCTGCAAGCCGTTGTCGCGTGATGCGGAATGCAGACACAGTACAAGCAGCACACTAGAACACAGAATAAGGATCTACGTTGATGCAATCGGCCAGTAAGAAGAGCTACATTCCAAGTTTTAGTTATCGATTAATGAGTTATTGGGCGGTTTGGTGCCTTGGACCAGACCGAGGACCTTAAGATTTTGCATGAGCCGAGGACTGGCAGCCAGGTAACACGAGAAATTGTGTAAAGTGTTAATATGTAGTAAAAACCTAAGAAAATCTCCCGTTTCCGTCATTTACTATCGAATCGACATAACGCCAGATCGTCACATTGGTCGCTTTTCTCTCTGAAACGGTTACATTTATCGTCTGCAAGCCGTTGTCGCGTGATTCGGTATGCAGACACAGTACAAGCAGCACACTAGAACACAGAATAAGAATCTACGTTGATGCAATCGGCCAGTAAGAAGAGCTACATTTCAAGTTTTAGTTATCGATTAATGAATTATTGGGCGGTTTGGTGCCTTGGACCAGACCGAGGACCTTAAGATTTTGCATGAACCGAGGACTGGCAGCCAGGTAACACGAGAAATTGTGTAAAGTGTTAATATGTAGTAAAAACCTAATTAAATCTCCCGTTTCCGTCATTTACTATCGAATCGACATAACGCCAGATCGTCACAGTGGTCGCTTTTCTCTCTGAAACGGTTACATTTATCGTCTGCAAGCCCTTGTCGCGTGATGCGGTATGCAGAGTCACTACAAGCGGCATAGTAGAACACTGAAGAAGCATCTAAGTTTATGCAATCGGCCAGTAAGAAGAGCTACATTTCAAGTTTTAGTTATCGATTAATGAATTATTGGGCGGTTTGGTGCCTTGGACCAGACCGAGGACCTTGAGATTTTGCATGAACCGAGGACTGGCAGCCAGGTAACACGAGAAATTGTGTAAAGTGTTAATATGTAGTAAAAACCTAAGAAAATCTCCCGTTTCCGTCATTTACTATCGAATCGACATAACGCCAGATCGTCACAGTGGTCGCTTTTCTCTCTGAAACGGTTACATTTATCGTCTGCAAGCCGTTGTCGCGTGATGCGGTATGCAGACACAGTACAAGCAGCACACTAGAACACAGAATAAGAATCTACGTTGATGCAATCGGCCAGTAAGAAGAGCTACATTTCAAGTTTTAGTTATCGATTAATGAATTATTGGGCGGTTTGGTGCCTTGGACCAGACCGAGGACCTTAAGATTTTGCATGAACCGAGGACTGGCAGCCAGGTAACACGAGAAATTGTGTAAAGTGTTAATATGTAGTAAAAACCCAAGAAAATCTCCCGTTTCCGTCATTTACTATCGAATCGACATAACGCCAGATCGTCACAGTGGTCGCTTTTCTCTCTGAAACGGTTACATTTATCGTCTGCAAGCCGTTGTCGCGTGATGCGGAATGCAGACACAGTACAAGCAGCACACTAGAACACAGAATAAGGATCTACGTTGATGCAATCGGCCAGTAAGAAGAGCTACATTCCAAGTTTTAGTTATCGATTAATGAGTTATTGGGCGGTTTGGTGCCTTGGACCAGACCGAGGACCTTAAGATTTTGCATGAGCCGAGGACTGGCAGCCAGGTAACACGAGAAATTGTGTAAAGTGTTAATATGTAGTAAAAACCTAAGAAAATCTCCCGTTTCCGTCATTTACTATCGAATCGACATAACGCCAGTTCGTCACATTGGTCGCTTTTCTCTCTGAAACGGTTACATTTATCGTCTGCAAGCCCTTGTCGCGTGATGCGGTATGCAGACACAGTACAAACAGCACACTAGAACACAGAATAAGGATCTACGTTGATGCAATCGGCCAGTAAGAAGAGCTACATTTCAAGTTTTAGTTATCGATTAATGAATTATTGGGCGGTTTGGTGCCTTGGACCAGACCGAGGACCTTAAGATTTTGCATGAACCGAGGACTGGCAGCCAGGTAACACGAGAAATTGTGTAAAGTGTTAATATGTAGTAAAAACCTAAGAAAATCTCCCGTTTCCGTCATTTACTATCGAATCGACATAACGCCAGATCGTCACAGTGGTCGCTTTTCTCTCTGAAACGGTTACATTTATCGTCTGCAAGCCGTTGTCGCGTGATGCGGTATGCAGACACAGTACAAGCAGCACACTAGAACACAGAATAAGAATCTACGTTGATGCAATCGGCCAGTAAGAAGAGCTACATTTCAAGTTTTAGTTATCGATTAATGAATTATTGGGCGGTTTGGTGCCTTGGACCAGACCGAGGACCTTAAGATTTTGCATGAACCGAGGACTGGCAGCCTGGTAACACGAGAAGTTGTGTAAAGTGTTAATATGTAGTAAAAACCTAAGAAAAACTCCCGTTTCCGTCATTTACTATCGAATCGACATAACGCCAGATCGTCACAGTGGTCGCTTTTCTCTCTGAAACGGTTACATTTATCGTCTGCAAGCCGTTGTCGCGTGATGCGGTATGCAGACACAGTACAAGCAGCACACTAGAACACAGAATAAGAATCTACGTTGATGCAATCGGCCAGTAAGAAGAGCTACATTTCAAGTTTTAGTTATCGATTAATGAATTATTGGGCGGTTTGGTGCCTTGGACCAGACCGAGGACCTTAAGATTTTGCATGAACCGAGGACTGGCAGCCAGGTAACACGAGAAATTGTGTAAAGTGTTAATATGTAGTAAAAACCCAAGAAAATCTCCCGTTTCCGTCATTTACTATCGAATCGACCAAACGCCAGATCGTCACAGTGGTCGCTTTTCTCTCTGAAACGGTTACATTTATCGTCTGCAAGCCGTTGTCGCGTGGTGCGGAATGCAGACACAGTACAAGCAGCACACTAGAACACAGAATAAGGATCTACGTTGATGCAATCGGCCAGTAAGAAGAGCTACATTCCAAGTTTTAGTTATCGATTAATGAGTTATTGGGCGGTTTGGTGCCTTGGACCAGACCGAGGACCTTAAGATTTTGCATGAGCCGAGGACTGGCAGCCAGGTAACACGAGAAATTGTGTAAAGTGTTAATATGTAGTAAAAACCTAATTAAATCTCCCGTTTCCGTCATTTACTATCGAATCGACATAACGCCAGATCGTCACAGTGGTCGCTTTTCTCTCTGAAACGGTTACATTTATCGTCTGCAAGCCCTTGTCGCGTGATGCGGTATGCAGAGTCACTACAAGCGGCAAGGTAGAACACTGAAGAAGCATCTAAGTTTATGCAATCGGCCAGTAAGAAGAGCTACATTTCAAGTTTTAGTTATCGATTAATGAATTATTGGGCGGTTTGGTGCCTTGGACCAGACCGAGGACCTTGAGATTTTGCATGAACCGAGGACTGGCAGCCAGGTAACACGAGAAATTGTGTAAAGTGTTAATATGTAGTAAAAACCTAAGAAAATCTCCCGTTTCCGTCATTTACTATCGAATCGACATAACGCCAGATCGTCACAGTGGTCGCTTTTCTCTCTGAAACGGTTACATTTATCGTCTGCAAGCCGTTGTCGCGTGATGCGGTATGCAGACACAGTACAAGCAGCACACTAGAACACAGAATAAGAATCTACGTTGATGCAATCGGCCAGTAAGAAGAGCTACATTTCAAGTTTTAGTTATCGATTAATGAATTATTGGGCGGTTTGGTGCCTTGGACCAGACCGAGGACCTTAAGATTTTGCATGAACCGAGGACTGGCAGCCAGGTAACACGAGAAATTGTGTAAAGTGTTAATATGTAGTAAAAACCCAAGAAAATCTCCCGTTTCCGTCATTTACTATCGAATCGACCAAACGCCAGATCGTCACAGTGGTCGCTTTTCTCTCTGAAACGGTTACATTTATCGTCTGCAAGCCGTTGTCGCGTGATGCGGAATGCAGACACAGTACAAGCAGCACACTAGAACACAGAATAAGGATCTACGTTGATGCAATCGGCCAGTAAGAAGAGCTACATTCCAAGTTTTAGTTATCGATTAATGAGTTATTGGGCGGTTTGGTGCCTTGGACCAGACCGAGGACCTTAAGATTTTGCATGAGCCGAGGACTGGCAGCCAGGTAACACGAGAAATTGTGTAAAGTGTTAATATGTAGTAAAAACCTAAGAAAATCTCCCGTTTCCGTCATTTACTATCGAATCGACATAACGCCAGTTCGTCACATTGGTCGCTTTTCTCTCTGAAACGGTTACATTTATCGTCTGCAAGCCCTTGTCGCGTGATGCGGTATGCAGACACAGTACAAACAGCACACTAGATCACAGAATAAGGATCTACGTTGATGCAATCGGCCAGTAAGAAGAGCTACATTTCAAGTTTTAGTTATCGATTAATGAATTATTGGGCGGTTTGGTGCCTTGGACGAGACCGAGGACCTTAAGATTTTGCATGAACCGAGGACTGGCAGCCAGGTAACACGAGAAATTGTGTAAAGTGTTAATATGTAGTAAAAACCCAAGAAAATCTCCCGTTTCCGTCATTTACTATCGAATCGACATAACGCCAGATCGTCACAGTGGTCGCTTTTCTCTCTGAAACGGTTACATTTATCGTCTGCAAGCCGTTGTCGCGTGATGCGGAATGCAGACACAGTACAAGCAGCACACTAGAACACAGAATAAGGATCTACGTTGATGCAATCGGCCAGTAAGAAGAGCTACATTCCAAGTTTTAGTTATCGATTAATGAGTTATTGGGCGGTTTGGTGCCTTGGACCAGACCGAGGACCTTAAGATTTTGCATGAGCCGAGGACTGGCAGCCAGGTAACACGAGAAATTGTGTAAAGTGTTAATATGTAGTAAAAACCTAAGAAAATCTCCCGTTTCCGTCATTTACTATCGAATCGACATAACGCCAGTTCGTCACATTGGTCGCTTTTCTCTCTGAAACGGTTACATTTATCGTCTGCAAGCCCTTGTCGCGTGATGCGGTATGCAGACACAGTACAAACAGCACACTAGAACACAGAATAAGGATCTACGTTGATGCAATCGGCCAGTAAGAAGAGCTACATTTCAAGTTTTAGTTATCGATTAATGAATTATTCGGCGGTTTGGTGCCTTGGACCAGACCGAGGACCTTAAGATTTTGCATGAACCGAGGACTGGCAGCCAGGTAACACGAGAAATTGTGTAAAGTGTTAATATGTAGTAAAAACCTAAGAAAATCTCCCGTTTCCGTCATTTACTATCGAATCGACATAACGCCAGATCGTCACAGTGGTCGCTTTTCTCTCTGAAACGGTTACATTTATCGTCTGCAAGCCGTTGTCGCGTGATGCGGTATGCAGACACAGTACAAGCAGCACACTAGAACACAGAATAAGAATCTACGTTGATGCAATCGGCCAGTAAGAAGAGCTACATTTCAAGTTTTAGTTATCGATTAATGCATTATTGGGCGGTTTGGTGCCTTGGACCAGACCGAGGACCTTAAGATTTTGCATGAACCGAGGACTGGCAGCCTGGTAACACGAGAAGTTGTGTAAAGTGTTAATATGTAGTAAAAACCTAAGAAAAACTCCCGTTTCCGTCATTTACTATCGAATCGACATAACGCCAGATCGTCACAGTGGTCGCTTTTCTCTCTGAAACGGTTACATTTATCGTCTGCAAGCCGTTGTCGCGTGATGCGGTATGCAGACACAGTACAAGCAGCACACTAGAACACAGAATAAGAATCTACGTTGATGCAATCGGCCAGTAAGAAGAGCTACATTTCAAGTTTTAGTTATCGATTAATGAATTATTGGGCGGTTTGGTGCCTTGGACCAGACCGAGGACCTTAAGATTTTGCATGAACCGAGGACTGGCAGCCAGGTAACACGAGAAATTGTGTAAAGTGTTAATATGTAGTAAAAACCCATGAAAATCTCCCGTTTCCGTCATTTACTATCGAATCGACCAAACGCCAGATCGTCACAGTGGTCGCTTTTCTCTCTGAAACGGTTACATTTATCGTCTGCAAGCCGTTGTCGCGTGGTGCGGCATGCAGACACAGTACAAGCAGCACACTAGAACACAGAATAAGGATCTACGTTGATGCAATCGGCCAGTAAGAAGAGCTACATTCCAAGTTTTAGTTATCGATTAATGAGTTATTGGGCGGTTTGGTGCCTTGGACCAGACCGAGGACCTTAAGATTTTGCATGAGCCGAGGACTGGCAGCCAGGTAACACGAGAAATTGTGTAAAGTGTTAATATGTAGTAAAAACCTAATTAAATCTCCCGTTTCCGTCATTTACTATCGAATCGACATAACGCCAGATCGTCACAGTGGTCGCTTTTCTCTCTGAAACGGTTACATTTATCGTCTGCAAGCCCTTGTCGCGTGATGCGGTATGCAGAGTCACTACAAGCGGCATAGTAGAACACTGAAGAATCATCTAAGTTTATGCAATCGGCCAGTAAGAAGAGCTACATTTCAAGTTTTAGTTATCGATTAATGAATTATTGGGCGGTTTGGTGCCTTGGACCAGACCGAGGACCTTGAGATTTTGCATGAACCGAGGACTGGCAGCCAGGTAACACGAGAAATTGTGTAAAGTGTTAATATGTAGTAAAAACCTAAGAAAATCTCCCGTTTCCGTCATTTACTATCGAATCGACATAACGCCAGATCGTCACAGTGGTCGCTTTTCTCTCTGAAACGGTTACATTTATCGTCTGCAAGCCGTTGTCGCGTGATGCGGTATGCAGACACAGTACAAGCAGCACACTAGAACACAGAATAAGAATCTACGTTGATGCAATCGGCCAGTAAGAAGAGCTACATTTCAAGTTTTAGTTATCGATTAATGAATTATTGGGCGGTTTGGTGCCTTGGACCAGACCGAGGACCTTAAGATTTTGCATGAACCGAGGACTGGCAGCCAGGTAACACGAGAAATTGTGTAAAGTGTTAATATGTAGTAAAAACCCAAGAAAATCTCCCGTTTCCGTCATTTACTATCGAATCGACCAAACGCCAGATCGTCACAGTGGTCGCTTTTCTCTCTGAAACGGTTACATTTATCGTCTGCAAGCCGTTGTCGCGTGATGCGGAATGCAGACACAGTACAAGCAGCACACTAGAACACAGAATAAGGATCTACGTTGATGCAATCGGCCAGTAAGAAGAGCTACATTCCAAGTTTTAGTTATCGATTAATGAGTTATTGGGCGGTTTGGTGCCTTGGACCAGACCGAGGACCTTAAGATTTTGCATGAGCCGAGGACTGGCAGCCAGGTAACACGAGAAATTGTGTAAAGTGTTAATATGTAGTAAAAACCTAAGAAAATCTCCCGTTTCCGTCATTTACTATCGAATCGACATAACGCCAGTTCGTCACATTGGTCGCTTTTCTCTCTGAAACGGTTACATTTATCGTCTGCAAGCCCTTGTCGCGTGATGCGGTATGCAGACACAGTACAAACAGCACACTAGAACACAGAATAAGGATCTACGTTGATGCAATCGGCCAGTAAGAAGAGCTACATTTCAAGTTTTAGTTATCGATTAATGAATTATTGGGCGGTTTGGTGCCTTGGACCAGACCGAGGACCTTAAGATTTTGCATGAACCGAGGACTGGCAGCCAGGTAACACGAGAAATTGTGTAAAGTGTTAATATGTAGTAAAAACCTAAGAAAATCTCCCGTTTCCGTCATTTACTATCGAATCGACATAACGCCAGATCGTCACAGTGGTCGCTTTTCTCTCTGAAACGGTTACATTTATCGTCTGCAAGCCGTTGTCGCGTGATGCGGTATGCAGACACAGTACAAGCAGCACACTAGAACACAGAATAAGAATCTACGTTGATGCAATCGGCCAGTAAGAAGAGCTACATTTCAAGTTTTAGTTATCGATTAATGAATTATTGGGCGGTTTGGTGCCTTGGACCAGACCGAGGACCTTAAGATTTTGCATGAACCGAGGACTGGCAGCCAGGTAACACGAGAAGTTGTGTAAAGTGTTAATATGTAGTAAAAACCTAAGAAAAACTCCCGTTTCCGTCATTTACTATCGAATCGACATAACGCCAGATCGTCACAGTGGTCGCTTTTCTCTCTGAAACGGTTACATTTATCGTCTGCAAGCCCTTGTCGCGTGATGCGGTATGCAGACACAGTACAAGCAGCACACTAGAACACAGAATAAGAATCTACGTTGATGCAGTCGGCCAGCAAGAAGAGCTACATTTCAAGTTTTAGTTATCGATTAATGAATTATTGGGCGGTTTGGTGCCTTGGACCTGACCGAGGACCTTAAGATTTTGCATGAACCGAGGACTGGCAGCCAGGTAACACGAGAAATTGTGTAAGGTGTTAATATGTAGTAAAAACCTAAGAAAATCTCCCGTTTCCGTCATTAACTATCGAATCGACATAACGCCAGATCGTCACATTGGTCGCTTTTCTCTCTGAAACGGTTACATTTATCGTCTGCAAGCCCTTGTCGCGTGATGCGGTATGCAGACACAGTACAAGCAGCACACTAGAACACAGAATAAGAATCTACGTTGATGCAATCGGCCAGTAAGGAGAGCTACATTTCAAGTTTTAGTTATCGATTAATGAATTATTGGGCGGTTTGGTGCCTTGGACCAGACCGAGGACCTTAAGATTTTGCATGAACCGAGGCCTGGCAGCCAGGTAACACGAGAAATTGTGTAAAGTGTTAATATGTAGTAAAAACCTAAGAAAATCTCCCGTTTCCGTCATTTACTATCGAATCGACATAACGCCAGATCGTCACAGTGGTCGCTTTTCTCTCTGAAACGGTTACATTTATCGTCTGCAAGCCGTTGTCGCGTGATGCGGTATGCAGACACAGTACAAGCAGCACACTAGAACACAGAATAAGAATCTACGTTGATGCAATCGGCCAGTAAGAAGAGCTACATTTCAAGTTTTAGTTATCGATTAATGAATTATTGGGCGGCTTGGTGCCTTGGACCAGACCGAGGACCTTAAGATTTTGCATGAACCGAGGACTGGCAGCCAGGTAACACTAGAAATTGTGTAAAGTGTTAAAATGTAGTAAAAACCTAAGAAAATCTCCCGTATCTGTCATTTACTATCGAATCGACATAACGCCAGATCGTCACATTGGTCGCTTTTCTCTCTGAAACGGTTACATTTATCGTTTGCAAGACCTTGTCGCGTGATGCGGTATGCAGACACAGTACAAGCAGCACACTAGAACACAGAATAAGAATCTACGTTGATGCAATCGGCCAGTAAGAAGAGCTACATTTCAAGTTTTAGTTATCGATTAATGAATTATTGGGCGGTTTGGTGCCTTGGACCAGACCGAGGACCTTAAGATTTTGCATGAACCGAGGACTGGCAGCCAGGTAACACGAGAAATTGTGTAAAGTTTTAATATGTAGTAAAAACCAAAGAAAATCTCCCGTTTCCGTCATTTACTATCGAATCGACATAACGCCAGATCGTCACAGTGGTCGCTTTTCTCTCTGAAACGGTTACATTTATCGTCTGCAAGCCCTTGTCGCGTGATGCGGTATGCAGAGTCACTACAAGCGGCATAGTAGAACACTGAAGAAGCATCTAAGTTTATGCAATCGCCCAGTAAGAAGAGCTACATTTCAAGTTTTAGTCATCGATTAATGAATTATTGGGCGGTTTGGTGCCTTGGACCAGACCGAGGACCTTAAGATTTGGCATCAACCGAGGACTGGCAGCCAGGTAACACGAGAAATAATGTAAAGTTTTAATATGTAGTAAAAACCTAAGAAAATCTCCCGTTTCCGTCATTTACTATCGAATCGACATAACGCCAGATCGTCACAGTGGTCGCTTTTCTCTCTGAAACGGTTACATTTATCGTCTGCAAGCCCTTGTCGCGTGATGCGGTATGCAGAGTCACTACAAGCGGCATAGTAGAACACTGAAGAAGCATCTAAGTTTATGCAATCGCCCAGTAAGAAGAGCTACATTTCAAGTTTTAGTTATCGATTAATGAATTATTGGGCGGTTTGGTGCCTTGGACCAGACCGAGGACCTTAAGATTTTGCATGAACCGAGGACTGGCAGCCAGGTAACACGAGAAATTGTGTAAAGTGTTAATATGTAGTAAAAACCTAAGAAAATCTCCCGTTTCCTTCATTTACTATGGAATCGACATAACGCCAGATCGACACAGTGGTCGCTTTTCTCTCTGAAACGGTTACATTTATCGTCTGCAAGCCGTTGTCGCGTGATGCGGTATGCAGACACAGTACAAGCAGCACACTAGAACACAGAATAAGAATCTACGTTGATGCAATCGGCCAGTAAGAAGAGCTACATTTCAAGTTTTAGTTATCGATTAATGAATTATTGGGCGGTTTGGTGCCTTGGACCAGACCGAGAACCGTAAGATTTTGCATGAACCGAGGACTGGCAGCCAGGTAACACCAGAAATTGTGTAAAGTGTTAATATGTAGTAAAAACCTAAGAAAATCTCCCGTTTCCGTCATTTACTATCGAATCGACATAACGCCAGATCGTCACATTGGTCGCTTTTCTCTCTGAAACGGTTACATTTATCGTCTGCAAGCCCTTGTCGCGTGATGCGGTATGCAGACACAGTACAAGCAGCACACTAGAACACAGAATAAGAATCTACGTTGATGCAATCGGCCAGTAAGAAGAGCTACATTTCAAGTTTTAGTAATCGATTAATGAATTATTGGGCGGTTTGGTGCCTTGGACCAGACCGAGGACCTTAAGATTTTGCATGAACCGAGGACTGGCAGCCAGGTAACACGAGAAATTGTGTAAAGTGTTAATATGTAGTAAAAACCTAAGAAAATCTCCCGTTTCCGTCATTTACTATCGAATCGACATAACGCCAGATCGTCACAGTGGTCGCTTTTCTCTCTGAAGCGGATACATTTATCGTCTGCAAGCCCTTGTCGCGTGATGCGGTATGCAGACACAGTACAAGCAGCACACTAGAACACAGAATAAGAATCTACGTTGATGCAATCGGCCATTAAGAAGAGCTACAATTCAAGTTTTAGTTATCGATTAATGAATTATTGGGCGGTTTGGTGCCTTGGACCAGACCGAGGACCTTAAGATTTTGCATGAAACGAGGACTGGCAGCCAGGTAACACGAGAAATTGTGTAAAGTGTTAATATGTAGTAAAAACCCAAGAAAATCTCCCGTTTCCGTCATTTACTATCGAATCGACATAACGCCAGATCGTCACAGTGGTCGCTTTTCTCTCTGAAACGGTTACATTTATCGTCTGCAAGCCCTTGTCGCGTGATGCGGTATGCAGACACAGTACAAGCAGCACACTAGAACACAGAATAAGAATCTACGTTGATGCAATCGGCCAGTAAGTGGAGTTACATTTCAAGTTTTAGTTATCGATTAATGAATTATTGGGCGGTTTGGTGCCTTGGACCAGACCGAGGACCTTAAGATTTTGCATGAACCGAGGACTGGCAGCCAGGTAACACCAGAAATTGTGTAAAGTGTTAATATGTAGTAAAAACCTAAGAAAATCTCCCGTTTCCGTCATTTACTATCGAATCGACATAACGCCAGATCGTCACAGTGGTCGCTTTTCTCTCTGAAACGGTTACATTTATCGTCTGCAAGCCCTTGTCGCGTGATGCGGTATGCAGAGTCACTACAAGCGGCATAGTAGAACACTGAAGAAGCATCTAAGTTTATGCAATCGCCCAGTAAGAAGAGCTACATTTCAAGTTTTAGTTATCGATTAATGAATTATTGGGCGGTTTGGTGCCTTGGACCAGACCGAGGACCTTAAGATTTTGCATGAACCGAGGACTGGCAGCCAGGTAACACGAGAAATTGTGTTAAGTGTTTAGTAAAAACCTAAGAAAATCTCCCGTTTCCGTCATTTACTATCGAATCGACATAACGCCAGATCGTCACATTGGTCGCTTTTCTCTCTGAAACGGTTACATTTATCGTCTGCAAGCCCTTGTCGCGTGATGCGGTATGCAGACACAGTACAAGCAGCACACTAGAACACAGAATAAGAATCTACGTTGACGCAATCGGCCAGTAAGAAGAGCTACATTTCAAGTTTTAGTTATCGATTAATGAATTATTGGGCGGTTTGGTGCCTTGGACCAGACCGAGGACCTTAAGATTTTGCATGAACCGAGGACTGGCAGCCAGGTAACACGAGAAATTGTGTAAAGTGTTAATATGTAGTAAAAACCTAAGAAAATCTCCCGTTTCCGTCATTTACTATCGAATCGACATAACGCCAGATCGTCACAGTGGTCGCTTTTCTCTCTGAAACGGTTACATTTATCGTCTGCAAGCCGTTGTCGCGTGATGCGGTATGCAGACACAGTACAAGCAGCACACTAGAACACAGAATAAGAATCTACGTTGATGCAATCGGCCAGTAAGAAGAGCTACATTTCAAGTTTTAGTTATCGATTAATGAATTATTGGGCGGTTTGGTGCCTTGGACCAGACCGAGGACCTTAAGATTTTGCATGAACCGAGGACTGGCAGCCAGGTAACACGAGAAATTGTGTAAAGTGTTAATATGTAGTAAAAACCTAAGAAAATCTCCCGTTTCCGTCATTTACTATCGAATCGACATAACGCCAGATCGTCACATTGGTCGCTTTTCTCTCTGAAACGGTTACATTTATCGTCTGCAAGCCGTTGTCGCGTGATGCGGTATGCAGACACAGTACAAGCAGCACACTAGAACACAGAATAAGAATCTACGTTGATGCAATCGGCCAGTAAGAAGAGCTACATTTCAAGTTTTAGTTATCGATTAATGAATTATTGGGCGGTTTGGTGCCTTGGACCAGTCCGAGGACCTTAAGATTTTGCATGAACCGAGGACTGGCAGCCAGGTAACACGAGAAATTGTGTAAAGTGTTAATATGTAGTAAAAACCTAATTAAATCTCCCGTTTCCGTCATTTACTATCGAATCGACATAACGCCAGATCGTCACAGTGGTCGCTTTTCTCTCTGAAACGGTTACATTTATCGTCTGCAAGCCCTTGTCGCGTGATGCGGTATGCAGAGTCACTACAAGCGGCATAGTAGAACACTGAAGAAGCATCTAAGTTTATGCAATCACCCAGTAAGAAGAGCTACATTTCAAGTTTTAGTTATCGATTAATGAATTATTGGGCGGTTTGGTGCCTTGGACCAGACCGAGGACCTTGAGATTTTGCATGAACCGAGGACTGGCAGCCAGGTAACACGAGAAATTGTGTAAAGTGTTAATATGTAGTAAAAACCTAAGAAAATCTCCCGTTTCCGTCATTTACTATCGAATCGACATAACGCCAGATCGTCACAGTGGTCGCTTTTCTCTCTGAAACGGTTACATTTATCGTCTGCAAGCCGTTGTCGCGTGATGCGGTATGCAGACACAGTACAAGCAGCACACTAGAACACAGAATAAGAATCTACGTTGATGCAATCGGCCAGTAAGAAGAGCTACATTTCAAGTTTTAGTTATCGATTAATGAATTATTGGGCGGTTTGGTGCCTTGGACCAGACCGAGGACCTTAAGATTTTGCATGAACCGAGGACTGGCAGCCAGGTAACACGAGAAATTGTGTAAAGTGTTAATATGTAGTAAAAACCCAAGAAAATCTCCCATTTCCGTCATTTACTATCGAATCGACATAACGCCAGATCGTCACAGTGGTCGCTTTTCTCTCTGAAACGGTTACATTTATCGTCTGCAAGCCGTTGTCGCGTGATGCGGAATGCAGACACAGTACAAGGAGCACACTAGAACACAGAATAAGGATCTACGTTGATGCAATCGGCCAGTAAGAAGAGCTACATTTCAAGTTTTAGTTATCGATTAATGAATTATTGGGCGGTTTGGTGCCTTGGACCAGACCGAGGACCTTAAGATTTTGCATGAGCCGAGGACTGGCAGCCAGGTAACACGAGAAATTGTGTAAAGTGTTAATATGTAGTAAAAACCTAAGAAAATCTCCCGTTTTCGTCATTTACTATCGAATCGACATAACGCCAGATCGTCACATTGGTCGCTTTTCTCTCTGAAACGGTTACATTTATCGTCTGCAAGCCGTTGTCGCGTGATGCGGTATGCAGACACAGTACAAACAGCACACTAGAACACAGAATAAGGATCTACGTTGATGCAATCGGCCAGTAAGAAGAGCTACATTTCAAGTTTTAGTTATCGATTAATGAATTATTGGGCGGTTTGGTGCCTTGGACCAGACCGAGGACCTTAAGATTTTGCATGAACCGAGGACTGGCAGCCAGGTAACACGAGAAATTGTGTAAAGTGTTAATATGTAGTAAAAACCTAAGAAAATCTCCCGTTTCCGTCATTTACTATCGAATCGACATAACGCCAGATCGTCACAGTGGTCGCTTTTCTCTCTGAAACGGTTACATTTATCGTCTGCAAGCCGTTGTCGCGTGATGCGGTATGCAGACACAGTACAAGCAGCACACTAGAACACAGAATAAGAATCTACGTTGATGCAATCGGCCAGTAAGAAGAGCTACATTTCAAGTTTTAGTTATCGATTAATGAATTATTGGGCGGTTTGGTGCCTTGGACCAGACCGAGGACCTTAAGATTTTTCATGAACCGAGGACTGGCAGCCAGGTAACACGAGAAATTGTGTAAAGTGTTAATATGTAGTAAAAACCTAAGAAAATCTCCCGTTTCCGTCATTTACTATCGAATCGACATAACGCCAGATCGTCACAGTGGTCGCTTTTCTCTCTGAAACGGTTACATTTATCGTCTGCAAGCCGTTGTCGCGTGATGCGGTATGCAGACACAGTACAAGCAGCACACTAGAACACAGAATAAGAATCTACGTTGATGCAATCGGCCAGTAAGAAGAGCTACATTTCAAGTTTTAGTTATCGATTAATGAATTATTGGGCGGTTTGGTGCCTTGGACCAGACCGAGGACCTTAAGATTTTGCATGAACCGAGGACTGGCAGCCAGGTAACACGAGAAATTGTGTAAGGTGTTAATATGTAGTAAAAACCTAAGAAAATCTCCCGTTTCCGTCATTAACTATCGAATCGACATAACGCCAGATCGTCACATTGGTCGCTTTTCTCTCTGCAACGGTTACATTTATCGTCTGCAAGCCCTTGTCGCGTGATGCGGTATGCAGACACAGTACAAGCAGCACACTAGAACACAGAATAAGAATCTACGTTGACGCAATCGGCCAGTAAGAAGAGCTACATTTCAAGTTTTAGTTATCGATTAATGAATTATTGGGCGGTTTGGTGCCTTGGACCAGACCGAGGACCTTAAGATTTTGCATGAACCGAGGACTGGCAGCCAGGTAACACGAGAAATTGTGTAAAGTGTTAATATGTAGTAAAACCCTAAGAAAATCTCCCGTTTCCGTCATTTACTATCGAATCGACATAACGCCAGATCGTCACAGTGGTCGCTTTTCTCTCTGAAACGGTTACATTTATCGTCTGCAAGCCCTTGTCGCGTGATGCGGTATGCAGACACAGTACAAGCAGCACACTAGAACACAGAATAAGAATCTACGTTGATGCAATCGGCCAGTAAGAAGAGCTACATTTCAAGTTTTAGTTATCGATTAATGAATTATTGGGCGGTTTGGTGCCTTGGACCAGACCGAGGACCTTAAGATTTTGCATGAACCGAGGACTGGCAGCCAGGTAACACGAGAAATTGTGTAAAGTGTTAATATGTAGTAAAAACCTAAGAAAATCTCCCGTTTCCGTCATTTACTATCGAATCGACATAACGCCAGATCGTCACAGTGGTCGCTTTTCTCTCTGACACGGTTACATTTATCGTCTGCAAGCCGTTGGCGCGTGATGCGGTATGCAGACACAGTACAAGCAGCACACTAGAACACAGAATAATAATCTACGTTGATGCAATCGGCCAGTAAGAAGAGCTACATTTCAAGTTTTAGTTATCGATTAATGAATTATTGGGCGGTTTGGTGCCTTGGACCAGACCGAGGATCTTAAGATTTTGCATGGACCGAGGACTGGCAGCCAGGTAACACGAGAAATTGTGTAAAGTGTTAATATGTAGTAAAAACCTAATTAAATCTCCCGTTTCCGTCATTTACTATCGAATCGACAAAACGCCAGATCGTCACATTGGTCGCTTTTCTCTCTGAAACGGTTACATTTATCGTCTGCAAGCCCTTGTCGCGTGATGCGGTATGCAGACACAGTACAAGCAGCACACTAGAACACAGAATAAGAATCTACGTTGATGCAATCGGCCAGTAAGAAGAGCTACATTTCAAGTTTTAGTTATCGATTAATGAATTATTGGGCGGTTTGGTGCCTTGGACCAGACCGAGGACCTTGAGATTTTGCATGAACCGAGGACTGGCAGCCAGGTAACACGAGAAATTGTGTAAAGTGTTACTATGTAGTAAAAACCTAAGAAAATCTCCCGTTTCCGTCATTTACTATCGAATCGACATAACGCCAGATCGTCACAGTGGTCGCTTTTCTCTCTGAAACGGTTACATTTATCGTCTGCAAGCCGTTGTCGCGTGATGCGGTATGCAGACACAGTACAAGCAGCACACTAGAACACAGAATAAGAATCTACGTTGATGCAATCGGCCAGTAAGAAGAGCTACATTTCAAAATTTAGTTATCGATTAATGAATTATTGGGCGGTTTGGTGCCTTGGACCAGACCGAGGACCTTAAGATTTTGCATGAACCGAGGACTGGCAGCCAGGTAACACGAGAAATTGTGTAAGGTGTTAATATGTAGTAAAAACCTAAGAAAATCTCCCGTTTCCGTCATTAACTATCGAATCGACATAACGCCAGATCGTCACATTGGTCGCTTTTCTCTCTGAAACGGTTACATTTATCGTCTGCAAGCCCTTGTCGCGTGATGCGGTATGCAGACACAGTACAAGCAGCACACTAGAACACAGAATAAGAATCTACGTTGATGCAATCGGCCAGTAAGAAGAGCTACTTTTCAAGTTTTAGTTATCGATTAATGAATTATTGGGCGGTTTGGTGCCTTGGACCAGACCGAGGACCTTAAGATTTTGCATGAACCGAGGACTGGCAGCCAGGTAACACGAGAAATTGTGTAAAGTGTTAATATGTAGTAAAAACCTAAGAAAATCTCCCGTTTCCGTCATTTACTATCGAATCGACATAACGCCAGATCGTCACAGTGGTCGCTTTTCTCTCTGAAACGGTTACATTTATCGTCTGCAAGCCCTTGTCGCGTGATGCGGTATGCAGACACAGTACAAGCAGCACACTAGAACACAGAATAAGAATCTACGTTGATGCAATCGGCCAGTAAGAAGAGCTACATTTCAAGTTTTAGTTATCGATTAATGAATTATTGGGCGGTTTGGTGTCTTGGACCAGACCGAGGACCTTAAGATTTTGCATGAACCGAGGACTGGCAGCCAGGTAACACGAGAAATTGTGTAAAGTGTTAATATGTAGTAAAAACCTAAGAAAATCTCCCGTTTCCGTCATTTACTATCGAATCGACATAACGCCAGATCGTCACAGTGGTCGCTTTTCTCTCTGAAACGGTTACATTTATCGTCTGCAAGCCGTTGTCGCGTGATGCGGTATGCAGACACAGTACAAGCAGCACACTAGAACACAGAATAAGAATCTACGTTGATGCAATCGGCCAGTAAGAAGAGCTACATTTCAAGTTTTAGTTATCGATTAATGAATTATTGGGCGGTTTGGTGCCTTGGACCAGACCGAGGATCTTAAGATTTTGCATGGACCGAGGACTGGCAGCCAGGTAACACGAGAAATTGTGTAAAGTGTTAATATGTAGTAAAAACCTAAGAAAATCTCCCGTTTCCGTCATTAACTATCGAATCGACATAACGCCAGATCGTCACATTGGTCGCTTTTCTCTCTGAAACGGTTACATTTATCGTCTGCAAGCCCTTGTCGCGTGATGCGGTATGCAGACACAGTACAAGCAGCACACTAGAACACAGAATAAGAATCTACGTTGATGCAATCGGCCAGTAAGAAGAGCTACATTTCAAGTTTTAGTTATCGATTAATGAATTATTGGGCGGTTTGGTGCCTTGGACCAGACCGAGGACCTTAAGATTTTGCATGAACCGAGGACTGGCAGCCAGGTAACACGAGAAATTGTGTAAAGTGTTAATATGTAGTAAAAACCTAATTAAATCTCCCGTTTCCGTCATTTACTATCGAGTCGACATAACGCCAGATCGTCACAGTGGTCGCTTTTCTCTCTGAAACGGTTACATTTATCGTCTGCAAGCCCTTGTCGCGTGATGCGGTATGCAGAGTCACTACAAGCGGCATAGTAGATCACTGAAGAAGCATCTAAGTTTATGCAATCGGCCAGTAAGAAGAGCTACATTTCAAGTTTTAGTTATCGATTAATGAATTATTGGGCGGTTTGGTGCCTTGGACCAGACCGAGGACCTTGAGATTTTGCATGAACCGAGGACTGGCAGCCAGGTAACACGAGAAATTGTGTAAAGTGTTAATATGTAGTAAAAACCTAAGAAAATCTCCCGTTTCCGTCATTTACTATCGAATCGACATAAAGCCAGATCGTCACAGTGGTCGCTTTTCTCTCTGAAACGGTTACATTTATCGTCTGCAAGCCCTTGTCGCGTGATGCGGTATGCAGACACAGTACAAGCAGCACACTAGAACACAGAATAAGAACCTACGTTGATGCAATCGGCCAGTAAGAAGAGCTACATTTCAAGTTTTAGTTATCGATTAATGAATTATTGGGCGGTTTGGTGCCTTGGACCAGACCGAGGACCTTAAGATTTTGCATGAACCGAGGACTGGCAGCCAGGTAACACGAGAAATTGTGTAAAGTGTTAATATGTAGTAAAAACCCAAGAAAATCTCCCGTTTCCGTCATTTACTATCGAATCGACATAACGCCAGATCGTCACAGTGGTCGCTTTTCTCTCTGAAACGGTTACATTTATCGTCTGCAAGCCGTTGTCGCGTGATGCGGAATGCAGACACAGTACAAGCAGCACACTAGAACACAGAATAAGGATCTACGTTGATGCAATCGGCCAGTAAGAAGAGCTACATTTCAAGTTTTAGATATCGATTAATGAATTATTGGGCGGTTTGGTGCCTTGGACCAGACCGAGGACCTTAAGATTTTGCATGAGCCGAGGACTGGCAGCCAGGTAACACGAGAAATTGTGTAAAGTGTTAATATGTAGTAAAAACCTAAGAAAATCTCCCGTTTCCGTCATTTACTATCGAATCGACATAACGCCAGATCGTCACATTGGTCGCTTTTCTCTCTGAAACGGTTACATTTATCGTCTGCAAGCCCTTGTCGCGTGATGCGGTATGCAGACACAGTACAAACAGCACACTAGAACACAGAATAAGGATCTACGTTGATGCAATCGGCCAGTAAGAAGAGCTACATTTCAAGTTTTAGTTATCGATTAATGAATTATTGGGCGGTTTGGTGCCTTGGACCAGACCGAGGACCTTAAGATTTTGCATGAACCGAGGACTGGCAGCCAGGTAACACGAGAAATTGTGTAAAGTGTTAATATGTAGTAAAAACCTAAGAAAATCTCCCGTTTCCGTCATTTACTATCGAATCGACATAACGCCAGATCGTCACAGTGGTCGCTTTTCTCTCTGAAACGGTTACATTTATCGTCTGCATGCCGTTGTCGCGTGATGCGGTATGCAGACACAGTACAAGCAGCACAGTAGAACACAGAATAAGAATCTACGTTGATGCAATCGGCCAGTAAGAAGAGCTACATTTCAAGTTTTAGTTATCGATTAATGAATTATTGGGCGGTTTGGTGCCTTGGACCAGACCGAGGACCTTAAGATTTTGCATGAACCGAGGACTGGCACCCAGGTAACACGAGAAATTGTGTAAAGTGTTAATATGTAGTAAAAACCTAAGAAAATCTCCCGTTTCCGTCATTTACTATCGAATCGACATAACGCCAGATCGTCACAGTGGTCGCTTTTCTCTCTGAAACGGTTACATTTATCGTCTGCAAGCCCTTGTCGCGTGATGCGGTATGCAGACACAGTACAAGCAGCACACTAGAACACAGAATAAGAATCTACGTTGATGCAGTCGGCCAGCAAGAAGAGCTACATTTCAAGTTTTAGTTATCGATTAATGAATTATTGGGCGGTTTGGTGCCTTGGACCTGACCGAGGACCTTAAGATTTTGCATGAACCGAGGACTGGCAGCCAGGTAACACGAGAAATTGTGTAAGGTGTTAATATGTAGTAAAAACCTAAGAAAATCTCCCGTTTCCGTCATTAACTATCGAATCGACATAACGCCAGATCGTCACATTGGTCGCTTTTCTCTCTGAAACGGTTACATTTATCGTCTGCAAGCCCTTGTCGCGTGATGCGGTATGCAGACACAGTACAAGCAGCACACTAGAACACAGATAAAGAATCTACGTTGATGCAATCGGCCAGTAAGAAGAGCTACATTTCAAGTTTTAGTTATCGATTAATGAATTATTGGGCGGTTTGGTGCCTTGGACCAGACCGAGGACCTTAAGATTTTGCATGAACCGAGGACTGGCAGCCAGGTAACACGAGAAATTGTGTAAAGTGTTAATATGTAGTAAAAACCTAAGAAAATCTCCCGTTTCCGTCATTTACTATCGAATCGACATAACGCCAGATCGTCACAGTGGTCGCTTTTCTCTCTGAAACGGTTACATTTATCGTCTGCAAGCCCTTGTCGCGTGATGCGGTATGCAGACACAGTACAAGCAGCACACTAGAACACAGAATAAGAATCTACGTTGATGCAATCGGCCAGTAAGAAGAGCTACATTTCAAGTTTTAGTTATCGATTAATGAATTATTGGGCGGTTTGGTGCCTTGGACCAGACCGAGGACCTTAAGATTTTGCATGAACCGAGGACTGGCAGCCAGGTAACACGAGAAACTGTGTAAAGTGTAAATATGTAGTAAAAACCTAAGAAAATCTCCCGTTTCCGTCATTTACTATCGAATCGACATAACGCCAGATCGTCACAGTGGTCGCTTTTCTCTCTGAAACGGTTACATTTATCGTCTGCAAGCCGTTGTCGCGTGATGCGGAATGCAGACACAGTACAAGCAGCACACTAGAACACAGAATAAGGATCTACGTTGATGCAATCGGCCAGTAAGAAGAGCTACATTTCAAGTTTTAGTTATCGATTAATGAATTAATGGGCGGTTTGGTGCCTTGGACCAGACCGAGGACCTTAAGATTTTGCATGAGCCGAGGACTGGCAGCCAGGTAACACGAGAAATTGTGTAAAGTGTTAATATGTAGTAAAAACCTAAGAAAATCTCCCGTTTCCGTCATTTACTATCGAATCGACATAACGCCAGATCGTCACATTGGTCGCTTTTCTCTCTGAAACGGTTACATTTATCGTCTGCAAGCCCTTGTCGCGTGATGCGGTATGCAGACACAGTACAAACAGCACACTAGAACACAGAATAAGGATCTACGTTGATGCAATCGGCCAGTAAGAAGAGCTACATTTCAAGTTTTAGTTATCGATTAATGAATTATTGGGCGGTTTGGTGCCTTGGACCAGACCGAGGACCTTAAGATTTTGCATGAACCGAGGACTGGCAGCCAGGTAACACGAGAAATTGCGTAAAGTGTTAATATGTAGTAAAAACCTAAGAAAATCTCCCGTTTCCTTCATTTACTATCGAATCGACATAACGCCAAATCGTCACAGTGGTCGCTTTTCTCTCTGAAACGGTTACATTTATCGTCTTCATGCCGTTGTCGCGTGATGCGGTATGCAGACACAGTACAAGCAGCACACTAGAACACAGAATAAGAATCTACGTTGATGCAATCGGCCAGTAAGAAGAGCTACATTTCAAGTTTTAGTTATCGATTAATGAATTATTGGGCGTTTTGGTGCCTTGGACCAGACCGAGGACCTTAAGATTTTGCATGAACCGAGGACTGGCAGCCAGGTAACACGAGATATTGTGTAAAGTGTTAATATGTATTAAAAACCTAAGAAAATCTCCCGTTTCCGTCATTTACTATCGAATCGACATAACGCCAGATCGTCACATTGGTCGCTTTTCTCTCTGAAACGGTTACATTTATCGTCTGCAAGCCCTTGTCGCGTGATGCGGTATGCAGACACAGTACAAACAGCACACTAGAACACAGAATAAGGATCTACGTTGATGCATTCGGCCAGTAAGAAGAGCTACATTTCAAGTTTTAGTTATCGATTAATGAATTATTGGGCGGTTTGGTGCCTAGGACCAGACCGAGGACCTTAAGATTTTGCATGAACCGAGGACTGGCAGCCAGGTAACACGAGAAATTGCGTAAAGTGTTAATATGTAGTAAAAACCTAAGAAAATCTCCCGTTTCCTTCATTTACTATCGAATCGACATAACGCCAGATCGTCACAGTGGTCGCTTTTCTCTCTGAAACGGTTACATTTATCGTCTTCATGCCGTTGTCGCGTGATGCGGTATGCAGACACAGTACAAGCAGCACACTAGAACACAGAATAAGAATCTACGTTGATGCAATCGGCCAGTAAGAAGAGCTACATTTCAAGTTTTAGTTATCGATTAATGAATTATTGGGCGTTTTGGTGCCTTGGACCAGACCGAGGACCTTAAGATTTTGCATGAACCGAGGACTGGCAGCCAGGTAACACGAGATATTGTGTAAAGTGTTAATATGTATTAAAAACCTAAGAAAATCTCCCGTTTCCGTCATTTACTATCGAATCGACATAACGCCAGATCGTCACAGTGGTCGCTTTTCTCTCTGAAACGGTTACATTTATCGTCTGCAAGCCCTTGTCGCGTGATGCGGTATGCAGACACAGTACAAGCAGCACACTAGAACACAGAATAAGAATCTACGTTGATGCAGTCGGCCAGCAAGAAGAGCTACATTTCAAGTTTTAGTTATCGATTAATGAATTATTGGGCGGTTTGGTGCCTTGGACCAGACCGAGGACCTTAAGATTTTGCATGAACCGAGGACTGGCAGCCAGGTAACACGAGAAATTGTGTAAGGTGTTAATATGTAGTAAAAACCTAAGAAAATCTCCCGTTTCCGTCATTAACTATCGAATCGACATAACGCCAGATCGTCACATTGGTCGCTTTTCTCTCTGAAACGGTTACATTTATCGTCTGCAAGCCCTTGTCGCGTGATGCGGTATGCAGACACAGTACAAGCAGCACACTAGAACACAGAATAAGAATCTACGTTGATGCAATTGGCCAGTAAGAAGAGCTACATTTCAAGTTTTAGTTATAGATTAATGAATTATTGGGCGGTTTGGTGCCTTGGACCAGACCGAGGACCTTAAGATTTTGCATGAACCGAGGCCTGGCAGCCAGGTAACACGAGAAATTGTGTAAAGTGTTAATATGTAGTAAAAACCTAAGAAAATCTCCCGTTTCCGTCATTTACTATCGAATCGACATAACGCCAGATCGTCACAGTGGTCGCTTTTCTCTCTGAAACGGTTACATTTATCGTCTGCAAGCCCTTGTCGCGTGATGCGGTATGCAGAGTCACTACAAGCGGCATAGTAGAACACTGAAGAAGCATCTAAGTTTATGCAATCGCCCAGTAAGAAGAGCTACATTTCAAGTTTTAGTTATCGATTAATGAATTATTGGGCGGTTTGGTGCCTTGGACCAGACCGAGGACCTTAAGATTTTGCATGAACCGAGGACTGGCAGCCAGGTAACACGAGAAATTGTGTAAAGTGTTAATATGTAGTAAAAACCTAAGACAATCTCCCGTTTCCGTCATTTACTATCGAATCGACATAACGCCAGATCGTCACAGTGGTCGCTTTTCTCTCTGAAACGGTTACATTTATCGTCTGCAAGCCCTTGTCGCGTGATGCGGTATGCAGACACAGTACAAGCAGCACACTAGAACACAGAATAAGAATCTACGCTGATGCAATCGGCCAGTAAGAAGAGCTACATTTCAAGTTTTAGTTATCGATTAATGATTTATTGGGCGGTTTGGTGCCTTGGACCAGACCGAGGACCTTAAGATTTTGCATGAACCGAGGACTGGCAGCCAGGTAACACGAGAAATTGTGTAAAGTGTTAATATGTAGTAAAAACCTAAGAAAATCTCCCGTTTCCGTCATTTACTATCGAATCGACATAACGCCAGATCGTCACAGTGGTCGCTTTTCTCTCTGAAACGGTTACATTTATCGTCTGCAAGCCGTTGTCGCGTGATGCGGTATGCAGACACAGTACAAGCAGCACACTAGAACACAGAGTAAGAATCTACGTTGATGCAATCGGCCAGTAAGAAGAGCTACATTTCAAGTTTTAGTTATCGATTAATGAATTATTGGGCGGTTTGGTGCCTTGGACCAGACCGAGGACCTTAAGATTTTGCATGAACCGAGGACTGGCAGCCAGGTAACACGAGAAATTGTGTAAAGTGTTAATATGTAGTAATAACCCAAGAAAATCTCCCGTTTCCGTCATTTACTATCGAATCGACATAACGCCAGATCGTCACAGTGGTCGCTTTTCTCTCTGAAACGGTTACATTTATCGTCTGCAAGCCCTTGTCGCGTGATGCGGTATGCAGACACAGTACAAGCAGCACACTAGAACACAGAATAAGGATCTACGTTGATGCAATCGGCCAGTAAGAAGAGCTACTTTTCAAGTTTTAGTTATCGATTAATGAATTATTGGGCGGTTTGGTGCCTTGGACCAGACCGAGGACCTTAAGATTTTGCATGAACCGAGGACTGGCAGCCAGGTAACACGAGAAATTGTGTAAAGTGTTAATATGTAGTAAAAACCTAAGAAAATCTCCCGTTTCCGTCATTTACTATCGAATCGACATAACGCCAGATCGTCACAGTGGTCGCTTTTCTCTCTGAAACGGTTACATTTATCGTCTGCAAGCCCTTGTCGCGTGATGCGGTATGCAGACACAGTACAAGCAGCACACTAGAACACAGAATAAGAATCTACGTTGATGCAATCGGCCAGTAAGAAGAGCTACATTTCAAGTTTTAGTTATCGATTAATGAATTATTGGGCGGTTTGGTGCCTTGGACCAGACCGAGGACCTTAAGATTTTGCATGAACCGAGGACTGGCAGCCAGGTAACACGAGAAATTGTGTAAAGTGTTAATATGTAGTAAAAACCTAAGAAAATCTCCCGTTTCCGTCATTTACTATCGAATCGACATAACGCCAGATCGTCACATTGGTCGCTTTTCTCTCTGAAACGGTTACATTTATCGTCTGCAAGCCCTTGTCGCGTGATGCGGTATGCAGAGTCACTACAAGCGGCATAGTAGAACACTGAAGAAGCATCTAAGTTTATGCAATCGCCCAGTAAGAAGAGCTACATTTCAAGTTTTAGTTATCGATTAATGAATTATTGGGCGGTTTGGTGCCTTGGACCAGACCGAGGACCTTAAGATTTTGCATGAACCGAGGACTGGCAGCCAGGTAACACGAGAAATTGTGTAAAGTGTTAATATGTAGTAAAAACCTAAGAAAATCTCCCGTTTCCGTCATTTACTATCGAATCGACATAACGCCAGATCGTCACAGTGGTCGCTTTTCTCTCTGAAACGGTTACATTTATCGTCTGCAAACCCTTGTCGCGTGATGCGGTATGCAGAGTCACTACAAGCGGCATAGTAGATCACTGAAGAAGCATCTAAGTTTATGCAATCGCCCAGTAAGAAGAGCTACATTTCAAGTTTTAGTTATCGATTAATGAATTATTGGGCGGTTTGGTGCCTTGGACCAGACCGAGGACCTTAAGATTTTGCATGAACCGAGGACTGGCAGCCAGGTAACACGAGAAATTGTGTAAAGTGTTAATATGTAGTAAAAACCTAAGAAAATCTCCCGTTTCCTTCATTTACTATCGAATCGACATAACGCCAGATCGTCACAGTGGTCACTTTTCTCTCTGAAACGGTTACATTTATCGTCTGCAAGCCCTTGTCGCGTGATGCGGTATGCAGAGTCACTACAAGCGGCATAGTAGAACACTGAAGAAGCATCTAAGTTTATGCAATCGCCCAGTAAGAAGAGCTACATTTCAAGTTTTAGTTATCGATTAATGAATTATTGGGCGGTTTGGTGCCTTGGACCAGACCGAGGACCTTAAGATTTTGCATGAACCGAGGACTGGCAGCCAGGTAACACGAGAAATTGTGTAAAGTGTTAATACGTAGTAAAAACCTAAGAAAATCTCCCGTTTCCGTCATTTATTATCGAATCGACATAATGCCAGATCGTCACAGTGGTCGCTTTTCTCTCTGAAACGGTTACATTTATCGTCTGCAAGCCCTTGTCGCGTGATGCGGTATGCAGACACAGTACAAGCAGCACACTAGAACACAGAATAAGAATCTACGTTGATGCAATCGGCCAGTAAGAAGAGCTACATTTCAAGTTTTAGTTATCGATTAATGAATTATTGGGCGGTTTGGTGCCTTGGACCAGACCGAGGACCTTAAGATTTTGCATGAACCGAGGACTGGCAGCCAGGTAACACGAGAAATTGTGTAAAGTGTTAATATGTAGTAAAAACCTGAGAAAATCTCCCGTTTCCGTCATTTACTATCGAATCGACATAAAGCCAGATCGTCACAGTGGTCGCTTTTCTCTCTGAAACGGTTACATTTATCGTCTGCAAGCCCTTGTCGCGTGATGCGGTATGCAGACACAGTACAAGCAGCACACTAGAACACAGAATAAGAATCTACGTTGATGCAATCGGCCAGTAAGAAGAGCTACATTTCAAGTTTTAGTTATCGATTAATGAATTATTGGGCGGTTTGGTGCCTTGGACCAGACCGAGGACCTTAAGATTTTGCATGAACCGAGGACTGGCAGGCAGGTAACACGAGAAATTGAGTAAAGTGTTAATATGTAGTAAAAACCTAAGAAAATCTCCCGTTTCCGTCATTTACTATCGAATCGACATAACGCCAGATCGTCACAGTGGTCGCTTTTCTCTCTGAAACGGTTACATTTATCGTCTGCAAGCCGTTGTCGCGTGATGCGGTATGCAGACACAGTACAAGCAGCACACTAGAACACAGAATAAGAATCTACGTTGATGCAATCGGCCAGTAAGATGAGCTACATTTCAAGTTTTAGTTATCGATTAATGAATTATTGGGCGGTTTGGTGCCTTGGACCAGACCGAGGACCTTAAGATTTTGCATGAACCGAGGACTGGCACCCAGGTAACACGAGAAATTGTGTAAAGTGTTAACATGTAGTAAAAACCTAAGAAAATCTCCCGTTTCCGTCATTTACTATCGAATCGACATAACGCCAGATCGTCACATTGGTCGCTTTTCTCTCTGAAACGGTTACATTTATCGTCTGCAAGCCGTTGTCGCGTGATGCGGTATGCAGACACAGTACAAGCAGCACACTAGAACACAGAATAAGAATCTACGTTGATGCAATCGGCCAGTAAGAAGAGCTACATTTCAAGTTTTAGTTATCGATTAATGAATTATTGGGCGGTTTGGTGCCTTGGACCAGACCGAGGACCTTAAGATTTTGCATGAACCGAGGACTGGCAGCCAGGTAACACGAGAAATTGTGTAAAGTGTTAATATGTAGTAAAAACCCAAGAAAATCTCCCGTTTCCGTCATTTACTATCGAATCGACATAACGCCAGATCGTCACAGTGGTCGCTTTTCTCTCTGAAACGGTTACATTTATCGTCTGCAAGCCCTTGTCGCGTGATGCGGTATGCAGACACAGTACAAGCAGCACACTAGAACACAGAATAAGGATCTACGTTGATGCAATCGGCCAGTAAGAAGAGCTACATTTCAAGTTTTAGTTATCGATTAATGAATTATTGGGCGGTTTGGTGCCTTGGACCAGACCGAGGACCTTAAGATTTTGCATGAACCGAGGACTGGCAGCCAGGTAACACGAGAAATTGTGTAAAGTGTTAATATGTAGTAAAAACCTAAGAAAATCTCCCGTTTCCGTCATTTACTATCGAATCGACATAACGCCAGATCGTCACAGTGGTCTCTTTTCTCTCTGAAACGGTTACATTTATCGTCTGCAAGCCCTTGTCGCGTGATGCGGTATGCAGACACAGTACAAGCAGCACACTAGAACACAGAATAAGAATCTACGTTGATGCAATCGGCCCGTAAGAAGAGCTACATTTCAAGTTTTAGTTATCGATTAATGAATTATTGGGCGGTTTGGTGCCTTGGACCAGACCGAGGACCTTAAGATTTTGCATGAACCGAGGACTGGCAGCCAGGTAACACGAGAAATTGTGTAAAGTGTTAATATGTAGTAAAAACCTAAGAAAATCTCCCGTTTCCGTCATTTACTATCGAATCGACATAACGCCAGATCGTCACATTGGTCGCTTTTCTCTCTGAAACGGTTACATTTATCGTCTGCAAGCCCTTGTCGCGTGATGCGGTATGCAGACACAGTACAAGCAGCACACTAGAACACAGAATAAGAACCTACGTTGATGCAATCGGCCAGTAAGAAGAGCTACATTTCAAGTTTTAGTTATCGATTAATGAATTATTGGGCGGTTTGGTGCCTTGGACCAGACCGAGGACCTTAAGATTTTGCATGAACCGAGGACTGGCAGCCAGGTAACACGAGAAATTGTGTAAAGTGTTAATATGTAGTAAAAACCTAAGAAAATCTCCCGTTTCCGTCATTTGCTATCGAATCGACATAACGCCAGATCGTCACAGTGGTCGCTTTTCTCTCTGAAACGGTTACATTTATCGTCTGCAAGCCGTTGTCGCGTGATGCGGTATGCAGACACAGTACAAGCAGCACACTAGAACACAGAATAAGAATCTACGTTGATGCAATCGGCCAGTAAGAAGAGCTACATTTCAAGTTTTAGTTATCGATTAATGAATTATTGGGCGGTTTGGTGCCTTGGACCAGACCGAGGACCTTAAGATTTTGCATGAACCGAGGACTGGCAGCCAGGTAACACGAGAAATTGTGTAAAGTGTTAATATGTAGTAAAAACCTAAGAAAATCTCCCGTTTCCGTCATTTACTATCGAATCGACATAACGCCAGATCGTCACAGTGGTCGCTTTTCTCTCTGAAACGGTTACATTTATCGTCTGCAAGCCCTTGTCGCGTGATGCGGTATGCAGAGTCACTACAAGCGGCATAGTAGAACACTGAAGAAGCATCTAAGTTTATGCAATCGGCCAGTAAGAAGAGCTACATTTCAAGTTTTAGTTATCGATTAATGAATTATTGGGCGGTTTGGTGCCTTGGACCAGACCGAGGACCTTAAGATTTTGCATGAACCGAGGACTGGCAGCCAGGTAACACGAGAAATTGTGTAAAGTGTTAATATGTAGTAAAAACCTAAGAAAATCTCCCGTTTCCTTCATTTACTTTCGAATCGACATAACGCCAGATCGTCACAGTGGTCGCTTTTCTCTCTGAAACGGTTACATTTATCGTCTGCAAGCCGTTGTCGCGTGATGCGGTATGCAGACACAGTACAAGCAGCACACTAGAACACAGAATAAGAATCTACGTTGATGCAATCGGCCAGTAAGAAGAGCTACATTTCAAGTTTTAGTTATCGATTAATGAATTATTGGGCGGTTTGGTGCCTTGGACCAGACCGAGGACCTTAAGATTTTGCATAAACCGAGGACTGGCAGCCAGGTAACACGAGAAATTGTGTAAAGTGTTAATATGTAGTAAAAACCTAAGAAAATCTCCCGTTTCCGTCATTTACTATCGAATCGACATAACGCCAGATCGTCACAGTGGTCGCTTTTCTCTCTGAAACGGTTACATTTATCGTCTGCAAGCCGTTGTCGCGTGATGCGGTATGCAGACACAGTACAAGCAGCACACTAGAACACAGAATAAGAATCTACGTTGATGCAATCGGCCAGTAAGAAGAGCTACATTTCAAGTTTTAGTTATCGATTAATGAATTATTGGGCGGTTTGGTGCCTTGGACCAGACCGAGGACCTTAAGATTTTGCATGAACCGAGGACTGGCAGCCAGGTAACACGAGAAATTGTGTAAAGTGTTAATATGTAGTAGAAACCCAAGAAAATCTCCCGTTTCCGTCATTTACTATCGAATCGACATAACGCCAGATCGTCACAGTGGTCGCTTTTCTCTCTGAAACGGTTACATTTATCGTCTGCAAGCCCTTGTCGCGTGATGCGGTATGCAGACACAGTACAAGCAGCACACTAGAACACAGAATAAGGATCTACGTTGATGCAATCGGCCAGTAAGAAGAGCTACATTTCAAGTTTTAGTTATCGATTAATGAATTATTGGGCGGTTTGGTGCCTTGGACCAGACCGAGGACCTTAAGATTTTGCATGAACCGAGGACTGGCAGCCAGGTAACACGAGAAATTGTGTAAAGTGTTAATATGTAGTAAAAACCTAAGAAAATCTCCCGTTTCCGTCATTTACTATCGAATCGACATAACGCCAGATCGTCACAGTGGTCTCTTTTCTCTCTGAAACGGTTACATTTATCGTCTGCAAGCCCTTGTCGCGTGATGCGGTATGCAGACACAGTACAAGCAGCACACTAGAACACAGAATAAGAATCTACGTTGATGCAATCGGCCAGTAAGAAGAGCTACATTTCAAGTTTAAGTTATCGATTAATGAATTATTGGGCGGTTTGGTGCCTTGGACCAGACCGAGGACCTTAAGATTTTGCATGAACCGAGGACTGGCAGCCAGGTAACACGAGAAATTGTGTAAAGTGTTAATATGTAGTAAAAACCTAAGAAAATCTCCCGTTTCCGTCATTTGCTATCGAATCGACATAACGCCAGATCGTCACAGTGGTCGCTTTTCTCTCTGAAACGGTTACATTTATCGTCTGCAAGCCGTTGTCGCGTGATGCGGTATGCAGACACAGTACAAGCAGCACACTAGAACACAGAATAAGAATCTACGTTGATGCAATCGGCCAGTAAGAAGAGCTACATTTCAAGTTTTAGTTATCGATTAATGAATTTTTGGGCGGTTTGGTGCCTTGGACCAGACCGAGGACCTTAAGATTTTGCATGAACCGAGGACTGGCAGCCAGGTAACACGAGAAATTGTGTAAAGTGTTAACATGTAGTAAAAACCTAAGAAAATCTCCCGTTTCCGTCATTTACTATCGAATCGACATAACGCCAGATCGTCACAGTGGTCGCTTTTCTCTCTGAAACGGTTACATTTATCGTCTGCAAGCCCTTGTCGCGTGATGCGGTATGCAGAGTCACTACAAGCGGCATAGTAGAACACTGAAGAAGCATCTAAGTTTATGCAATCGGCCAGTAAGAAGAGCTACATTTCAAGTTTTAGTTATCGATTAATGAATTATTGGGCGGTTTGGTGCCTTGGACCAGACCGAGGACCTTAAGATTTTGCATGAACCGAGGACTGGCAGCCAGGTAACACGAGAAATTGTGTAAAGTGTTAAAATGTAGTAAAAACCTAAGAAAATCTCCCGTTTCCTTCATTTACTTTCGAATCGACATAACGCCAGATCGTCACAGTGGTCGCTTTTCTCTCTGAAACGGTTACATTTATCGGCTGCAAGCCGTTGTCGCGTGATGCGGTATGCAGACACAGTACAAGCAGCACACTAGAACACAGAATAAGAATCTACGTTGATGCAATCGGCCAGTAAGAAGAGCTACATTTCAAGTTTTAGTTATCGATTAATGAATTATTGGGCGGTTTGGTGCCTTGGACCAGACCGAGGACCTTAAGATTTTGCATAAACCGAGGACTGGCAGCCAGGTAACACGAGAAATTGTGTAAAGTGTTAATATGTAGTAAAAACCTAAGAAAATCTCCCGTTTCCGTCATTTACTATCGAATCGACATAACGCCAGATCGTCACAGTGGTCGCTTTTCTCTCTGAAACGGTTACATTTATCGTCTGCAAGCCGTTGTCGCGTGATGCGGTATGCAGACACAGTACAAGCAGCACACTAGAACACAGAATAAGAATCTACGTTGATGCAATCGGCCAGTAAGAAGAGCTACATTTCAAGTTTTAGTTATCGATTAATGAATTATTGGGCGGTTTGGTGCCTTGGACCAGACCGAGGGCCTTAAGATTTTGCATGAACCGAGGACTGGCAGCCAGGTAACACGAGAAATTGTGTAAAGTGTTAATATGTAGTAAAAACCTAAGAAAATCTCCCGTTTCCGTCATTTACTATCGAATCGACATAACGCCAGATCGTCACAGTGGTCGCTTTTCTCTCTGAAACGGTTACATTTATCGTCTGCAAGCCGTTGTCGCGTGATGCGGTATGCAGACACAGTACAAGCAGCACACTAGAACACAGAATAAGAATCTACGTTGATGCAATCGGCCAGTAAGAAGAGCTACATTTCAAGTTTTAGTTATCGATTAATGAATTATTGGGCGGTTTGGTGCCTTGGACCAGACCGAGGACCTTAAGATTTTGCATGAACCGAGGACTGGCAGCCAGGTAACACGAGAAATTGTGTAAAGTGTTAATATGTAGTAAAAACCTAAGAAAATCTCCCGTTTCCGTCATTTACTATCGAATCGACATAACGCCAGATCGTCACAGTGGTCGCTTTTCTCTCTGAAACGGTTACATTTATCGTCAGCAAGCCATTGTCGCGTGATGCGGTATGCAGACACAGTACAAGCAGCACACTAGAACACAGAATAAGAATCTACGTTGATGCAATCGGCCAGTAAGTAGAGCTACATTTCAAGTTTTAGTTATCGATTATGAATTATTGGGCGGTTTGGTGCCTTGGACCAGACCGAGGACCTTAAGATTTTGCATGAACCGAGGACTGGCAGCCAGGTAACACGAGAAATTGTGTAAAGTGTTAATATGTAGTAAAAACCTAAGAAAATCTCCCGTTTCCGTCATTTACTATCGAATCGACATAACGCCAGATCGTCACATTGGTCGCTTTTCTCTCTGAAACGGTTACATTTATCGTCTGCAAGCCCTTGTCGCGTGATGCGATATGCAGACACAGTACAAGCAGCACACTAGAACACAGAATAAGAATCTACGTTGATGCAATCGGCAAGTAAGAAGAGCTACATTTCAAGTTTTAGTTATCGATTAATGAATTATTGGGCGGTTTGGTGCCTTGGACCAGACCGAGGACCTTAAGATTTTGCATGAGCCGAGGACTGGCAGCCAGGTAACACGAGAAATTGTGTAAAGTGTTAATATGTAGTAAAAACCTAAGAAAATCTCCCGTTTCCGTCATTTACTATCGAATCGACATAACGCCAGATCGTCACATTGGTCGCTTTTCTCTCTGAAACGGTTACATTTATCGTCTGCAAGCCCTTGTCGCGTGATGCGGTATGCAGACACAGTACAAGCAGCACACTAGAACACAGAATAAGAATCTACGTTGATGCAATCGGCCAGTAAGAAGAGCTACATTTCAAGTTTTAGTTATCGATTAATGAATTATTGGGCGGTTTGGTGCCTTGGACCAGACCGAGGACCTTAAGATTTTGCATGAACCGAGGACTGGCAACCAGGTAACACGATAAATTGTGTAAAGTGTTAATATGTAGTAAAAACCTAAGAAAATCTCCCGTTTCCGTCATTTACTATCGAATCGACATAACGCCAGATCGTCACAGTGGTCGCTTTTCTCTCTGAAACGGTTACATTTATCGTCTGCAAGCCCTTGTCGGGTGATGCGGTATGCAGAGTCACTACAAGCGGCATAGTAGAACACTGAAGAAGCATCTAAGTTTATGCAATCGCCCAGTAAGAAGAGCTACATTTCAAGTTTTAGTTATCGATTAATGAATTATTGGGCGGTTTGGTGCCTTGGACCAGACCGAGGACCTTAAGATTTTGCATGAACCGAGGACTGGCAGCCAGGTAACACGAGAAATTGTGTAAAGTGTTAATATGTAGTAAAAACCTAAGAAAATCTCCCGTTTCCGTCATTTACTATCGAATCGACATAACGCCAGATCGTCACATTGGTCGCTTTTCTCTCTGAAACGGTTACATTTATCGTCTGCAAGCCCTTGTCGCGTGATGCGGTATGCAGACACAGTACAAGCAGCACACTAGAACACAGAATAAGAAGCTACGTTGATGGAATCGGCCAGTAAGAAGAGCTACATTTCAAGTTTAAGTTATCGATTAATGAATTATTGGGCGGTTTGGTGCCTTGGACCAGACCGAGGACCTTAAGATTTTGCATGAACCGAGGACTGGCAGCCAGGTAACACGAGAAATTGTGTAAAGTGTTAATATGTAGTAAAAACCTAAGAAAATCTCCCGTTTCCGTCATTTACTATCGAATCGACATAACGCCAGATCGTCACAGTGGTCGCTTTTCTCTCTGAAACGGTTACATTTATCGTCTGCAAGCCGTTGTCGCGTGATGCGGTATGCAGACACAGTACAAGCAGCACACTAGAACACAGAATAAGAATCTACGTTGATGCAATCGGCCAGTAAGAAGAGCTACATTTCAAGTTTTAGTTATCGATTAATGAATTATTGGGCGGTTTGGTGCCTTGGACCAGACCGAGGACCTTAAGATTTTGCATGAACCGAGGACTGGCAGCCAGGTAACACGAGAAATTGTGTAAAGTGTTAATATGTAGTAAAAACCTAAGAAAATCTCCCGTTTCCGTCATTTACTATCGAATCGACATAACGCCAGATCGTCACATTGGTCGCTTTTCTCTCTGAAACGGTTACATTTATCGTCTGCAAGCCCTTGTCGCGTGATGCGGTATGCAGACACAGTACAAGCAACACACTAGAACACAGAATAAGAATCTACGTTGATGCAATCGGCCAGTAAGAAGAGCTACATTTCAAGTTTTAGTTATCGATTAATGAATTATTGGGCGGTTTGGTGCCTTGGACCAGACCGAGGACCTTAAGATTTTGCATGAACCGAGGACTGGCAGCCAGGTAACACGAGAAATTGTGTAAAGTGTTAATATGTAGTAAAAACCTAAGAAAATCTCCCGTTTCCGTCATTTACTATCGAATCGACATAACGCCAGATCGTCACAGTGGTCGCTTTTCTCTCTGAAACGGTTACATTTATCGTCTGCAAGCCCTTGTCGCGTGATGCGGTATGCAGACACAGTACAAGCAGCACACTAGAACACAGAATAAGAATCTACGTTGATGCAATCGGCCAGTAAGAAGAGCTACATTTCAAGTTTTAGTTATCGATTAATGAATTATTGGGCGGTTTGGTGCCTTGGACCAGACCGAGGACCTTAAGATTTTGCATGAACCGAGGACTGGCAGCCAGGTAACACGAGAAATTGTGTAAAGTGTTAATATGTAGTAAAAACCTAAGAAAATCTCCCGTTTCCGTCATTTACTATCGAATCGACATAACGCCAGATCGTCACATTGGTCGCTTTTCTCTCTGAAGCGGATACATTTATCGTCTGCAAGCCGTTGTCGCGTGATGCGGTATACAGACACAGTACAAGCAGCACACTAGAACACAGAATAAGAATCTACGTTGATGCAATCGGCCAGTAAGAAGAGCTACATTTCAAGTTTTAGTTATCGATTAATGAATTATTGGGCGGTTTGGTGCCTTGGACCAGACCGAGGACCTTAAGATTTTGCATGAACCGAGGACTGGCAGCCAGGTAACACGAGAAATTGTGTAAAGTGTTAATATGTAGTAAAAACCTAAGAAAATCTCCGGTTTCCGTCATTTACTATCGAATCGACATAACGCCAGATCGTCACAGTGGTCGCTTTTCTCTCTGAAACGGTTACATTTATCGTCTGCAAGCCGTTGTCGCGTGATGCGGTATGCAGACACAGTACAAGCAGCACACTAGAACACAGAATAAGAATCTACGTTGATGCAATCGGCCAGTAAGAAGAGCTACATTTCAAGTTTTAGTTATCGATTAATGAATTATTGGGCGGTTTGGTGCCTTGGACCAGACCGAGGACCTTAAGATTTTGCATGAACCGAGGACTGGCAGCCAGGTAACACGAGAAATTGTGTAAAGTGTTAATATGTAGTAAAAACCTAAGAAAATCTCCCGTTTCCGTCATTTACTATCGAATCGACATAACGCCAGATCGTCACATTGGTCGCTTTTCTGTCTGAAACGGTTACATTTATCGTCTGCAAGCCGTTGTCGCGTGAAGCGGTATGCAGACACAGTACAAGCAGCACACTAGAACACAGAATAAGAATCTACGTTGATGCAATCGGCCAGTAAGAAGAGCTACATTTCAAGTTTTAGTTATCGATTAATGAATTATTGGGCGGTTTGGTGCCTTGGACCAGACCGAGGACCTTAAGATTTTGCATGAACCGAGGACTGGCAGCCAGGTAACACGATAAATTGTGTAAAGTGTTAATATGTAGTAAAAACCTAAGAAAATCTCCCGTTTCCGTCATTTACTATCGAATCGACATAACGCCAGATCGTCACATTGGTCGCTTTTCTCTCTGAAACGGTTACATTTATCGTCTGCAAGCCCTTGTCTCGTGATGCGGTATTCAGACACAGTACAAGCAGCACACTAGAACACAGAAAAAGGATCTACGTTGATGCAATCGGCCAGTAAGAAGAGCTACATTTCAAGTTTTAGTTATCGATTAATGAATTATTGGGCGGTTTGGTGCCTTGGACCAGACCGAGGACCTTAAGATTTTGCATGAACCGAGGACTGGCAGCCAGGTAACACAAGAAATTGTGTAAAGTGTTAATATGTAGTAAAAACCTAAGAAAATCTCCCGTTTCCGTCATTTACTATCGAATCGACATAACGCCAGATCGTCACAGTGGTCGCTTTTCTCTCTGAAACGGTTACATTTATCGTCTGCAAGCCCTTGTCGCGTGATGCGGTATGTAGAGTCACTACAAGCTGCATAGTAGAACACTGAAGAAGCATCTAAGTTTATGCAATCGCCCAGTAAGAAGAGCTACATTTCAAGTTTTAGTTATCGATTAATGAATTATTGGGCGGTTTGGTGCCTTGGACCAGACCGAGGACCTTAAGATTTTGCATGAACCGAGGACTGGCAGCCAGGTAACACGAGAAATTGTGTAAAGTGTTAATATGTAGTAAAAACCTAAGAAAATCTCCCGTTTCCGTCATTTACTATCGAATCGACATAACGCCAGATCGTCACAGTGGTCGCTTTTCTCTCTGAAACGGTTACATTTATCGTCTGCAAGCCCTTGTCGCGTGATGCGGTATGCAGACACAGTACAAGCAGCACACTAGAACACAGAATAAGAATCTACGTTGATGCAATCGGCCAGTAAGAAGAGCTACATTTCAAGTTTTAGTTATCGATTAATGAATTATTGGGCGGTTTGGTGCCTTGGACCAGACCGAGGACCTTAAGATTTTGCATGAACCGAGGACTGGCAGCCAGGTAACACGAGAAATTGTGTAAAGTGTTAATATGTGGTAAAAACCTGAGAAAATCTCCCGTTTACGTCATTTACTATCGAATCGACATAACGCCAGATCGTCACATTGGTCGCTTTTCTCTCTGAAACGGTTACATTTATCGTCTGCAAGCCCTTGTCGCGTGATGCGGTATGCAGACACAGTACAAGCAGCACACTAGAACACAGAATAAGAATCTACGTTGATGCAATCGGCCAGTAAGAAGAGCTACATTTCAAGTTTTAGTTATCGATTAATGAATTATTGGGCGGTTTGGTGCCTTGGACCAGACCGAGGACCTTAAGATTTTGCATGAACCGAGGACTGGCAGCCAGGTAACACGAGAAATTGTGTAAAGTGTTAATATGTAGTAAAAACCTAAGAAAATCTCCCGTTTCCGTCATTTACTATCGAATCGACATAACGCCAGATCGTCACAGTGGTCGCTTTTCTCTCAGAAACGGTTACATTTATCGTCTGCAAGCCCTTGTCGCGTGATGCGGTATGCAGACACAGTACAAGCAGCACACTAGAACACAGAATAAGAATCTACGTTGATGCAATCGGCCAGTAAGAAGAGCTACATTTCAAGTTTTAGTTATCGATTAATGAATTATTGGGCGGTTTGGTGCCTTGGACCAGACCGAGGACCTTAAGATTTTGCATGAACCGAGGACTGGCAGCCAGGTAACACGAGAAATTGTGTAAAGTGTTAATATGTAGTAAAAACCTAAGAAAATCTCCCGTTTCCGTCATTTACTATCGAATCGACATAACGCCAGATCGTCACAGTGGTCGCTTTTCTCTCTGAAACGGTTACATTTATCGTCTGCAAGCCCTTGTCGCGTGATGCGGTATGCAGACAGTACAAGCAGCACACTAGAACACAGAATAAGAATCTACGTTGATGCAATCGGCCAGTAAGAAGAACTACATTTCAAGTTTTAGTTATCGATTAATGAATTATTGGGCGGTTTGGTGCCTTGGACCAGACCGAGGACCTTAAGATTTTGCATGAACCGAGGACTGGCAGCCAGGTAACACGAGAAATTGTGTAAAGTGTTAATATGTAGTAAAAACCTAAGAAAATCTCCCGTTTCCGTCATTTACTATCGAATCGACATAACGCCAGATCGTCACAGTGGTCGCTTTTCTCTCTGAACCGGTTACATTTATCGTCTGCAAGCCGTTGTCGCGTGATGCGGTATGCAGACACAGTACAAGCAGCACACTAGAACACAGAATAAGAATCTACGTTGATGCAATCGGCCAGTAAGAAGAGCTACATTTCAAGTTTTAGTTATCGATTAATGAATTATTGGGCGGTTTGGTGCCTTGGACCAGACCGAGGACCTTAAGATTTTGCATGAACCGAGGACTGGCAACCAGGTAACACGATAAATTGTGTAAAGAGTTAATATGTAGTAAAAACCTAAGAAAATCTCCCGTTTCCGTCATTTACTATCGAATCGACATAACGCCAGATCGTCACAGTGGTCACTTTTCTCTCTGAAACGGTTACATTTATCGTCTGCAAGCCCTTGTCGCGTGATGCGGTATGCAGAGTCACTACAAGCGGCATAGTAGAATACTGAAGAAGCATCTAAGTTTATGCAATCGCCCAGTAAGAAGAGCTACATTTCATGTTTTAGTTATCGATTAATGAATTATTGGGCGGTTTGGTGCCTTGGACCAGACCGAGGACCTTAAGATTTTGCATGAACCGAGGACTGGCAGCCAGGTAACACGAGAAATTGTGTAAAGTGTTAATATGTAGTGAAAACGTAAGAAAATCTCCCGTTTCCGTCATTTACTATCGAATCGACATAACGCCAGATCGTCACAGTGGTCGCTTTTCTCTCTAAAACGGTTACATTTATTGTCTGCAAGCCGTTGTCGCGTGATGCGGTATGCAGACACAGTACAAGCAGCACACTAGAACACAGAATAAGAATCTACGTTGATGCATTCGGCCAGTAAGAAGAGCTACATTTCAAGTTTTAGTTATCGATTAATGAATTATTGGGTGGTTTGGTGCCTTGGACCAGACCGAGGACCTTAAGATTTTGCATGAACCGAGGACTGGCAGCCAGGTAACACGAAAAATTGTGTAAAGTGTTAATATGTAGTAAAAACCTAAGAAAATCTCCCGTTTCCGTCATTTACTATCGAATCGACATAACGCCAGATCGTCACATTGGTCGCTTTTCTCTCTGAAACGGTTACATTTATCGTCTGCAAGCCCTTGTCGCGTGATGCAGTATGCAGACACAGTACAAGCAGCACACTAGAACACAGAATAAGAATCTACGTTGATGCAATCGGCCAGTAAGAAGAGCTACATTTCAAGTTTTAGTTATCGATTAATGAATTATTGGGCGGTTTGGTGCCTTGGACCAGACCGAGGACCTTAAGATTTTGCATGAACCGAGGACTGGCAGCCAGGTAACACGAGAAATTGTGTAAAGTGTTAATATGTAGTAAAAACCTAAGAAAATCTCCCGTTTCCGTCATTTACTATCGAATCGACATAACGCCAGATCGTCACATTGGTCGCTTTTCTCTCTGAAACGGTTACATTTATCGTCTGCAAGCCCTTGTCGCGTGATGCGGTATGCAGACACAGTACAAGCAGCACACTAGAACACAGAATAAGAATCTACGTTGATGCAATCGGCAAGTAAGAAGAGCTACATTTCAAGTTTTAGCTATCGATTAATGAATTATTGGGCGGTTTGGTGCCTTGGACCAGACCAAGGACCTTAAGATTTTGCATGAGCCGAGGACTGGCAGACAGGTAACACCAGAAATTGTGTAAAGTGTTAATATGTAGTAAAAACCTAAGAAAATCTCCCGTTTCCGTCATTTACTATCGAATCGACATAACGCCAGATCGTCACATTGGTCGCTTTTCTCTCTGAAACGGTTACATTTATCGTCTGCAAGCCGTTGTCGCGTGATGCGGTATGCAGACACAGTACAAGCAGCACACTAGAACACAGAATAAGAATCTACGTTGATGCAATCGGCCAGTAAGAAGAGCTACATTTCAAGTTTTAGTTATCGATTAATGAATTATTGGGCGGTTTGGTGCCTTGGACCAGACCGCGGACCTTAAGATTTTGCATGAACCGAGGACTGGCAACCAGGTAACACGATAAATTGTGTAAAGTGTTAATATGTAGTAAAAACCTCAGAAAATCTCCCGTTTCCGTCATTTACTATCGAATCGACATAACGCCAGATCGTCACAGTGGTCGCTTTTCTCTCTGAAATGGTTACATTTATCGTCTGCAAGCCCTTGTCGCGTGATGCGGTATGCAGAGTCACTACAAGCGGCATAGTAGAACACTGAAGAAGCATCTAAGTTTATGCAATCGCCCAGTAAGAAGAGCTACATTTCAAGTTTTAGTTACCGATTAATGAATTATTGGGCGGTTTGGTGCCTTGGACCAGACCGAGGACCTTAAGATTTTGCATGAACCGAGGACTGGCAGCCAGGTAACACGAGAAATTGTGTAAAGTGTTAATATGTAGTAAAAACCTAAGAAAATCTCCCGTTTCCGTCATTTACTATCGAATCGACATAACGCCAGATCGTCACAGTGGTCGCTTTTCTCTCTGAAACGGTTACATTTATCGTCTGCAAGCCGTTGTCGCGTGATGCGGTATGCAGACACAGTACAAGCAGCACACTAGAACACAGAATAAGAATCTACGTTGATGCAATCGGCCAGTAAGAAGAGCTACATTTCAAGTTTTAGTTATCGATTAATGAATTATTGGGCGGTTTGGTGCCTTGGACCAGACCGAGGACCTTAAGATTTAGCATGAACCGAGGACTGGCAGCCAGGTAACACGAGAAATTGTGTAAAGTGTTAATATGTAGTAAAAACCTAAGAAAATCTCCCGTTTCCGTCATTTACTATCGAATCGACATAACGCCAGATCGTCACATTGGTCGCTTTTCTCTCTGAAACGGTTACATTTATCGTCTGCAAGCCCTTGTCGCGTGATGCGGTATGCAGACACAGTACAAGCAGCACACTAGAACACAGAATAAGAATCTACGTTGATGCAATCGGCCAGTAAGAAGAGCTACATTTCAAGTTTTAGTTATCGATTAATGAATTATTGGGCGGTTTGGTGCCTTGGACCAGACGGAGGACCTTAAGATTTTGCATGAACCGAGGACTGGCAGCCAGGTAACACGAGAAATTGTGTAAAGTGTTAATATGTAGTAAAAACCTAAGAAAATCTCCCGTTTCCGTCATTTACTATCGAATCGACATAACGCCAGATCGTCACAGTGGTCGCTTTTCTCTCTGAAACGGTTACATTTATCGTCTGCAAGCCGTTGTCGCGTGATGCGGTATGCAGACACAGTACAAGCAGCACACTAGAACACAGAATAAGAATCTACGTTGATGCAATCGGCCAGTAAGAAGAGCTACATTTCAAGTTTTAGTTATCGATTAATGAATTATTGGGCGGTTTGGTGCCTTGGACCAGACCGAGGACCTTAAGATTTTGCATGAACCGAGGACTGGCAGCCAGGTAACACGAGAAATTGTGTAAAGTGTTAATATGTAGTAAAAACCTAAGAAAATCTCCCGTTTCCGTCATTTACTATCGAATCGACATAACGCCAGATCGTCACATTGGTCGCTTTTCTCTCTGAAACGGTTACATTTATCGTCTGCAAGCCCTTGTCGCGTGATGCGGTATGCAGACACAGTACAAGCAGCACACTAGAACACAGAATAAGAATCTACGTTGATGCAATCGGCCAGTAAGAAGAGCTACATTTCAAGTTTTAGTTATCGATTAATGAATTATTGGGCGGTTTGGTGCCTTGGACCAGACCGAGGACCTTAAGATTTTGCATGAACCGAGGACTGGCAGCCAGGTAACACGAGAAATTGTGTAAAGTGTTAATATGTAGTAAAAACCTAAGAAAATCTCCCGTTTCCGTCATTTACTATCGAATCGACATAACGCCAGATCGTCACAGTGGTCGCTTTTCTCTCTGAAACGGTTACATTTATCGTCTGCAAGCCCTTGTCGCGTGATGCGGTATGCAGACACAGTACAAGCAGCACACTAGAACACAGAATAAGAATCTATGTTGATGCAATCGGCCAGTAAGAAGAGCTACATTTCAAGTTTTAGTTATCGATTAATGAATTATTGGGCGGTTTGGTGCCTTGGACCAGACCGAGGACCTTAAGATTTTGCATGAACCGAGGACTGGCAGCCAGGTAACACGAGAAATTGTGTAAAGTGTTAATATGTAGTAAAAACCTAAAAAAATCTCCCGTTTCCGACATTTACTTTCGAATCGACATAACGCCAGATCGTCACATTGGTCGCTTTTCTCTCTGAAACGGTTACATTTATCGTCTGCAAGCCCTTGTCGCGTGATGCGGTATGCAGACACAGTACAAGCAGCACACTAGAACACAGAATAAGAATCTACGTTGATGCAATCGGCCAGTAAGAAGAGCTACATTTCAAGTTTTAGTTATCGATTAATGAATTATTGGGCGGTTTGGTGCCTTGGACCAGACCGAGGACCTTAAGATTTTGCATGAACCGAGGACTGGCAGCCAGGTAACACGAGAAATTGTGTAAAGTGTTAATATGTAGTAAAAACCTAAGAAAATCTCCCGTTTCCGTCATTTACTATCGAATCGACATAACGCCAGATCGTCACATTGGTCGCTTTTCTCTCTGAAACGGTTACATTTATCGTCATCAAGCCCTTGTCGCGTGATGCGGTATGCAGACACAGTACAAGCAGCACACTAGAACACAGAATAAGAATCTACGTTGATGCAATCGGCCAGTAAGAAGAGCTACATTTCAAGTTTTAGTTATCGATTAATGAATTATTGGGCGGTTTGGTGCCTTGGACCAGACCGAGGACCTTAAGATTTCGCATGAACGGAGGACTGGCAGCCAGGTAACACGAGAAATTGTGTAAAGTGTTAATATGTAGTAAAAACCTAAGAAAATCTCCCATTTCCGTCATTTACTATCGAATCAACATAACGCCAGATCGTCACATTGGTCGCTTTTCTCTCTGAAACGGTTACATTTATCGTCTGCAAGCCCTTGTCGCGTGATGCGGTATGCAGACACAGTACAAGCAGCACACTAGAACACAGAATAAGAATCTACGTTGATGCAATCGGCCAGTAAGAAGAGCTACATTTCAAGTTTTAGTTATCGATTAATGAATTATTGGGCGGTTTGGTGCCTTGGACCAGACCGAGGACCTTAAGATTTTGCATGAACCGAGGACTGGCAGCCAGGTAACACGAGAAATTGTGTAAAGTGTTAATATGTAGTAAAATCCTAAGAAAATCTCCCGTTTCCGTCATTTACTATCGAATCGACATAACGCCAGATCGTCACAGTGGTCGCTTTTCTCTCTGAAACGGTTACATTTATCGTCTGCAAGCCGTTGTCGCGTGATGCGGTATGCAGACACAGTACAAGCAGCACACTAGAACACAGAATAAGAATCTACGTTGATGCAATCGGCCAGTAAGAAGAGCTACATTTCAAGTTTTAGTTATCGATTAATGAATTATTGGGCGGTTTGGTGCCTTGGACCAGACCGAGGACCTTAAGATTTTGCATGAACCGAGGACTGGCAGCCAGGTAACACGAGAAATTGTGTAAAGTGTTAATATGTAGTAAAAACCTAAGAAAATCTCCCGTTTCCGTCATTTACTATCGAATCGACATAACGCCAGATCGTCACAGTGGTCGCTTTTCTCTCTGAAACGGTTACATTTATCGTCTGCAAGCCCTTGTCGCGTGATGCGGTATGCAGACATAGTACATGCAGCACACTAGAACAACAGAATAAGAATCTACGTTGATGCAATCGGCCAGTAAGAAGAGCTACATTTCAAGATTTAGTTATCGATTAATGAATTATTGGGCGGTTTGGTGCCTTGGACCAGACCGAGGACCTTAAGATTTTGCATGAACCGAGGACTGGCAGCCAGGTAACACCAGAAATTGTGTAAAGTGTTAATATGTAGTAAAAACCTAAGAAAATCTCCCGTTTCCGTCATTTACTATCGAATCGACATAACGCCAGAACGTCACATTGGTCGTTTTTCTCTCTGAAACGGTTACATTTATCGTCTGCAAGCCCTTGTCGCGTGATGCGGTATGCAGACACAGTACAAGCAGCACACTAGAACACAGAATAAGAATCTACGTTGATGCAATCGGCCAGTAAGAAGAGCTACATTTCAAGTTTTAGTTATCGATTAATGAATTATTGGGCGGTTTGGTGCCTTGGACCAGACCGAGGACCTTAAGATTTTGCATGAACCGAGGACTGGCAACCAGGTAACACGATAAATTGTGTAAAGTGTTAATATGTAGTAAAAACCTAAGAAAATCTCCCGTTTCCGTCATTTACTATCGAATCGACATAACGCCAGATCGTCACAGTGGGCGCTTTTCTCTCTGAAACGGTTACATTTATCGTCCGCAAGCCCTTGTCGCGTGATGCGGTATGCAGAGTCACTACAAGCGGCATAGTAGAACACTGAAGAAGCATCTAAGTTTTTGCAATCGCACAGTAAGAAGAGCTACATTTCAAGTTTTAGTTATCGATTAATGAATTATTGGGCGGTTTGGTGCCTTGGACCAGACCGAGGACCTTAAGATTTTGCATGAACCGAGGACTGGCAGCCAGGTAACACGAGAAATTGTGTAAAGTGTTAATATGTAGTAAAAACCTAAGAAAATCTCCCGTTTCCGTCATTTACTATCGAATCGACATAACGCCAGATCGTCACAGTGGTCGCTTTTCTCTCTGAAACGGTTATATTTATCGTCTGCAAGCCGTTGTCGCGTGATGCGGTATGCAGACACAGTACAAGCTGCACACTAGAACACAGAATAAGAATCTACGTTGATGCAATCGGCCAGTAAGAAGAGCTACATTTCAAGTTTTAGTTATCGATTAATGAATTATTGGGCGGTTTGGTGCCTTGGACCAGACCGAGGACCTTAAGATTTTGCATGAACCGAGGACTGGCAGCCAGGTAACACGAGAAATTGTGTAAAGTGTTAATATGTAGTAAAAACCCAAGAAAATCTCCCGTTTCCGTCATATACTATCGAATCGACATAACGCCAGATCGTCACATTGGTCGCTTTTCTCTCTGAAACGGTTACATTTATCGTCTGCAAGCCCTTGTCGCGTGATGCGGTATGCAGACACAGTACAAGTAGCACACTAGAACACAGAATAAGAATCTACGTTGATGCAATCGGCCAGTAAGAAGAGCTACATTTCAAGTTTTAGTTATCGATTAATGAATTATTGGGCGGTTTGGTGCCTTGGACCAGACCGAGGACCTTAAGATTTTGCATGAGCCGAGGACTGGCAGCCAGGTAACACCAGAAATTGTGTAAAGTGTTAATATGTAGTAAAAACCTAAGAAAATCTCCCGTTTCCGTCATTTACTATCGAATCGACATAACGCCAGATCGTCACATTGGTCGCTTTTCTCTCTGAAACGGTTACATTTATCGTCTGCAAGCCCTTGTCGCGTGATGCGGTATGCAGACACAGTACAAGCAGCACACTAGAACACAGAATAAGAATCTACGTTGATGCAATCGGCCAGTAAGAAGAGCTACATTTCAAGTTTTAGTTATCGATTAATGAATTATTGGGCGGTTTGGTGCCTTGGACCAGACCGAGGACCTTAAGATTTTGCATGAACCGAGGACTGGCAACCAGGTAACACGAGAAATTGTGTAAAGTGTTAATATGTAGTAATAACCTAAGAAAATCTCCCGTTTCCGTCATTTACTATCGAATCGACATAACGCCAGATCGTCACAGTGGTCGCTTTTCTCTCTGAAACGGTTACATTTATCGTCTGCAAGCCCTTGTCGCGTGATGCGGTATGCAGAGTCACTACAAGCGGCATAGTAGAACACTGAAGAAGCATATAAGTTTATGCAATCGCCCAGTAAGAAGAGCTACATTTCAAGTTTTGTTATCGATTAATGAATTATTGGGCGGTTTGGTGCCTTGGACCAGACCGAGGACCATAAGATTTTGCATGATCCGAGGACTGGCAGCCAGGTAACACGAGAAATTGTGTAAAGTGTTAATATGTAGTAAAAACCTAAGAAAATCTCCCGTTTCCGTCATTTACTATCGAATCGACATAACGCCAGATCGTCACATTGGTCGCTTTTCTCTCTGAAACGGTTACATTTATCGTCTGCAAGCCCTTGTCGCGTGATGCGGTATGCAGACACAGTACAAGCAGCACACTAGAACACAGAATAAGAATCTACGTTGATGCAATCGGCCAGTAAGAAGAGCTACATTTCAAGTTTTAGTTATCGATTAATGAATTATTGGGCGGTTTGGTGCCTTGGACCAGACCGAGGACCTTAAGATTTTGCATGAACCGAGGACTGGCAGCCAGGTAACACGAGAAATTGTGTAAAGTGTTAATATGTAGTAAAAACCCAAGAAAATCTCCCGTTTCCGTCATTTACTATCGAATCGACATAACGCCAGATCGTCACAGTGGTCGCTTTTCTCTCTGAAACGGTTACATTTATCGTCATCAAGCCGTTGTCGCGTGATGCGGTATGCAGACACAGTACAAGCAGCACACTAGAACACAGAATAAGAATCTACGTTGATGCAATCGGCCAGTAAGAAGAGCTACATTTCAAGTTTTAGTTATCGATTAATGAATTATTGGGCGGTTTGGTGCCTTGGACCAGACCGAGGACCTTAAGATTTTGCATGAACCGAGGACTGGCAGCCAGGTAACACGAGAAATTGTGTAAAGTGTTAATATGTAGTAAAAACCTAAGAAAATCTCCCGTTTCCGTCATTTACTATCGAATCGACATAACGCCAGATCGTCACATTGGTCGCTTTTCTCTCTGAAACGGTTACATTTATCGTCTGCAAGCCCTTGTCGCGTGATGCGGTATGCAGACACAGTACAAGCAGCACACTAGAACACAGAATAAGAATCTACGTTGATGCAATCGGCCAGTAAGAAGAGCTACATTTCAAGTTTTAGTTATCGATTAATGAATTATTGGGCGGTTTGGTGCCTTGGACCAGACCGAGGACCTTAAGATTTTGCATGAACCGAGGACTGGCAGCCAGGTAACACGAGAAATTGTGTAAAGTGTTAATATGTAGTAAAAACCTAAGAAAATCTCCCGTTTCCGTCATTTACTATCCAATCGACATAACGCCAGATCGTCACAGTGGTCGCTTTTCTCTCTGAAACGGTTACATTTATCGTCCGCAAGCCCTTGTCGCGTGATGCGGTATGCAGAGTCACTACAAGCGGCATAGTAGAACACTGAAGAAGCATCTAAGTTTATGCAATCGCACAGTAAGAAGAGCTACATTTCAAGTTTTAGTTATCGATTAATGAATTATTGGGCGGTTTGGTGCCTTGGACCAGACCGAGGACCTTAAGATTTTGCATGAACCGAGGACTGGCAGCCAGGTAACACGAGAAATTGTGTAAAGTGTTAATATGTAGTAAAAACCTAAGAAAATCTCCCGTTTCCGTCATTTACTATCGAATCGACATAACGCCAGATCGTCACAGTGGTCGCTTTTCTCTCTGAAACGGTTATATTTATCGTCTGCAAGCCGTTGTCGCGTGATGCGGTATGCAGACACAGTACAAGCTGCACACTAGAACACAGAATAAGAATCTACGTTGATGCAATCGGCCAGTAAGAAGAGCTACATTTCAAGTTTTAGTTATCGATTAATGAATTATTGGGCGGTTTGGTGCCTTGGACCAGACCGAGGACCTTAAGATTTTGCATGAACCGAGGACTGGCAGCCAGGTAACACGAGAAATTGTGTAAAGTGTTAATATGTAGTAAAAACCCAAGAAAATCTCCCGTTTCCGTCATATACTATCGAATCGACATAACGCCAGATCGTCACATTGGTCGCTTTTCTCTCTGAAACGGTTACATTTATCGTCTGCAAGCCCTTGTCGCGTGATGCGGTATGCAGACACAGTACAAGTAGCACACTAGAACACAGAATAAGAATCTACGTTGATGCAATCGGCCAGTAAGAAGAGCTACATTTCAAGTTTTAGTTATCGATTAATGAATTATTGGGCGGTTTGGTGCCTTGGACCAGACCGAGGACCTTAAGATTTTGCATGAGCCGAGGACTGGCAGCCAGGTAACACCAGAAATTGTGTAAAGTGTTAATATGTAGTAAAAACCTAAGAAAATCTCCCGTTTCCGTCATTTACTATCGAATCGACATAACGCCAGATCGTCACATTGGTCGCTTTTCTCTCTGAAACGGTTACATTTATCGTCTGCAAGCCCTTGTCGCGTGATGCGGTATGCAGACACAGTACAAGCAGCACACTAGAACACAGAATAAGAATCTACGTTGATGCAATCGGCCAGTAAGAAGAGCTACATTTCAAGTTTTAGTTATCGATTAATGAATTATTGGGCGGTTTGGTGCCTTGGACCAGACCGAGGACCTTAAGATTTTGCATGAACCGAGGACTGGCAACCAGGTAACACGAGAAATTGTGTAAAGTGTTAATATGTAGTAATAACCTAAGAAAATCTCCCGTTTCCGTCATTTACTATCGAATCGACATAACGCCAGATCGTCACAGTGGTCGCTTTTCTCTCTGAAACGGTTACATTTATCGTCTGCAAGCCCTTGTCGCGTGATGCGGTATGCAGAGTCACTACAAGCGGCATAGTAGAACACTGAAGAAGCATATAAGTTTATGCAATCGCCCAGTAAGAAGAGCTACATTTCAAGTTTTGTTATCGATTAATGAATTACTGGGCGGTTTGGTGCCTTGGACCAGACCGAGGACCATAAGATTTTGCATGATCCGAGGACTGGCAGCCAGGTAACACGAGAAATTGTGTAAAGTGTTAATATGTAGTAAAAACCTAAGAAAATCTCCCGTTTCCGTCATTTACTATCGAATCGACATAACGCCAGATCGTCACATTGGTCGCTTTTCTCTCTGAAACGGTTACATTTATCGTCTGCAAGCCCTTGTCGCGTGATGCGGTATGCAGACACAGTACAAGCAGCACACTAGAACACAGAATAAGAATCTACGTTGATGCAATCGGCCAGTAAGAAGAGCTACATTTCAAGTTTTAGTTATCGATTAATGAATTATTGGGCGGTTTGGTGCCTTGGACCAGACCGAGGACCTTAAGATTTTGCATGAACCGAGGACTGGCAGCCAGGTAACACGAGAAATTGTGTAAAGTGTTAATATGTAGTAAAAACCCAAGAAAATCTCCCGTTTCCGTCATTTACTATCGAATCGACATAACGCCAGATCGTCACAGTGGTCGCTTTTCTCTCTGAAACGGTTACATTTATCGTCATCAAGCCGTTGTCGCGTGATGCGGTATGCAGACACAGTACAAGCAGCACACTAGAACACAGAATAAGTATCTACGTTGATGCAATCGGCCAGTAAGAAGAGCTACATTTCAAGTTTTAGTTATCGATTAATGAATTATTGGGCGGTTTGGTGCCTTGGACCAGACCGAGGACCTTAAGATTTTGCATGAACCGAGGACTGGCAGCCAGGTAACACGAGAAATTGTGTAAAGTGTTAATATGTAGTAAAAACCTAAGAAAATCTCCCGTTTCCGTCATTTACTATCGAATCGACATAACGCCAGATCGTCACATTGGTCGCTTTTCTCTCTGAAACGGTTACATTTATCGTCTGCAAGCCCTTGTCGCGTGATGCGGTATGCAGACACAGTACAAGCAGCACACTAGAACACAGAATAAGAATCTACGTTGATGCAATCGGCCAGTAAGAAGAGCTACATTTCAAGTTTTAGTTATCGATTAATGAATTATTGGGCGGTTTGGTGCCTTGGACCAGACCGAGGACCTTAAGATTTTGCATGAACCGAGGACTGGCAGCCAGGTAACACGAGAAATTGTGTAAAGTGTTAATATGTAGTAAAAACCTAAGAAAATCCGTTTCCGTCATTTTCTATCGAATCGACATAACGCCAGATCGTCACAGTGGTCGCTTTTCTCTCTGAAACGGTTACATTTATCGTCTGCAAGCCCTTGTCGCGTGATGCGGTATGCAGACACAGTACAAGCAGCACACTAGAACACAGAATAAGAATCTATGTTGATGCAATCGGCCAGTAAGAAGAGCTACATTTCAAGTTTTAGTTATCGATTAATGAATTATTGGGCGGTTTGGTGCCTTGGACCAGACCGAGGACCTTAAGATTTTGCATGAACCGAGGACTGGCAGCCAGGTAACACGAGAAATAGTGTAAAGTGTTAATATGTAGTAAAAACCTAAGAAAATCTCCCGTTTCCGTCATTTACTATCGAATCGACATAACGCCAGACCGTCACATTGGTCGCTTTTCTCTCTGAAACGGTTACATTTATCGTCTGCAAGCCGTTGTCGCGTGATGCGGTATGCAGACACAGTACAAGCAGCACACTAGAACACAGAATAAGAATCTACGTTGATGCAATCGGCCAGTAAGAGGAACTACATTCAAGTTTTAGTTATCGATTAATGAATTATTGGGCGGTTTGGTGCCTTGGACCAGACCGAGGACCTTAAGATTTTGCATGAACCGAGGACTGGCAGCCAGGTAACACGAGAAATTGTGTAAAGTGTTAATATGTAGTAAAAACCTAAGAAAATCTCCCGTTTCCGTCATTTACTATCGAATCGACATAACGCCAGATCGTCACATTGGTCGCTTTTCTCTCTGAAACGGTTACATTTATCGTCTGCAAGCCCTTGTCGCGTGATGCGGTATGCAGACACAGTACAAGCAGCAGACTAGAACACAGAGTAAGAATCTACGTTGATGCAATCGGCCAGTAAGAAGAGCTACATTTCAAGTTTTAGTTATCGATTAATGAATTATTGGGCGGTTTGGTGCCTTGGACCAGACCGAGGACCTTAAGATTTTGCATGAACCGAGGAATGGCAGCCAGGTAACACGAGAAATTGTGTAAAGTGTTAATATGTAGTAAAAACCTAAGAAAATTTCCCGTTTCCGTCATTTACTATCGAATCGACATAACGCCAGATCGTCACAGTGGTCGCTTTTCTCTCTGAAACGGTTACATTTATCGTCTGCAAGCCGTTGTCGCGTGATGCGGTATGCAGACACAGTACAAGCAGCACACTAGAACACAGAATAAGAATCTACGTTGATGCAATCGGCCAGTAAGAAGAGCTACATTTCAAGATTTAGTTATCGATTAATGAATTATTGGGCGGTTTGGTGCCTTGGACCAGACCGAGGACCTTAAGATTTTGCATGAACCGAGGACTGGCAGCCAGGTAACACGAGAAATTGTGTAAAGTGTTAATATGTAGTAAAAACCTAAGAAAATCTCCCGTTTCCGTCATTTACTATCGAATCGACATAACGCCAGATCGTCACAGTGGTCGCTTTTCTCTCTGAAACGGTTACATTTATCGTCTGCAAGCCGTTGTCGCGTGATGCGGTATGCAGACACAGTACAAGCAGCACACTAGAACACAGAATAAGAATCTACGTTGATGCAATCGGCCAGTAAGAAGAGCTACATTTCAAGATTTAGTTATCGATTAATGAATTATTGGGCGGTTTGGTGCCTTGGACCAGACCGAGGACCTTAAGATTTTGCATGAACCGAGGACTGGCAGCCAGGTAACACGAGTAATTGTGTAAAGTGTTAATATGTAGTAAAAACCTAAGAAAATCTCCCGTTTCCGTCATTTACTATCGAATCGACATAACGCCAGATCGTCACAGTGGTCGCTTTTCTCTCTGAAACGGTTACATTTATCGTCTGCAAGCCCTTGTCGCGTGATGCGGTATGCAGAGTCACTACAAGCGGCATAGTAGAACACTGAAGAAGCATCTAAGTTTATGCAATCGCCCAGTAAGAAGAGCTACATTTCAAGTTTTAGTTATCGATTAATGAATTATTGGGCGGTTTGGTGCCTTGGACCAGACCGAGGACCTTAAGATTTTGCATGAACCGAGGACTGGCAGCCAGGTAACACGAGAAATTGTGTAAAGTGTTAATATGTAGTAAAAACCTAAGGAAATCTCCCGTTTCCGTTATTTACTATCGAATCGACATAACGCCAGATCGTCACAGTGGTCGCTTTTCTCTCTGAAACGGTTACATTTATCGTCTGCAAGCCCTTGTCGCGTGATGCGGTATGCAGACACAGTACAAGCAGCACACTAGAACACAGAATAAGAATCTACGTTGATGCAATCGGCCAGTAAGAAGAGCTACATTTCAAGTTTTAGTTATCGATTAATGAATTATTGGGCGGTTTGGTGCCTTGGACCAGACCGAGGACCTTAAGATTTTGCATGAACCGATGACTGGCAGCCAGGTAACTCGAGAAATTGTGTAAAGTGTTAATATGTAGTAAAAACCTAAGAAAATCTCCCGTTTCCGTCATTTACTATCGAATCGACATAACGCCAGATCGTCACAGTGGTCGCTTTTCTCTCTGAAACGGTTACATTTATCGTCTGCAAGCCGTTGTCGCGTGATGCGGTATGCAGACACAGTACAAGCAGCACACTAGAACACAGAATAAGAATCTACGTTGATGCAATCGGCCAGTAAGAAGAGCTACATTTCAAGTTTTAGTTATCGATTAATGAATTATTGGGCGGTTTGGTGCCTTGGACCAGACCGAGGACCTTAAGATTTTGCATGAACCGAGGACTGGCAGCCAGGTAACACGAGTAATTGTGTAAAGTGTTAATATGTAGTAAAAACCTAAGAAAATCTCCCGTTTCCGTCATTTACTATCGAATCGACATAACGCCAGATCGTCACAGTGGTCGCTTTTCGCTCTGAAACGGTTACAATTATCGTCTGCAAGCCCTTGTCGCGTGATGCGGTATGCAGAGTCACTACAAGCGGCATAGTAGAACACTGAAGAAGCATCTAAGTTTATGCAATCGCCCAGTAAGAAGAGCTACATTTCAAGTTTTAGTTATCGATTAATGAATTATTGGGCGGTTTGGTGCCTTGGACCAGACCGAGGACCTTAAGATTTTGCATGAGCCGAGGACTGGCAGCCAAGTAACACAAGAAATTGTGTAAGGTGTTAATATGTAGTAAAAACCTAATAAAATCTCCCGTTTCCGTCATTTACTATCGAATCGACATAACGCCAGATCGTCACATTGGTCGCTTTTCTCTCTGAAACGGTTACATTTATCGTCTGCAAGCCCTTGTCGCGTGATGCGGTATGCAGACACAGTACAAGCAGCACACTAGAACACAGAATAAGGATCTACGTTGATGCAATCGGCCAGTAAGAAGAGCTACATTTCAAGTTTTAGTTATCGATTAATGAATTATTGGGCGGTTTGGTGCCTTGGACCAGACCGAGGACCTTAAGATTTTTCATGAACCGAGGACTGGCAGCCAGGTAACACGAGAAATTGTGTAAAGTGTTAATATGTAGTAAAAACCTAAGAAAATCTCCCGTTTCCGTCATTTACTATCGAATCGACATAACGCCAGATCGTCACATTGGTCGCTTTTCTCTCTGAAACGGTTACATTTATCGTCTGCAAGCCGTTGTCGCGTGATGCGGTATGCAGACACAGTACAAGCAGCACACTAGAACACAGAATAAGAATCTACGTTGATGCAATCGGCCAGTAAGAAGAGCTACATTTCAAGTTTTAGTTATCGATTAATGAATTATTGGGCGGTTTGGTGCCTTGGACCAGACCGAGGACCTTAAGATTTTGCATGAACCGAGGACTGGCAGCCAGGTAACACGAGAAATTGTGTAAAGTGTTAATATGTAGTAAAAACCTAAGAAAATCTCCCGTTTCCGTCATTTACTATCGAATCGACATAACGCCAGATCGTCACAGTGGTCGCTTTTCTCTCGGAAACGGTTACATTTATCGTCTGCAAGCCGTTGTCGCGTGATGCGGTATGCAGACACAGTACAAGCAGCTCACTAGAACACAGAATAAGAATCTACGTTGATGCAATCGGCCAGTAAGAAGAGCTACATTTCCAGTTTTAGTTATCGATTAATGAATTATTGGGCGGTTTGGTGCCTTGGACCAGACCGAGGACCTTAAGATTTTGCATGAACCGAGGACTGGCAGCCAGGTAACACGAGAAATTGTGTAAAGTGTTAATATGTAGTAAAATTCTAATAAAATCTCCCGTTTCCGTCATTCACTATCGAATCGACATAACGCCAGATCGTCACATTGGTCGCTTTTCTCTCTGAAACGGTTACATTTATCGTCTGCAAGCCGTTGTCGCGTGATGCGGTATGCAGACACAGTACAAGCAGCACACTAGAACACAGAATAAGAATCTACGTTGATGCAATCGGCCAGTAAGAAGAGCTACATTTCAAGTTTTAGTTATCGATTAATGAATTATTGGGCGGTTTGGTGCCTTGGACCAGACCGAGGACCTTAAGATTTTGTATGAACCGAGGACTGGCAGCCAGGTAACACGAGAAATTGTGTAAAGTGTTAATATGTAGTAAAAACCTAAGAAAATCTCCCGTTTCCGTCATTTACTATCGAATCGACATAACGCCAGATCGTCACAGTGGTCGCTTTTCTCTCTGAAACGGTTACATTTATCGTCTGCAAGCCCTTGTCGCGTGATGCGGTATGCAGACACAGTACAAGCAGCACACTAGAACACAGAATAAGAATCTACGTTGATGCAATCGGCCAGTAAGAAGAGCTACATTTCAAGATTTAGTTATCGATTAATGAATAATTGGGCGGTTTGGTGCCTTGGACCAGACCGAGGACCTTAAGATTTTGCATGAACCGAGGACTGGCAGCCAGGTAACACGAGTAATTGTGTAAAGTGTTAATATGTAGTAAAAACCCAAGAAAATCTCCCGTTTCCGTCATTTACTATCGAATCGACATAACGCCAGATCGTCACAGTGGTCGCTTTTCTCTCTGAAACGGTTACATTTATCGTCTGCAAGCCGTTGTCGCGTGATGCGGTATGCAGACACAGTACAAGCAGCTCACTAGAACACAGAATAAGAATCTACGTTGATGCAATCGGCCAGTAAGAAGAGCTACATTTCCAGTTTTAGTTATCGATTAATGAATTATTGGGCGGTTTGGTGCCTTGGACCAGACCGAGGACCTTAAGATTTTGCATGAACCGAGGACTGGCAGCCAGGTAACACGAGAAATTGTGTAAAGTGTTAATATGTAGTAAAATTCTAATAAAATCTCCCGTTTCCGTCATTCACTATCGAATCGACATAACGCCAGATCGTCACATTGGTCGCTTTTCTCTCTGAAACGGTTACATTTATCGTCTGCAAGCCGTTGTCGCGTGATGCGGTATGCAGACACAGTACAAGCAGCACACTAGAACACAGAATAAGAATCTACGTTGATGCAATCGGCCAGTAAGAAGAGCTACATTTCAAGTTTTAGTTATCGATTAATGAATTATTGGGCGGTTTGGTGCCTTGGACCAGACCGAGGACCTTAAGATTTTGTATGAACCGAGGACTGGCAGCCAGGTAACACGAGAAATTGTGTAAAGTGTTAATATGTAGTAAAAACCTAAGAAAATCTCCCGTTTCCGTCATTTACTATCGAATCGACATAACGCCAGATCGTCACAGTGGTCGCTTTTCTCTCTGAAACGGTTACATTTATCGTCTGCAAGCCCTTGTCGCGTGATGCGGTATGCAGACACAGTACAAGCAGCACACTAGAACACAGAATAAGAATCTACGTTGATGCAATCGGCCAGTAAGAAGAGCTACATTTCAAGATTTAGTTATCGATTAATGAATAATTGGGCGGTTTGGTGCCTTGGACCAGACCGAGGACCTTAAGATTTTGCATGAACCGAGGACTGGCAGCCAGGTAACACGAGTAATTGTGTAAAGTGTTAATATGTAGTAAAAACCCAAGAAAATCTCCCGTTTCCGTCATTTACTATCGAATCGACATAACGCCAGATCGTCACAGTGGTCGCTTTTCTCTCTGAAACGGTTACATTTATCGTCTGCAAGCCCTTGTCGCGTGATGCGGTATGCAGAGTCACTACAAGCGGCATAGTAGAACACTGAAGAAGCATCTAAGTTTATGCAATCGCCCAGTAAGAAGAGCTACATTTCAAGTTTTAGTTATCGATTAATGAATTATTGGGCGGTTTGGTGCCTTGGACCAGACCGAGGACCTTAAGATTTTGCATGAGCCGAGGACTGGCAGCCAGGTAACACGAGAAATTGTGTAAAGTGTTAATATGTAGTAAAAACCTAAGAAAATCGACCGTTTCCGTCATTTACTATCGAATCGACATAACGCCAGATCGTCACATTGGTCGCTTTTCTCTCTGAAACGGTTACATTTATCGTCTGCAAGCCCTTGTCGCGTGATGCGGTATGCAGACACAGTACAAGCAGCACACTAGAACACAGAATATGGATCTACGTTGATGCAATCGGCCAGTAAGAAGAGCTACATTTCAAGTTTTAGTTATCGATTAATGAATTATTGGGCGGTTTGGTGCCTTGGACCAGACCGAGGACCATAAGATTTTGCATGAACCGAGGACTGGCAGCCAGGTAACACGAGAAATTGTGTAAAGTGTTAATATGTAGTAAAAACCTAAGAAAATCTCCCGTTTCCGTTATTTACTATCGAATCGACATAACGCCAGATCGTCACAGTGGTCGGTTTTCTCTCTGAAACGGTTACATTTATCGTCTGCAAGCCGTTGTCGCGTGATGCGGTATGCAGACACAGTACAAGCAGCACACTAGAACACAGAATAAGAATCTACGTTGATGCAATCGGCCAGTAAGAAGAGCTACATTTCAAGTTTTAGTTATCGATTAATGAATTATTGGGCGGTTTGGTGCCTTGGACCAGACCGAGGACCTTAAGATTTTGCATGAACCGAGGACTGGCAGCCAGGTAACACGAGAAATTGTGTAAAGTGTTAATATGTAGTAAAAACCTAAGAAAATCTCCCGTTTCCGTCATTTACTATCGAATCGACATAACGCCAGATCGTCACAGTGGTCGCTTTTCTCTCTGAAACGGTTACATTTATCGTCTGCAAGCCCTTGTCGCGTGATGCGGTATGCAGACACAGTACAAGCAGCACACTAGAACACAGAATAAGAATCTACGTTGATGCAATCGGCCAGTAAGAAGAGCTACATTTCAAGTTTTAGTTATCGATTAATGAATTATTGGGCGGTTTGGTGCCTTGGACCAGACCGAGGACCTTAAGATTTTGCATGAACCGACGACTGGCAGCCAGGTAACACGAGATATTGTGTAAAGTGTTAATATGTAGTAAAAACCTAAGAAAATCTCCCGTTTCCGTCATTTACTATCGAATCGACATAACGCCAGATCGTCACAGTGGTCGCTTTTCTCTCTGAAACGGTTACATTTATCGTCTGCAAGCCGTTGTCGCGTGATGCGGTATGCAGACACAGTACAAGCAGCTCACTAGAACCCAGAATAAGAATCTACGTTGATGCAATCGGCCAGTAAGAAGAGCTACATTTCCAGTTTTAGTTATCGATTAATGAATTATTGGGCGGTTTGGTGCCTTGGACCAGACCGAGGACCTTAAGATTTTGCATGAACCGAGGACTGGCAGCCAGGTAACACGAGAAATTGTGTAAAGTGTTAATATGTAGTAAAAACCTAATAAAATCTCCCGTTTCCGTCATTTACTATCGAATCGACATAACGCCAGATCGTCACATTGGTCGCTTTTCTCTCTGAAACGGTTACATTTATCGTCTGCAAGCCGTTGTCGCGTGATGCGGTATGCAGACACAGTACAAGCAGCACACTAGAACACAGAATAAGAATCTACGTTGATGCAATCGGCCAGTAAGAAGTGCTACATTTCAAGTTTTAGTTATCGATTAATGAATTATTGGGCGGTTTGGTGCCTTGGACCAGACCGAGGACCTTAAGATTTTGTATGAACCGAGGACTGGCAGCCAGGTAACACGAGAAATTGTGTAAAGTGTTAATATGTAGTAAAAACCTAAGAAAATCTCCCGTTTCCGTCATTTACTATCGAATCGACATAACGCCAGATCGTCACAGTGGTCGCTTTTCTCTCTGAAACGGTTACATTTATCGTCTGCAAGCCCTTGTCGCGTGATGCGGTATGCAGACACAGTACAAGCAGCACACTAGAACACAGAATAAGAATCTACGTTGATGCAATCGGCCAGTAAGAAGAGCTACATTTCAAGATTTAGTTATCGATTAATGAATTATTGGGCGGTTTGGTGCCTTGGACCAGACCGAGGACCTTAAGATTTTGCATGAACCGAGGACTGGCAGCCAGGTAACACGAGTAATTGTGTAAAGTGTTAATATGTAGTAAAAACCCAAGAAAATCTCCCGTTTCCGTCATTTACTATCGAATCGACAAAACGCCAGATCGTCACAGTGGTCGCTTTTCTCTCTGAAACGGTTACATTTATCGTCTGCAAGCCCTTGTCGCGTGATGCGGTATGCAGAGTCACTACAAGCGGCATAGTAGAACACTGAAGAAGCATCTAAGTTTATGCAATCGCCCAGTAAGAAGAGCTACATTTCAAGTTTTAGTTATCGATTAATGAATTATTGGGCGGTTTGGTGCCTTGGACCAGACCGAGGACCTTAAGATTTTGCATGAGCCGAGGACTGGCAGCCAGGTAACACGAGAAATTGTGTAAAGTGTTAATATGTAGTAAAAACCTAAGAAAATCTCCCGTTTCCGTCATTTACTATCGAATCGACATAACGCCAGATCGTCACATTGGTCGCTTTTCTCTCTAAAACGGTTACATTTATCGTCTGCAAGCCCTTGTCGCGTGATGCGGTATGCAGACACAGTACAAGCAGCACACTAGAACACAGAATAAGGATCTACGTTGATGCAATCGGCCAGTAAGAAGAGCTACATTTCAAGTTTTAGTTATCGATTAATGAATTATTGGGCGGTTTGGTGCCTTGGACCAGACCGAGGACCTTAAGATTTTGCATGAACCGAGGACTGGCAGCCAGGTAACACGAGTAATTGTGTAAAGTGTTAATATGTAGTAAAAACCCAAGAAAATCTCCCGTTTCCGTCATTTACTATCGAATCGACATAACGCCAGATCGTCACAGTGGTCGCTTTTCTCTCTGAAACGGTTACATTTATCGTCTGCAAGCCCTTGTCGCGTGATGCGGTATGCAGAGTCACTACAAGCGGCATAGTAGAACACTGAAGAAGCATCTAAGTTTATGCAATCGCCCAGTAAGGAGAGCTACATTTCAAGTTTTAGTTATCGATTAATGAATTATTGGGCGGTTTGGTGCCTTGGACCAGACCGAGGACCTTAAGATTTTGCATGAGCCGAGGACTGGCAGCCAGGTAACACGAGAAATTGTGTAAAGTGTTAATATGTAGTAAAAACCTAAGAAAATCTCCCGTTTCCGTCATTTACTATCGAATCGACATAACGCCAGATCGTCACATTGGTCGCTTTTCTCTCTGAAACGGTTACATTTATCGTCTGCAAGCCCTTGTCGCGTGATGCGGTATGCAGACACAGTACAAGCAGCACACTAGAACACAGAATAAGGATCTACGTTGATGCAATCGGCCAGTAAGAAGAGCTACATTTCAAGTTTTAGTTATCGATTAATGAATTATTGGGCGGTTTGGTGCCTTGGACCAGACCGAGGACCTTAAGATTTTGCATGAACCGAGGACTGGCAGCCAGGTAACACGAGAAATTGTGTAAAGTGTTAATATGTAGTAAAAACCTAAGAAAATCTCCCGTTTCCTTTATTTACTATCGAATCGACATAACGCCAGATCGTCACAGTGGTCGCTTTTCTCTCTGAAACGGTTACATTTATCGTCTGCAAGCCGTTGTCGCGTGATGCGGTATGCAGACACAGTACAAGCAGCACACTAGAACATAGAATAAGAATCTACGTTGATGCAATCGGCCAGTAAGAAGAGCTACATTTCAAGTTTTAGTTATCGATTAATGAATTATTGGGCGGTTTGGTGCCTTGGACCAGACCGAGGACCTTTAGATTTTGCATGAACCGAGGACTGGCAGCCAGGTAACACGAGAAATTGTGTAAAGTGTTAATATGTAGTAAAAACCTAAGAAAATCTCCCGTTTCCGTCATTTACTATCGACTCGACATAACGCCAGATCGTCACAGTGGTCGCTTTTCTCTCTGAAACGGTTACATTTATCGTCTGCAAGCCCTTGTCGCGTGATGCGGTATGCAGAGTCACTACAAGCGGCATAGTAGAACACTGAAGAAGCATCTAAGTTTATGCAATCGCCCAGTAAGAAGAGCTACATTTCAAGTTTTAGTTATCGATTAATGAATTATTGGGCGGTTTGGTGCCTTGGACCAGACCGAGGACCTTAAGATTTTGCATGAACCGAGGACTGGCAGCCAGGTAACACGAGAAATTGTGTAAAGTGTTAATATGTAGTAAAAACCTAAGAAAATCTCCCGTTTCCGTCATTTACTATCGAATCGACATAACGCCAGATCGTCACATTGGTCGCTTTTCTCTCTGAAACGGTTACATTTATCGTCTGCAAGCCCTTGTCGCGTGATGCGGTATGCAGACACAGTACAAGCAGCAGACTAGAATACAGGATAAGAATCTACGTTGATGCAATCGGCCAGTAAGAAGAGCTACATTTCAAGTTTTAGTTATCGATTAATGAATTATTGGGCGGTTTGGTGCCTTGGACCAGACCGAGGACCTTAAGATTTTGCATGAACCGAGGACTGGCAGCCAGGTAACACGAGAAATTGTGTAAAGTGTTAATATGTAGTAAAAACCTAAGAAAATCTCCCGTTTCCGTCATTTACTATCGAATCGACATAACGCCAGATCGTCACAGAGGTCGCTTTACTCTCTGAAACGGTTACATTTATCGTCTGCAAGCCCTTGTCGCGTGATGCGGTATGCAGACACAGTACAAGCAGCACACTAGAACACAGAATAAGAATCTACGTTGATGCAATCGGCCAGTAAGAAGAGCTACATTTCAAGTTTTAGTTATCGATTAATGAATTATTGGGCGGTTTGGTGCCTTGGACCACACCGAGGACCTTAAGATTTTGCATGAACCGAGGACTGGCAGCCATGTAAGACGAGAAATTGTGTAAAGTGTTAATATGTAGTAAAAACCTAAGAAAATCTCCCGTTTCCGTCATTTACTATCGAATCGACATAACGCCAGATCGTCACAGTGGTCGCTTTTCTCTCTGAAACGGTTACATTTATCGTCTGCAAGCCGTTGTCGCGTGATGCGGTATGCAGACACAGTACAAGCAGCACACTAGAACACAGAATAAGAATCTACGTTGATGCAATCGGCCAGTAAGAAGAGCTACATTTCAAGTTTTAGTTATCGATTAATGAATTATTGGGCGGTTTGGTGCCTTGGACCAGACCGAGGACCTTAAGATTTTGCATGAACCGAGGACTGGCGGCCAGGTAACACCAGAAATTGTGTAAAGTGTTAATATGTAGTAAAAACCTAAGAAAATCTCCCGTTTCCGTCATTTACTATCGAATCGACATAACGCCAGATCGTCACATTGGTCGCTTTTCTCTCTGAAACGGTTACATTTATCGTCTGCAAGCCCTTGTCGCGTGATGCGGTATGCAGACACAGTACAAGCAGCAGACTAGAATACAGAATAAGAATCTACGTTGATGCAATCGGCCAGTAAGAAGAGCTACATTTCAAGTTTTAGTTATCGATTAATGAATTATTGGGCGGTTTGGTGCCTTGGACCAGACCGAGGACCTTAAGATTTTGCATGAACCGAGGACTGGCAGCCAGGTAACACGAGAAATTGTGTAAAGTGTTAATATGTAGTAAAAACCTAAGAAAATCTCCCGTTTCCGTCATTTACTATCGAATCGACATAACGCCAGATCGTCACAGTGGTCGCTTTTCTCTCTGAAACGGTTACATTTATCGTCTGCAAGCCGTTGTCGCGTGATGCGGTATGCAGACACAGTACAAGCAGCACACTAGAACACAGAATAAGAATCTACGTTGATGCAATCGGCCAGTAAGGAGAGCTACATTTCAAGTTTTAGTTATCGATTAATGAATTATTGGGCGGTTTGGTGCCTTGGACCAGACCGAGGACCTTAAGATTTTGCATGAACCGACGACTGGCAGCCAGGTAACACGAGAAATTGTGTAAAGTGTTAATATGTAGTAAAAACCTAAGAAAATCTCCCGTTTCCGTCATTTACTATCGAATCGACATAACGCCAGATCGTCACATTGGTCGCTTTTCTCTCTGAAACGGTTACATTTATCGTCTGCAAGCCGTTGTCGCGTGATGCGGTATGCAGACACAGTACAAGCAGCACACTAGAACACAGAATAAGAATCTACGTTGATGCAATCGGCCAGTAAGAAGAGCTACATTTCAAGTTTTAGTTATCGATTAATGAATTATTGGGCGGTTTGGTGCCTTGGACCAGACCGAGGACCTTAAGATTTTGCATGAACCGAGGACTGGCAGCCAGGTAACACGAGAAATTGTGTAAAGTGTTAATATGTAGTAAAAACCTAAGAAAATCGACCGTTTCCGTCATTTACTATCGAATCGACATAACGCCAGATCGTCACATTGGTCGCTTTTCTCTCTGAAACGGTTACATTTATCGTCTGCAAGCCCTTGTCGCGTGATGCGGTATGCAGACACAGTACAAGCAGCACACTAGAACACAGAATAAGAATCTACGTTGATGCAATCGGCCAGTAAGAAGAGCTACATTTCAAGTTTTAGTTATCGATTAATGAATTATTGGGCGGTTTGGTGCCTTGGACCAGACCGAGGACCTTAAGATTTTGCATGAACCGAGGACTGGCAGCCAGGTAACACGAGAAATTGTGTAAAGTGTTAATATGTAGTAAAAACCTAAGAAAATCTCCCGTTTCCGTCATTTACTATCGAATCGACATAACGCCAGATCGTCACAGTGGTCGCTTTTCTCTCTGAAACGGTTACATTTATCGTCTGCAAGCCCTTGTCGCGTGATGCGGTATGCAGACACAGTTCAAGCAGCACACTAGAACACAGAATAAGAATCTACGTTGATGCAATCGGCCAGTAAGAAGAGCTACATTTCAAGTTTTAGTTATCGATTAATGAATTATTGGGCGGTTTGGTGCCTTGGACCAGACCGAGGACCTTAAGATTTTGCATGAGCCGAGGACTGGCAGACAGGTAACACGAGAAATTGTGTAAAGTGTTAATATGTAGTAAAAACCTAATAAAATCTCCCGTTTCCGTCATTTACTATCGAATCGACATAACGCCAGATCGTCACATTGGTCGCTTTTCTCTCTGAAACGGTTACATTTATCGTCTGCAAGCCCTTGTCGCGTGATGCGGTATGCAGACACAGTACAAGCAGCACACTAGAACACAGAATAAGAATCTACGTTGATGCAATCGGCCAGTAAGAAGAGCTACAATTCAAGTTTTTGTTATCGGTTAATGAATTATTGGGCGGTTTGGTGCCTTGGACCAGACCGAGGACCTTAAGATTTTGCACGAACCGAGGACTGGCGGCCAGGTAACACCAGAAATTGTGTAAAGTGTTAATATGTAGTAAAAACCTAAGAAAATCTCCCGTTTCCGTCATTTACTATCGAATCGACATAACGCCAGATCGTCACAGTGGTCACTTTTCTCTCTGAAACGGTTACATTTATCGTCTGCAAGCCCTTGTCGCGTGATGCGGTATGCAGAGTCACTACAAGCGGCATAGTAGAACACTGAAGAAGCATCTAAGTTTATGCAATCGCCCAGTAAGAAGAGCTACATTTCAAGTTTTAGTTATCGATTAATGAATTATTGGGCTGTTTGATGCCATGGACCAGACCGAGGACCTTAAGATTTTGCATGAACCGATGACTGGCAGCCAGGTAACACGAGAAATTGTGTAAAGTGTTAATATGTAGTAAAAACCTAAGAAAATCTCCCGTTTCCGTCATTTACTATCGAATCGACATAACGCCAGATCGTCACAGTGGTCGCTTTTCTCTCTGAAACGGTTACATTTATCGTCTGCAAGCCGTTGTCGCGTGATGCGGTATGCAGACACAGTACAAGCAGCACACTAGAACACAGAATAAGAATCTACGTTGATGCAATCGGCCAGTAAGAAGAGCTACATTTCAAGATTTAGTTATCGATTAATGAATTATTGGGCGGTTTGGTGCCTTGGACCAGACCGAGGACCTTAGGATTTTGCATGAACCGAGGACTGGCAGCCAAGTAACACGAGAAATTGTGTAAAGTGTTAATATGTAGTAAAAACCTAAGAAAATCTCCCGTTTCCGTCATTTACTATCGAATCGACATAACGCCAGATCGTCACATTGGTCGCTTTTCTCTCTGAAACGGTTACATTTATCGTCTGCAAGCCGTTGTCGCGTGATGCGGTATGCAGACACAGTACAAGCAGCACACTAGAACACAGAATAAGAATCTACGTAGATGCAATCGGCCAGTAAGAAGAGCTACATTTCAAGTTTTAGTTATCGATTAATGAATTATTGGGCGGTTTGGTGCCTTGGACCAGACCGAGGACCTTAAGATTTTGCATGAACCGAGGACTGGCAGCCAGGTAACACGAGAAATTGTGTAAAGTGTTAATATGTAGTAAAAACCTAAGAAAATCTCCCGTTTCCGTCATTTACTATCGAATCGACATAACGCTAGATCGTCACAGAGGTCGCTTTTCTCTCTGAAACGGTTACATTTATCGTCTGCAAGCCCTTGTCGCGTGATGCGGTATGCAGACACTGTACAAGCAGCACACTAGAACACAGAATAAGAATCTACGTTGATGCAATCGGCCAGTAAGAAGAGCTACATTTCAAGTTTTAGTTATCGATTAATGAATTATTGGGCGGTTTGGTGCCTTGGACCAGACCGAGGACCTTAAGATTTTGCATGAACCGAGGACTGGCAGCCTTGTAACACGAGAAATTGTGTAAAGTGTTAATATGTAGTAAAAACCTAAGAAAATCTCCCGTTTCCGTCATTTACTATCGAATCGACATAACGCCAGATCGTCACAGTGGTCGCTTTTCTCTCTGAAACGGTTACATTTATCGTCTGCAAGCCCTTGTCGCGTGATGCGGTATGCAGAGTCACTACAAGCGGCATAGTAGAACACTGAAGAAGCATATAAGTTTATGCAATCGCCCAGTAAGAAGAGCTACATTTCAAGTTTTAGTTATCGATTAATGAATTATTGGGCGGTTTGGTGCCTTGGACCAGACCGAGGACCTTAAGATTTTGCATGAACCGAGGACTGGCGGCCAGGTAACACCAGAAATTGTGAAAAGTGTTAATATGTAGTAAAAACCTAAGAAAATCTCCCGTTTCCGTCATTTACTATCGAATCGACATAACGCCAGATCGTCACATTGGTCGCTTTTCTCTCTGAAACGGTTACATTTATCGTCTGCAAGCCCTTGTCGCGTGATGCGGTATGCAGACACAGTACAAGCAGCACACTAGAACACAGAATAAGCATCTACGTTGATGCAATCGGCCAGTAAGAAGAGCTACATTTCAAGTTTTAGTTATCGATTAATGAATTATTGGGCGGTTTGGTGCCTTGACCAGACCGAGGACCTTAAGATTTTGCATGAACCGAGGACTGGCAGCCAGGTAACACGAGAAATTGTGTAAAGTGTTAATATGTAGTAAAAACCTAAGAAAATCTCCCGTTTCCGTCATTTACTATCGAGTCGACATAACGCCAGATCGTCACAGTGGTCGCTTTTCTCTCTGAAACGGTTACATTTATCGTCTGCAAGCCCTTGTCGCGTGATGCGGTATGCAGAGTCACTACAAGCGGCATAGTAGAACACTGAAGAAGCATCTAAGTTTATGCAATCGCTCAGTAAGAAGGGCTACATTTCAAGTTTTAGTTATCGATTAATGAATTATTGGGCGGTTTGGTGCCTTGGACCAGACCGAGGACCTTAAGATTTTGCATGAACCGAGGACTGGCAGCCAGGTAACACGAGAAATTGTGTAAAGTGTTAATATGTAGTAAAAACCTAAGAAAATCTCCCGTTTCCGTCATTTACTATCGACTCGACATAACGCCAGATCGTCACAGTGGTCGCTTTTCTCTCTGAAACGGTTACATTTATCGTCTGCAAGCCCTTGTCGCGTGATGCGGTATGCAGAGTCACTACAAGCGGCATAGTAGAACACTGAAGAAGCATCTAAGTTTATGCAATCGCCCAGTAAGAAGAGCTACATTTCAAGTTTTAGTTATCGATTAATGAATTATTGGGCGGTTTGGTGCCTTGGACCAGACCGAGGACCTTAAGATTTTGCATGAACCGAGGACTGGCAGCCAGGTAACACGAGAAATTGTGTAAAGTGTTAATATGTAGTAAAAACCTAATAAAATCTCCCGTTTCCGTCATTTACTATCGAATCGACATAACGCCAGATCGTCACATTGGTAGCTTTTCTCTCTGAAACGGTTACATTTATCGTCTGCAAGCCCTTGTCGCGTGATGCGGTATGCAGACACAGTACAAGCAGCACACTAGAACACAGAATAAGAATCTACGTTGATGCAATCGGCCAGTAAGAAGAGCTACATTTCAAGTTTTAGTTATCGGTTAATGAGTTATTGGGCGGTTTGGTGCCTTGGACCAGACCGAGGACCTTAAGATTTTGCACGAACCGAGGACTGGCGGCCAGGTAACACCAGAAATTGTGTAAAGTGTTAATATGTAGTAAAAACCTAAGAAAATCTCCCGTCTCCGTCATTTACTATCGAATCGACATAACACCAGATCGTCACAGTGGTCGCTTTTCTCTCTGAAACGGTTACATTTATCGTCTGCAAGCCCTTGTCGCGTGATGCGGTATGCAGACACAGTACAAGCAGCACACTAGAACACAGAATAAGAATCTACGTTGATGCAATCGGCCAGTAAGAAGAGCTACATTTCAAGTTTTAGTTATCGATTAATGAATTATTGGGCGGTTTGGTGCCTTGGACCAGACCGAGGACCTTAAGATTTTGCATGAACCGATGACTGGCAGCCAGGTAACTCGAGAAATTGTGTAAAGTGTTAATATGTAGTAAAAACCTAAGAAAATCTCCCGTTTCCGTCATTTACTATCGAATCGACATAACGCCAGATCGTCACAGTGGTCGCTTTTCTCTCTGAAACGGTTACATTTATCGTCTGCAAGCCGTTGTCGCGTGATGCGGTATGCAGACACAGTACAAGCAGCACACTAGAATACAGAATAAGAATCTACGTTGAAGCCACCGGCCAGTAAGAAGAGCTACATTTCAAGTTTTAGTTATCGATTAATGAATTATTGTTCGGTTTGGTGCCTTGGACCAGACCGAGGACCTTAGGATTTTGCATGAACCGAGGACTGGCAGCCAAGTAACACGAGAAATTGTGTTAAGTGTTAATATGTAGTAAAAACCTAAGAAAATCTCCCGTTTCCCTCATTTACTATCGAATCGACATAACGCCAGATCGTCACATTGGTCGCTTTTCTCTCTGAAACGGTTACATTTATCGTCTGCAAGCCCTTGTCGCGTGATGCGGTATGCAGACACAGTACAAGCAGCACACTAGAACACAGAATAAGAATCTACGTTGATGCAATCGGCCAGTAAGAAGAGCTACATTTCAAGTTTTAGTTATCGATTAATGAATTATTGGGCGGTTTGGTGCCTTGGACCAGACCGAGGACCTTAAGATTTTGCATGAACCGAGGACTGGCAGCCAGGTAACACGAGAAATTGTGTAAATTGTTAATATGTAGTAAAAACCTAAGAAAATCTCACGTTTCCGTCATTTACTATCGAATCGACATAACGCCAGATCGTCACAGAGGTCGCTTTTCTCTCTGAAACGGTTACATTTATCGTCTGCAAGCCGTTGTCGCGTGATGCGGTATGCAGACACAGTACAAGCAGCACACTAGAACACAGAATAAGAATCTACGTTGATGCAATCGGCCAGTAAGAAGAGCTACATTTCAAGTTTTAGTTATCGATCAATGAATTATTGGGCGGTTTGGTGCCTTGGACCAGACCGAGGACCTTAAGATTTTGCATGAACCGAGGACTGGCGGCCAGGTAACACCAGATGTTGTGTAAAGTGTTAATATGTAGTAAAAACCTAAGAAAATCTCCCGTTTCCGTCATTTACTATCGAATCGACATAACGCCAGATCGTCACATTGGTCGCTTTTCTCTCTGAAACGGTTACATTTATCGTCTGCAAGCCCTTGTCGCGTGATGCGGTATGCAGACACAGTACAAGCAGCACACTAGAACACAGAATAAGAATCTACGTTGATGCAATCGGCCAGTAAGAAGAGCTACATTTCAAGTTTTAGTTATCGATTAATGAATTATTGGGCGGTTTGGTGCCTTGGACCAGACCGAGGACCTTAAGATTTTGCATGAACCGAGGACTGGCAGCCAGGTAACACGAGAAATTGTGTAAAGTGTTAATATGTAGTAAAAACCTAAGAAAATCTCCCTTTTCCGTCATTTACTATCGAATCGACATAACGCCAGATCGTCACATTGGTCGCTTTTCTCTCTGAAACGGTTACATTTACCGTCTGGAAGCCCTTGTCGCGTGATGCGGTATGCAGACACAGTACAAGCAGCACACTAGAACACAGAATAAGAATCTACGTTGATGCAATCGGCCAGTAAGAAGAGCTACATTTCAAGTTTTAGTTATCGATTAATGAATTATTGGGCGGTTTGGTGCCTTGGACCAGACCGAGGACCTTAAGATTTTGCATGAACCGAGGACTGGCAGCCAGGTAACACGAGAAATTGTGTAAAGTGTTAATATGTAGTAAAAACCTAAGAAAATCTCCCTTTTCCGTCATTTACTATCGAATCGACATAACGCCAGATCGTCACATTGGTCGCTTTTCTCTCTGAAACGGTTACATTTACCGTCTGGAAGCCCTTGTCGCGTGATGCGGTATGCAGACACAGTACAAGCAGCACACTAGAACACAGAATAAGAATCTACGTTGATGCAATCGGCCAGTAAGAAGAGCTACATTTCAAGTTTTAGTTATCGATTAATGAATTATTGGGCGGTTTGGTGCCTTGGACCAGACCGAGGACCTTAAGATTTTGCATGAGCCGAGGACTGGCAGCCAGGTAACACGAGAAATTGTTTAATGTGTTAATATGTAGTAAAAACCTAAGAAAATCTCCCGTTTCCGTCATTTACTATCGAATCGATATAACGCCAGATCGTCACATTGGTCGCTTTTCTCTCTGAAACGGTTACATTTATCGTCTGCAAGCCGTTGTCGCGTGATGCGGTATGCAGACACAGTACAAGCAGCACACTAGAACACAGAATAAGAATCTACGTTGATGCAATCGGCCAGTAAGAAGAGCTACATTTCAAGTTTTAGTTATCGATCAATGAATTATTGGGCGGTTTGGTGCCTTGGACCAGACCGAGGACCTTAAGATTTTGCATGAACCGAGGACTGGCGGCCAGGTAACACCAGAAGTTGTGTAAAGTGTTAATATGTAGTAAAAACCTAAGAAAATCTCCCGTTTCCGTCATTTACTATCGAATCGACATAACGCCAGATCGTCACATTGGTCGCTTTTCTCTCTGAAACGGTTACATTTATCGTCTGCAAGCCCTTGTCGCGTGATGCGGTATGCAGACACAGTACAAGCAGCACACTAGAACACAGAATAAGAATCTACGTTGATGCAATCGGCCAGTAAGAAGAGCTACATTTCAAGTTTTAGTTATCGATTAATGAATTATTGGGCGGTTTGGTGCCTTGGACCAGACCGAGGACCTTAAGATTTTGCATGAACCGAGGACTGGCAGCCAGGTAACACGAGAAATTGTGTAAAGTGTTAATATGTAGTAAAAACCTAAGAAAATCTCCCTTTTCCGTCATTTACTATCGAATCGACATAACGCCAGATCGTCACATTGGTCGCTTTTCTCTCTGAAACGGTTACATTTACCGTCTGGAAGCCCTTGTCGCGTGATGCGGTATGCAGACACAGTACAAGCAGCACACTAGAACACAGAATAAGAATCTACGTTGATGCAATCGGCCAGTAAGAAGAGCTACATTTCAAGTTTTAGTTATCGATTAATGAATTATTGGGCGGTTTGGTGCCTTGGACCAGACCGAGGACCTTAAGATTTTGCATGAGCCGAGGACTGGCAGCCAGGTAACACGAGAAATTGTTTAATGTGTTAATATGTAGTAAAAACCTAAGAAAATCTCCCGTTTCCGTCATTTACTATCGAATCGACATAACGCCAGATCGTCACATTGGTCGCTTTTCTCTCTGAAACGGTTACATTTATCGTCTGCAAGCCGTTGTCGCGTGATGCGGTATGCAGACACAGTACAAGCAGCACACTAGAACACAGAATAAGAATCTACGTTGATGCAATCGGCCAGTAAGAAGAGCTACATTTCAAAATTTAGTTATCGATTAATGAATTATTGGGCGGTTTGGTGCCTTGGACCAGACCGAGGACCTTAAGATTTTGCATGAACCGAGGACTGGCGGCCAGGTAACACCAGAAATTGTGTAAAGTGTTAATATGTAGTAAAAACCTAAGAAAATCTCCCGTTTCCGTCATTTACTATCGAATCGACATAACGCCAGATCGTCACAGTGGTCGCTTTTCTCTCTGAAACGTTTACATATATCGTCTGCAAGCCGTTGTCGCGTGATGCGGTATGCAGACACAGTACAAGCAGCACACTAGAACACAGAATAAGAATCTACGTTGATGCAATCGGCCAGTAAGAAGAGCTACATTTCAAGTTTTAGTTATCGATTAATGAATTATTGGGCGGTTTGGTGCCTTGGACCAGACCGAGGACCTTAAGACTTTGCATGAACCGATGACTGGCAGCCAGGTAACTCGAGAAATTGTGTAAAGTGTTAATATGTAGTAAAAACCTAAGAAAATCTCCCGTTTCCGTCATTTACTATCGAATCGACATAACGCCAGATCGTCACAGTGGTCGCTTTTCTCTCTGAAACGGTTACATTTATCGTCTGCAAGCCGTTGTCGCGTGATGCGGTATGCAGACACAGTACAAGCAGCACACTAGAATACAGAATAAGAATCTACGTTGATGCAATCGGCCAGTAAGAAGAGCTACATTTCAAGTTTTAGTTATCGATTAATGAATTATTGGGCGGTTTGGTGCCTTGGACCAGACCGAGGACCTTAGGATTTTGCATGAACCGAGGACTGGCAGCCAAGTAACACGAGAAATTGTGTAAAGTGTTAATATGTGGTAAAAACCTAAGAAAATCTCCCGTTTCCGTCATTTACTATCGAATCGACATAACGCCAGATCGTCACATTGGTCGCTTTTCTCTCTGAAACGGTTACATTTATCGTCTGCAAGCCCTTGTCGCGTGATGCGGTATGCAGACACAGTACAAGCAGCACACTAGAACACAGAATAAGAATCTACGTTGATGCAATCGGCCAGTAGGAAGAGCTACATTTCAAGTTTTAGTTATCGATTAATGAATTATTGGGCGGTTTGGTGCCTTGGACCAGACCGAGGACCTTAGGATTTTGCATGAACCGAGGACTGGCAGCCAGGTAACACGAGAAATTGTGTAAAGTGTTAATATGTAGTAAAAACCTAAGAGAATCTCACGTTTCCGTCATTTACTATCGAATCGACATAACGCCAGATCGTCACAGAGGTCGCTTTTCTCTCTGAAACGGTTACATTTATCGTCTGCAAGCCGTTGTCGCGTGATGCGGTATGCAGACACAGTACAAGCAGCACACTAGAACACAGAATAAGAATCTACGTTGATGCAATCGGCCAGTAAGAAAAGCTACATTTCAAGTTTTAGTTATCGATTAATGAATTATTGGGCGGTTTGGTGCCTTGGACCAGACCGAGGACCTTAAGATTTTGCACGAACCGAGGACTGGCGGCCAGGTAACAACAGAAATTGTGTAAAGTGTTAATATGTAGTAAAAACCTAAGAAAATCTCCCGTTTCCGTCATTTACTATCGAATCGACATAACGCCAGATCGTCACAGTGGTCGCTTTTCTCTCTGAAACGGTTACATTTATCGTCTGCAAGCCCTTGTCGCGTGATGCGGTATGCAGAGTCACTACAAGCGGCATAGTAGAACACTGAAGAAGCATCTAAGTTTATGCAATCGCCCAGTAAGAAGAGCTACATTTCAAGTTTTAGTTATCGATTAATGAATTATTGGGCGGTTTGGTGCCTTGGACCAGACCGAGGACCTTAAGATTTTGCATGAACCGAGGACTGGCAGCCAGGTAACACGAGAAATTGTGTAAAGTGTTAATATGTAGTAAAAACCTAAGAAAATCTCCCGTTTCCGTCATTTACTATCGAATCGACATAACGCCAGATCGTCACAGTGGTCGGTTTTCTCTCTGAAACGGTTACATTTATCGTCTGCAAGCCCTTGTCGCGTGATGCGGTATGCAGACACAGTACAAGCAGCACACTAGAACACAGAATAAGAATCTACGTTGATGCAATCGGCCAGTAAGAAGAGCTACATTTCAAGTTTTAGTTATCGATTAAAGAATTATTGGGCGGTTTGGTGCCTTGGACCAGACCGAGGACCTTAAGATTTTGCATGAACCGAGGACTGGCAGCCAGGTAACACGAGAAATTGTGTAAAGTGTTAATATGTGGTAAAAACCTAAGAAAATCTCCCGTTTCCGTCATTTACTATCGAATCGACATAACGCCAGATCGTCACATTGGTCGCTATTCTCTCTGAAACGGTTACATTTATCGTCTGCAAGCCCTTGTCGCGTGATGCGGTATGCAGACACAGTACAAGCAGCACACTAGAACACAGAATAAGAATCTACGGTGATGCAATCGGCCAGTAAGAAGAGCTACATTTCAAGTTTTAGTTATCGATTAATGAATTAATGGGCGGTTTGGTGCCTTGGACCAGACCGAGGACCTTAAGATTTTGCATGAGCCGTGGACTGGCAGCCAGGTAACACGAGAAATTGTGTAAAGTGTTAATATGTAGTAAAAACCTAAGAAAATCTCCCGTTTCCGTCATTTACTATCGAATCGACATAACGCCAGATCGTCACATTGGTCGCTTTTCTCTCTGAAACGGTTACATTTATCGTCTGCAAGCCCTTGTCGCGTGATGCGGTATGCAGACACAGTACAAGCAGCACACTAGAACACAGAATAAGAATCTACGTTGATGCAATCGGCCAGTAAGAAGAGCTACATTTCAAGTTTTAGTTATCGATTAATGAATTATTGGGCGGTTTGGTGCCTTGGACCAGACCGAGGACCTTAAGATTTTGCATGAACCGAGGACTGGCAGCCAGGTAACACGAGAAATTGTGTAAAGTGTTAATATGTAGTAAAAACCTAAGAAAATCTCCCGTTTCCGTCATTTACTATCGAATCGACATAACGCCAGATCGTCACAGTGGTCGCTTTTCTCTCTGAAACGGTTACATTTATCGTCTGCAAGCCCTTGTCGCGTGATGCGGTATGCAGACACAGTTCAAGCAGCACACTAGAACACAGAATAAGAATCTACGTTGATGCAATCGGCCAGTAAGAAGAGCTACATTTCAAGTTTTAGTTATCGATTAATGAATTATTGGGCGGTTTGATGCCTTGGACCAGACCGAGGACCTTAAGATTTTGCATGAACCGAGGACTGGCAGCCAGGTAACACGAGAAATTGTGTAAAGTGTAAATAGTAGTAAAAACCTAAGAAAATCTCCCGTTTCCGTCATTTACTATCGAATCGACATAACGCCAGATCGTCACAGAGGTCGCTTTTCTCTCTGAAACGGTTACATTTATCGTCTGCAAGCCGTTGTCGCGTGATGCGGTATGCAGACACAGTACAAGCAGCACACTAGAACACAGAATAAGAATCTACGTTGATGCAATCGGCCAGTAAGAAGAGCTACATTTCAAGTTTTAGTTATCGATTAAAGAATTATTGGGCGGTTTGGTGCCTTGGACCAGACCGAGGACCTTAAGATTTTGCATGAACCGAGGACTGGCAGCCAGGTAACACGAGAAATTGTGTAAAGTGTTAATATGTGGTAAAAACCTAAGAAAATCTCCCGTTTCCGTCATTTACTATCGAATCGACATAACGCCAGATCGTCACATTGGTCGCTATTCTCTCTGAAACGGTTACATTTATCGTCTGCAAGCCCTTGTCGCGTGATGCGGTATGCAGACACAGTACAAGCAGCACACTAGAACACAGAATAAGAATCTACGGTGATGCAATCGGCCAGTAAGAAGAGCTACATTTCAAGTTTTAGTTATCGATTAATGAATTAATGGGCGGTTTGGTGCCTTGGACCAGACCGAGGACCTTAAGATTTTGCATGAGCCGTGGACTGGCAGCCAGGTAACACGAGAAATTGTGTAAAGTGTTAATATGTAGTAAAAACCTAAGAAAATCTCCCGTTTCCGTCATTTACTATCGAATCGACATAACGCCAGATCGTCACATTGGTCGCTTTTCTCTCTGAAACGGTTACATTTATCGTCTGCAAGCCCTTGTCGCGTGATGCGGTATGCAGACACAGTACAAGCAGCACACTAGAACACAGAATAAGAATCTACGTTGATGCAATCGGCCAGTAAGAAGAGCTACATTTCAAGTTTTAGTTATCGATTAATGAATTATTGGGCGGTTTGGTGCCTTGGACCAGACCGAGGACCTTAAGATTTTGCATGAACCGAGGACTGGCAGCCAGGTAACACGAGAAATTGTGTAAAGTGTTAATATGTAGTAAAAACCTAAGAAAATCTCCCGTTTCCGTCATTTACTATCGAATCGACATAACGCCAGATCGTCACAGTGGTCGCTTTTCTCTCTGAAACGGTTACATTTATCGTCTGCAAGCCCTTGTCGCGTGATGCGGTATGCAGACACAGTTCAAGCAGCACACTAGAACACAGAATAAGAATCTACGTTGATGCAATCGGCCAGTAAGAAGAGCTACATTTCAAGTTTTAGTTATCGATTAATGAATTATTGGGCGGTTTGGTGCCTTGGACCAGACCGAGGACCTTAAGATTTTGCATGAACCGAGGACTGGCAGCCAGGTAACACGAGAAATTGTGTAAAGTGTAAATAGTAGTAAAAACCTAAGAAAAACTCCCGTTTCCGTCATTTACTATCGAATCGACATAACGCCAGATCGTCACAGAGGTCGCTTTTCTCTCTGAAACGGTTACATTTATCGTCTGCAAGCCGTTGTCGCGTGATGCGGTATGCAGACACAGTACAAGCAGCACACTAGAACACAGAATAAGAATCTACGTTGATGCAATCGGCCAGTAAGAAGAGCTACATTTCAAGTTTTAGTTATCGATTAATGAATTATTGGGCGGTTTGGTGCCTTGGACCAGACCGAGGACCTTAAGATTTTGCATGAACCGAGGACTGGCGGCCAGGTAACACCAGAAATTGTGTAAAGTGTTAATATGTAGTAAAAACCTAAGAAAATCTCCCGTTTCCGTCATTTACTATCGAATCGACATAACGCCAGATCGTCACATTGGTCGCTTTTCTCTCTGAAACGGTTACATTTATCGTCTGCAAGCCCTTGTCGCGTGATGCGGTATGCAGAGTCACTACAAGCGGCATAGTAGAACACTGAAGAAGCATATAAGTTTATGCAATCGCCCAGTAAGAAGAGCTACATTTCAAGTTTTAGTTATCGATTAATGAATTATTGGGCGGTTTGGTGCCTTGGACCAGACCGAGGACCTTAAGATTTTGCATGAACCGAGGACTGGCGGCCAGGTAACACCAGAAATTGTGAAAAGTGTTAATATGTAGTAAAAACCTAAGAAAATCTCCCGTTTCCGTCATTTACTATCGAATCGACATAACGCCAGATCGTCACATTGGTCGCTTTTCTCTCTGAAACGGTTACATTTATCGTCTGCAAGCCCTTGTCGCGTGATGCGGTATGCAGACACAGTACAAGCAGCACACTAGAACACAGAATAAGAATCTACGTTGATGCAATCGGCCAGTAAGAAGAGCTACATTTCAAGTTTTAGTTATCGATTAATGAATTATTGGGCGGTTTGGTGCCTTGACCAGACCGAGGACCTTAAGATTTTGCATGAACCGAGGACTGGCAGCCAGGTAACACGAGAAATTGTGTAAAGTGTTAATATGTAGTAAAAACCTAAGAAAATCTCCCGTTTCCGTCATTTACTATCGAGTCGACATAACGCCAGATCGTCACAGTGGTCGCTTTTCTCTCTGAAACGGTTACATTTATCGTCTGCAAGCCCTTGTCGCGTGATGCGGTATGCAGAGTCACTACAAGCGGCATAGTAGAACACTGAAGAAGCATCTAAGTTTATGCAATCGCTCAGTAAGAAAGGCTACATTTCAAGTTTTAGTTATCGATTAATGAATTATTGGGCGGTTTGGTGCCTTGGACCAGACCGAGGACCTTAAGATTTTGCATGAACCGAGGACTGGCAGCCAGGTAACACGAGAAATTGTGTAAAGTGTTAATATGTAGTAAAAACCTAAGAAAATCTCCCGTTTCCGTCATTTACTATCGACTCGACATAACGCCAGATCGTCACAGTGGTCGCTTTTCTCTCTGAAACGGTTACATTTATCGTCTGCAAGCCCTTGTCGCGTGATGCGGTATGCAGAGTCACTACAAGCGGCATAGTAGAACACTGAAGAAGCATCTAAGTTTATGCAATCGCCCAGTAAGAAGAGCTACATTTCAAGTTTTAGTTATCGATTAATGAATTATTGGGCGGTTTGGTGCCTTGGACCAGACCGAGGACCTTAAGATTTTGCATGAACCGAGGACTGGCAGCCAGGTAACACGAGAAATTGTGTAAAGTGTTAATATGTAGTAAAAACCTAAGAAAATCTCCCGTTTCCGTCATTTACTATCGAATCGACATAACGCCAGATCGTCACATTGGTCGCTTTTCTCTCTGAAACGGTTACATTTATCGTCTGCAAGCCCTTGTCGCGTGATGCGGTATGCAGACACAGTACAAGCAGCAGACTAGAATACAGAATAAGAATCTACGTTGATGCAATCGGCCAGTAAGAAGAGCTACATTTCAAGTTTTAGTTATCGATTAATGAATTATTGGGTGGTTTGGTGCCTTGGACCAGACCGAGGACCTTAAGATTTTGCATGAACCGAGGACTGGCAGCCAGGTAACACGAGAAATTGTGTAAAGTGTTAATATGTAGTAAAAACCTAAGAAAATCTCCCGTTTCCGTCATTTACTATCGAATCGACATAACGCCAGATCGTCACAGTGGTCGCTTTTCTCTCTGAAACGGTTACATTTATCGTCTGCAAGCCGTTGTCGCGTGATGCGGAATGCAGACACAGTACAAGCAGCACACTAGAACACAGAATAAGAATCTACGTTGATGCAATCGGCCAGTAAGAAGAGCTACATTTCAAGTTTTAGTTATCGAATAATGAATTATTGGGCGGTTTGGTGCCTTGGACCAGACCGAGGACCTTAAGATTTTGCATGAACCGAGGACTGGCAGCCAGGTAACACGAGAAATTGTGTAAAGTGTTAATATGTAGTAAAAACCTAAGAAAATCTCCCGTTTCCGTCATTTACTATCGAATCGACATAACGCCAGATCGTCACAGTGGTCGCTTTTCTCTCTGAAACGGTTACATTTATCGTCTGCAAGCCCTTGTCGCGTGATGCGGTATGCAGAGTCACTACAAGCGGCACAGTAGAACACTGAAGAAGCATCTAAGTTTATGCAATCGCCCAGTAAGAAGAGCTACATTTCAAGTTTTAGTTATCGATTAATGAATTATTGGGCGGTTTGGTGCCTTGGACCAGACCGAGGACCTTAAGATTTTGCATGAGCCGAGGACTGGCAGCCAGGTAACACGAGAAATTGTGTAAAGTGTTAATATGTAGTAAAAACCTAATAAAATCTCCCGTTTCCGTCATTTACTATCGAATCGACATAACGCCAGATCGTCACAGTGGTCGCTTTTCTCTCTGAAACGGTTACATTTATCGTCTGCAAGCCCTTGTCGCGTGATGCGGTATGCAGACACAGTACAAGCAGCACACTAGAACACAGAATAAGAATCTACGTTGATGCAATCGGCCAGTAAGAAGAGCTACATTTCAAGTTTTAGTTATCGGTTAATGAATTATTGGGCGGTTTGGTGCCTTGGACCAGACCGAGGACCTTAAGATTTTGCACGAACCGAGGACTGGCGGCCAGGTAACACCAGAAATTGTGTAAAGTGTTAATATGTAGTAAAAACCTAAGAAAATCTCCCGTCTCCGTCATTTACTATCGAATCGACATAACACCAGATCGTCACAGTGGTCGCTTTTCTCTCTGAAACGGTTACATTTATCGTCTGCAAGCCCTTGTCGCGTGATGCGGTATGCAGACACAGTACAAGCAGCACACTAGAACACAGAATAAGAATCTACGTTGATGCAATCGGCCAGTAAGAAGAGCTACATTTCAAGTTTTAGTTATCGATTAATGAATTATTGGGCGGTTTGGTGCCTTGGACCAGACCGAGGACCTTAAGATTTTGCATGAACCGATGACTGGCAGCCAGGTAACTCGAGAAATTGTGTAAAGTGTTAATATGTAGTAAAAACCTAAGAAAATCTCCCGTTTCCGTCATTTACTATCGAATCGACATAACGCCAGATCGTCACAGTGGTCGCTTTTCTCTCTGAAACGGTTACATTTATCGTCTGCAAGCCGTTGTCGCGTGATGCGGTATGCAGACACAGTACAAGCAGCACACTAGAATACAGAATAAGAATCTACGTTGAAGCCACCGGCCAGTAAGAAGAGCTACATTTCAAGTTTTAGTTATCGATTAATGAATTATTGTTCGGTTTGGTGCCTTGGACCAGACCGAGGACCTTAGGATTTTGCATGAACCGAGGACTGGCAGCCAAGTAACACGAGAAATTGTGTTAAGTGTTAATATGTAGTAAAAACCTAAGAAAATCTCCCGTTTCCCTCATTTACTATCGAATCGACATAACGCCAGATCGTCACATTGGTCGCTTTTCTCTCTGAAACGGTTACATTTATCGTCTGCAAGCCCTTGTCGCGTGATGCGGTATGCAGACACAGTACAAGCAGCACACTAGAACACAGAATAAGAATCTACGTTGATGCAATCGGCCAGTAAGAAGAGCTACATTTCAAGTTTTAGTTATCGATTAATGAATTATTGGGCGGTTTGGTGCCTTGGACCAGACCGAGGACCTTAAGATTTTGCATGAACCGAGGACTGGCAGCCAGGTAACACGAGAAATTGTGTAAAGTGTTAATATGTAGTAAAAACCTAAGAAAATCTCACGTTTCCGTCATTTACTATCGAATCGACATAACGCCAGATCGTCACAGAGGTCGCTTTTCTCTCTGAAACGGTTACATTTATCGTCTGCAAGCCGTTGTCGCGTGATGCGGTATGCAGACACAGTACAAGCAGCACACTAGAACACAGAATAAGAATCTACGTTGATGCAATCGGCCAGTAAGAAGAGCTACATTTCAAGTTTTAGTTATCGATCAATGAATTATTGGGCGGAATGGTGCCTTGGACCAGACCGAGGACCTTAAGATTTTGCATGAACCGAGGACTGGCGGCCAGGTAACACCAGAAGTTGTGTAAAGTGTTAATATGTAGTAAAAACCTAAGAAAATCTCCCGTTTCCGTCATTTACTATCGAATCGACATAACGCCAGATCGTCACATTGGTCGCTTTTCTCTCTGAAACGGTTACATTTATCGTCTGCAAGCCCTTGTCGCGTGATGCGGTATGCAGACACAGTACAAGCAGCACACTAGAACACAGAATAAGAATCTACGTTGATGCAATCGGCCAGTAAGAAGAGCTACATTTCAAGTTTTAGTTATCGATTAATGAATTATTGGGCGGTTTGGTGCCTTGGACCAGACCGAGGACCTTAAGATTTTGCATGAACCGAGGACTGGCAGCCAGGTAACACGAGAAATTGTGTAAAGTGTTAATATGTAGTAAAAACCTAAGAAAATCTCCCTTTTCCGTCATTTACTATCGAATCGACATAACGCCAGATCGTCACATTGGTCGCTTTTCTCTCTGAAACGGTTACATTTACCGTCTGGAAGCCCTTGTCGCGTGATGCGGTATGCAGACACAGTACAAGCAGCACACTAGAACACAGAATAAGAATCTACGTTGATGCAATCGGCCAGTAAGAAGAGCTACATTTCAAGTTTTAGTTATCGATTAATGAATTATTGGGCGGTTTGGTGCCTTGGACCAGACCGAGGACCTTAAGATTTTGCATGAACCGAGGACTGGCAGCCAGGTAACACGAGAAATTGTGTAAAGTGTTAATATGTAGTAAAAACCTAAGAAAATCTCCCTTTTCCGTCATTTACTATCGAATCGACATAACGCCAGATCGTCACATTGGTCGCTTTTCTCTCTGAAACGGTTACATTTACCGTCTGGAAGCCCTTGTCGCGTGATGCGGTATGCAGACACAGTACAAGCAGCACACTAGAACACAGAATAAGAATCTACGTTGATGCAATCGGCCAGTAAGAAGAGCTACATTTCAAGTTTTAGTTATCGATTAATGAATTATTGGGCGGTTTGGTGCCTTGGACCAGACCGAGGACCTTAAGATTTTGCATGAGCCGAGGACTGGCAGCCAGGTAACACGAGAAATTGTTTAATGTGTTAATATGTAGTAAAAACCTAAGAAAATCTCCCGTTTCCGTCATTTACTATCGAATCGACATAACGCCAGATCGTCACATTGGTCGCTTTTCTCTCTGAAACGGTTACATTTATCGTCTGCAAGCCGTTGTCGCGTGATGCGGTATGCAGACACAGTACAAGCAGCACACTAGAACACAGAATAAGAATCTACGTTGATGCAATCGGCCAGTAAGAAGAGCTACATTTCAAGTTTTAGTTATCGATCAATGAATTATTGGGCGGTTTGGTGCCTTGGACCAGACCGAGGACCTTAAGATTTTGCATGAACCGAGGACTGGCGGCCAGGTAACACCAGAAGTTGTTTAATGTGTTAATATGTAGTAAAAACCTAAGAAAATCTCCCGTTTCCGTCATTTACTATCGAATCGACATAACGCCAGATCGTCACATTGGTCGCTTTTCTCTCTGAAACGGTTACATTTATCGTCTGCAAGCCGTTGTCGCGTGGTGCGGTATGCAGACACAGTACAAGCAGCACACTAGAATACAGAATAAGAATCTACGTTGAAGCCACCGGCCAGTAAGAAGAGCTACATTTCAAGTTTTAGTTATCGATTAATGAATTATTGTTCGGTTTGGTGCCTTGGACCAGACCGAGGACCTTAGGATTTTGCATGAACCGAGGACTGGCAGCCAAGTAACACGAGAAATTGTGTTAAGTGTTAATATGTAGTAAAAACCTAAGAAAATCTCCCGTTTCCCTCATTTACTATCGAATCGACATAACGCCAGATCGTCACATTGGTCGCTTTTCTCTCTGAAACGGTTACATTTATCGTCTGCAAGCCCTTGTCGCGTGATGCGGTATGCAGACACAGTACAAGCAGCACACTAGAACACAGAATAAGAATCTACGTTGATGCAATCGGCCAGTAAGAAGAGCTACATTTCAAGTTTTAGTTATCGATTAATGAATTATTGGGCGGTTTGGTGCCTTGGACCAGACCGAGGACCTTAAGATTTTGCATGAACCGAGGACTGGCAGCCAGGTAACACGAGAAATTGTGTAAAGTGTTAATATGTAGTAAAAACCTAAGAAAATCTCACGTTTCCGTCATTTACTATCGAATCGACATAACGCCAGATCGTCACAGAGGTCGCTTTTCTCTCTGAAACGGTTACATTTATCGTCTGCAAGCCGTTGTTGCGTGATGCGGTATGCAGACACAGTACAAGCAGCACACTAGAACACAGAATAAGAATGTACGTTGATGCAATCGGCCAGTAAGAAGAGCTACATTTCAAGTTTTAGTTATCGATCAATGAATTATTGGGCGGTTTGGTGCCTTGGACCAGACCGAGGACCTTAAGATTTTGCATGAACCGAGGACTGGAGGCCAGGTAACACCAGAAGTTGTGTAAAGTGTTAATATGTAGTAAAAACCTAAGAAAATCTCCCGTTTCCGTCATTTACTATCGAATCGACATAACGCCAGATCGTCACATTGGTCGCTTTTCTCTCTGAAACGGTTACATTTATCGTCTGCAAGCCCTTGTCGCGTGATGCGGTATGCAGACACAGTACAAGCAGCACACTAGAACACAGAATAAGAATCTACGTTGATGCAATCGGCCAGTAAGAAGAGCTACATTTCATGTTTTAGTTATCGATTAATGAATTATTGGGCGGTTTGGTGCCTTGGACCAGACCGAGGACCTTAAGATTTTGCATGAACCGAGGACTGGCAGCCAGGTAACACGAGAAATTGTGTAAAGTGTTAATATGTAGTAAAAACCTAAGAAAATCTCCCTTTTCCGTCATTTACTATCGAATCGACATAACGCCAGATCGTCACATTGGTCGCTTTTCTCTCTGAAACGGTTACATTTACCGTCTGGAAGCCCTTGTCGCGTGATGCGGTATGCAGACACAGTACAAGCAGCACACTAGAACACAGAATAAGAATCTACGTTGATGCAATCGGCCAGTAAGAAGAGCTACATTTCAAGTTTTAGTTATCGATTAATGAATTATTGGGCGGTTTGGTGCCTTGGACCAGACCGAGGACCTTAAGATTTTGCATGAACCGAGGACTGGCAGCCAGGTAACACGAGAAATTGTGTAAAGTGTTAATATGTAGTAAAAACCTAAGAAAATCTCCCTTTTCCGTCATTTACTATCGAATCGACATAACGCCAGATCGTCACATTGGTCGCTTTTCTCTCTGAAACGGTTACATTTACCGTCTGGAAGCCCTTGTCGCGTGATGCGGTATGCAGACACAGTACAAGCAGCACACTAGAACACAGAATAAGAATCTACGTTGATGCAATCGGCCAGTAAGAAGAGCTACATTTCAAGTTTTAGTTATCGATTAATGAATTATTGGGCGGTTTGGTGCCTTGGACCAGACCGAGGACCTTAAGATTTTGCATGAGCCGAGGACTGGCAGCCAGGTAACACGAGAAATTGTTTAATGTGTTAATATGTAGTAAAAACCTAAGAAAATCTCCCGTTTCCGTCATTTACTATCGAATCGACATAACGCCAGATCGTCACATTGGTCGCTTTTCTCTCTGAAACGGTTACATTTATCGTCTGCAAGCCGTTGTCGCGTGATGCGGTATGCAGACACAGTACAAGCAGCACACTAGAACACAGAATAAGAATCTACGTTGATGCAATCGGCCAGTAAGAAGAGCTACATTTCAAGTTTTAGTTATCGATCAATGAATTATTGGGCGGTTTGGTGCCTTGGACCAGACCGAGGACCTTAAGATTTTGCATGAACCGAGGACTGGCGGCCAGGTAACACCAGAAGTTGTGTAAAGTGTTAATATGTAGTATAAACCTAAGAAAATCTCCCGTTTCCGTCATTTACTATCGAATCGACATAACGCCAGATCGTCACATTGGTCGCTTTTCTCTCTGAAACGGTTACATTTATCGTCTGCAAGCCCTTGTCGCGTGATGCGGTATGCAGACACAGTACAAGCAGCACACTAGAACACAGAATAAGAATCTACGTTGATGCAATCGGCCAGTAAGAAGAGCTACATTTCAAGTTTTAGTTATCGATTAATGAATTATTGGGCGGTTTGGTGCCTTGGACCAGACCGAGGACCTTAAGATTTTGCATGAACCGAGGACTGGCAGCCAGGTAACACGAGAAATTGTGTAAAGTGTTAATATGTAGTAAAAACCTAAGAAAATCTCCCTTTTCCGTCATTTACTATCGAATCGACATAACGCCAGATCGTCACATTGGTCGCTTTTCTCTCTGAAACGGTTACATTTACCGTCTGGAAGCCCTTGTCGCGTGATGCGGTATGCAGACACAGTACAAGCAGCACACTAGAACACAGAATAAGAATCTACGTTGATGCAATCGGCCAGTAAGAAGAGCTACATTTCAAGTTTTAGTTATCGATTAATGAATTATTGGGCGGTTTGGTGCCTTGGACCAGACCGAGGACCTTAAGATTTTGCATGAGCCGAGGACTGGCAGCCAGGTAACACGAGAAATTGTTTAATGTGTTAATATGTAGTAAAAACCTAAGAAAATCTCCCGTTTCCGTCATTTACTATCGAATCGACATAACGCCAGATCGTCACATTGGTCGCTTTTCTCTCTGAAACGGTTACATTTATCGTCTGCAAGCCGTTGTCGCGTGATGCGGTATGCAGACACAGTACAAGCAGCACACTAGAACACAGAATAAGAATCTACGTTGATGCAATCGGCCAGTAAGAAGAGCTACATTTCAAGTTTTAGTTATCGATTAATGAATTATTGGGCGGTTTGGTGCCTTGGACCAGACCGAGGACCTTAAGATTTTGCATGAACCGAGGACTGGCGGCCAGGTAACACCAGAAATTGTGTAAAGTGTTAATATGTAGTAAAAACCTAAGAAAATCTCCCGTTTCCGTCATTTACTATCGAATCGACATAACGCCAGATCGTCACAGTGGTCGCTTTTCTCTCTGAAACGTTTACATTTATCGTCTGCAAGCCGTTGTCGCGTGATGCGGTATGCAGACACAGTACAAGCAGCACACTAGAACACAGAATAAGAATCTACGTTGATGCAATCGGCCAGTAAGAAGAGCTACATTTCAAGTTTTAGTTATCGATTAATGAATTATTGGGCGGTTTGGTGCCTTGGACCAGACCGAGGACCTTAAGACTTTGCATGAACCGATGACTGGCAGCCAGGTAACTCGAGAAATTGTGTAAAGTGTTAATATGTAGTAAAAACCTAAGAAAATCTCCCGTTTCCGTCATTTACTATCGAATCGACATAACGCCAGATCGTCACAGTGGTCGCTTTTCTCTCTGAAACGGTTACATTTATCGTCTGCAAGCCGTTGTCGCGTGATGCGGTATGCAGACACAGTACAAGCAGCACACTAGAATACAGAATAAGAATCTACGTTGATGCAATCGGCCAGTAAGAAGAGCTACATTTCAAGTTTTAGTTATCGATTAATGAATTATTGGGCGGTTTGGTGCCTTGGACCAGACCGAGGACCTTAGGATTTTGCATGAACCGAGGACTGGCAGCCAAGTAACACGAGAAATTGTGTAAAGTGTTAATATGTGGTAAAAACCTAAGAAAATCTCCCGTTTCCGTCATTTACTATCGAATCGACATAACGCCAGATCGTCACATTGGTCGCTTTTCTCTCTGAAACGGTTACATTTATCGTCTGCAAGCCCTTGTCGCGTGATGCGGTATGCAGACACAGTACAAGCAGCACACTAGAACACAGAATAAGAATCTACGTTGATGCAATCGGCCAGTAGGAAGAGCTACATTTCAAGTTTTAGTTATCGATTAATGAATTATTGGGCGGTTTGGTGCCTTGGACCAGACCGAGGACCTTAGGATTTTGCATGAACCGAGGACTGGCAGCCAGGTAACACGAGAAATTGTGTAAAGTGTTAATATGTAGTAAAAACCTAAGAGAATCTCACGTTTCCGTCATTTACTATCGAATCGACATAACGCCAGATCGTCACAGAGGTCGCTTTTCTCTCTGAAACGGTTACATTTATCGTCTGCAAGCCGTTGTCGCGTGATGCGGTATGCAGACACAGTACAAGCAGCACACTAGAACACAGAATAAGAATCTACGTTGATGCAATCGGCCAGTAAGAAAAGCTACATTTCAAGTTTTAGTTATCGATTAATGAATTATTGGGCGGTTTGGTGCCTTGGACCAGACCGAGGACCTTAAGATTTTGCACGAACCGAGGACTGGCGGCCAGGTAACAACAGAAATTGTGTAAAGTGTTAATATGTAGTAAAAACCTAAGAAAATCTCCCGTTTCCGTCATTTACTATCGAATCGACATAACGCCAGATCGTCACAGTGGTCGCTTTTCTCTCTGAAACGGTTACATTTATCGTCTGCAAGCCCTTGTCGCGTGATGCGGTATGCAGAGTCACTACAAGCGGCATAGTAGAACACTGAAGAAGCATCTAAGTTTATGCAATCGCCCAGTAAGAAGAGCTACATTTCAAGTTTTAGTTATCGATTAATGAATTATTGGGCGGTTTGGTGCCTTGGACCAGACCGAGGACCTTAAGATTTTGCATGAACCGAGGACTGGCAGCCAGGTAACACGAGAAATTGTGTAAAGTGTTAATATGTAGTAAAAACCGAAGAAAATCTCCCGTTTCCGTCATTTACTATCGAATCGACATAACGCCAGTTCGTCACAGTGGTCGGTTTTCTCTCTGAAACGGTTACATTTATCGTCTGCAAGCCCTTGTCGCGTGATGCGGTATGCAGACACAGTACAAGCAGCACACTAGAACACAGAATAAGAATCTACGTTGATGCAATCGGCCAGTAAGAAGAGCTACATTTCAAGTTTTAGTTATCGATTAAAGAATTATTGGGCGGTTTGGTGCCTTGGACCAGACCGAGGACCTTAAGATTTTGCATGAACCGAGGACTGGCAGCCAGGTAACACGAGAAATTGTGTAAAGTGTTAATATGTGGTAAAAACCTAAGAAAATCTCCCGTTTCCGTCATTTACTATCGAATCGACATAACGCCAGATCGTCACATTGGTCGCTATTCTCTCTGAAACGGTTACATTTATCGTCTGCAAGCCCTTGTCGCGTGATGCGGTATGCAGACACAGTACAAGCAGCACACTAGAACACAGAATAAGAATCTACGTTGATGCAATCGGCCAGTAAGAAGAGCTACATTTCAAGTTTTAGTTATCGATTAATGAATTATTGGGCGGTTTGGTGCCTTGGACCAGACCGAGGACCTTAAGATTTTGCATGAACCGAGGACTGGCAGCCAGGTAACACGAGAAATTGTGTAAAGTGTTAATATGTAGTAAAAACCTAAGAAAATCTCCCGTTTCCGTCATTTACTATCGAATCGACATAACGCCAGATCGTCACATTGGTCGCTTTTCTCTCTGAAACGGTTACATTTACCGTCTGGAAGCCCTTGTCGCGTGATGCGGTATGCAGACACAGTACAAGCAGCACACTAGAACACAGAATAAGAATCTACGTTGATGCAATCGGCCAGTAAGTAGAGCTACATTTCGAGTTTTAGTTATCGATTAATGAATTATTGGGCGGTTTGGTGCCTTGGACCAGACCGAGGACCTTAAGATTTTGCATGAACCGAGGACTGGCAGCCAGGTAACACGAGAAATTGTGTAAAGTGTTAATATGTAGTAAAAACCTAAGAAAATCTCCCGTTTACGTCATTTACTATCGAATCGACATAACGCCAGATCGTCACAGTGGTCGCTTTTCTCTCTGAAACGGTTACATTTATCGTCTGCAAGCCCTTGTCGCGTGATGCGGTATGCAGAGTCACTACAAGCGGCATAGTTTAACACTGAAGAAGCATCTAAGTTTATGCAATCGCCCAGTAAGAAGAGCTACATTTCAAGTTTTAGTTATCGATTAATGAATTATTGGGCGGTTTGGTGCCTTGGACCAGACCGAGGACCTTAAGATTTTGCATGAACCGAGGACTGGCAGCCAGGTAACACGAGAAATTGTGTAAAGTGTTAATATGTAGTAAAAACCTAAGAAAATCTCCCGTTTCCGTCATTTACTATCGAATCGACATAACGCCAGATCGTCACAGTGGTCGGTTTTCTCTCTGAAACGGTTACATTTATCGTCTGCAAGCCCTTGTCGCGTGATGCGGTATGCAGACACAGTACAAGCAGCACACTAGAACACAGAATAAGAATCTACGTTGATGCAATCGGCCAGTAAGAAGAGCTACATTTCAAGTTTTAGTTATCGATTAAAGAATTATTGGGCGGTTTGGTGCCTTGGAACAGACCGAGGACCTTAAGATTTTGCATGAACCGAGGACTGGCAGCCAGGTAACACGAGAAATTGTGTAAAGTGTTAATATGTAGTAAAAACCTAAGAAAATCTCCCGTTTCCGTCATTTACTATCGAATCGACATAACGCCAGATCGTCACATTGGTCGCTCTTCTCTCTGAAACGGTTACATTTATCGTCTGCAAGCCCTGGTCGCGTGATGCGGTATGCAGACACAGTACAAGCAGCACACTAGAACACAGAATAAGAATCTACGTTGATGCAATCGGCCAGTAAGAAAAGCTACATTTCAAGTTTTAGTTTTCGAATAATGAATTATTGGGCGGTTTGGTGCCTTGGACCAGACCGAGGACCTTAAGATTTTGCATGAACCGAGGACTGGCAGCCAGGTAACACGAGAAATTGTGTAAAGTGTTAATATGTAGTAAAAACCTAAGAAAATCTCCCGTTTCCGTCATTTACTATCGAATCGACATAACGCCAGATCGTCACATTGGTCGCTTTTCTCTCTGAAACGGTTACATTTATCGTCTGCAAGCCCTTGTCGCGTGATGCGGTATGCAGACACAGTACAAGCAGCACACTAGAACACAGAATAAGAATCTACGTTGATGCAATCGGCCAGTAAGAAGAGCTACATTTCAAGTTTTAGTTATCGATTAATGAATTATTGGGCGGTTTGGTGCCTTGGACCAGACCGAGGACCTTAAGATTTTGCATGAACCGAGGACTGGCAGCCAGGTAACACGAGAAATTGTGTAAAGTGTTAATATGTAGTAAAAACCTAAGAAAATCTCCCGTTTCCGTCATTTACTATCGAATCGACATAACGCCAGATCGTCACAGTGGTCGCTTTTCTCTCTGAAACGGTTACATTTATCGTCTGCATGCCGTTGTCGCGTGATGCGGTATGCATACACAGTACAAGCGGCACACTAGAACACAGAATAAGGATCTACGTTGATGCAATCGGCCAGTAAGAAGAACTACATTTCAAGTTTTAGTTATCGATTACTGAATTATTGGGCGGTTTGGTGCCTTGGACCAGACCGAGGACCTTAAGATTTTGCATGTACCGAGGACTGGCAGCCAGGTAACACGAGAAATTGTGTAAAGTGTTAATATGTAGTAAAAACCTAAGAAAATCTCCCGTTTCCGTCATTTACTATCGAATCGACATAACGCCAGATCGTCACAGTGGTCGCTTTTCTCTCTGAAACGGTTACATTTATCGTCTGCAAGCCCTTGTCGCGTGATGCGGTACGCAGACACAGTACAAGCAGCACACTAGAACACAGAATAAGAATCTACGTTGATGCAATCGGCCAGTAAGAAGAGCTACATTTCAAGTTTTAGTTATCGATTAATGAATTATTGGGCGGTTTGGCGCCTTGGACCAGACCGAGGACCTTAAGATTTTGCATGAACCGAGGACTGGCAGCCAGGTAACACGAGAAATTGTGTAAAGTGTTAATATGTAGTAAAAACCTAAGAAAATCTCCCGTTTCCGTCATTTACTATCGAATCGACAAACCGCCAGATCGTCACAGTGGTCGCTTTTCTCTCTGAAACGGTTACATTTATCGTCTGCAAGCCGTTGTCGCGTGATGCGGTATGCAGACACAGTACAAGCAGCACACTAGAACACAGAATAAGAATCTACGTTGATGCAATCGGCCAGTAAGAAGAGCTACATTTCAAGTTTTAGTTATCGATTAATGAATTATTGGGCGGTTTGGTGCCTTGGACCACACCGAGGACCTTAAGATTTTGCATGAACCGAGGACTGGCAGCAAGGTAACACGAGAAATTGTGTAAAGTGTTAATATGTAGTAAAAACCTAAGAAAATCTCCCGTTTCCGTCATTTACTATCGAATCGACATAACGCCAGATTGTCACATTGGTCGCTTTTCTCTCTGAAACGGTTACATTTATCGTCTGCAAGCCGTTGTCGCGTGATGCGGTATGCAGACACAGTACAAGCAGCACACTAGAACACAGAATAAGAATCTACGTTGATGCAATCGGCCAGTAAGAAGAGCTACATTTCAAGTTTTAGTTATCGATTAATGAATTATTGGGCGGTTTGGTGCCTTGGACCAGACCGAGGACCTTACGATTTTGCATGAACCGAGGACTGGCAGCCAGGTAACACGAGAAATTGTGTAAAGTGTTAATATGTAGTAAAAACCTAAGAAAATCTCCCGTTTCCGTCATTTACTATCGAATCGACATAACGCCAGATCGTCACAGTGGTCGCTTTTCTCTCTGAAACGGTTACATTTATCGTCTGCAAGCCCTTGTCGCGTGATGCGGTATGCAGAGTCACTACAAGCGGCATAGTAGAACACTGAAGAAGCATCTAAGTTTATGCAATCGCCCAGTAAGAAGAGCTACATTTCAAGTTTTAGTTATCGATTAATGAATTATTTTGCGGTTTGGTGCCTTGGACCAGACCGAGGACCTTAAGATTTTGCATGAACCGAGGACTGGCAGCCAGGTAACACGAGAAATTGTGTAAAGTGTTAATATGTAGTAAAAACCTAAGAAAATCTCCCGTTTCCGTCATTTACTATCGAATCGACATAACGCCAGATCGTCACAGTGGTCGCTTTTCTCTCTGAAACGGTTACATTTATCGTCTGCAAGCCGTTGTCGCGTGATGCGGTATGCAGACACAGTACAAGCAGCACACTAGAACACAGAATAAGAATCTACGTTGATGCAATCGGCCAGTAAGAAGAGCTACATTTCAAGTTTTAGTTATCGATTAATGAATTATTGGGCGGTTTGGTGCCTTGGACCAGACCGAGGACCTTAAGATTTTGCATGAACCGAGGACTGGCAGCCAGGTAACATGAGAAATTGTGTAAAGTGTTAATATGTAGTAAAAACCTAAGAAAATCTCCCGTTTCCGTCATTTACTATCGAATCGACATAACGCCATATCGTCACAGTGGTCGCTTTTCTCTCTGAAACGGTTACATTTATCGTCTGCAAGCCCTTGTCGCGTGATGCGGTATGCAGACACAGTACAAGCAGCACACTAGAACACAGAATAAGAATCTACGTTGATGCAATCGGCCAGTAAGAAGAGCTACATTTCAAGTTTTAGTTATCGATTAATGAATTATTGGGCGGTTTGGTGCCTTGGACCAGACCGAGGACCTTAAGATTTTCCATGAACCGAGGACTGGCAGCCAGGTAACACCATTAATTGTGTAAAGTGTTAATATGTAGTAAAAACCTAAGAAAATCTCCCGTTTCCGTCATTTACTATCGAATCGACATAACGCCAGATCGTCACAGTGGTCGCTTTTCTCTCTGAAACGGTTACATTTATCGTCTGCAAGCCCTTGTCGCGTGATGCGGTATGCAGACACAGTACAAGCAGCACACTAGAACACAGAATAAGAATCTACGTTGATGCAATCGGCCAGTAAGAAGAGCTACATTTCAAGTTTTAGTTATCGATTAATGAATTATTGGGCGGTTTGGTGCCTTGGACCAGACCGAGGACCTTAAGATTTTCCATGAACCGAGGACTGGCAGCCAGGTAACACGAGAAATTGTGTAAAGTGTTAATATGTAGTAAAAACCTAAGAAAATCTCCCGTTTCCGTCATTTACTATCGAATCGACATAACGCCAGATCGTCACAGTGGTCGCTTTTCTCTCTGAAACGGTTACATTTATCGTCTGCAAGCCCTTGTCGCGTGATGCGGTATGCAGAGTCAATACATGCGGCATAGTAGAACACTGAAGAAGCATCTAAGTTTATGCAATCGCCCAGTAAGAAGAGCTACATTTCAAGTTTTAGTTATCGACTAATGAATTATTGGGCGGTTTGGTGCCTTGGACCAGACCGAGGACCTTAAGATTTTGCATGAACCGAGGACTGGCAGCCAGGTAACACGAGAAATTGTGTAAAGTGTTAATATGTAGTAAAAACCTAAGAAAATCTCCCGTTTCCGTCATTTACTATCGAATCGACATAACGCCAGATCGTCACAGTGGTCGCTTTTCTCTCTGAAACGGTTACATTTATCGTCTGCATGCCGTTGTCGCGTGATGCGGTATGCATACACAGTACAAGCAGCACACTAGAACACAGAATAAGGATCTACGTTGATGCAATCGGCCAGTAAGAAGGGCTACATTTCAAGTTTTAGTTATCGATTAATGAATTATTGGGCGGTTTGGTGCCTTGGACCAGACCGAGGACCTTAAGATTTTGCATGAACCGAGGACTGGCAGCCAGGTAACACGAGAAATTGTGTAAAGTGTTAATATGTAGTAAAAACCTAAGAAAATCTCCCGTTTCCGTCATTTACTATCGAATCGACATAACGCCAGATCGTCACAGTGGTCGCTTTTCTCTCTGAAACGGTTACATTTATCGTCTGCAAGCCCTTGTCGCGTGATGCGGTACGCAGACACAGTACAAGCAGCACACTAGAACACAGAATAAGAATCTACGTTGATGCAATCGGCCAGTAAGAAGAGCTACATTTCAAGTTTTAGTTATCGATTAATGAATTATTGGGCGGTTTGGCGCCTTGGACCAGACCGAGGACCTTAAGATTTTGCATGAACCGAGGACTGGCAGCCAGGTAACACGAGAAATTGTGTAAAGTGTTAATATGTAGTAAAAACCTAAGAAAATCTCCCGTTTCCGTCATTTACTATCGAATCGACATAACGCCAGATCGTCACAGTGGTCGCTTTTCTCTCTGAAACGGTTACATTTATCGTCTGCAAGCCGTTGTCGCGTGATGCGGTATGCAGACACAGTACAAGCAGCACACTAGAACACAGAATAAGAATCTACGTTGATGCAATCGGCCAGTAAGAAGAGCTACATTTCAAGTTTTAGTTATCGATTAATGAATTATTGGGCGGTTTGGTGCCTTGGACCACACCGAGGACCTTAAGATTTTGCATGAACCGAGGACTGGCAGCAAGGTAACACGAGAAATTGTGTAAAGTGTTAATATGTAGTAAAAACCTAAGAAAATCTCCCGTTTCCGTCATTTACTATCGAATCGACATAACGCCAGATCGTCACATTGGTCGCTTTTCTCTCTGAAACGGTTACATTTATCGTCTGCAAGCCGTTGTCGCGTGATGCGGTATGCAGACACAGTACAAGCAGCACACTAGAACACAGAATAAGAATCTACGTTGATGCAATCGGCCAGTAAGAAGAGCTACATTTCAAGTTTTAGTTATCGATTAATGAATTATTGGGCGGTTTGGTGCCTTGGACCACACCGAGGACCTTAAGATTTTGCATGAACCGAGGACTGGCAGCAAGGTAACACGAGAAATTGTGTAAAGTGTTAATATGTAGTAAAAACCTAAGAAAATCTCCCGTTTCCGTCATTTACTATCGAATCGACATAACGCCAGATTGTCACATTGGTCGCTTTTCTCTCTGAAACGGTTACATTTATCGT